>NC_136468.1:23044594-23651726 GCF_902686455.1 Sciurus vulgaris | reverse complement strand
AACATCATATCAAAATCTCTGGGACACTATGAAAGCAGTACTTAGAGGAAAATTAATTTCATGGAGCGCATTTAATAAAAGAAGTAAAACTCAACAAATAAACAACCTAACACTTCAGCTCAAAGCCCTAGAAAAAGAAGAACAGAACAGCACCAAAAGTAGTAGAAGACAGGAAATAGTTAAACTCAGAGCTGAAATCAATGAAATTGAAACAAAAGAAACTAAACAAAAAATTGACAAAATAAATAGTTGGTTCTTCGAAAAAATAAACAAAATTGATAAACCTTTAGCCACACTAACAAAGAGAAGATGCGAGAAAACCCAAATCACTAAAATTCGGAATGAACAAGGAAATATCACAACAGACAGGATTGAAATACAAAACATAATTAGAAGCTATTTTGAAAATCTATACTCCAAAAAAATAGAAAATTTCGAAGACATCAACAGGTTTCTAGAGACATATGAATTGCCTAAACTGAACAAGGAGGACATACACAATTTAAATAGACCAATTTCAAGTACTGAAATAGAAGAAGTCATCAAAAGCCTACCAACAAAGAAAAGTCCGGGACCAGATGGGTTCTCAGCCGAGTTCTACAAAACCTTTAAAGAAGAGCTCATTCCAATATTTCTCAAAGTATTCCATAAAATAGAAGAGGAGGGAACCCTCCCAAACTCATTCTATGAAGCCAATATCACACTGATACCTAAACCAGACAGAGACTCATCAAGGAAAGAAAATTTCAGACCAATATCCTTAATGAACATCGACGCAAAAATTCTCAACAAAATTTTAGCAAATCGCATACAAAAACATATTAAAAAGATAGTGCACCATGATCAAGTGGGCTTCATCCCAGGGATGCAAGGTTGGTTCAACATCAGGAAATCAATAAATGTCATTCACCATATCAATAGACTTAAAGTCAAGAATCACATGATTATTTCAATAGATGCAGAAAAAGCCTTTGATAAAATACAGCACCCTTTCATGCTCAAAACACTAGAAAAAATAGGGATAGTGGGAACATTCCTTAACATTGTAAAGGCCATTTATGCTAAGCCCATGGCTAATATCATTCTAAATGGTGAAAAACTGAAAGCATTCCCCCTAAAAACTGGAACAAGGCAGGGATGCCCTCTTTCACCACTTCTATTCAACATCGTTCTTGAGACTCTGGCCAGAGCAATTAGACAAACCAAAGAAATTAAAGGGATACGAATTAGAAAAGAAGAACTCAAACTATCCCTGTTTGCTGATGACATGATTATATATTTAGAGGAACCTGGAAATTCCACCAGAAAACTCTTAGAACTCATAAGTGAATTCAGTAAAGTAGCAGGTTACAAGATCAATGCCCATAAATCCAACGCATTTTTATACATAAGTGATGAATCTTCAGAAAGAGAAATTAGGAAAACTACCCCATTCCCAATAGCCTCGAAAAAAATAAAATACTTGGGAATCAATCTCACAAAAGAGGTGAAAGACCTCTACAATGAGAACTATACAACACTAAAGAAAGAAATTAAAGAACACCTTAGAAGATGGAAAGATCTTCCATGTTCTTGGATAGGAAGAATTAATATTGTCAAAATGGCCATACTACCTAAAGTGCTATACAAATTCAATGCAATTGCAATTAAAATCCCAATGACGTACCTTACAGAAATAGAGCAAGCAATTATGAAATTCATCTGGAAGAATAAGAAACCCAGAATAGCTAAAGCAATCCTTAGCAGGAAGAGTGAAACAAGGGGTATTGCAATACCAGATCTTCAACTCTACTACAAAGCAATAGTAACAAAAACGGCATGGTATTGGTACCAAAATATAAAGGTAGATCAATGGTACAGAATAGAGGACACGGACACAAACCCAAATAAATACAATTTTCTCATACTAGACAAAGGTGCCAAAAATATGCAATGGAGAAAAGATAGCCTCTTCAACAAATGGTGCTGGGAGAATTGGAAATCCATATGGAACAGAATGAAACTAAACCCATATCTCTCACCATGCACGAAACTAAACTCAAAATAGATTAAGGACCTCGGAATCAGACTAGAGACCCTGCAGATTATAGAAGAAAAAGTAGGTCCAAATCTTCACCTTGTTGGTCTAGGATCAGACTTCCTTAACAGGACTCCCATAGCACAAGAAATAAAAGCTAGAATCAACCACTGGGATAGATTCAAACTAAAAAGCTTTCTCTCAGCAAAGGAAACTATCAGCAATGCGAAGAAAAAGCCTACAGAGTGGGAGAATATCTTTGCCAATCATACTTCAGATAGAGTGCTAATATCCCGAATCTATAAAAAACTCAAAAAACTCTACTTCAAGAATTCAAATAATCCAGTGGACAAATGGGCTAAGGAAATGAATAGACACTTCACAGAAGAAGATCTACAAGCAATCAACAAACATATGGAAAAATGTTCAACATCTCTAGTAATAAGAGAAATGCAGGGGAATTCAAGATGGCGGACTAGAGGGTGGCTGCGTTTCGTGTTGCTCCAGGACTCAGGACTCAAGAAGAGGAGATATAGAGAGCCTTGGGACCAACTCAAAGCAGCCAGGCGAGAGTATCCCACTGGGCAGCCGTCCCGGACGGGGCAGGAGTCCTGGACGGGGCGGTAGCCCCAAAAGCAGGGATCTTTGCAAAGTAGAACGGCCGGCGAGGCGCCCCTCCCCCCGCGGGAGCAGTGATCGCAGACAGCTGGGAGCATTGGAGAGGTGGCTGTTCACCACAGCGCTTGGACTCGGCACAACCCACCCGCGCTCTGGGAGGCTGCCCAAAGGAGAAGGTGCTTGGTGAGCTGTTTGGACTGAACGTGACCACCCCTGAACACAGGGGGCTGCCCAGAGGAGAAGGAGAAATACGGGCTCGGCACATCGCTTGGAATTGGAGCAGCTGCGCCAGGGCTCTGGGCGGCTATCTGGTGGAACAGCGTGGTGAGTGGTTTGGTCCCAGAGCATCCGCTCCTGAACATAGGGGGGTTGTCTGGAGAAGGAGGAGGAGCGCGGCGGGGTGCTTGGGCTCGAAGTGACTGCACCAGGGCTACAGGAGGCAGTCGGGACAAGAAGGTGCACAGTGAGTTCTTGGGACTCGTGACGCACCAGATCTCTGGGTAACTGCCTGGTGGAGAAAGTGGTGCGTGGTGGGTCACTTGGTCTTAGAGCGACCGCACGGAACAACAGGTGGCTGCCGGAGGAAAAGGCGTGTGGCGGGTCACTGGGACTCGGAGCGATTGTAAGGGGCTCCAGGTGGCTGCTCAGAGGAGGGGCCGCATAGCCAGGCGTAAAGTGCAGAGCAGGGTCCTAGACGGCTTCTTGGTGGAAGGACCCCACAGACAAACTGAGGGGCGGAGCGAAGGCTCCAGGACTGCAGGCAGCTTCTCTGAGGAGAGGCAGCCGAAGGAGATTCGTTTGCGAAGGGTGAGGCTTCCAGGCCCAGGAGGTAGGTCCGGGTCCCTGGGAACATTGCAGAAGAAGGCTGCCCAGCCCAGGCGGTAGTTGTGAATTGAACGGAACCTCTGGGAGGAAAACCGACCAGCGAGACCTCCCCACCGGGTGACTCCTCCCTGTTGGGTGAGGTTCTCCCAAAAGGACCGTAAAATCAGAGACACAGGCCCAAACTGGTCTTGCATCAGCCCACAACCTACTTCCATTCTGGATGACCATTCATCAGCAAGTGAAGGTACCTCTGCCCACTAGCAGGGAATATACCCCACCAGAAGGCCACCACCCCTAGGGAGTCAGCTCCCTTGTGGAGCACTGCATTATCAACTTCCTCCAAGATTTCAGGCTACTGAAGACTAAGAGGGGATATAATAGAAATCTTCAGGGATATTATAAGACAATAGAGGAAATCTGCAATATCACAGCGGTCAACTGATACCTGAACAATATGAGAAAACAAGGAAAGAAAATGCTGCAAACAAATCTAGATGTTACATCAATGAAACCCAACGACAACATGTCAGAAGAAATGACAGAAAGGGAGTTCAGAATATACATAATTAAAATGCTCAGGGAAGCAAATGACGAGATGCAAGAGCAAATGCAGGCACTGAATGATCGCACCAATCAACAGTTAAAAGAGCAAATACAGGAAGCAAAAGATCACTTCAATAACGAGTTAGAGATATTGAAAAAAAACCAAACAGAAATCCTTGAAATGAAGGAAACAATAAACCAAATTAAGAACTCCATAGAAAGCATAACCAATAGGATAGAACACCTGGAAGACAGAACATCAGACATTGAAGATAAAATATTTAACCTTGAAAACAAAGTTGAACAAACAGAGAAGATGGTAAGAAATCATGAACAGAATCTACAAGAACTATGGGATATCATGAAGAGGCCAAATTTGAGAATTATTGGAATTGAGGAAGGCTTAGAGAAACAGACCAAAGGAATGAACAATCTATTCAATGAAATACTATCAGAAAATTTCCCAAATCTGAAGAATGAAATGGAAGATCAAGTACAAGAGGCTTATAGGACTCCAAATATACAAAATTACAACAGACCCACACCAAGGCACATTATAATGAAAATGCCCAACATACAAAATAAAGACAGAATTTTAAAGGCCGCAAGAGAGAGGAATCAAATTACATTCAGGGGGAAACCAATACGGATATCAGCAGATTTTTCAATCCAGACCCTAAAAGCTAGAAGGGCCTGGAACAACATTTTTCAAGCCCTGAAAGAAAATGGATGCCAACTAAGAATCTTATACCCAACAAAACTTACCTTCAAATTTGATGATGAAATAAAATCCTTCCATGATAAACAAAAGCTAAAAGAATTTACAAAAAGAAAGCCAGCATTACAGAACATTCTCAGCAAAATATTCCATGAGGAAGAGATGAAAAACAAAGAAACAAATCAGCAATGGGAGGAACCATCCTAAAGGAATTGTCAAATAAAGGAAGAACCAAGTCGTCTCAAAATAAATAAATAAATAAATAAATAAATAAATAAATAAATAAATAAATAAATAAAATGAACCAAATGACCGGGAATACTAATCATATCTCAATAATAACCCTGAATATTAATGGCCTGAATTCATCAATCAAAAGACATAGACTGGCAGATTGGATCAAAAAGAAAGATCCAACAATATGTTGCCTGCAAGAGACTCACCTCGTAGAAAGAGATACACATAGACTAAAGGTAAAAGGATGGGGGAAAACATATCATGCACATGGACTCAGCAAAAAAGCTGGGGTATCCATCCTCATTTCAGATAAGGTGGACTTCAAGTCAAAACTAGTCAAAAGGGATAAAGAAGGACATTACATACTGCTTAAGGGAACCATAAATCAGCAAGACATAACAATCATAAACATCTATGCCCCAAACAGTGGTTCATCCATGTATGTCAAACAAATCCTTCTCAATTTCAGAAACCAAATAGACCATAACACAATAATACTAGGTGATTTTAACATGCCTCTCTCACCACTGGACAGATCTTCCAGACAAAAATTGAACAAAGAAACCATAGATCTCAATAACACAATCAATAATTTAGACTTAACGGACATTTATAGAATATACCATCCAACCAAGAGCGAATACACTTTCTTCTCAGCAGCACATGGATCCTTCTCTAAAATAGACCATATATTATGCCACAAAGCTAATGTAAGCAAATACAAGAAGATAGAGACACTACCTTGTATTCTATCAGATCATAATGGTTTGAAGTTAGAAATAAATGAAAGAGTAAAAAACAGAAGCTACTCCAACACCTGGAGATTAAACAATATGCTATTACATGATGAATGGATAACAGAAGATATTAGGAAGGAAATTTAAAAATTCCTAGAGGTAAATGAGAACAAAGAAACATCATATCAAAATCTTTGGGACACTATGAAAGCAGTACTTAGAGGAAAATTTATTTCATGGAGCGCATTCAATAAAAGAAGTAAAAATCAACAAATAAACAACCTAACACTTCAGCTCAAAGCCCTACAAAAAGAAGAACAGACCAATACCAAAAGTAGTAGAAGACAGGAAATAGTTAAACTCAGAGCTGAAATCAACGAAATTGAAACAAAAGAAACTAAACAAAAAATTGACAAAATAAATAGTTGGTTCTTTGAAAAAATAAACAAAATTGATAAACCCGTAGCCACTCTAACAAAGAGAAGACGAGAGAAAACCCAAATCACCAAAATTCGGAATGAACAAGGAAATATCACAACAGACACGATTGAAATACAAAACATAATTAGAAGCTATTTTGAAAATCTATATTCTAACCAAATAGAAAATTTCGAAGACATCAACAGGTTTCTAGAGACATATGAATTGCCTAAATTGAACGAGGAGGACATACAAAATTTAAATAGATCAATTTCAAGTAATGAAGTAGAAGAGGTCATCAAAAGCCTACCAACAAAGAAAAGTCCAGGACCAGATGGGTTCTCAGCCGAGTTCTACAAAATCTTTAAAGAAGAGCTCATTCCAATACTTCTCAAAGTATTCCATGAAATAGAAGAGGAGGGTACCCTCCCAAACTCATTCTATGAAACCAATATTACCCTGATACCCAAGCCAGACAGAGATAAATCGAGGAAAGAAAATTTCAGACCGATATCATTAATGAACATTGACGCAAAAATTCTCAATAAAATTTTAGCAAATCGCATACAAAAATATATTAAAAAGATAGTGCACCACGGTCAAGTGGGTTTTATCCCAGGGATGCAAGGTTGGTTCAACATCCGGAAATCAATAAATGTAATTCACCATATCAATAGACTTAAAGTCAAGAACCACATGATTATTTCAATAGATGCAGAAAAAGCATTTGATAAAATACAACACCCTTTCATGCTCAAAACACTAGAAAAAATAGGGATAGTGGGAACATTCCTTAACATTGTAAAGGCCATTTATGCTAAGCCCATGGCTAATATCATTCTAAACGGTGAAAAACTGAAAGCATTCCCCCTAAAAACTGGAACAAGACAGGGATGCCCACTTTCACCACTCCTATTCAATATCGTTCTTGAGACTCTAGCCAGAGCAATTAGACAGACCAAGTAAATTAAAGGAATACGAATAGGAAAAGAAGAACTCAAACTATCCCTATTTGTGGATGATATGATTATATACTTAGAGGAACCAGGAAATTCCACCAGAAAACTGTTAGAACTCATAAGTGAATTCAGTAAAGTGGCAGGTTACAAGATCAATGCTCATAAATCCAATGCATTTTTATACATAAGTGAGGAATCCTCAGAAAGAGAAATTATGAAAACTACCCCATTCACCATAGCATCGAAAAAAATAAAATACTTGGGAATCAATCTCACAAAAGAGGTAAAAGACCTCTACAATGAGAACTACAGAACACTAAAGAAAGAAATCGAAGAAAACCTTAGAAGATGGAAAGATCTCCCATGTTCTTGGATAGGCCGAATTAATATTGTCAAAATGGCCATACTACCTAAAGTGCTATACAGATTCAATGCAATCCCAATTAAAATCCCAATGACGTACCTTACAGAAATAGAGCAAGCAATCATGAAATTCATCTGGAAGAATAAGAAACCCAGAATAGCTAAAGCAATCCTTCGCAGGAAAAATGAAGCAGGGGGTATCGCAATACCAGAACTTCAACTTTATTACAAAGCAATAGTAACAAAGACGGCATGGTACTGGTACCAAAATAGACAGGTAGATCAATGGTACAGAATAGAGGACACGGACACAAACCCAAATAAATACAACTTTCTAATACTAGACAAAGGCGCCAAAAAATATGCAATGGAGAAAAGATAGCCTCTTCAACAAATGGTGCTGGGAGGATTGGAAATCCATATGCAACAGAATGAAACTAAACCCATATCTCTCACCCTGCACAAAACTCAACTCAAAATGGATTAAGGACCTTGGAATCAGACCAGAGACTCTGCAGATTATAGAAGAAAAAGTAGGTCCCGATCTTCAACATGTCGGCCTAGGACCGAACTTCCTCAACAGGACTCCCATAGCTCAAGAAATAAAAGCAAGAATCAATAACTGGGATAGATTCAAACTAAAAAGCTTTCTCTCAGCAAAGGAAACTATCAGTAATGTGAAGAAAGAGCCTACAGAGTGGGAGAATATCTTTGCCAATCATACTTCAGATAGAGCACTAATCTCCAGAATCTATAAAGAACTCAAAAAACTCTACACCAACTATACAAATAATCCAATCGACAAATGGGCTAAGGAAATGAACAGACACTTCACAGAAGAAGATCTACAAGCAATCAATAAACATATGAAAAAATGTTCAACATCTCTAGTAATAAGAGAAATGCAAATCAAAACCACCCTAAGATTCCATCTCACCCCAATTAGAATGGCGATTATCAAAAATACAAGCAACAGGTGTTGGCGAGGATGTGGGGAGAAAGGTACACTCATACATTGCTGGTGGGGCTGCAAATTGGTGCAGCCACTCTGGAAAGCAGTGTGGAGATTCCTTAGAAAACTCGGAATGGACCCTCCATTTGACCCAGCTATCCCACTCCTTGGCCTATACCCAAAGGACTTAAAGTCAGCATACTACAGAGATACAGCCACATCAATGTTCATAGCTGCTCAATTCACAATAGCCAGACTGTGGAACCAACCTAGATGCCCTTCAATTGATGAGTGGATAAAGAAACTGTGGTATATACATACAATGGAATATTACTCAGCCATAAAGAATGATAAAATTATGGCATTTGCAGGCAAATGGATGAAATTGGAGAATATCATGCTAAGTGAGATAAGCCAATCTCAAAAAGCCAAAGGACAAATGATATCGCTAATAAGTGGAGGATGACACATAATGGGGGGGAGGGAAGGGTTAGTGTTAGGGTTAGAGTTAGGGTTAGGGAGGGGGGCAAGTATGGAGGAAGGAAGTACTGTATAGAGGGTAAAGAGGGGTGGGAGGGGTGGGGGGAAGGGAAAAATAACAGAATGAATCAAACAACATTACTCTATGTAAATTTATGATTACACAATTGGTATGCCTTTGCGCCATGTACAAACAGAGAAACAACATGTATCCCATTTGTTTACAATAAAAAAAAAAAAAAACTGAAAAAAAAATTAAAAAAAAAAAAAAGAAAGATCCAACAATATGCTGTCTAAAAGAGACTCATCTCATAGAAAGAGATACCCACAGACTAAAGGTGAAAGGATGGGAAAAAACATACCATGCACATGGACACAGCAAAAATACCAGAGTATCCATCCTCATATCAGATAATATAGACTTCAAACCAAAGGTAGTCAGAAGGGATAAAGAAGGACATTTCATATTGCTTAAGGGAAGCATAAATCAGCAAGACATAACAATCATAAATATCTATGCCCCAAACAACGGTTCATCCATGTACGTCAAACAAATCTTTCTCAATTCCAGGAATCAAATAGACTACAACACAATAATACTAGGTGACTTTAACACACCTCTCTCCCCACTGGACAGATCTTCCAAACAAAAATTGAACAAAGAAACCATAGATCTTAATAACATAATCAATAATTTAGACTTAACAGACATTTATAGAATATACCATCCAACAAAGAATGAATACACTTTCTTCTCAGCAGCACATGGATCCTTCTCTAAAATAGACCATATTTTATGCCAAAAAGCTACTGTTAGCAAATACAAGAAGATAGAGATACTATCTTGTATTCTATCAGATCATAATGGACTGAAATTAGAAATAAATGACAGAATAAAAAACAGAAACTACTCCAACACCTGGAGATTAAATAATATGCTATTGAATGATGAATGGGTAACAGACAACATCAGGGGGAAATAAAAAAATTCTTAGAGGTAAATCAGAAGAAAGATATATCATATCATATCAAAATCTCTGGGACACTATGAAAGCAGTACTTAGAGAAAAATTTATTTCATGGAGCACATTCAATAAAAGAAGAAAAAAATCAACAAATAAACGACCTAACACTACAGCTCAAAGCCCTAGAAAAAGAACAGAGTAACACCAAAAGTAGTAGAAGACAGGAAATAGTTAAAATCAGAGCCGAAATCAATGAAATTGAAACAAAAGAAACAATCGAAAAAATTGACAAAGTTGGTTCTTTGAAAAAATAAACAAAATTGATAAACCCTTAGCCACACTAACAAAGAGAAAGAGAGAGAAAACTCAAATTACTAAAATTCGGAATGAACAAGGAAATAATCACAGCAGACACAAGTGAAATACAAAACATAATTAGAAGCTATTTTGAAAATATATACTCCAACAAAATAGAAAATCTCGAAGACATCAACAGGTTTCTAGAGACATATGTATTAGTTAAATTGAACCAGGAGGACATACAAAAAAATAAATAGATCAATTTCAAGTAATGAAATAGAAGAAGTCATCAAAAGTCTACCAACAAAGAAAAGGTCGGGACCAGATGGGTTCTCAGTCGAGTTCTACAAAACCTTTAAAGAAGAGCTCATTCCAATACTCCTCAAAGTATTCCATGAAATAGAAGAGGAGGGAACCCTCCCAAACTCATTGAAGCCAATATCACCCTGATACCTAAGTCAGACAGAGACACATCGAGGAAAGAAAATTTCAGACCAATATCCTTAATGAACATCGACGCAAAAATTCTCAACAAAATTTTAGCAAATTTCATACAAAAATATATTAAAAAGATAGTGCAACATAATCAAGTGGGTTTTATCCCAGGGATGCAAGGTTGTTTCAACACCCAGAAATTAATAAATGTAATTCACCATATCAACAGACTTAAAGTCAAGAATCACATGATTATTTCAATAGATGCAGGAAAAGCATTTGATAAAATACAGCATCCCTTCATGCTCAAAACATTAGAAAAAAATAGGGATATTGGGAACATTCCTTAACATTGTCAAGGCCATCTATGCTAAGCCCATGGCCAATATCATTCTAAATGGTGAAAAACTGAAAGCATTCCCTCTAAAAACTGGAACAAGGCAGGGATGTCCTCTTTCACCACTTCTATTCAACACTGTCCTTGAAACTCTAGCCAGAGCAATGAGACAGACCAAAGAAATTAAAGGGATACGAATAGGAAAAGAAGAACTCAAATTATCCCTATTTGCTGATGTCATGAATATAATTTAGAGGAACCAGGAAATTTCAGCAGAAAACTTTCAGAACTCATAAGTGAATTCAGTAAAGTAGTTGGATATAGATCAATGCTCATAAATCTAATGCATTTTTATACATAAGTGATGAATCTTCAGAAAGAGAAGTTAGGAAAACTACCCCATTCACAATAGCCTCGAAAAAAATAAAATACTTGGGAATCAATCTAACAAAAGAGGTGAAAGACCTCTACAATGAGAACTATAGAACACTAAAGAAAGAAATTAAAGAAAACCTTAGAAGATGAAAAGATCTCCCATGATCTTGGATAGGCAGAATTAATATTGTCAAAATGGCCATACTAAAAAAAGTGCTATACAGATTCAATGCAATTCCAATTAAAATCCCAATGATGTACCTTACAGAAATAGAGCAAGCAATCATGAAATTCATCTGGAAGAATAAGAAACCCAGAATAGCTAAAGCAATCCTTAGCAGAAAGAGCGAAGCAAGAGGTATTGCAATACCAGAGCTTCAACTATACTACAAAGCAATAGTAACAAAAACAGCATGGTATTGGCACCAAAATAGACAGGTAGATCAAAGGTACAGAATAGAGGACACGGACGCAAACCCAAATAAATACAATTTTCTCATACTAGACAAAGGTGCCAAAAATATGCAATGGAGAAAAGATAGCTTCTTCAACAAATGGTGCTGGGAAAACTGGAAATCCCCATGCAACAGAATGAAACTAAACCCCTATCTGTCACCCTGCACAAAACTCAACTCACAATGGATCAAGGACCTTGGAATCAGACCAGAGACCCTGCATCTTATAGAAGAAAAAGTAGGTCCAAATCTTCACCTTGTTGGCTTAGGATCAGACTTCCTTAACAGGACTCCCATAGCACAAGAAATAAAAGCAAGAATCAATAACTGGGATAGATTCAAACTAAAAAGCTTTCTCTCAGCAAAGGAAACTATCAGCAATGTGAAGAGAGAACGTACAGAGTGGCAGAAAATCTTTGCCATGCATATTTCAGATACAGCACTAATTTCCAGAATCTTTAAAGAATTCAAAAAACTCTACACCAAGAATACAAATAACCCAATCAGCAAATGGGCAAAGGAAATGAACAGACACTTCACAGAAGAAGATCTACAAGCAATCAACAAATATATGAAAAAATGTTCAACATCTCTAGTAATCAGAGAAATGCAAATCAAAACCACCCTAAGATTCCATCTCACCCCAATTAGAATGGCGATTATCAAAAATACAAGCAACAGGTGTTGGCGAGGATGTGGGGAGAAAGGTACACTCATACATTGCTGGTGGGGCTGCAAATTGGTGCAGCCACTCTGGAAAGCAGTGTGGAGATTCCTTAGAAAACTTCGAATGGAACCACCATTTGACCCAGCTATCCCACTCCTTGGCCTATACCCAAAGGACTTAAAATCAGCATACTACAGTGATGCAGTCACATCAATGTTTATAACAGCTCAGTTCACAATAGCTAGATTGTGGAACCAACCTAGATGTCCTTCAATTGATGAATGGATAAAGAAACTGTGATATATATATATATATATATATACACACACACAATGGAATATTACTCAACCATAAAGAATAATAAAATTATGGCATTTGCAGTCAAATGGATGAAATTGGAGAATATCATGCTAAGTGAGATAAGCCAGTCTCAAAAAAACAAAGGACGAATGATCTCTCTGATAAGTGGATGATGACACATAATGTGGGGTTCGAGGGGAGCAAGAATGGAGGAAAGAGGGACTGTATAGGGGGAAAAGAGGGGTGGGGGGGAGAAAAAAACAACAGAATGAATTAAACACCATTACCCTATGTAAATGTATGATTACACAAATGGTATGCCTCTACTTCATGTACAGAGAAATAAGAATTATCCCATTTGTTTACAATAAAAATTTTAAAAAAAGAAAAATTCAAATAAAAACTGGAAAACATTTTAAAATTATGTTTCTCATAAAGCATTTGTATCCATAATATATAAAGAACTAATATAATATATAAAGAATTGAGTTATAGGACTCAAGAATAATACAACCAATACAATTATATAATGAACAGTAGATTTGAATATCCAATTGTAGCAAGGAAGGCCAAGAAATGGTTAATAAGCATATGAAAAAGTACTAAATATCTTAGGTCAATGCAAATCAAAAACCACAGTGAGGGCTGGGTGTTGCCGCCTGCAGCAACGAGACCGTGGGAAAGAATCGGAGGACTGGGAATGACCGACTTCTTTATTTTTCTTTAGGGGTGCTTCCTTGCTTGCTTCTCTTTGCCTTGTAGACGGCTCGATGCCAACACCCCTCTGCCTTCCAGGATGGTTAAGGCCTGTCTTTGCCTTGTGAGACAAGACACCGGTGGGTCTTCCTGGTCCAAGTGCAGGTCTTGCGGGATGAAGTGCGGGGTGAAGTGCGGGTATGGTGTAGAGCGGCACCCCCAGGAGCCCTGTGTTCCCGCGTGCTCCCTCGTCTGAGCCTCATGCACGAGGTTCCTGGGGCCTCGGCTCAAGCGCAGCCAGGGCCGCTTGTGCACGTAAGGGCTGGGGAGGAGGCATCGGGCGCTAGCAGGTGGGACCGGCCCCCCTCACCCGCATGCCCACCCATGGTCTCCTCCCCAAACAGCCGCAAGCATGCCTCTACAGCTGGGGTTGTGGCTCAGTGGTGGAGCACTTGCCTAGCATGTGTGAGGCACTGGGTTCCATCCTCAGCACCACATATAAATAACAAAAAAAAAGGTTCATCGCCTAGAAAAACACTTTTAAAAAACCACAATGAGATACTACTATACACCTATTGGAACACTGTAATTAAAAAATAGAATACCAAGTGTGGTTCATACATTGCTACTAGGAAATAAAATTATATAGACACTTGGGAACACTTTGAGAGTTTCTTAGACTTAGAGGTGAACCTACCATGCAGCTGCGTTGTGCTCGTACACACCTGTAGTTCTGGCTTCTACAAGAGGCTGAAGCAGGAGGATCACAAGTTTGAGGATGAGGCAGGAGGCCATCCTCAACTCAACAAGACTATGTCTCAAAATGAAACGGGCCAGGTGCAGCTCAGTGGCAGAGCGCTTTTCCAGCACACACCTGGCTCTGAGTTCAACCTCTGGTACTGAAGACAAAGGGAAAAGAAATGGAAACTTACTGCACCA
This sequence comes from Sciurus vulgaris, assembly GCF_902686455.1. Lineage (NCBI taxonomy): Eukaryota > Metazoa > Chordata > Mammalia > Rodentia > Sciuridae > Sciurus > Sciurus vulgaris. Next base: position 23,637,388 of record NC_136468.1, on the reverse strand, counting down.
TCAGGAATCCTAGATTTTTTACCATAATAATTGAAAACATATGTCCACAAAGATTTCTAAGACTTCAGAAACAAAAAAAAATAAATCCAGTGGGCATTGAGGGGGAAAAATTAAGAAACCTTTAAAGGAGAATCAGTTTGGCTTCATATTTCTATCTGGCAACATTCAGTATTTTTAGACAGTTAAAAAAAAAGTTGTTTTTTTTTTTTTTTATCAAATTTTTATCCAGATTTGAAGGCAGATATTTCCAAGTTTAGATTCCTGGTATATTTCTTGAAGAACTTATTAGTGATTAAAGTTCTGTGACTCAAATGGTAAATAGAAAATTTGGTTCAAAAAACAATTGCGGACATTAAACCCACTGCAAGCAAACCAAAGCTAACCAGCTAAGGGAATGATTAGAAAAAAGAAGATAAATTTTTATTCTCCAGGTAGAAAAATGATTTATCTAAAGTCAGATGATGGGAAGGTATAGAAGGAGGGAGGGTGTATAAACAGGCCAATGTCCTCATCTTCCATACCAAACAGACACTGTTCAAAGCTGGAAATCAGTATGAGACATATCAGTATATTACTCAAAGGTATAACAATAACACTGGCTAGCCAAACTTGGATGTGAAAAGGCGGATGGTCAGGTAGGACACAGAATTGTACTCATTTTCTTATTTTTCAAAGTGGAATCCAATATAAATCCAATTCTAAGGTACAAGATTATTTAGTGCATTGTGTCAATAATGTGGGATTGATTTTTCCATATTAAGAAAATAATACAAGGGAACAGAAAATGGAACTATTGATAAAGGACATATCTAAAACAAAGTGACTCCTAAGGTTAAAAATAAGAGGCAAGAAAAAGTCATACAAGACAAATTAGAGAAAGTAGGGATTTCATTATCAGACAGAGGTGAATTAAAGGCAAGGAACAGGGCTGGGGCTGGGGCTGTGTGGCAGAGGGCTTGCCAGCACGTGTGAGGCACTGAGTTTGATCCTCAGTACCACATAGAAATAAATAAAATAAAAGCATTCTGTTCATCTACAACAAAAAAATTTTTAAAACAAAAAGTAAAGGCAGGATCATTCATTGAGGCAAATTTGCCATTCCACATTGATGACCTAGCAGTCTTGACCATTTAGTTACCAAATAAAACATCTAAACAAGTAAAGAAGATCCAAAGGGATCACAGAAATAAATAAATAACAGAGGACCTTAATTGGCCTGTTTGCTACTCATGATAGATAAGTGGATTCAGAAAATCAGAGTATTGGGCATTGTAGGTGTCTTCCCAGTAACGATGCTTTAACCCTTCCCAGAGAGTGGGAGCCACAGACTGAGGTTGGGGTGAAGGTAGTGGCGGTGGAGGGGATTCATCCCATCTGGCATTCAGGAAGTAGGCCCTCACTGTTTACACCCCATCAGAACCTTCTCTTCTGGCTTGCCCGTGATTGCTTCTCAAGCCAGGCTGATACCAGGTACCACACAGCATGCTCTTACCCATGGTTACTCAAGAACAGACATGGCCAAATACCCCGACTTATGCCAACAAGTGGGGAAATTTGCTGAGGCTTCTGGACAAAGTTTCCTCAAAAGGCATGGTCTCTTCTGGATGCTGTTTTGTGGGACTCAGTTATGGAACTGCTCAGTCACCTGGCGAACTCCATGAGCAGGAAGAGCAGCCCAGGGAGTGTCTAGCACTGGCTAGGTCACCTGGAGGCTCACCATATCTCCGGGCTTCTGGCTATGTAAGCCAATAAGTTTCATTATTTCTTAAGCCAGTTTGAGTTGAGTTTTCTGTTGCTTGCAGTCAAATAGGACTGAGAGCATTTAAAAATTACGTTTGATTGAGATACACAAAACTCTACACCTGATACCAAAAATGCATCATGCTTTTAAAGGCCCATGAAAATTTTTTTAAATTGACGAGGTACTAGGTCACAAATAAATTTTATTTAAAAAGTGACAATACTACAGCTTCAATCATAGTATAATAAAATTATTAATGAGCAGCAAAAAAAAAACCCTAAAATTTCACTGTCCTAAACACTAATGTAGATGAACAGCAAAAACTAAAATGAATTAAGTTCACAGGATCACTATTTACAATAGTCAAAAGGAGGAAACAACCCCTATGTCCATTAACTGATGAATGGATAAACAAAATATGGTGTGTCCAAATGACAGAATAATATTCAGCTACAACAGGAATGAAGTACTTACATGTGCTATAACATGGATTATACTAAACAAAATGTGCCAGATACAAAAGACTACTTATTGCATGAATTCATTCGTACAAAAAGTCCTGAACAGTTAAATCCATAGAAGCAGAAAGCAGATTAGTGGTTACCAGTGACTGGGAGGAAGGGGTGGGTGGGGCACAATTTCTCTGTGAGGTGATGAAATTGTTCAGAATTAGACAGTGGTGGCGGCTGCACAGCTTGTGAATTATACTAACACTCACAAAGTTGGACATTTTAAATGGGTGACTTCTAGCATGTCAATTACAGCTCAATTTAAAAAGGGACCTACCTCTACCACATTCTCTTGGTCACAGAGATCAACCCTGGTACAATTCTGATACGATGACACAGAAGTGTAAATACCAGGAGGCATGGAGCATTTGGGGATTGTCTTGGAAGCTGGCTACCACATGTGTCTTCAAAAATTTATGTCCCGTTTCACTGCACAGCTCCTCCCTTGTCAAATGTCTCCACTTGGAAGTAGCTGCTGAGGGATCAACAGGAACATCTGTGCACTTCACGCCTTTCTTTGGCCAGTACAGGCTGCATTTCACAGTTCCTTCTCCATCCTAAATAATGTCCTGTTGAACAAGATTGATGTGATTGGGAAATTATCTTCTAACACACCTTTATGTCTTACTGGATTTTCCATTCTCAAGAATATAAGCATCTCAAATATAATAAATGATAGACACATTATCTCCCCAATCCTAAATGAGATTTATAAGGTAGAATTGCATATTGGAACTAGATTCTAAACCATGTAGTTGCATATTGGCCTAGATTCTAAACCAGTAATACTAACCACAAGGGTTAACATATATTCACTGACGTGTTAGTCCACATATTTCCTTCTATGATCCCATTTGATCATCACAACAACGCAATGAGGTAGGTACTACTACCAATATGTTACAAGTGAGAAACTGAGGCCAGAGAGGTTAATTAACATACCCAAGGTTACAAAAGTAGCAAGTGGAAGAGCAGCAACCAAAATCCAGGGCTGTTGGACTTGTCTAGTGCACTCATATTCTAACACACTGCCTTTCCAAATATAGCAGAACTGGTTAGGACCAAGCGGGGGTTCCAGATTTTTATTTATGTATGTTTTCATTAACTTATATACAACACCCATTCTATCTTTGCTCCAGAAAGGATCTGAAGCAGCAAATTCTCTTCTCGTGACCTTAAGAAATTATTCTCATCGCAGAAAAAAAAAAAAAAAAAGACTGCAGCTTTCCATGCAGGTCTTTCACAGGAAGAATAAGTGACTTTCCAGATTCCATTCCCAGGTACCTCTCTATGTACCTTTGAAGTTTCTGTCCAGCTGGTTTCCCTTTTTATCTCTCGCTATCATGGGAGATACTGAGCAAAACCTTTGAGCCTCAACTTCACCAACAGTTTCCTTATGAGCCACTTTGTCTCAAAAATGGCTTCCATTTCCAGCAGGGGGCGCTGTGGTTTGTCAGTGCAAGTGCTACACTTGGGCTTGCTTCCTTTAGCATACTCTGAATGGATGAATAGCAAGATAAATTTAGGATCTGGAATGTGCTGGAAGACCTGTTCATGCATTTTTGGTAAGAACTGGACAACCCCAACATCAAACACAGAGGCCTGGTTTTCTTGGAGGGAAAGGAAACAGCTGAGGTTTCTGCATTAGTATGAGAGGAGCATGATTTCAGGAGATACCCACATTAGCAAAGGATAAGAGACAGAAAACTCATTTAATGAAAAGTAATCTTAAGAACCCCACACTTATGTAGGGTCTCAGAATGAGGTCCTGCAATGTGTTCAAATGTCATGTTTCTATAGAGTTTGTAAAGGTGCAATATTTATTTAGACCACTGTCAGGGGTACTATTTCCTCCGCTTACCCTTGGCCACATGCTTCCTCAGGTGCAGTGTTACTGGATGACTGTTTTCATCAGCTTTTTGTTGCTGTGCCAAAATACCAGACAATAACAACACAGAGGAGGAAAAGTTTATTTTGGCTCATAGTTTCAGAGGTCTCAGTCCATGGTCAGCCAACTCCATTGCTCTGGGCCTGAGATGAGGCAGAACACCATGGTGGAAAGTTGGGGCAGAGGAAAGCAGCTTACTACATGGTAGTCAGAAAGCAGAGAGAGAGAGAGAGAGAGAGCACTTTGCTCTCCAGGGACAAAATATAAACCCCAAAGACACACCACCCAGTTACTCCTTCAGTGGATTAATGCACTGATTAGGTTGAGGCTGGCATAATCTAATCATTTCACCCCTGAATATTCTTGCATTGTCTCAAACATGAACTTTTGGGGAACACCTCACATCTAAACCATAATAGTGACGTTAGGTATTGGATCTGGGTAAGGTGAAACTGGGGATTCATTTAGTTGGGGGTTGACAGAATATACTTACGTGATTTGCTGCCATATCATTGGGTTAGTTATTATGAGGCAGCATGGTACAGGAGACCCCACATCAGGACATAAGGGTGTGGGCTCAGGGTTCTGTTGCAATAGGATTGTGTGCACAGCACAAGAACAAGGTCTGGAACGTGTGGAAGCAGAAGTTGGTCCACAGGGAATTCTCATATGTCTTGTTAGACGTTTACTACAAACTCAGGATTTGATTCTCATAGATTCCTAGGCAAAATAAAAGCATTCCTGGTAAACCAGGAATGTATTTAATGCAAACCATACATTTTTATGGCAATCACATGAAAGACTATTTCCAGAGTATAAATCTGTAGCACAACTATAAACAACAGTTTCTGTAGATAAAGTTTATATGCATCCCAACAGCCAATCATTAAAAAAAAAATTTTAACAACTATGCTGGAAGAATGAGTTATCTTTTCATAGAAAGTGTATTAAAAATGATTGTCACAGAAACAGGTGATCAAAGAGCCTGCAACCAAAATCTATAGGGAAAAATATTACAGACATGTGTCAAACAGTAAATTAATAAAAACATTAGGTGATATTTGTCAGTTTTAAAATTTTCTATGGTTACTTTATCACTTTAAATAATATTTTCACTCATGCCTAACTTATATTTGTAATGTGCTCTTTTGGTCACAATGAGCCTCTGAAATTACACACATTTCAGGTTTTGTAATGAATATGCCCCTAATTGTAGATGCCTTCTCTAATAAAGACAGTAGAAGGAGGGCAGAAATGAAACATACATTTTAAAAATTGTCTTATTTAGTAATCAGAAATTTTACTTTGGAATTTATGGCTTAGCTGCATGAATGTCCTCTTTAACTCAATTTTACTGAGGTATGGTTTATATATATAGATAGTAACTTGCAGAGATGTAAAGAACACATTTCAATGACTTTTGACAAACTGACCTCCAAATGAAGATACACGATTTTCATCATCCTCCAAAATCCCCTTATGTCACTTTCTAGTAAATTCTCTCCCACCCCAGGCAGATGATCTTCTGATTTTTACCAGCAGAGATCAGTTTTCCTGCTTGTGAACTTCACATGAGTGGGATCACAAAAGTAGGTACGCCTTCATGTCTGACTTTCTCTTTGGGCATATGAGTATCATTCATGGATTGTGTCAAGCTGCCTGGGGTAAGGAGTGCAGGTATCGACAAAACGTGATTTCTAGGCCTGTCCATGAGGGTATTTCTGGAAGAGATTACCACAGGAACAGGTGGACTGAGTAAAGAAGATCCACCTTCACCAGGGTGTGTGCGCACCGTCCCATCTGTTGAGGGTTCAGATGGGATAAAAAGACAGAGGAAGAATGAATTCTGTCTCTCTTCTTGAGCTGGGACATCCATTTTCTCCTGCCCCTGGACTTTGAAACACCTGAAACATGCCTACAGCACCCTCTGCCCCCTGGCCAGGGTCCCAGGTGTTCCAACTCTCCAAACTGCCAGACTTCTCAGCCTCCATAATCACAAGAGCCAATTCCCATAATAAATATGTCTTTCTCCTTCTCTTGTCTGTGACTCTTTATATCTATCTATTCAATCTAATTTGGTCTAATCTAATCTAATCTCCTCTTGGTTCTGGTTCTCTGGAGAACTCTAATACATTATTTTCGAGATCCACCCATGCAGTTTGGATCGGTAACCATTCCTGTTTATCCATGAGTACTATATTACCATTTCTCCATTTACCTGTTCAACATATGGATTATTTTCAGGTTTTGGCTCCCAAGGATAAATATGACATAAATATTTGCGTACGAGTCATTTTGTGAAGATACATTCATTTCTCTTGGGGAGGCACTCGGGAATTTCAGGGTCCTATGGCAGGTAGATATTTAACTTCAAAAGGAACTACTGAGACTTTCCAGAGAGGTTGTGCCATTTTAAACTCCATGATCTAATATGTGTGATGTGGTACCTTGTGGTTTTAATTTACATTTCCCTGATTCATAATGATGTTGAATGACTTTTTATTGTTTACTGACCATTCCTATATTTTTTATGAAATGCTTTCTTAAATAGTTTATCCATTTTTATTTGGATTCTCTTTTATTGTTGAGTTGTGGATTTTTTTTTTAAATAAATTCTGGATGTAAGTTCTTTGTAAGGCCTAGAGATACCCATTTATCTAGAGTACATTTTCCTTTTTTATCCCAATCTGTGGTTTGTCTTCAGGGGCTTTTTTAAAAATATACTTTTTATTTTGTAATAGTTTTGGAGTTACAAAAGAGTTGCAAAATAATAAAGTTCCTATAAACCCTCCACTCAGCATCCTCTGAGGTTAATAACCCATATTTCTCACAAACATGAAGTCTTCTCACTTATTTTTTTATTGATTTTTAATTTAATTCAGTTGTGGTTGGAAAGCATGATTACCACAACCAAGTTAATTAACACATCCACCATCTCATGTAGTGACCTTCTGTGAGTGTGGTGAAACTAAGATCTGCTGTCTCAGCAAATTTCAAATATTCAGTAGAGTGTTCATTAGATCCCCAGAATCTATTCATTCTGCGCAAGTGAAACTCTGTGTGCTTTGACTAACACCTTTCCATTTCCTTCACTCTCAGGCTCCTGGCAGCCACCATCTACTCTCCACTTCTAAGAATTCACCTTTTTTAGATTCCTATGAGTGATATCATGCAGGTGTTTGTCTGTGTTTGGCTTATTGCACTCAGCATAATGTCCATCAGGTTCATCTCATTACAAATGACAGGATTTCTTTCTTTTTCATGACTGAATAATAGTCCACAGCAGACCACATTTTCTTCACCTGTTCATCTGTCAATGGACACTCTGGTTGCATCTGCATTTTGATTACTGTGAGGAATACTGTGAGGAACATGGAAGGGCAGACACCTCTTTTGAGATGCTGATGGCCTTTGCATACACATTTAGAAGTGGGATTGCTGGATCATGTAGCAGTTTTAATGTCTTCTCCTTCATTTATAATTTTAAGTTTTCTCTCCTTTTTTCTTAGTCAAGCTGAAGTGCTTTCAGGGCTCACTGGGTGACCCGGGTCCTGGAGTCTACAGTGGAGATGGGTGTTCATTTCACTCTTCTTCCCTCGTGAAGGCTCTCTCTCCATGTCGTGTTGGGGAGGGGTGATGTCGTGTGAAACTCTCCCTCCCGCCCTCTGAAATGCCTCTCATTTCCGTGCTCCACACAGATGCATTAGCTGGCTTCCTTGGCTCCCGTGAAGTCCCTGTGAGCATGGGTGGATCGTGTGCGGAAGCTCCCATTCCTCCCTCTCGCTGCTGACGCGCCATCTCCTGTGTTTCCCTCTCTCTCTCTCTCTCTCTCTCTCTCTCTCTCTCTCTCTCTCTCTCTCTCTCTCTCTCTCTCTCTCTCTCTCTCTCTCTCTCTCTCTCTCTCTCTCTCTCGGGAGTGTGTTGGGCTCATTGGATGCGTGGGTTGGAAAGCTTCAGTCGTGATTGCTCCTCATGCCTCCCCCTCATCTCATTAGAGTGACATTGGTGTGATTAAGGGTGTCTCCAACTCCTCCGAGGGTCTGTTCATTTTTCATTTTTTCCTCCCTGTTCTCCAGACTACACCATCTGTAAACGTGGCTACAAAATTGTTGACTGACTTTCGCCTGCTGGAATCTAACGTGCTCCCACAGAGCAGGGGCCGCTCAGCTCTGGTGTCTCTTCTTGTGGGGTCACTCGTCCCATGGGGAACGCCCATTCTCAGGGCCACATCTGAACCTAATTATCTGCCAGACGCCCCGGCTCCCGGTACCATGGCTCAGGCCTCAACATCAGAATGTAGGGGCACACATTCCGTGCCTGTCAGTGGCACGCAGCTCCCAGGAGGCTCGAGGCCGAAAGGCCGAGCTACCTGGCACGCCCTGGGCCTGGGGCTCCCTTCCAGGCAGCGGAGGGGACGGTTCATACCTACTGAACACACATATCTTCAATGCACCATTTGCTCGTTAGACTTTCTGCAATCTTCATTTTTTGTCCACTCCACCTGCGTCCTGTGTTGGGCTAAATGTGGCGTCTCCTAGTTTTAGTGTAGTTTTGTGTATTCTTCCTTTATATCCATACCTTTGATTTATAAAGGTAGTTGCTGTGATATATATTTGTAGCTAACATAATATCACCCTGAATTGTGGTTCTTGGTATGAGGATTTCGCCGTCTCAGGCTTTTTTGTTTAGATTCAGCTTTTTCTGGCCTCATCTTTGCAATCTGCTTTCTTATCGCTTGTTGTCACTACACCTTTACTTCTGTGTTTTTAGTGCTGCTGAATCACAGATCCAAGTGCTTCTCCTGAGTACAGCAGAGTGGGATTTTGAGAGACGCCCTGAAGTCTTTTTCCTGTAGATCAGTTTCTACTTATTAGTATGGAAATGAGTAATGCCTTTGATTCCATAAATACCTTCATGTTATATTTACTGTGTGTTTTAATTGATCCACAGTCTCTGTGTAGTCTGTTTTCTTTGCTCTTCCACACTTCTTTTGGCTGGTATAAGATTCTGAAAGTGTCCCCCCATTGCCTCCCAGTCTTCGCCGGCCATTCTCCCCTGAGTGCCTGTGCCCAGCTTTCTCTTAGACACCCACCATTTTGGATGAGGAGCCACACTGCTGCAATACCACTTTATCTTAACTAGTATGTCTGCTGACCTTATTCCCAAACTCGGCCACATTCCAAGGCGCTGGGGGTTAGGACATTTGACTCTTTGGGGGACAGAACACATAACCACCTCTATCTTTATATCCACGGTAGTTGCCTCTCACTCTGCCCTGCAGTTCTTCAAGCTGAAAGAGTGTCAGTTTCTTTTGGGGCAGGGGGAGCAATCGTGGCCTGACCTCAGGCTAGAAGCCATCAGAATGGAAAACTTACACAGTGCTACCATTCTCTTCTGCCAGGTGTCTGTTCCCTGCCTCTTTTCAGTTATTCTCCAGTGCCTTCAAGTAGTTTTAAAAAAACAAATTTTGAGTGGAATTTAAGGTTGCCATTTGCAAAAAGTGGGCTCCAAAGTTCTTCCAATGTTACTGCAAGATTCTCATTTTATATTTTCCTTGGTTTTTTGTTTGCTGTTTTTTGAATCTATTCTTCTTCTGGGTTTTTAAATTTGTGATTCTAGGTGTGTGTTTTCATATCTGCAAAAGTTTAAGCCAGGCTGGGATTGTGCATCAGTTTCACTCCGCTTCAGAACTTATCATCAGTTGATGGGATTCTTTTCCAGCTGAAATGTGTTTTTACTTTTGTTCCCCTTCTCATAGTGACTCTGGATGTTGTCTGCCACGTCCCATGTATTTGGCAATGTCCTATTTTTTTTCTAGACCAGCAATAACAGGCAAGGGTAAGGATCTTAGAAGACTTACTGCATTTCACAGCCCAAGAGCACCCTCTTCTGTTCATTTAAAAGGACTGCGGTTTTTTAATACACTTTTTTTTTTTTTTTTTTTTTTGGTTGGGAGACAGGATAGGTTTCTGTCTTTTAATTTTGTTCCACTAGCTATTACTTTTAATTTTTAAAAATATACTTAACTTCTTCAGCTGCTAGCATGTTATTTCATGATCTGTGTGATAGTTTCAAGGGTGTGTTCACTTTGTGAAAATTTGATGAACTGTGCAATCACTATATGACCTAGTTATGTATGAATATTACACTTTGGTCAAAAGCTAAATAAACACTTAGGTCCATAATTCTCTAGTGACCATTGGAACAGTGTCATATTTAAGGAAGTTATCTTCTACACTCCAACTCTGTGACCTATTTGGTTCATTTGTTACTCCAAAAGTTATACTTTGTACATATGCCTAGAAAGTATATGTTATACATTTGAAAGTATCTTACAGATTACTTGTTTTCAAATAATCCAATGCTTACTGCTGCCAGTCTTTTCAAACTATATCTTCATCATTCATAAATGTTTTTCTCTTTTTGCACCTGTAGGAATTGAACGCAGAAGCTTTCTACCACTGAACCACTCTAGCCCTTTTTAATTTCTTCTAACTTTTTACCAATTTACAAAAAAATTTTAAATTCATGCATTATGCAAAATAGTGGAATCCTGTGATATATTTGTACATGCCCACAACATAATTTGACTGACTTCGTTGCCTGGTCCAGCCCTCTTTCATTTGAGACAGTCTCAGTAAATTGCTCAGATTGGCCTCTAACTGGAAATCCTCCTGTTTCAGCCTCCAGAGTCACTGGGTTTACAGCAGTGCACCACCACACCCGGGCTAACAATGAGTTCTTTATCTTGCAGGTGGCTGAAGTAGAGTATCAAGTCATTTTTAATGGAAAATAGCCACCATCAAGAAGCCTTCCTGCATAGTTTCACCATTCAAACCGGCACCACAGGGCACATCTAAGAATGTCTTTCTACTGTCTCATGGAAAAATCACCAAGTCATAAAAATTTCCCCTCAAAACTTATTAGGCAATATTCTTACATTTTCTAACATCATATATCATGATAGGATATGAAGACACCCTGGTTTTTAAAAATCCCATTGTGAAAATATGATTGGCTTTCTAACACTGATCCTATATCCTTTTTCACAATTTTTTGTTCACAATTTACCTATTAATTTTTCTGAATTTTCCACATAGGCAATTTCTTACATTGAACTGAGAGAGATTTATAATATCTTCTCTCAGCTGCTCTCTACAGGACTTTGCTCCCTGCAGTACTACCAACAGCAAGTGCCAGGAAGGGAAAAGCCAGGTGACCGTGGCTCCACCTCACCGCGTTCCCATCTCAGCATCCGGCCCTCTAATCCCACCTGGGAACATATTTTAAATGGGTATTGTACATCTTTTATAGTTGTACAGATTAATTCTTATGGAACTAATCTGAAACGAGTTCTTTCATCCTGGTAGACCAGAAGGGCAGCCGACCTTTTCCCGTTGAGAACTTCAGTTTTCTACCAACGTGCTGAGAGGATTCATTTTTATCCTTAAGTTTCAATATTCACTCAGACCCGTAGGAGGCTTGACGGCTGGATTCCATTAATTTGATGTTTCATGGGAATCCTTTCAACATGCAGATCCAAGCCTTGGGTCAATTCCATCAAATTCTATTCCATTTATTTTGTCCCCAAGTCAGTGACAATGGCTGCATGCCAAGGAGCGCTCCAACCAGGAAAAGCCACATGGACCTGCGTTTGCCATCCGTGGATGAGGAATCTCTTGTCTTAGGACCAGGCCCATATCTTCCCCTGGAATAACTTGCTAATCTCCTGTGTCGTCCACCTGCTCCTCACTGCCGAGTGTCCACCAGAACCAGCTCTCATCTTAGAAGAAACAACCACCTTTCACCACAATCCCTCAGCCCACGTTGCTCCCCTTCAGAGTGACACTTAACAAACATTCTCTCCGTTCTCTTTCCTCATGTGGTTCCTTCCCTCCTCGACTCCCTCTATCTGGCTTTCCACTGCACAACTCCACCACAGCTTCTCAGTGGAAGCCACTGATGGTCCCCAATTGCTAGCACTGTCACCACTATGTCCCACCCAACCTGTCAGGAGCATCAAAACACACTTGCTTCTCTTGGCTCCAGTGTCCATGTATTTGGCTGGGTTTTTCTCTCATTACCATATCTTTTTGCTATTTATATCCTCTCTCTAACTTATCTAATTTCTTGACTTAAAATATCACTTAAATATTCATAACTTCCAAACATAGACATCTTTGGCTATAGGCATTCCTGAGAGGTGGCATTTTCTATTTAGTGTTTTCTTTAAACATACACCTGTGGGCTGGGGATATAGCTCAGTTGGTAGAGTGCTTGCCTCAAATGCATAAGACCCTGGGTTCAATCCCCAGCACCATAAAAAAAATACACACACACATGCACGCACACACCCAGGGTGTCAATAGATATCCAAAGCTAAACTCCATTTCCTCTCTTCAAATTTGTTCTCATTTGTTCCCTTCTCAATAAATGGCCCCTTAAATACAGTTGCTCAAGCAAGAACATGAAAGCCAACTGTGAACCTTCTCCTTCCTTCAATCTCTGTTTTCCTTCGTTCTGTCAGATGCATCTGAAAAACACATTTTCAAAAATTTCCCTTCTGCTTTGCCTACCACCACCCAAGTTCAGGATGCCACATCCATCTCTCACTATGATGGCTAAGTGGGCTGTCTGGTTCTGTGCTTGCCCGCAGCCTGTATCTTTCACTTAACAGCAAGAATTACCCCTTTAAAACGAGAACTGCATGATCTCCTCCTCCTACCTAAGCCCATCAGTGGCTGCCGAGGGGGACACCAAGTTCTTGACTGTGGTCTACAGTCTCTACAGGCTCTGAATTCTGCCAACCTGGGTATTCACGGTTCTTACTGATCTCTCCTCTTCTTACTACTTTACCCTCTGGCATTCTTTTTGTTCCTCAAACTTCAGTCCTACTTCAGAGGCCTTTGGAAGTTTGCTAGATCAGAAATGTTCTTTCTTATGAGTGGAACTAGAGACCATCACGCTAAACCAAATAAGCCAAAATCAGAAGGTCAAGGGTTGTTTGTTTTCTCTCACATGTGGAAGCTGGAGAGGAAAAGGAAAAGAAAGGTGCATCTCCTAAAAATCAAAGGGAGGGGAGTAGAGGAAGGGCACCAAGTGGGAAGCGGTGGGAAGGGTGCAGGGAAGTCCTGGGGAGTGACACTGGTCAAACTATGTAGTTACATTGTGTGCATATATGAACATGTAGCAACAAATCCCATCAATATGCACAACTCTAATGCACCCGTCAAAAATGTGCAAAAAAAGAAATGTTCTTTCTTCCACTCTCTCCATAATTAATCTTTTTCAGTAAACAGGTCTCATCTGAAATGTTATTAAGACAAGAACCCAGTTGCTGCCTCAGCTGGAGTTCTCTTTTCTGGGCTTGGCCGCACTGGCACTGCTGCCACTGACTGGCCACCCACTGCTGCTGACCTGCAGCTGCTGCTGCTGCCACCACCACCCAGAGGTCCACTGCCAGAGTGCCTGCAGGTTTGTCTGCATGTGGCTGCCTCCATCTTGGGACACCAGCAAGTGTCTTGGGGGCACAGTGCCACCACTGCCATCTCTGGGCACAGCTGCCTCTGTCTGGGGACACTGGCTAGGACCAGAGGCCCAGTGTCAGGGTGCCTGCAGGGTTAGCTGTGCCTGGGGTCTTCCTGTTGGGAGTGCTGATGGCCACCATCTCGCAACTTCTTCTCCAGGTCGCTCCTCTGCATGAGCACATTCCTGGTGGTCTCTCTGAAAACTGGATCAGCACTGAGATCTTGGGACTGCAATGTGGCCAGACCTGGGGTATCTGAAACCTGCTGAAACCCAGATCCATGGGATAGTGACTGGATCTGCATGGGTGGGTCTGGGCTGGCCATCTGGTGAAAAGTCAGAGACAGGACTGAGAAACCTTTGAACATGACACAAACAGTTGTTCAATTCATTCTCTCTCTCTCTCTCTCTCTCTCTCTCTCTCTCTCTCTCTCTCTTTTAGTTGTTCAATTTTCAATTGAGTATTTTGTTCTATTTTTCTGAATAATTTTTTTTCTTCTTTAGCATCTCTACCACATTTGAAATCAGGTATTTTTCATGTATCAGTTTACTGAAGACTATGATATATGAATGGTATTTTGCAGTTTTGTTGTTTATTCTTCTATTTTTATTTTTTTCTTTGTATATATTTTTCCTCTCACCTGTTTTTCTGGGTTCTCTATCTTTTCTCCCACTAATGGCCAATCTCTATCAATTCCTCTTTCACTCTTCTGATAGATTTTTACTTCTGGTTTCTCTCCTCCTCCCTCATGAACATTGTCCTATACCACTTCTGTTTTCTCTTTGTCCAATATTTGAAATTGTAAACCCTTTTAGCAAATTTATTGTATATACCATAGATAGTAATTGAACTCATCACCTCTGTTTATTGTGAGATACCAGTGGAAGTCTTAATAGTGGGTTTAATAGTATGGATCTAGTGGGTTTGGGAATGTATTTTGTTTACATTGGATACTGTTGATATTGGTCACCCCCATTAAATGTGAGTTACTATACACCTTCAGGGACACTATAAGGTAGAATCTGTACTGCCTCAGATCCATACTACTAGATGAAAAAACACAACAACATGAAAAAAACAAGGGAATAAAGTGCCCCAAACAAACCAAGATGCTCCAATAACAGAATCCAGTGACAACACAGAAGAAATGTCAGAGAAGGAGTTTAGAATGTGCATAAACTGGTCTGTGAAGAAGAGCATAGTATAAGGAGTGAAATCAAAGAGAAAATATAGGAAGTGAAAGACCACTTTAATAAAGAGATTCTAAAAAAAAAACCAAGTAGAAATCCTTGGAATGAAGGAATCAATAAACCACATTATAAATTCAATACAAAGCATCACCAACAGAGTAGACCACTTGGCAGACAGAACCTCAGGTAATGAAGACAAATATATAATCTTGAAAATAAAGTTGACCATGCAGAGAAGATGGTAAGAATTCATGAACAGAACTTCCAAGAATTATGGGATAACATGAAAAGACAAAATTTAGGAGTTATATGATAGATGAAGGAGCAGAGATACAAACCAAAGGAATGTACAATCTTTTCAAAGATACAATATCAGAAAACTTTCCAAACCTAAAGAATGGAAAATTAAGTATAAGAAGCTTACAGAACCCCAAATGTACAAAATTACAGCGGACCCACACCAAGACACGTTATAATGAGAACGACTAACACACAGAATAAGAATAAAATCTTAAAGGCTGTGAGAGAAAAATATCAAATTACATATAGGGGGAAATCAGTTTGAATCTCAACTGATTTCTCAACCCTGACCCTAGAGCTCTGAAAGAAAATGGATGCCAACCAAGAATTTCATATCAAGCAAAATTAAGTTTCAGATTTGAAGATGAAATAAAAACCTTCCATGATAAACGAAAGTTAAAAAGAATTCACAACTAGAAAGCCTACACTACAGAATATTCTCAACAAAACATTCTATAAGGATGAAGTGAAAACCAGCAAAGGGAGGAACTACACTAAAGGAATAGTCACTCAAAGGAGAAACTAAGTCAAATTAAAAAACCAGAAATAAACCAAAATGACTGGGAATACATATCATATCTCAATAATAACCTTGAACATTAATGGCCTAAACTCATCAATCAAAAGACACAGACTGGCAGACTGGAATTTAAAAAAGAACCCAACAAAATTCTGTCTCCAAGAGATTTACCTCATGGGTAAAGACATACACAGACTGAAGGTGAAAGGATGGGGAAAATCTTATCAGTCACATGGATTGTGTAAATAAGCTGGGGTTTCCATCCTCCTATCAGATAAAATGGACTTCAAGCCATAGTTAATCAGAGGGGATAAAGAAGGGCATTTCATACTGCTTAAGGGAATTATACATCAACAAGACATAACAATCATAAATATTTATGCCCCAAACAAAGGAGCATCTATGCACATCAAACAAACCCTTCTTAACTTCAAGAATCAAACAGCCCACAACACAATAATACTGGGTGACTTTAACACACCTTTCTCACTGCTGGATTGATACTCCAAACAAAAAATGTTGACTCCCACTGCCCACGGTGAAAAGATTCACAAGACGTTTCTTTTGGTGTAAAAGGAGATCTCTCTTTATTGTTTTTCGTGCTCATATTTATACATAAAGGCAGATTAAATGAGAGATAGCCAATCAGAAATAAGAGCACGTGAATGTCCACGAGGAAGGTGTATGTGCAGTAGGTAAAAGACATAGGTGCATGTATTGATCACGAGCGCAGCACAGACCCGGTAGGGAAGTACCCGCCAATCAGTCATGCTTCCTGTTATTGAGCCAGCGCCACGGACTCATCTTGGCACCGTGCCAGGCGCCATCTTGGAGAACGTGATGTTGGGGGGGCCGCCCCCAACATCTCCCCCTTTCTGTTTTATTAATGGGCTTAGGATCAGGTCATCATGATAGCTCATGTGGCGAGCACCATCCTTACCCGTCATCGGAATTCTGACCTCCAGGCGTCAGAACCCTGTCTTAGGTTGGTATGGGCCCCCATGAGCCTATCTGTGACTCTGGATCCGTGGGATCGTGCCTGTCTTGGGTTGCATAACAGCAGAACATATTCTTACCCGTCATCAGTATCTCACCCATCGTGGGATGAGGACCTGTCTTAGGTTGATATATGTCTCTGTTTGCTTACCCATCTTTGGCTACCGATCCAGCATGTTTAGCCATATTTGAGGGGTTCTTTCCAACGATAGAGCCGCAAATGCTTGTTTGATAACAGAAGCTTGATGTCTCTGTAATTGGCAGGTCTGTCTAATTTTTTGGAAAAGCCATATACTCGCTATTAGGAAAATAACTCCCAAAACAGCGGTTTGTAGCCAATTTTGTCGGATCCATCCTACAAATTGATTAGATAAGGTGTGAACAGTGGATGCTAGGGTAGGGATATATACTTTAGTATGATTAATGGTAGTGATTTGATGTTGTAACTGTGTAGATAAATTATCAAATTTATGTGTCCAAGTGTCTATTAACAGAGAGGAGAGCTGTTCAGAAATATTAGCAGCAAGAGATAGATTATTATAAGGAGCAGTAGTAACACAGAGGGCGATAGAATGATAAGAACATCCCATGGAAATAATTTGTTCTACAATATCTAACTGTTCCTGAACAAGATCTATTCTCTGATTAAGTAATAAAATTCCTGTACGTGAGTGCTTATTTGATCTTGAGTAAGCAACGCCTCACACGTAGTTGAAGAGAGTGTATTTAAAGCCTGAGCTGTAGGAATAGAAGTAGCAAGGGCAGCAGCAGCAGCAGATGCAACTATCGCTGTAACAATTGCAGCCGTTATGCCAAAATCTCTCTTTTGTCTCATTACAGCAGTACTGGAGAAAGAACTGACATCCACTGGAACAGGTATATCTTGGCACTCGCAGGATCACTGCCAAAGTATAAATGGATGCATTCCAACATTGGGCTAAAACACAAGAAGATTCTGAACAATTTAATGTAGTAGTATTAGTAACATTGGAGGTAAGGAGAAACATTAAAGGTGGGGATACACATACAGGAGAAGGTGGGAAAGTACAATTTTTTCCATCTAGATTGTTCCAATTTACCTTTATATTATCCTCCCATGTAGTATTTCCATTAGAATAGTAAGTATAATTGTATGAATAGTTAGAGTATGTCACTTGCCCTCCTAAGAGAAACGTCATAGGAGCAATATTAAGACAGGCCCATGAGCCACATACTGTCCACAAGGTAAAAGGATTAGAGGGACCAGTGAGGGTGTTATAGTTTATAGTAGAAAAATTAGTCCCATACCAGGTTTTATTTTGTGCTGTTCCTGTTCCTCTATAAGAAAATGACTTTTGAGCAAGACACTTAGAATAATACCAGTCCACACAGGCTTGCCAAATAGGTGGCCATTGAGGTGGCTTATCCTCACATCTAAAAGGAAAGTTTATTTGATAACAGGTGTCATTATAATCTAATCTTGGGGCCAAACCTTGTAATAGAGTTCCTTCTCCCCATCCGTCACTCATACCTTGACCTCCTGAAAAGGAGGGCATTTGTTCTGGGGTTCTAGTATCTTTGCTGATTAAATGTCCATCAGTATAATTAGCCAAATAAATGTAAGGATTATGTAAGTAGCCAGAAATTTGAAAACATAAAGTTCCTTATAATTCAAAAACAAATGTCCAATTTACATTTGCTTGTGTTTTATCATAAGGAACATAAGGCAATCCTGCTGAATCATGGGTAGAAAATATGGCTGGATACACCGATGAGGTGTTAGTTAAAGGGAGAGGATAGGGAAATGTCTTTAATAATCCCCAAAATTGTTGACCATTAATCATTTGAAGGAGGCAAAATAGGAGACTTACATGTCTCTGAAGTTTTATCCTCTTCTGTTTGTACATCTTCTGTATTTGGTATAGTCCTTATCCCCGGCACTAGCCTTTTAGGCACCCATATAGGCGTTGGCTTATTCTGTGGAAAAATACAAACAGAGCCTCGGCTCCAGTAAAGAACTGGATCCAGGCCATACCACTGTCCATCTAGGACATTTCTCCATTTTACAGAGGCCTTGTTGTCAATATTTGGGTGAGCGTGTCATTCAGCAGCGGAACGACCTTCTTTATCTAAAGTTAAAAAGTTAATAATAGAGATACAGAAAGTTTGTCCTTTGGGGACCTGAAGGTGTCTCCTATTCCCCCTTTTTGTTTATAAAGAGTATTTTTGAGCATGAGATGGGCACGCTCAACAATACCTTGACCTTGGGGATTATAAGGTATTCCTGTAGTAAGGATAATATCAAATTTTTGAAGAAATTGATGAAAGGAGGTAGAGACATAAGCCGGACCATTGTCAGTTTTGATTTGTTTTGGTAGACCCCAAGTTGAAAATGCTTGAAGACAATGAGTAATAACATCTTTAGTTTTTTCTCCATTGTGTAATGATGCAAATATAACTCCTGAATAAGTATCAACCAGACGTGAACATATTTTAAATTGCCAAATTCTGAAATATGAGTAACATCCATTTGCCATAAATGATTAGGTAAAAGTCCTTTTGGGTTAACACCTATTGAGGGAGGATGATGGAGGACTGCACATTGGCCACAAGATTTTACAATAGCACAGGCAGCATCTTTAGTAATATTAAATTTAAGCTTTAAAATAGTAGAATTAACATGAAATTGTTGATGAAATTTTTGAGCAGTTTCTACTGCAGAAAAAATATGAGTATCTCTAGTAGCAATATCTGTAAAATTATTTCCTTCAGTCAATGGTGCAGGAAGATTAGTGTGAGCCCTAAGGTGCGCGATAAAAAAAGGTTCTCTACGGTCCCAAAGTAGTTGTTGTAATGTTTGTAGAGGAGCAGAAATCATAGATGCAAGAGCAATAAGCCCTGTACATTCTAAATTAGAAAGGGCTTGAACTACATAAAGACTGTCTGAATAAACATTGATTGGAATATTAGAGAACATTTTAAAAACCTCAAGAACAACTAGAATTTCAGTATGTTGAGCTGAAGAAAATAAAAGTTTGAACTTTATCCTGATATCGAATTGCTCCAGTTCCTATTTTAGAGCCATCAGTAAAGACAACTAGGGCCATAGGAATCGGTTGGCACCTAGTAATTTTTGGAAAAATGACAGGATTATTAAGGCAAAACTGAAGATAAGGATGTTTAGGAAAATGATTATCAAATTTAGCTTGGGTAGAACATTTAATAATAGTCCATAAAGTTGATGAATTATAAAGCCATTGAAATTGGTTTTTATCATAAGGAGTTATAATAGTTACCGGATGAAATCCAAAAACAGTAATAGAAGATTTTAATGCTTTTAAGATTAATTGAGCTACAGCTTCAGGATATGGCAACAAAGTCTTAGTAGGTGAACAAGCTAAATGAACCCAAAATAGCGGTCCTTCCTGCCAAAACACACCAGTAGGTAATCTTGTATCAGGAATAACAACAAATTGTAAAGGTTTTGTAGAATCAATTCTATCTACTTGTGCTAAATCGAGCTTTTGTTGTACTAATTTTAATATTTTACGTGCTTCAGGAGTAAGTACTCTGGGAGATGTAGGATGAGGATCTCCTTGAAGAATATTAAATAAAGGAAGCAAATCTCCAGTGGACATACATAAATAAGGTCGAATCCAATTTATATCTCCTAACAATTTTTGAAAATCATTTAAAGTTTTTAAATGATCTACCCTAATAGTAGTTTTTAGAGGTTTGACTACAGTTTTATTTAATAAAGTTCCTAAAAATTCTTGAGTATTTCCAAGTTGTACCTTTTCTGGGGCAATAATAAGTCCCCAGGATTTAAGTTGTTTTACCATTTGAGAATAAATATTTTTTAATTCATCTTCTTGGAGAACGTGATGTTGGGGGGGCCGTCCCCAACAACAACAACAAAAAAACAAATTCTAAAACTAAATAATACAATCAATAATGTAGACTTAATAGACATACAGAGTATTTCATACATCAATGAGTGAATATACTTTCTTCTCAGCAGCACACAGATCCTTCTCTAAAATAGACAATATCTTATGCCATAAAGCAACTCTTAGCGAACACAAAAAAAGAGATAATACTCTTCATCCTATCAGATCATAATGGAATGAAATTAGAAATCAGCAAGTTATCCTAACACCAGGAGACTAAATAATATACTATTGAATGATAAATTGATAACAGAATAAATCAAGAATGAAATAAAAAAATACTTAGAGGGAAATGAGAATAGTGATACAACATATAAAAATCTCTGGGACACCATGAAGGCAGTGCTAGGTGGAAAGTTCATTGTATTGAGCTCATTAATTAAAAGAATAAAAAGTAAAAAAAAAAAAAAAAAAAGAAAAAGAAAAGTCAACAAATAAATGACCTAACATTACATCTCAAAAAAAGAACAAATCAGCACCTAAAAAAAGTAGAAAACAGGAAATAATTAAAATCAGAGCTGAGGCCAATGAAACTGAAACAAAAGTAGCAATTCAAAAATTTGAGAAAACAAAAAATTGGTTCTTTTGAAAAAATAAATAAAATTGATAAACCCCTAGCCACACTAATGAAGAGAAAGAGAAAACAAATTGCAAAAATAAATAAAAAAGGAAATATTGCAATGAACATGACTGAAATACAGAAGATAATCAGAAACTATTTTGAAAATTTGTATTCCAATAAAATAGAAATTCTTGAAGATATTGACAAATTTCTAGAGACATATGACCTACCCAAATTGCATCAGGAGGACATGCATGATTTAAACAGATCAATTACAAGTAATGAAATAGAAAACATCATCAAAAGCCTACCAGTCGAGAAAAGCCCAAGACAAGACAAATTCTCAGCCAAGTTCTACAAGACCTTCAAAGAAGAATTAACACCAATACTTCTCAAAGTATTCCATGAAATAGAAAAGGAGGGAATCCTTCCAAACACATTCTATGAAGTTAGTATTACCCTGATACCAAAATCAGAAAAAGACACATCAAAGAAAGAAAACTTCAGACCAATATTCCTGATGAACACAGACACAAAAATTCTAAATAAAATTCTGAAAAAATACATACTAAAACATATTAAAAAGAGAGTACACTATGATAAAGTAGGGTTCATCCCACAGATGCAAGTTTAGTTCAATATACAGAAATCAATAAATATAATTCATCACACCAATAGACTTAAAAAGAATCATATGATCATCTCAATAGATGAAGAAAAAGAAAAAGCATTTGACAAAATATAGCACCCATCATGTTCAAAACACTAGAAAAACTAGGAATAGTAGGAACATACCTCAATATCATAAGTTATATATGCTAAACCCAAGGCCAACATAATTCTAAATGGAGAAAAATTGAAAGCATTCCTCCTAAAAATTGGAACAAGACAAGAATGCGCTCTTTCTCCACTTCTATTCAACATCATCCTTGAAACTCTGGCCAGAGCAATTAGACAGGAGAAAGAAATTAAAAGAATATGAAAAGAATTCAAACTATCACTATTTGCTGATGACATGATTCTATATTTAGAAGAGCCAAAAAAATTCCACCAGAAAATTTTGGAACTCATAAATGAATTCAGCAAAGTAGTATGTTATAAAATAATTACCCATAAATCAAATGCATTCCTACATATCAGTGAGGAATCTATTGAAAGAGAAATTGGGAAAACTACCCCATTCACAATAACCTCAAAAAAAAAAAAAAAAGTTGGGAATCAATCTAGCAAAAGAGGTGAAAGACCTCTACAATGAAAACTACAGAACACTAAAGAAAGTAATTGAAGAAGACCTTAGAAGAAGGAAAGATCTCCCATGCTCCTAGATAGGCAGAATTAATATTGTCAAAATGGCCATACTACCAAAAACATTATACAGATTTAATGCAATTAAATAAAAATCGGAACAACATTCTTCATAGAACTATAAAAAGCAATCATGAAGTTCATTGAAAAATAAGAGACCCAGAATAGCCGAAGCAATCCTTAGCAAGAATACTGAAGCAGGAAGCATCACAAAACTGGGGTTTAAACTATACTGCAGACCCATAGTAACAAAAACAACATAGTATTGGCACCAAAACAGACATGTAGACCAATCATACAGAATAGAAGACACAGAGACAAACCCACATAAATACAGTTATCTCATACTAGACAAAGGTGCCAAAAAACATTCACTGGATAAAAGATAACCTGTTTAATAAACGATGCTGGGAAAATTGGAAATCCACGTGTAACAAAATGAAATTAAACCCCTCTCTCTCTGAACAAAACTCAACTCAAAGTGGATCAAAGACTCAGGCACTATCCAAAAAAAGGAGAGGAATTATAAAAAACAATAGAAGAAAGATCAGATGAGTAGACAAAGGGGAATAAAGGAAAGGGAGGAGGAATGGGATAGAGAAAGAGTGAAATGAATCTTACCTAATATTCCTATGTACACACATGAATATAAGACAGTAAGTCTCACCATCATGTACATCCAAAAGACACTAATTAAAAAAAAAAAAAAAAGACTCAGGCACTAGACCAGAGACCCTGTGCCTAATAAAAGAAAAGGTAGGTCCAAATCTTCACCACATTGGCTTAGGATCTGCCTTCCTTAACAAGACTCCTAAAAGTGCAAGAAGTAAAATCAAGAATCAATAAATGGAATGGGTTCAAACTAAAAAGCTTCTTCTTAGCCAAAGAAACAATCAATAATGTGAAGGAACAGCCTACAGAACAGGAGAAAATCTTTACCACATGCACCTCAGATAGATCATTAATCTCCAGGATATATAAAAACTCAAAAAACCACCAAAAGAACAAATGACCCAGTCAATAAATGGGCTAAGGAACTGACCAGCTACTTTACAGAAGAAGAAATACAAATGACCAACAAATATATGACAAAATGTTCAACATCTTTAGCAATTAGAGAAATGCAAATCAAACTACCCTAAGATTTCATCTCACTTCAGTCAGAATAGCAATTTTCAAGAATATAAGCAACAATAAATGTTGGTGAGGATGTGGGGAAATACGTACATTCACACAATGCTGGTGGGACTGCAAATTCATGCAACCATTATGGAAAGCAATATGGAGATCCTCAGAAAACTTGGAATGGAACCACCATTTGACCCAGCTATGCCACTCCTTGGTTTATGCCCAAAGGACTTAAAATGAGCATAGTACAGTGATACAGTCACATCAATGTTTATAGCAGCTCCACTCAAAATAAACTATGGAGCCAACCTAGGTGTTCTTCAACGGATGAATGGATAAAGAAAATGATCTCATATATATATATATATATATATATATATATATATATACACATATATATATATATATATGATGGAATATTACTTAGCCTTAAAGAGGAATGAAATTATGGCATTTGCTAGTAAATGGATGGAGCTGGAGAATATCATACTAAGCAAAATAAGCCAATCCCAAAAAACCAAAAACCAATTGTTTTCTCTGATATGTGGATGCTAATTCACAATAGAAGGGGAGGCTAGGGAAGAATAGAGTTACTTTAGATTAGGTAGAAGGGAGTGAAGGGAGGAGAGCGGGTATGGGGGTAGGAAGGATAGTAGAACGAATGAGACATTATTACTCTAAGAACATATATAACTATATGACCAGTGGGATTCTACATCATGTTCAACCAGAAGAATGAGAAATTATACTCCATTTATATATGAGGGAACAAGTGCATTCTACTGTCATTTATAACTAATTAGAACAAATTTAAAAAATTTTTAAAAATTGGAAACACTCCAAGACCCATCAGAAGTTGAATGAATAAATTATGAAGTAGTCAAAAGAAAAAGATAATTCAGCATTAATTTATAAGGTTTTTGATAGGTAGCATTTACAAAAACTAATATACATAATTTTTGGTTTAAGACAGGCTCTTGCTGAGTTGCTGCGGCTGGCCTCAAACTCAGAATCTTCCTGCTTCAGCCTCCAGATGGTTGGGTTCACAGGTGTGCACCACTGCACCCTATTTGATAACTCTCAACAGGAGGGGGCATCCATACAACTCACACTCATATCAAGATGCATTTTCCTCACTCCAGAAAACACCTTGTGTCCCTTCCCATTCAATCCCTACTAACAGAGACAATCATAGGTTCATGTATGGATTTTCTATTGCTGCCATGAATTATCACAAATTTAGCAGCTAGAAACACCACAAATTTATTCTCTCACTCTCCTGTAGGACAGAAGTTCAGGTGGGTTCATCTAGCTTTCTGCTTACAAGGTTGAAATCAATTTTTCTTCTGGATGCTTTGGCGCCTTATGGTTTACTTGTGTTTAAGACTCATCTATCTAATAATTTTGCCTATAAAGTAGTATGAAATAGAGGACAGAATTCATTTCTTCCCATATGACTATCCAGTTGTTCAGTAACTTCTGATGTTATGACACCTGTGTTGAAAATCAATTAATCACATAAATGTGGGGGTCTATTTAATAAAAAAAAAAAAGAGAACCCACCACTCTGTCACCCTCTAGGTCATCAGGAAAGGTGGGTTATGCCATCAGAACAGTCTGAAGTGGCTCAAAACAACAAAGGCTTATTTCTTGCTCATTCTGCAGGTTGGCAGAGAACCCATCCATGCTGTCCTCACTCCAGGCTGGTGGAGCAGCAGCCATCTGGGGCAACGCCAGTCACCAGGCCAGAGGAAAAGGGGGCTCTGGTGGGCCACCAATGGCGACCAGTGCTTGGCCAGGAAATGACACATCATCATGCTCATAAGTCTTTGGCCAGAACTGGTTAGAAGGCCTCGCTCAACCCCAGAGGCAGAAAGAGCCCAGCGGGTGGCAGCTCTAAAGGCCACCATACTCCTTATTTACAGTGTTTTTCGACTCTCAGGGATAAATAAATCTGGATCTAATACTTGGGTTAAGAAATAACTTCAAGACCATAGAAGGCCCTCCTTACTGTGGTCTTCCCTCCCCAAGGAGCCAACCACCATCCTAACTTTGTAATTAACCATACTGCTGTAGTTTGGACTTTAAGTGTTCCCAAAAGGCCCAATGGTAAAGCCTTGATCCTCAGTGTGGGAGGTGGTGGAAATTTTAAGAGGTGGGGCCTATGGGAGGCCTTTAGGTCATTGGGGGTGTGCCTCAAAGGGGACTGTGGGACCCTGGCCTTTTCACTCGCAGCCATGACAGGAGCAGCTCTGCTCTGCCACCTGCTCCCATCATGATGTGCTGACTCTCCACAGGCCCAAAAGCAATGGGGCCCAACCATCCCTGATTCCAAATCTATAGGCCAAAACACACCTTTTCTAAGTTGATTATCTCAGGTATTTGTTATAGTAATGGAAAGCTGATCAACACAAACACCCATGCATCTCACCACCCAACTGTGCATCTTGCTTAGTTTCAGCCTTGGTACTCAGATAAATGGCTGTGTATTTTGACATACTTCTATCAATAAATGTTTGAAAGGCTTATTGACATTGATGAATGTAGCTATTATTTAAATGTGTCCATTTTAATGTTCTATTATTTAGAGTTTTAGGTTTTTACAAATAAATGTTGGAGTACTGTAGTACATATCCTGTAAACTTACTGAATTACAGGGTAATAATTCCTGCATGTTCATCTTTACTAGTTAATGTGAAATTATTTTTTCATAAGTGGTTGTAAAATGTACTTACAACAGCAGGAGTTCCAACTGCTCCAAGATTTTAACACTGACATTGTGTTTTTAAATTTTCGCCCATATGGTGGATGTATGATGGCCTCATTTGCTTTTTGATCACCTTTACATATTTTTAAAAATTCCTTTGTTTAGTGTAATTAGTTTACTCTTGTTGTCCTAGTATTAGTACAAAGATCTCCTTTCATTCTCTAACATCTCAATGTTTTAGTCAGCTTTGTATTGCTGTGACCAGAATACCTGACAAGAACAACTTAGAGGAAGCAAAGTTTATTTGAGGCTTGTGGTTTTAGAATTGCCAGTCCAGAGATGGCAAATTTCTCTTCTTTGAGCCCAAGGAGAGGCGACACATCATCGTGGGCAGGGCCTAACAGAATAAAGTTGCTCAGCTCACAGCAGGGTCAGGAAGTGGGGCGAGGTGTGTGCAGGGAAGGTGCACCCTTCCAGGGCACTGCCCGTGACCCACCTCCTCCAGCTCAGTTACCACCCAGTCCATGGAACTCGGATGCAGCTCTCACGGTCCAGTCACTTCACCACTGAACATACCTGCACCAACACAGGAGCTCTCTGGGGACACTTCACATCCAAACCATTACACTCAGTTTGGACAATAAATTATGTGACACCATATTCTTAGTGGAGTTCCTCCATAATATGGAAGTTTCCTTGTTGTTCTTTAAGAATGTTATTCATGGGCTGGGGCTGGGGCTGGGACTTGCCCTGCATGTGTTGAGGCACTGGGTTCAATTCTCAGCACCACATATAAATATATGAATAAAATAAAGGTCCATCAACATCTAAAAATAATAAAAAAAGAAATGTTATTCATGTGCTTAAATGGCAAATGGGGAAAAGAAAAAAGTGGGGTAGATAGAGAAGTTCAAGTGAAAAAACAAATGAGAGGAAAACTAAACTTCTCAACCAGGATGACTCGGTCTGACTCAGGGTGACCGTCTCCAAAATAACGTGTGGTGGAGTCTTCTAACGGGCATAAGCAGACGGACGTGAGCAATATGACCCAGTGGTCAAAATGGAAGGATCTGTTTACTTGCTCCTCAGAAATGACTCAAGTCACAATCATTATTTGAAAACGGGTCACAGTGTCTATGGCAACCACTCACTTCCCTTTCAATTTGTAACAATTCTCTTAAAAATGGGTATGTGAAACTAAACAGCACTCTGGCTCAGATTATCTAGTAGAGAGTCCTTCTCCCTCGAAAAGGGGGAAATCCAATACATAACTTGTTATAATTTTGAAGGTACTTCTCACTTGTTAAAATGCTTTCTAATGGCTCTGATCCTCTTCCTCAAAGAAACCCCAAGAAAGCCTCATCCCCCAGCTGTCTAGATGATACAGGAGAGGCCTGTGGAGGCCCAATGACATCCCTCCTGTCATTAAGGAGAGGAGGCAGGATTTTGCATCAGAGCCTCCGAGCCTGAGGCTTAGCCCAGCAACACGCATTTCCCTTCTCACAGGAATGAATGGGGTTGAAGGTACACGTGTACACTGGGGACCAAATGACAAGTTTTTGTTCAATCTTCTATCAAATGAAGTATTTCAACTTTTGAGGTTCAGCTCACTTCTAATTACTTTAATAAAAAATTCTCAGAAGATGAGTGTGATGAATGTTAATTTTTTCTATTTCTGAAGCTCCCTAACAGTTGGAGGGATTTTCTTCTAAATCTTGCAAAAATTGAAGTCAACACAAAAGAATCCCACCTTTGGGGAAAGACCAGGTGAGGTGCTTTGATTTTCCTTCTGGAGTTTGAAGCAGCTCCCAGAAGGGGATTTGTAAGAGCACACTCAGTGAACGCAAATGCTAGCGTTTCCTGCAGAGGACGCTCTCCTCCCACTCCACCACTGCAGACTGCAAGGAGAGCACTACATGTGTGGAGCACACACTGGCTAGAGCATCTCCAGCTCATCCGTTTGCAGCACTCCTTCCCAAACCATGCTGGGGGACATCTTGCTCAATACGTCACTAAGTCCAATATGGCAGCCACAGCCACAAAAGACTGAAGTCACTTGCTCCATAACCCAGTGGACAAAGTTGTTCAGTAGCCACACAGTCGGAGCCACCAAACTGGGTGGTGCAGATGTGGAATATTTCTACTAATGGCAGAAAGTGCTACTGGAACGTGCTGCTTAGTGTCATGGGGAACAAGACTCCCAAGTCATTTTGGTGTCTGCCTGTGGGCTGCCTCACTTGGCAAACACCAGCCCTTTCTTGGCTCTCCCCAGGCATCTGAATGTTCCCCAGGGAAAACTGTGGGCCCTTGCTTGTCTTCACGTTCTCCCACTTTTACAGGAGGTCTCTTCAAATTTAGAAATTCACAGGTATATTAGGAAAGGAAAATATCTGGACAGTAACTTTTAGAGCAAGGGTCAAGAAGCCACAGCTTGAGTGCAATCCATGTTGTTCTGTTAGCTTTATTAGCGCTTGAACCCTTAGGTGACACAGCTGTCTTCCATCACTTGGGCTCACAGATGCGTCCCTGTCGCAGGTGAAAGTGAAGGACATTTCTCGTCATCCCTGCTCCTCCCCAAGCCCTGCCTGCCAGGCACTCCACACACCTCCACATCCCCAGACCTGCCTGATTGCTTCCTGTCTCCCATCTTTGCATTTCTTTCTCCTCTTGGACAAACCCTCCATGTTGGTCACTCAATTGTCTCACTTCTTTCTGCATAAAGACATTTATGTACATAACAGAGCAGAAAGAAAACTTGCTATTTCTGAAGAAGAAAGTGAGGCAGTAAATGTACAGGGTAAAACAAGATTAGGCAGGACTGAAAGGCAAAGGCAGGATGCTCGTAACAAAGACAGTTTAAAATTATAACTGTAATTGTTCATCCTCTTGGAATTTCCTGGCTGTTAGCACACGGTGTGTAGATGGTGAGGCTTCTGGATGAATGTTCCATCTCCATTTTTCTCTGGACTCAGCTGTGAAATCCTCTCACAAAACCCAATGCCATCAACAAAACCTAAGAGAGAACTGCACGGCAAGGAATTAATTTACTTGGATGCAAGTATTTGGCCAGTTCTTCCATCCACAAATCTGGAAATAAGTAAACATATATTTTACATAAAATAAGTGCAAAAGCACAGAGTTAAGTAAATGGAATATTAGCCCTTAATCACTGGAGAAATATGTTGCAGTGACTAAGTGCTGATATGTCACATGGTTTACACATATCCTTTAACAATTCCATACACATATGTATATGTGTGGGTACAAATATATACACATGAGAGATCGCTAGAGAGCAAGAGCAAGATCTTTCTGGAATTGGCTTGCTTGACCGTGGAGGCTGGTGATTTGGGGTTGGCTGGCAGGCTGCAGATTCTGTCGAGGCGATGTGGTCTGGAGTCTGCAGGAAGGTTGGAAGCAGAATTCTTCCTTTTTCAAAGACCTCAGTCCTCTCGCTGAGGCCATCAACTGACTGGATGAGTTTATCCACATTAGGGAAGGTGTTGTTTTACTCAAACTCTATCAATTTAAATATTAATCACATCTAAGAAACACCTTCACAGCAACATCTAGACTGGTGTTTAAAGAAACAACTGAGCACCACAGTCTAGCCAAGGGGACTTAAAATTAACCCGTCACCAAATGTCATCAATGTGATGGGTTTATGCTAGTTTGCCAGGGCTACCATAACAAAGACTCTCTGACTGTGGCATAAATAGCATTAATTTTCTTATAATTCTGGAGACCAGAAGTCTTCAGAAGCAGGGTTGGTTTCTTCTGAGAACCGTCTTGAGGCTTGAGATGGCTGCCTTCCCTTTCTGTCCTTACAGGGTCCTCTTCTGTACATGCTTGTTTCCTGATCCCCTCTTCTTATAAGGACATTAACCATGCTGGATTAGAGCCCATATAAATGATCTTTTGACTTAATTTCCTCTTTAAAAGACACTCTCTCTGGGATGGAGAGGAAGCTCAGTGATCAAGCACTTGTCTTAGCAAGTGTGAGGCCCTGGTGAACAACCCCCAGTACTGCAAAAAGCTGAAAATAAGGGCTGGGGTTGTAGTTCAGTGGAACAGCTCCTGGCTTGCACATATGAGGCACTGGGTTTGATCCCCAGCACCACATAAAAATAAACAAACAAAATAAAGGTATTGTGTCCATCTACAACTAAAAATATTTTTTAAAAACTAAAATAAATGTAATAAAAAGACCCTGTCTCCAGATACAATCATAGTCTGAGGTACTGGGGTTAAAACTTCAACATCTGAATTTTTAGAGATGGAAATAATTTAGCCCATGGCAGTAGGAACAGCTATTCTGGGGTTGGGGGGGTTGGGGAGGTGGGCACATCCCACGCTAAGAAGTGCCGAGTTCCATGTGATCATGTGCAAGTGATCAGGTGGAGGCACGTGGAAGCAGAGGATCAGTCTACTTTGATGGACAGCAACTTTCCCTGTGGTAACACTGTTTTCATGTTGAAAGAATGAGATCAATTTGCCAATCTATTAGGCTGAAAAAAAAAATGTGCTATTGTTAGAAAAACAATTTGCTGCCCCAAAATGCAGGGGTCAGCACAGCTTCACAGGCCCAGCCTCGAGATCGTCAGCATCTCCCTCCAGCCCCAGCCTCCCAGCACAGCTGCTGCTGCGCCTGGCGCAGGATGGCTGGGCTCTCCCTGCTCACAGATTTGTGTCTAACTAGAAGCAGCAGCACTTTGACTCACTGAAGAACCTTGGAAAAGTATACAAGGTAGGCAGAAAAAATTAAATACTAGAGCAATTTCACATTACATTTAGAAAATCACGGAAGAAATTATATTTCTTCCTTGAGGCATATGTAGCTTTTTAAATATAACTGGAATTACATTAAGTATGCTTTAATATTTTACTTCCTCACATTGTATTATAATGAACATTTCTCTGTTTATTATTTTTGAAAACAGGTAAATGGTTATATGATACATTATCCATATCCTTGCAGGAATATTCACTTCCCACACTGCTTTTTAGTGCCTTCCGTGTGCTCCACCTGTGCTAGGTCCTGGGCATACTCTGATAAAGCAGATAAGGAGGCTGTTCTCCCAGAGCTTTTCCCATTTACGGATCTGTGTTTATTTATTAACTATATCTTTATTCTGATCCAAGAAAGTTAACTCACCTGGGAAGAAGGCATTTTTTGTCCTTTTCCTCTTCCTACTGCACCCCTGTAACGTGAAGTGATGGCTGGCGTTCTAGTAGCCATCTTTGCACCATAAAGTAACTTGGGATGGAAACCAAATATTGAATATAGAACGTATAGGATTCTGGGTTCTTAAACCCTGGAGACAGCTCATAGGCCCTGTTCATATCAGGACTTTGTTGAAACAAAAATAAAATTTCTAACCTGTTTACATCACTGTCATCATGGATTTTTCTGCAATAATGTGGCAAACTACTCAAAGTTGATACAACACTTGGGCTGGGGTTGTAGCTTGGTGGTAGAGCGCCTGCCTAGCACCTCAAAGGCACCAGGTTCAATCCTCAGCACCACATAAAAATAAGTAAATAAAATAAAGGTATTGTGTCCATCTACAACTAAAAATTTTTTTAAAAAAATCTTTAAAAATAAAAAATAAATTGATGCAAACTTATTTGTATAGAAACTTCAAATTTCTATGTAATCAAATATGTATCGCATTCATCAACTCTAAACACACATTTTTACTACAAAGTAGTATCATTTTAGAATAGATGACATGTCATAGTTTAAGTGGCTTTTCAAGTTGAGGGAACATTCATATGTCATAAAAATTTACCATATCAGCCATTTTTAAGTGTACAATTCAGCAAATTTAAGTTCATTCACAATATTGTTCAACTACTATCACTATTTAATTCTAGAACAGGGAACCCTGTTCAAATGGTCACTCTCCATTTCCCCTCCTAGACCCTGACAACCACTAATCTACTTTTTGGCTTTGTGAATTTGCCTATTCTGGAAATTTCATATAGATGAAATCATAGAACATAGAACATACAACATGTAACCTTCAGCAACTGGCTTCTTTTGGTTTGGTTAGCAGAATGTTTTCAAGGTCCATTCTGTGTTGTAGCATGTATCAGTCCCTTACTCTTTTTTATGGCTGAATAATAGTCCATTGTATGGACTACCAGGTTTGTCTATAATTAATAATGCTATGACATATTTTAAAATGCTTTCTATTGGGTTATACTGAGGAGAGGAATTTCTGGATCATATGGTAACTTTGTTTTTCGAGGACCTGCCAAACTATCTTCCAAAGTAGCTGCACCCCATTCACTCCCACCAGCAATACACTAGTGTTCCAATTTCTTCACATTCTCACCAACACTTGCTTTCCCTTCTAGCCATCCTAGTGGGTGTGAACTGCATTTTATTTATCCACTCTCAGCTGACAGACATCTGGGTTGTTTCCACTCTTTCACTTTTTTGCTATTATGAACATTTATGTACAAGTTTTGTTTGAACACATCTTTTCAACTTTCTTGGGTATATACGTACAGCTGATTTGCTGAGTCCTATGGTAATTCTATTTATTGTTTCAAGGAAGTGTTAAACTCTTCCACTTTTTTTAAAAATGTTTTTTCCTGTATTTTTTTAATGGTACATTACTGTTGTACATAATGGCGGGATCTGTTGTTACACATTTGTACATGCATAGGATATAACCATGTAATTTAGTCACGTCATTCCCCAGTATTTCCCCTTTCCCTCCCTTGGTTGCTCCTCTGCTCTATTGATCTCCCTTCAATTTTCATGAGACTCCCCACCTCTGCCACCTTTCGTTTCCCTTTTCCTCTCTAGCGTCTACACATTAGAGAAAACATATGACCCTCGGCCTTCTGAGTTGGCCACTGTTTTTTCAGTGGCTTACCATGTGACAGTCCATGAAATATGATGAGCAAATTTTTCTTGACTCACATTTCGTTTTTTTTTTTTCTTTTTAATTTGAAATTTAAATAACAGAGATAAGTAAAGAAGATATACATCCTATACTTGTCACCCAGAATTAACCGGGGTTAACATTTTTCCTTGGTGTCAGATGTTTTAAAATAAACAGAAAAGAAGGTGTTCAAGTCACCTTCTTCCCTTCACCACCCCAATTATAATACCTTTTGCAGAGATAATGACTATTACAGATTTGGCATCTAACCTTTTGGATCATGTTTTATTAGTATTCACTAATATTGCCAATAGATAACATTTCTTATTTTTAAAAACTTGAAGCAGATACCATCATGCTGCTATCATTCTGCAACTTGCTTTAAAAAAAAAAAAACATAGCTTTATTGAGGTGTAGATGCAATGTACACAACTGGATGAAACTGGATGCATGCCCACACCTGTGAAGCCATGTCCACATCCAGATAAAAGCCATATCCACAGCCAGCTGCAGTGGTGCATGCCTATAATCCCAGCAACTCAGGATGCTGAGGCAGGAGGATCTCAAGTTCATGACCAGCCTGAGCTCCTTAGCAAGGCCCTAAGCAACTCAGGGAGACCCTGTCTCAAAATAAAAAATAAAAAGGGCTGGGGATGTGGCTTAGTGGTTAAGTGTCTCTGGGTTAAATTCTCAGTACAAACAAACAAACAAAACCTCAAACCACAAAACCCTATCCATCACCTCCAAAATTTCCTCGTGTCACTTTATTAGTATAGATCACTACATGAGATCTACCCTCTTTACAGAGTTCTGAGTGCACAGCAGACTACTGTTGACTGTACTGTGCTGTATGGATCTCTAGAATTCATCTTGCATGACTGAAACTTGATACCAATTCAACAACTCCCCATTTCTTCCTCTTCTAAAACTTGCCTTTTAAAGTTAATACTGTTTTTTGAAATTCATCCATGTGATGTGCTGGTACATATTTAACTGCTATCTCTTGTGGGGAGAAGAATGATCTACAGCCTCTGCCATTCTCCACACTATACATACCTGTAACATGGCTTATCCCCAGCAATAGACGTGATATCACCTGGTTCGCAAAACTCCTGTAATTTTAGCATTTGGCTCTCATGCGCTGGCTGAAGGACACCATGAAATCTCTTGGTATCTATGTACAGATCTGGGTTTTACCGGTGTTTTGTTTGAGGACCTTTAGACTGCATGGCAGTGTTTTAGACCGTTCCCCTGGTGGACACCTAGACTGTCCCTAGCTTTTCACTGTTATAAAAAAGTGCGACAGCAAACGTTCTTCTATTTACCACTGGTGCACACGTGCAATTTTCTGGAGCTCAGGGCACATTCCTCAACAACTTCCACTAGTCTCCAAAGTTGCTGCACCCATTCACCCATTCACCAGCAGTCTGAGAGATCCCATTTCCCCATGACCTTGCTGACACTTGGTATGGTGAGACTCAATTTTTGCCAATTGCAAAGGTATAATTCCATTGATATAAGTCCATTGATGTAATAGTTGTCCTTTATTCTGAGATTAAGTAACTGTTCATGTGTAATTTCGTATGTGCTTACTGTTTCATTTGCTTACATTTAACTACATCAATGTTTATCTACCTTTAGTTGACTATAAGGAATACAATAGGCTATTGAGGAACGTCAAAGTCCAGACCCCAAATTAGTATAAGATGGTCACTTGGCTTTTCTCTAAACTTAATATAACTTTAATTTGGAGATTTAGAAACAGAAGTCATATTGGTTACTATTGCCTTTGGCTTTAAGCAACAAAGAACCACATTAACACTGACTTAGGGCTGGAAATATAGCTCAGTCGGTAGAGTGCTTGCCTCGCAAACACAAGGCCCTGGGTTCAATCCCAGCAACACCAAAACAAAACAAAAACACTGACTTAAACAAATGTGATGTTTCGTCAAAGTGACCAAGAGGTCTGGGGCTAGTAAAGGAGGCAGTGGGATCATTCTGGATGCAGGTTCCTACCACCTTTCTCTGCTGTTCTTAACTGAAAGCTACAACGCTCATTGCCCCATGCCTGCAAGATGGCTGCTGCAGCTCTACGCTTGTCCTCTCAGGAAGGGGCACTGCCCAGATCAGGAGCACAAGAGCTTCCACACAAACACCCAGCCAGACCTGTGTCACAAGGCTGCCTGTGTGTGAGGCAGGCATTTTAGTAGGATATACTTTCTCACCCTTTGAAAAGAGAAGGCATTCTGTTAGGATGGGAAATGTGAACAAGGATGCTCTCTGCCTCGGAGTTATTTGGAACGTGGACTTTTAGGTGTTATTTTTTCATGGTCGCATCAAATTGAATGAGCGCTAGGAATTCATTCACAAGTATCTACAGACGTTCGGTTCCACATGGTGTTGCTTTACAGGTCACCATTTGGTTCATTCACCACTGCCCATTAAGCGCTTACGTTTCTCTTCTTTTTGTCCCTTTTTAGTAATTCAAAACCAATTCAAATGTTAGAGCTGACAAATAGACCTGGCACAGGCTACTGAATGCTGAATTTTCCAGGCATGTTTCATGCCACGTAAGTACATAAAATTGCTTAAGAACAGGCTGTGGGATGTGGGAGTCGAGCACATGGGGCCAAAAGAAAACCTAATTTGTCATTTATTGTTTTGTGTTTCTAAGACAGGTCTCTTTTAGTGTCTCATATGCTGAACAGAATTCACGAATGCCTTCTTTCAGAGGCCAAGACACTGAGCAGTGTGTGCAGCATGACCAGGAGAGGTGTGGTTCTTTACCACCCATAACCTGGAGATGAGTCACAGGAAGGCTGTCCGAGGAACAGGGAGGAGGAGATTTGGATAAGGAAGTAGGACATACGTTAGATTCCACAGCAATTAAGACTTTTCCCATAAAAGCAGCATCTGGTTTTTGACTTTGCCAAGTAGAATAAAAAGGGAGAAAGGGAGGATTTGAAGGTGGCCTTGAAGAAAGGACCACGGCATGGGGTGGTAGTTAATAATTGGGTAAATCAGACATCCTGTGCAAAGTGCCTGAACTGCACAGGTCACCACTGATCTACCTCCCAGGAACACCCTGTCACTGAGGCCATACCTGCTGTGTGTCGACATCAGCACAATGGAGAGGCTGAGTGTGCAAACGTGCCCCAGGTACTCTGTAGCACTCACTGGCAACCGTCGCCATCTTACACATGCTACTAATGGAGGCCAGAGAAGCCATTAGTTATCTATTTCATTTAACATTTTTGATTCCCAAAGGATTTTACCTCTAACTTTTCTAGATTCTAAACCTGATGAAAGAAAAAAAGAGGACCAATATGTTCCCTATGTCCTCTGATCTATTTCATAGGGTTTTTTTTCTCTTTTGAAATCATACATCTGGCAGTGACTCAGCAGTGGAAACCAAGGAATGAAAAGCAGCCCTGGCTGTCCCTCTTCTTCCCACTGCCTCTCTGGGGACAGAAATTTTGATGTGATGGTGAACTTCAGTAATGTTGAGTGCATTCATCCATCCATCCAGTCCTTCACCCATCTTTGCAGTACAGGGATTGAAGCTAGGCTAGAGCATGCCAGGCAAACACCTCCCCACTGAGCTACCTTGCCTCCCGTTTTTTTTGTTTTTTGTTTTTTTTTCTATTTTATTTTGAGACAGGGTCTCACTAAGTTGTCCAGGTTGGCCTTGAACTTGTGACACTTCTGTCTTACCCTCCCTGAGTAGCTAGGATTACAGGTGAGCACCATCATGCCTGGTTGCTTTTATTTTTATTACAAACTATTTTCCTTCCACTATGTAATAAATAATTTCTCCACTGAGACTTTCCTTATGCTTGAGGATACAACTCTGCCAAAGTCAGACAGATAGCAATTCGAATCCTGGCTCTGTTGCTTACTAGTTGTGCAGCCCTGAGTGGATTACTCAATCTTGCCAAATCTCCATTTCTGAACCTGGAAAATGGGGATAATAATATATGTGCTTTGCAGAGGCTGTTGTGAAAATTAAGTGAGATTACATAAAGTATTTAGCACCATGCCTGGCATCACTAAGTACTTGAAAGACAAGACAGTTATTATAATTGTTGGGTTTTAAACACTTCCCCATTAGACCATAAGTCCAAAATTGAAATGCAAATTAGTAGGATGTGGTCTGTGGTTCAACTTTGCATGCCTCTTTAGGAATGCACATGTCACATGAGGCAGAATGGTTACCAACAAGAAGGGCCTTCCTCACCTGGGCTGTGCACTGCATCCAGCATTGTATGGGCCCGTGTGAAAGGGCACTTCAGTGACTAAATTGGGCCGCGTGAGGATGAGTTGAGGCAGTTCACTCCACTCCTGGCACACACACGGAGTGCTCAGCAGGCACTGGTGCCCTGCCCGTTCATGCTCCAGTGCCGGCTGTTGTACTTCTATGTGGAGCCATGGGGGTGGGACCAGAAGACCCTCCAGAGTCCTGCAGATCAGGCCCCCACCTTCTGTGTACTGAAGGATCTCTCAGTTGTTTAGGTTAGACAGCTAGGAGACATGATAGCTCTCTCCATTTCCTAAACTAGCAAAACCAGAAAGTCAGCATGAGCAAAGCAGTTATCTCCAAAGTCAGAGAGACACCTGGTAGGGACAGTTTAGGGTGAACCCTATGGCTGTGGTCTGGGTCCCAGTCCAGGCAGACAGAAGAGGACCTACAGAAATATGGATTGGGAAGATCAAGGAATTTTGTTCCTCTGGCTGACCTAAGCATTAGCTTGGGAGCCATCAGAGTAGGCAAAGATAGAAAACTCATCTCCTAAAAATTCCCCGCTTCTGCCTTCAGAGAAAATTTACTTGTATCTTTGGCTCTGACCGTGGTGCTGAATGCTCTGATCTTGAAAATTCAACTCCTGCAGATCTGACTCTCGCAGTTGTGGGTGGGTTAGAAGTGACCTTGGGATGTGTATGTCCCTGCTCCCCTCTGCAGTTCTACTAACCACGTATTTAAGCTGCAGTGTTTACTCTCTTGAGTGCCTTTTGAGGAGCAAGATTTAGGGAGAATTTCTGGCTAAAATGTAGAGATGAGGATGCTCCCAGTTCCTAAACACCATCCCAATATGAATAGTGTTTGAACAGTTGAGAAAACAACCTGGTTCCAAGGTATACTGCAGGCAGCCCCAGCACAGTATCTTTCCATCTATGGAGAATAATAGGAAAGTCAGTTCATATGACGATGATCACAAACTCCACTTCTCAGCATGGGTGTTCCTGACTCCACGTGTAGCTGCTTCACTGCCGACATCCCATGGATGTTTATGTTCACACAAAGCCTGATCACAGGATAATTCTCCATTCTCTACAGGCTGTTCTGGAAGGAGACTTTTGTGCTAAGTATGTGCTAGGATCCTGACATTAGGAAGCTCAGAGTCTGTTAGGTGGGAAAACATGAGTAACAGTGACTATAAAGCAAAGCAGAATTAACTGTGTGCATTACCAGAGATGCCACATGTCAAGAGCAACAATGTCAGGACAGAGGCCTATTCTGCTCTAAAACCTAACTGGAGAGAACTGAGTCCTGAGCTCTGGGTTTGACCTTCCACTCACTTTCCATTTTGGGTAAATGTATCTAACTAGATGGGGCTATCAGCCACGAATGTGGTTCTGGAGATGAATTCCACTTTTGCTATGAGAGCATTCTCATGCATCTCAGGACTCCTGCTTGCTGGGAGGCTTGTAGACTGTGTTTGTTGCTGTGAGGACTATTGTCAACCACTGAGAGGATAATCACAGGCAGGTTGGAGCAAAGAGCATTTAAAATGCCCCATGGACACAAACTGCAGCTCCATTTCCACCAGCTGTGTGCAAACAGGCAGAGAGATTAGTATGGGAGGAGAGGCAAACAAAGGGACATGTAGGAATCTGTTCAGGAGGGACTGGCCACACAGCGTGTCTTTCCTCTGATCTGGGAGAAAGGAGCAGAGGATCTTTCATCTAACTAAACATCAAGCTTTCCTCCACCCTTCTTGGGGTCCCTTTATCAAAACCTGTTCAAAGTTATGGCATGCTGGGCCAGACATTAACGTACGTAGAAAACAGCATGGCTTTGAATAGCAGGAAAGGATGGCACTGCCATCAGTTACTGCTTAACCTTATATCTTGAGGTGGGAATGGACTGAGGAGCAGGGTCTGGGCATACGACAGGGAAAATCCTTCTCAGGGCCTAGAGAGTGCCTGGCCCACTACAGATGCTCAATAAATCTTTATCCAACCAAATTCTTGCTAAGCAACCAAAGGAAAGGGGGCAGTTGCTTTTTCAGCAGAAGTCGTACTCCAGAGAACAAGGAGTTGCTGATCACAGGTCCTGGTCCTTGGGAGACTTATGACTTGGCAGAACTCACACTCTAAGAGCACTGAGGAAACCCTGTGGTGGGAGCGGAGGCTGCACGCAGGAAAAGCTCCCCCAGGAAACCACCCATCTTCACCAGCCACAGCATCCTGAGATAAAAAGGATGTTTATGAGCCCTTTCCTCTCTAGAGATGCTGCCCTCCACTTTCCAGATCCCTTACTGAGGTCTACTGATCTACCTTCTAAAAGGAAATCAGGCTAGTATTTTTTTCATGCGATCACTTCAGCAGCTTTCCAAAGTCAACTCAAAGTCATTTAGAAGCAGGATCCCTCCAAGAACTTCATTGTTGCCTGTTCTGTTACCGAAGGAAGCTCTGTGATTCACATTTCTCTGCCTCAATGGTTTCTGTTTTAACATATGCAGAAAGTCGGCAAGTGAGAGGAGATTAGAACAAGGTCTATGCACTCCCCCACACTACGCCTCCATCCTTGTTCTCCTGCCTGCCCTTGGCCTGTCCTCTGGCCTGTTCAGTCAAAGGAAGGAAGCCCGCAGGGAGAGGCAGCTGTTTGTGTGAAGTCAAAACACCTCCTTTAAAACGCATACCCAAGGGCTGTCCTTTTCTCCAAGACCAGTTCTGACAGCGAAGAAGGCTGGTGCCCAACTGGCACACTCTGATGCCTTTGTCCTGTCGCCTCCTGCCACATCAAGCCTTTGGCATAGTATTGGTTACTCAACCTCTGCCAGGCCTGCACCATCATTTGCCCAACCCATAGCCAGTGGTGGCCAACATGTTCAGGGCTGATACAGACTGGTACTGAGCCATAATATCAAGGACTTCATTTTCATGGGGCGGAATTTGCAGAAGTGGTAGACACACCATCCTTCACTCCTCCACCTCTTTGACTTCCTCCTAAGCATTTAATGAACAAGCTCCTTGTCCACCTGCTACCCTTTCTCACCTCCCAGGAGGAAGAGACCCGTGCCTGCTGCCCTTCATGTCTCCTCTGGTTTTAGCAAGTGCTAAATCTGAGAAAGCAAGTCTGCAGAGTTTGGCCCAAAGCTCACAGGCCGCACCCACATACCAGGGTAGCGCCAGTGTACACCCTGCCCAGGCACTCATCTATTGTTCCCACACAGCTCACAGGGCTGGCCATCGGGCATTAATGCTACTTGGGTGGAAAAAGCCTTTTCAAAACAGGCTGGCTCTCAAATAGTTGGCTAAAGTTTCTTCTTGGGCCCTTAAAGAGTAGGGAGTAGATGAGGGGTTTGGAGCTCTTCTAGAAGATCATGGGAATTAAACATCACTGCAGAAAAGTCCCTCAGCCAAATCACTGTCAACACACAATCCTTAATAGGGTTCTGAGCTCCATTTTTAGAAGAAAAAAATCAAAGCACACTGCAATGGGCAGCCATCATGCCCAAATGGAGCAGACTAGGCCTGATGCTTGAGTTTCTTCCCAACACTCACCAACCCCAAGTCCTGAGAACCACTCTCCCTTCTGCTGCTTCTACTCTACTAGCTGTAATTGCAGATAAACTCTGCTAAAACTCTATCTCAAGGTCTCTTTGTAAAGGAGTGATTGGCTGGCAGAGCTGCTACTTTAACTAAATGCTCTGTGAAATAACCAAATGTAACTTTTTCTCAGCAGACTCAACTCTCTAAAGAGAGCAAGCTCTTACACAGCTCCTCATTCACCTATAGACCCTTTGGCCTCCCAAGAGGCAGGCTTCTACACCTACTGCCCTCCTGTCCTTCCTGGCTTTAGTGAGTCTGCCCTGCTTGGCCCAGAGCTCCCTGGCCGCACCCACATACCAGAGCTGCACCATTTGCACTCCCAATGCAGGCTGCACATCCCTAATTGGAAAATCCGGAAACTAAAGTCCTCCAAAAACGAAACTTTTTGAGCATGATGCTGCAAGTGGAAAATTCCACATCTGACCTCATATGATTGGTTGTAGTCAAAACTCAGGTGCTTTAAAAACATGGTAAAATTACCTTCAGACTATGTACTTAAGGTCCATATGAAACAAATGCACTCTGTTTTGACTCAGGTTTCTACCCCAAGATACCTCACTGCACATGTGCACATATTTTTTAAAAAAAGCCAAATGTGAAACACTTCTGCTCCCAAGTTTTGTGAGTAAAAGGTGCTCACCAGTAGCCTGGAAGAGAAAGAAGAGGGAGGACTCAATTACCAAGGCAAAGAGGGCAGCACTGCAAACACTGCCAGGGAGGCCGCTGCTACAGTAGATTGGGCTCTGCTGAACTCGGACTGGTCAGCACCCACGGAGATGTTAGCCTTGATTTCCACAGTGTTCTCTATGGAAAGCAAATGAGGGAGCATTTCTTTGGTTTCTGGTTCCCTCCCTCCACTAGCCATTGAGAACTCCATGACTTGGCTGAACTGAATGCAGACTAACTCCTGGACTTTGCCTATTTTCATTTTCTCATAAATACCACGTTGAGAACTACTTTGTTATCTTATAGAAGGGCAGCTTGCAATATTGTCTTTGGCATCTACTGTATTTAAACTGTATCCCTTTGAGAATCAGAATGTCAGATCTGAGAGGGATCACAGAGATACTCCAGGACAGGGGTTCTGAACTGGAGGGTCCAGGAGACAGCTTGTGAACCTTTTAAAACACTTTCTCCAATTTTGGACTTAGGTACATTTTTACTTTTCTTTTTCTTTTTAAGGGAAAGGGACACAGCTTAAGGAGTCTAA
Source organism: Sciurus vulgaris (assembly GCF_902686455.1). Taxonomy (NCBI): domain Eukaryota; kingdom Metazoa; phylum Chordata; class Mammalia; order Rodentia; family Sciuridae; genus Sciurus; species Sciurus vulgaris. The sequence continues at coordinate 23,595,142 of NC_136468.1, read as the reverse complement.
GGGACCAACTTGTTTTAGAAATGAGGAAAACTAGGTTCCATAAAAGAAGGCTGGAACTAGACTTAGGATACGTGACTTTGAACTCTGCATTATATCATACTTAGATAACGACATATCTCAAAACTCTTGTAGTAGACACGGTCAACACAATGGACTGACTCTTTAAATTTCCACTTAGATGATAAGAAAGGAGTATGAACCAATAAGGACAGAAAATGAGAGCACAAACATCAGCAGGTAAGAGCTGCAAACAAAATCTTAGCAAATGGGCCAGCACGTGGTAATTCAATTTGGCATGGCAGAAAATGCTGACACCTGGGACCACAGTGAAGAAAGTCCACAAGAAGCAACCTGATATCTGTGTAGAAGGGCAGGAAGGCTCATCAGGGGTAGGACTAAAGATAGGAGTTCCTGGGATAGAAGCATGAAGGCTGAGTTAAATGCCAGTGTTTCCCCTGGCCTCCCCAACATGTTTCACTCTCTGGAGAACTTGAGCCAGAGAACCTTTACATTTGGAGATATCAGGCACAGCTCAAGGAGTGTTGGGTGCTCTGCTAAAAAGGGGTAAATTTAAGTTCATGTTCTAAACAATGAGACTCATGGCCCCTTCTACAGCTCCACAATCCAACAGCCAGGCTTACCCCTATGTTGGGCTCTTTCCAGCTCACAACCGTCACCATGCATATCCATGGCTAGAACTACATTTCCCAGCACCCTCTTACCAGCATGGTTCCAGATTCCAGTTTGCCAGTGAGAAGTACCTGCGTCAGACACAGAATGTGTATGTGACATGAATGCCATTATTCCAGCAGTCGGACATGGTGGTTTCACGCAATGCTGCCAGCTTCTACTTGGCAGTCTGCCACTGGTCTGTAGGGACACTGAGACTTCTTGCATTTTCTGGCAACCTCCAGCTTCTTCTGGTTCTGCACTGTATGCTCAAGACTCCAGTGACGATTTCTCTAACCCTCTGGCTACAGCTTTCAGGACCTCTATCCCCTCAGTACCCCCAAGTTAAACCCTTCATTTTTGTAATGTTTATAGTGACTTTGATTGTGACCCTAGTACCTAACAGGAGACTGAAGAATTCATCTCAGGAAACAGGCTAGGTAAAGAGGAAAACTAAATAGTTGTAAGTGGTGACACCGGGAGTCCCCCAGTGAAGCAGCTCAATCTCTGTTCAATCATCCTGTTTTCATTTTCTATTGGTGCTAAGACAAACCGCAATAAATGCAGAGGCTTAAAACAACACATTTTATTATCTTATAATTCTGGAGGTGAGAACTCATGGAGAGGCCTCACTAGGGTAAAACCAAGGTGTCAACAAGGCTGAGACTCTCTCTGGGGATTGTAGGGGAGACTATCTACATTTCCTTGCCTTTCCCAGCTTGGACAAGAGACTATGGGTGTCTTCCTCCATCTCTGACACCAGCAATGTTGCATCTCTCTGATATTCTCCCATAGTCACGTCTCCCTCTGACCACAGCCAGAAAAGGTTCCTTGCTTTTAAGGACTCATGTGATTAGAGTGGGCCCACTGTGATAATCTCCCCATTTCAAAGTGCTTAACCTTAATCACACCTGCATGTCTGGTGGTTGGGACGTCGACAGCTTGTGTGTGTGAGGGGGCCACTATTCCGCCAATCACACGGCTAAGATTGGGCTCATCAGCTGGTAGGTCCTGGCAGTTTTCAGACACCTTCCAACCTTTAAGCCATTCTTTTAATAAGAACTGAGAGCTGAAGACCACCAGACATTTGAGCAAATTTGCAACATGAATGACAAGGTAAAATATGGAAACTCACCGAGCCTGGACGAATCAGAGACATGCAGGAAGCAGAAAACTTTAAAAAGAAAAATAAAATTAACATTTCAGAAAAAAAAAACTGTGAACCCTGAAACAGGAAAAATTGCTACAAAAAACCTTTTAGATATTAAAAACATATCAGTGGAAATAAGAATTCAGTACAAAGTTTTAAAATAAAGGTAGAAAAAGGTAAAGAAAGTAGAACAAGGTCAAAAAAAAAAAAACTGCAAGGCAGGGTGGGGTGGGTGGTGGGGGCTGGGATTAATTACAGGATTATTCTGGGAGGTCCAACTTATGAAAAATAATAATTCTATAAAGAAAGAATGAAAACAAGGAAACAAAATGATCTAAGAAATAACAGAAATATTGTCTAGAGTTGAAAAACATAAATCTCCAGAATGGAAGGGACCTTAAATGTCTGGCCAAAGAAATGAAAAGACTTCTATCATGGTATGAAACAAATTAAATTTAAAGAACCCAGGGGATAAACAGAATCTCCTAAAAATGTCCAAAGAAAAATGGCCAGAAATCAGTACTGTATTAGACTTCTCAACAACATTGAGAGCTAGAAAACCAAGTCTCAGGGGAATTTTTTTCCCATTCAGGAATTGCACAAGTGAAAATGTCTTAATATGAGTAAAATGAAAAACCTAAAGGAAATACTGCGCAGTCACCCTTTCTCTGGAAAGCACCGCAGGACCTGTGTGGAAGTGCCCACTGTTAGGTTGGACTTAAGTGGCTGTGTGGGAGGGAACAGAAGAACTAAGGAAGCGGGCAGCGTGCCAAAGAGCAACTAATCCCACACGGACAGATAAACCCCACTGACCCTTACGTCCACCTATCACTCAGCAGGACCCCTGCCTATTCCGGCCTATAAAGACCCTGGGCAGCCGCGGCCACGTGCAACTTTCTCCAGTTCTCCACACTGACCTGTACCCCAGGGGGGCTAGGAATTTTGCCAAAGCCAAATTCCAATAAAGCTTTGCTTCTGAGGGCCATTTCTGTCTGCTTTTGTTTGGCCACCAGCCCTCACCATCGAGCTTACACCCACTGCAGGCGCACACCCTGCAGTGGTGGGGGGAGTGAGAGGATGAAAGCAAGGAGAAGCCCAGGATTCAGGGGCAGATTCAGCCCAGGAGAGCAAGAAGAGGAGTTAATTTGTGGGATGGTAATGAAGGTAAGCCCAAGGCAGATGGCTGGATCTGGGCAGAGAAAACCACCAATCCAGATTCCTGCAGGAAGCTGGGCAGAGAAAATAACCTGCAGCCAAGGGACCACATCTGGCTTGGAACATGCTGGAAGGGATGTTACAGTTCTTACAGCCAGGACTAGGAAGGAACTGCTAAATCCATAGGAAATTAAACTTAAACACTGTATTCATTTCAGAGTTTTAAAGGAAATGTAAAAACTATGTGGTCACACTGTCAACTGCATCTAAAAAGTCATCAACAGGAATTCTGATTTAATCCAAAACTGGGCTATAACTAAAATGTGAAGGTAAATGGAACAGTTATGTTTATAGGTGGTGGTAAGAGTTAAATTCTCACTTTCCACAGTGAAAAAAAAAATAAGTAAAAAAATAGTACAGATGAAGGAATAGCAAACAAGCATTTTGAAGTGGAGATATCAGAAGGGACAGCGAACTGAGCCTATGGGTAAAGTGACGGTAGGCAGAGGAGAGTGGTGGATATTGTTAGGCTCAGGCCATCTAAATAGATTACATCAGTAGAGATAAAGTTTCAATTTAAAGAACAAGACAATAAAATGCCAATCAAACTGATGAGTGAATAAACCAAAATGTGGTTGGGTCATACAATTGAATATTCTTTGGCTATAAAAAGAAACGAAGGGCTAATACATGCCACAATGCAGATAAGTCATGCTGAGTGAAGGAAGGCAGACACAAAGGCCACCCTGTTTACATGAAATTTGGCCAGTAGCTAGGAAGGAGGGAATGAGGAGAGTCTATGGAATGGGTGCAGGGTTTCTTTCTGGTGTGATAAAAATGTTCTGGTTGCACAACACTGTGAATGGCCCAAAAGTCAATGAACTGGATACTTTAAAATGAGGAACTTAATGTTTTCTGAATTTTACCTCAATAATAAAAATGTAGAGGTCACTGTGCAACAGAGTCTCTACATAAAGTCTATAGATTCTATTTTAGTTTCTCTTAAATGAGAGCTGTTCAGAAGTCTCAGCAATAGACCTATACAATCTTCTGCTTTAGTAAGCACAAAATGGTAAATAAAATGTAAGTCTTTAATAATTTGTAATTTCCATATTAATTGAGGGTCTGTTACTTTTATAAACAGTAAAGATTATCTTGTAGACACAAAGGAAATGAATTGTGAACTAACCTCAAAATTTTGCATCATATTAGCAGTTATTTATGTATGTAGTTCCTCAATAAACTCAACAGTTTGCTTTTTAATCCTTCGATAATTTCATTTCAAAATAGAACAGCAGAAAGACTTGAATTCAGGATTCTGGGTACTAATATCTTGTGAATGAACTTACATTGTGTTTTGCTCCCATTTTTCCAATTAAATTTCATTTTTCTGTTCTATAGATATCCTCCTTCTACAAAATCTTCTAATGTCTTTTTCTTTATTTAGTTATGGACAATCAGGAGAGTTGGCTAAAAAGGAGCTTGACCCTTTAGAGTCAACCAAGAAGCAAACCTCAGCCACCACACCTGGAGTCTTGGTGGGTGGTTCTTTTCAGAGTTGAGATTTGATTTTGTTGTTTTGTGTTTTGTTAGGTCACCAAAAGGTTTTAAAATCCTGTCTTGTGTGAGTTTTTTAAGAATCTATCCAGAGATAGCTACTCAAAACTCACTTGATTTTTCTCAGTTATACAGCTGATTTGAAGTTCCATCAGCAGAGTATATGTAGTTAAATAGGATGCCCTTTCTCTTTTAAGCAATACCACTGGCGCTTTCCTGAGAATTTTACTTTTACAAGAATTGTTCTTGAAGTTTCACATGAAAATGCTACAAAATGCTTCAGTTAAATGCTTAAGCAATTAGGGAGTATTTTATACAGTTTAGTACTGCAAAGTGTTTACAACTATTAAGTAGGTATAGTACACAAGTTTGTTATGAAATTCTGGTTCAGAATATGTGTCTCTCTCTGAAAGACTCAGAGCTTACAGCCTAGCAGAGAAGACTGGGAAGTGAGAAGTAACCAGAGTCCAATGCTCAAGGAACCGAGAGAAGAGAGCTGCCTCCTGCTCTCCAGGTGTGAAGCCTTCCCAGAGAGCACATGTTTGAGCCTGGGGTTGAAGGGCGGGCTGGGGTTCCCAGGCCAAGGAGGACTGGGGATGGCACACGTGGGCAGAGCAAGCAGCGTACACACAAGCTTGATGGGACCAACTCAGTGTGGCCAGCTGAGGGTGCTGATGCAGGCAGGGGTGCAAGTCTGAAGCATCCCTAACCTGGTCAAGACAAGCGTTCACTGAAAGCGCAGGGAGAAAAGCAAGGTCATACATGTACTCAACTAAGATAACGGGCAGAATTTCAAAGCTGGACCCAAGATGAGGGAGGGGCCAGGAAGTCTTTGGAGGTTAAGGAGGATGCAGAGAAAGTGATGGATTTGGTAGAGTAGGCTGAGAATAGGAGTAAGACTTGCTGAGTGTGGATGTGGATGAGGGGGAGGAGGAGGTAAAGGCACACCACCCTAAGGTGCCCTGCTTCAGCCACGGGTGCAGCAGGACACTCAGCACTGGGGAGAAGGTCATGGGTCTGGCTTTGGAATATTTCACTGATACAGCTTTAGAAAAGCAGGATATAATATCTAGGAGCCACTGCAAACGTGGAAATCAAAAGTTCTGGAACTTATCTGAGTCTAGAGCTCCAGGATGAGGGAAATCAGCACACAGACGATGTATCTGAAACCAGGGAAGCAACTAAGATAACTCAGGAAAAACAGAGGGTAGGTAAAAAGCAGAGATATCTGGGGGAAAACAACAGGACAGAAAAAGGACTGGTGGAATGATCCTGATTCTCATTTGATCTGGTGACAGAAGGTTTGTCTTGGCCCTGTTGTAAAAAGAACTTTCCCAGAGGAGGTTCCAGCAAGAGGGTCAAAAGTCAGGAAGTGGGTGTGAAGGGTAGGAAAGCTTTGGTGAGCAGGGGAGATGTTATCTCTGGATGGTCAGGCGATGTGGCTTTACCAGGTCAGAGAGAACTGGCAAGGCCTGAATTCCGTCAGGTGCCCTTCAGTTTTCCAGGACACCAGGTGGGGACAGTCAGTGGCAGCAGATGGACTTGTTCGTATGTAAGCACCTGTGGCAGAAGCCACCCCAACGACAGAGTGGCTGGATGGCTCATTCTGCCATTTCTTCCTCGAAGACGCAGAAATCTGCATTATTTCCAGTCTAACAACTTTACATCTAGCAAGAAGGGGTGATTAGGACAATAGTTCAAGTACAAGCTCCTGCTTTCTTGACTGAACTGAAACCTATGAACTTGGTTCTGTCCCAGACATTGAAACCCGGTTATCCATACCATTTGGCCCATTTGAATCTGGTGGTTAACCACAGAACAGGCTCTGTGGCTAGGCAGCAGAGCTAATGGGAGCCTCTCAAGTTGAGCAGAACCGCCTCAGTGCCCCTTTCAAATCATCTCAGGCAATCACTGACTTTGCCCTTGTTTTTTTCCCTAGATATCTGTCACCAAAACAAAATATCCATTTCCCCAAAAGTATAACCATCAGCATATGCAAATAGCCATTTATTAATATCTTAACACATGTAATTCAAGGCAAATTTAACTTAAAGATAGAAAGAAAAATCATTTAGCATTTTGCTTTGTATTTTGGTTTTCTTAGTTCTTAATTTGTGGCCCAAAGGTCACCAGCATATTTTCTCTTGTCAGGCGGCTGCAAGGTGCTCTTCCCCAATCATTATAACCGATTTCAGATGGTGCTAGAAAATTATATTGACTCTGAACACCAAAAGAAATCAGTCATCCTCTAAGGGGTCACAGGAGGTGGCGAGGGTGGAAAAGAACCAAACCTTAACAGCTCCATCTTGTTGGGCCCTTTAGCCCGGGCACAATGGAGTCTACCTTACAGAATAAGAAGCATAGAAGGCTTATGCAAGCATGCACAGAATTCTAGTAATGAAACATCCCATATAATTAACGTGCTGTGCTAATCTGGCACCATTGTTGGCAGGGGAAGGAATGGGTCATCCACTATGTGAGGTGGGTTTCTTGTGGCTGGCCTGTTGTTTTTTTTTGTTATTGTTGTTTGTTTGTTTGTTTGTTTTTGGTGCTTTCAAATACTTCAGTGCAGAAATGCTACAGGAACATATTAAAATACCATTTGTACAATAGACAGTGAAATAAAAGGAAAGAACAGTAAATGGTCAGCTGGACACTCTGTAATTCAAGAGAAGGTTTGAGCCTGGGACGTGGCACAGACAATTCAGTGTAGGCAGAGCCATAGACTCAGCTTCAGAAAAGCACTGTCAGCTGGTTATTTCATAGTGCACAGGTGTGTGTGGTGAATGCCCCCAGGCATGAACCACCACCTAAGAGCTTGAACCAAATCAGGAACTTCTGAAGTGGAGATTTTCCAAAGGGGGTGAGAGTCATAACAACAATCATGGTACTCCTCATAATGCAATTTGCAGCATGTTGTTTTCTACTGCAGTTTACGATCAAGGGAAAATAATGGTGACATTTTATACAGTTACCTTAAATAAAAGGACTAGGCACTCAGGACTTCAGAAGAATCCAGTTTGAGTCCCTCCTGTGCACACAGAAAAACTGAAGGCCAGAGCACAGTCCCAGCCAAGGAGCCTGGAATCTCTGCTTCCTCGTTCATGGAGATATGGAGCCAAATCAACTGCATAGGCAGGTCTCACTGGCTTTCAGTGAACTCATTTCACATGAGCTTTCTTTTTGCTCAAAAGAAAGGAACTCACATGTAAAGTGACAGCTAATTGCTCTGACTAGATTGAGTAACCTTTTCTAGGTACATGTAGCATGTAAAGGTATCTTAATGTGTTCTTGTGTGCAATTTTGTAAAAATTGGTTATTTTGCATTTTCACTTCAAAACAAATTCAAACTTAAAGATAAAAAATTCCAATGCTGTACCATTCATCTCTTTTGCCGTTGGCAGTGCAGTTGGTCTTCCCCAAGAACACTGATTTCAAATGGTGCTAGACAATCACTATTTAAATCTAAACCACCATATGAAACCAGCTTCCTGAAGAAGCTTTAGGATCTGTTTTTTCTTTCAGAATACTCTTACAATAAACTCAAGACAACCTAAAAGGAAAAAGGTGAAACTTGGTTGTGAGTTATTTACTTAGCAGTCTAAACAAATTTTTTGCAAATTCCATACATTTATACACAAACATCACCAAATCTGGTGTTGCTGGTAGAGGACATGCTCATGTCCTTGAGCTGCTCGAAGGCTGTTTGATCGTTTAGAGGCAATGACATATGCCAACCACATTGCTTCTGGGTGGGAGGTCAAGGAAGATACTAAATGTTTTCAGACTGCCTAACTAAAAGAATGCATGTTCTTTTTAAAAAAATTGTTAAGGAAAAAGTTCAAATACATTTTAATTTTGACAATAAAACAAATTTCTAAATACATGCCATCAAAATTCAACGAGTGTTCATTGTGGCCATCTTTTACCTTAGCTATGCTAACTACATGTAGTTTACATGTAATATTACGATTTTTTGCAGAACTGTTTGAAAGCAAATTGACCATCATTAGCTTACCATGTTCTCTTGGCTTAAGTACACTTACAGAACTTTGGTTACTCTTTTTAACTATCCTCTTCCATCATCCTCATTTTTCAATGTCATCAGCTGCATCGGGCAATCTTCCTATTACAATGTGCCTGTGGTTGATGACTTCAAGTGGGTTTAGCTAACCACCCTGGAAGTGCAGGTTGTCTGACTCCAGGCCAGGTCTCTTTTCATAAGGCAATCCCAACACAAACTCAACCTTTATCATGGAAGAGCATCAACAGCACACATCTCCTACTGTAGGGTTGTGGTTTCTTCATCTCTGTAAACAAGGGAGAGAACAGCAGGGGCTACAAGAGATGGGTCGTGCTCACTTCAATCCGAGAGTTTATAGGCTGCAAAGAATTGTAAACACTTTGTAAAGTAATAGGCTGTGTAGTCTTTCAACTGGATTTTAAATTTAAGCATGTAAGCCTAAAAAACGACAGAACAGAAGAATCACTGGAATTCTCACATGACCATTTTGCTAGTTTTGTGAGTCATTTAGAGGTCCATTGCATCCTTCTACGCACACAACTGTAATTCACAGCATCAGTGACTTAAGTACACAAGAAGCAGTCAGATTATTCTTAATTTAAAAAATCCAAAATCAAGAACACAAAGATCTAATTATTCTTTACAAATTAGTAGTCACAGCTTTCGTTTACTGTTGTCAATTTTTTTGCCAATGACTGACACTTACAGTTATGCAGAATTTTTTTCTCTGAAGAATGAATTTTCCCTGTACTTAGGCCTGATAAGATCAAATATATCTTATGTGTCAAATATACATCACACATATACGTACAGACATGCACATAAATAAACCACCTATACATCTGTGCCCTTCACAGAGGCAACTGTGTTTTCCATGTTATCTTTAATTATGCTTCTCTAAATTCAGCAGAACAACAAAGGCAGATACATTCTTTGTACCTATGTCTCTTCATATTAGCCCAGTGGACAACACATTTGCATCAAAGCAGAAGCACAGACTGGTTAGTCCATATGCTTGCCCACATTTTTCAAGTATTTGGAAAGAGCCTGAAGTACTGAGTTGAGTAGCTGTAAAGATACTTTTAAAAAAATGCACTGAGACAGAGATCTTGAGTTTGGGCCCATTTGCAATTACTCTTTTAAACCAAGAGGTTAGCTTTGCATATAAAAGAGGTGTGTGTGAGGAGACTGCCTGCCAAGTTAACCAAGAAAATCTCTATGCGGTTCACTAACGCAGAGATGGAAAACCAGCGGATAAATTAAGAGGCATTCATCCATTCTCTTTCCAGGACACACACAAGGAACAGAGTGATGGCAAGCCACCATATGACCTTACTGTGCTGAGTCCTTCCGGCATTCAACTGCAAGGACAACCCTACCACAAAGGAACGACGTGACTCAGTGAACACTGAGTCATTGCCCTTCTTCCCTATTCTCTACTTTCTAACAACCAACTGGATTCTTCTGTTTTCAGGCCAGCATACAGTAGGGCTGACTTTCTGTAATCCAGGATGTTTCTATTTTTAACCAGTCAACAATTTCAGGGTACTACAACATATGAAAGGGTAAAAAAAATTAACTCTTTCTTACACGCAGAACACACATTTGAAACTGTCAAGATTCTTCATGTCCAGCATTAAAATCATCATCTTCCACGAACAGAATCCTTCTCATCCACAAGCCATGAGAATGTGTCTCCATTTCAAAATCCAGTTGGCACTGTCAAGCTTTTTGCTGTTTTTCTGCAAGTTGCCCTTCTTGGTACTTTTTCTTCCAAATCTGATAGGGAAGCTGGAGCCTGGGACGTGAGTCAATAACCCCGGCAGACACTCCTGTGTGGCAGGCAGAACACTGGATGTGCATCCTTTCCTCTGACGTGAGAGGCCAGTCTGTTCTTGCGCGAGCAAACTGGATTAAGATAACTTCCCTCAGGGCTTGGGGATTTCACAAGGAGGCACAAGGAGGACCACATCCAGCTCTGACACCTCTTTAAGAACGCAGCTTCCAAATGTTATGGACACTGGGACACTAACTTCAGTGTTCTGGCCAGACTACAGATGCAACTGTCATTGCTATAGTGAGGGCTAACACATTTTTAAGTCACGCTCTGATGACCTGCACACCTTCAGTGAGTATTTTTTTGCAAGGAGGAGATGAACAAGTCCCACAGAATCTAGCTGTGCTGCTTGCTAAGTGATCGTGGGCAAACCATTTAATTTCTCTGAGCTTTGGTGTCATGATCCAGAGAATGGAGATACAAAGTCCTATACTACAGTGACTGTCAGGGTCAGATGCAATGTAGCACATGGAAAATCAGTGACTTTCAAAGCACTACATGGACGCTTGATGTCTTACTGGATGGGCTGAACCCTGGCGTGTCTTCTCAGGGTGAGGGCCAGGTGAAGAAGTGTGTGGGAAGTGCACTCTGCCAGACCATCACAGCTTAGTCTCTAGAAGGCTTACTCTGACTAGACGCTGGGTTACGTGCTTTGTATGCGTTTTCTTGATACTGAGTCCAGGCTTCTAATCATCCCTTTTTGCCGCCTGGTGCCTTATATGTACTGTAATGGCTTATCCTCACATGGTCACAGGGAACATCCGCTGGCTCCAAGATTCAGGTTTCACCCATAAGCATATGAGCAGATCATTAAAACCAGAACTAGCTCTGATCAGCAGAAGCAGTACCAGAGGAGCCACCAAGAAGGAAAAAACATGAAAACTAACAAGCTTTGTCTCACACTGAATGGTAAAAGCCCTGGACCCTCGGTCACATTCTTACATGCAGTGTGACCTACAAGTCCCACTCCTCTAAAGCCTTGTTTCCCCGCCTTAATCTAAAGAAGCTCAAGTCAAAAAAGCATCACGACTGGTCCCACAGATCACATGTGAGTGGGACAGTGCTAAGACTCTTTCTCTAGAATCCAGCCTGGTAGTTTATCCCCCTTGGTCTCCCATTTCTGTGAGACAGTGTGGTCAGAGGGTGAAATGCAGGATGCCAGGCTGTGCTACCAGTTGCCCACACTACCTTGGGTAAATTATGGTAATTCTCTGTGCCTTGGTCTCCTCATCTGTAAAATGAGAATAACCACATAAAGCTTCCATAAGAACTAAATCAGGTATGAGATAGAGTCATAGCAGAGAACAGCAGCTGTAACAAAAGTAAAGCACAAGATACAGTAAGATGTGGCTAAGTTTTCTGCCACTGCTTGTAAACAGAAAGGTCTCTCTGTCATACATGGACACCTTGAAGGCAGCTATTGAGGTGCTTGACCAATACTAAAACTGGAAAGATGCCCTGGGTCTCTGAGGGGCACCTCCATCTGCATTTACTGAAATGAAGACCTTTAATATTTTCGGCCTCCATCTCTTCCCATCCTAAGACCTGCATATGGAACCGGTACCATTACTTTTAAGGAGAAGTTCATGTTACACATTTTTTTTCCTGATAGAGAATTGGGAGTTGGGAATTGAAGAGGAATAGAAATCAAACATTGATGATCATTTTTAAAAATTTACTGGAGAATCAGCCAGCAACAAAATACGACAAAACTTCTCTGAGATGACTTGCAAGTACAAGGTTCTACTCACGCAGGGGTATAAAGGCCACCTGCTTCCAGGCAGGGAAATCCTCAAGAGGCATCTGTTCAGAAGAGCAGCACCTGGGAAATTTAAATGACAGCATGAATCCAAAGCATCAGTCAGTGGGAGTCAAGTCAGGTTTCCTCTTCACCATGCTACCCCACCACAGTCACTGACCAATGCATTTTTAAAAACAAAAAATATAAGGGGATCCTCTCCTTCCTGCTTAAGACACAGAAGTTGTGAAAGTTCCTGCACAGTGAGCAATGTACGCCTACACACCTCACATTGGTGTTCACTCTGTACTAGGGACAACATGAGGTGTGGCCGTTGCTAAGGAAACAGCCTGCCAACACGAGGTGTGTGTTTTACAGACCAGCAACGTTTGCTCTGCAAGTAGTTTTATGAAATACAGCCTGCTATAGGCTTAAACCAATCATAGCAGAAACGCAGGGAGGCATCCTGCACACAGAAGAGCAGGTTTCTACTTTAAAAACTGACTCTGCAGTCTCAAGTTGCAGCAGCACAGACTGCAGGGGGTCTACCTGCAGGTTCCACCTTCCTTGTTTGCTTCAGCATCAGGCAATTTGGAGTTGAAACCACATTACGCTCTGTCCTACATAGTCTAACTTTGAAGCTGGAACACATCTTTCACCACATAACATGACAGAAAACCAACGCCATAAAGGTCTTCATTTCTGAAACGGTTCAAGTTCATACTCCAAGTGTCCTGGTTATGTGAGTTGCCTTACCAACTTGGGATGATTTCATGGTATCTCCAAGGAGGGTACCTGGTGAGGGGCCTAAATCTCAAAGAACTCTCATTTTACCCAACAAGAGACTGAGTGACTCAGCAATCTGGTCAAGAAAACTCTGTCCTGTCAAGTTACCACCTACTGCAGTTCCTAAGTTAATGATTACAAAATCACTGCAGAGCGGGAACACAGCCAGGATCACAGGGCACGTTCTACCATCTACAAAGGGGGATGACAAGTTGCAAATGTGTGGGCTGGAGCCTCACAGTGAAGAAGATCAACTGTGATTCGCTGGTGCTACCTGTAAGCCATGTGCTCTGGTGACTTGGAAGCTCATGCCCATCGAGATGATACCCAAACAGCAATGTGGTTTGTAGGCAAGATTCTTGAGAGTTGGAATTAAAACCCATGAGGATTTTGGTCAGTTTAAGAAATGGTCAGAAAAAAACACAATTATATCCAATAGTATCTTCTAACAGAAAAATACTGCTAAAAAGAATCAAATCCAGAAGTACAGACAGGAAGGAAAATGCGCCAGGGTCAACATGAAAGGCAGAGCACACACAAATTAAATCGCATGGAACCCTGGAACATGCAACACCATCATAGAATAATAGCATGTTTCCAAAACTGGTGATCAAAATGAGGAAAGGGGCCAGCAGCAGGGGGAGCTAGGCTCTCTCAGACTGAGGAACACCAGTCTGCTACCATCTGGAAGCTTAGGAGTCTTTGGAAAAGTGGCTCATTCCATTCAAGCTGCTGGAAGGTCCCAGACGAACCTGTTCTTCAAGAAGCCTATAATAAAACCTAACTGCCAAGCGTGCCTCCATCCCTTCTGCCACTGCCCCAGAGAAGGTGAGTGTGCAGTGACCGCTGGATGTTTGTATATCATTTATAGTCTGGAAAAGCACAGCACAGGTTTGGTGGAGAAAAATCATATGAGTGAGTGACAAGGTCCCTCAATGCGGAGGATCTGACTTGACAAATGCATGGCCAGACCCCACTGGCATTCTGCCATCCGGATGGCTGAAGACTGCACCTTCAACAGCAGCATGTACCCGAACTACCACCAGGGAGGGCAGTGACAGTCGCATGCCTCTCTAATGGCAATTCTGCTTCCCCTGGCAAGGAGCTAGGGGCCAACATACACTCTCAGGTTGACAGCCCTCTGTCACAGGGCTTCCTAAGGGATATCCTCTTGGGCATGTAAGAGTCAAACTTCAGAACATTTACTTGGATGCTTAGCTCTGCCAATCAGAAACAAATAAGAGTCTTTTCCTCATTTTCACCCTTCCACACAAGTGCCAGCTTATCTAGTGAAAGTACTTATACACTGCCCTTTTAATGTCAAGTGCTATTAAATGATCTACCAATTAATGGTACCTTTAAACAGGGATTAGAAAGACAAGCAGCATAAGCTTTGGGATCACAAAGAACCAGATTTAAGTTTCTCCTCTGTGACTTGTTACACAGCCTTGGGGGAAGCCACGTAACCCTTTTGGTGCTTTAATTTCTCATGTTTAGGGCAGAAAGAACATATGTTACCTCCCAAGGGTTAGTGTGAAAACATAATTAAAAAAACACAAGGTGAGTAGTAGGTTTTCAATATGTGCCCCTGTGCGGGGTGGTACATCTAGCATTTTGGATACAATTTCCAGAAGTTCCATACAGTCAATAGGCTAAAACTGGTTGTGAAAGACTAAAATAAGATTGGGCATCAGTACAGAGAGACTGTGTGGGTAGGCATCAGAGTGGAAAGGGCAGGCTAAGGGATGTCAAAGCAAGAGTCAGGGGAAGCGGGTAAGATCTGAAACTGGGATCAGGACACCCCAGACATCTCCATCTGCCCACTTGGTCACCTCTCATTCACTGCATTTACAGCACAGTGAGAGCCATATAAGCCCAGAAGACATAAGAGCAAACTGGAGGGGTGAGTCCAGTGTGAGTAAACATACAAGCAGGCGCAGATGAACAGGTGCCAAGTGAAAACACGGTACAGCAGGTGCAAACACCGGAGGCCCCGAATCCCTGTGAGCCATGGACATGGGAGGAACTGATGTGCCACACCACATCTTGCATGGACTGATTGGTCAACAGCCACAGGCAGAGCCACCAGCTACTTTTCAACATGACCAAAAAGAGATTTCTTACAATCCACCAGGGGGTAATTAATACACTGATTATCAGCTAAGAGCCCAGTACTGCTCTGGACTGCTAGAAAACACTTAAGTGATATGTTTGTACACGACCTTGTGATTGAACTCACAGTCAAATGCAGTTTCTTTAGGACTCAAGTGCATGGGAGACCGGGCACAGCCAGCAGCAACAAAAGGGGAGGAGTAGGCAGGGACCCAGAAACACACAGAGGCCCTACTTGAATCTGTCTCACAGGTCCCCACCCAGGAGAAACCCAGCAAGAGGGGTTGGGGCATCCTGATCCAACACAAATATAAAAGTCCTAAGAAGAAAACCGTACATACTGCTTTTATTCCATTTTCCCAGCTTACTGTGTGATATTCTGTTAGGAAAATTTTGCCCATGTTTAAATTTAGACATTTCCTGGATTATAATTTTTAAGTACATGTAAATAAAACAAAGAAGAGGAAAAGAAAATTCAACAACCTCCATCATGACTCTCCATTTCAGTGTGGCTTAGAAAAGGAGCCCCAAAGAGATGCCCTGCATCCCAAGAGGAGGACCCTAGGAAAGGCCACGGTGGACACAAGTGGTCCTAGCACAGCCACATTCTTCACGTTAGCAGTGCTTTTCAAAAATAAATTGCCCACCTCAGAAAGAAGACAATACAGGTACAGGGTGGAAGAATCCTGTTATTCATCTCCAAAAGGACTGCCAAAAGCTAAAGACAACAATTGTGGTTCTGCAGAGTTTCCGTGGGCTTGGAGGAGGGGTGGAAATGGTACCAGCTCTTATCAGGTCCAGTTCCTCCTGTTAAAGGGTCAGCTGGAAATGCTTCCCTTGGTACTTAAGACAGTTGGTTTACATTCTGGGGTCGGGGAGGGAGAAGGGAGCGAATAGGCTTTGTAATAATCATGCCATTAAACAACAAAGGAATGAATGACAGCTGCTTAAATGCTTCCTGCAGGAGCAGGCACAGGATTGACTCCATAGGAGGGCTCCCTGGGCAGAGGGATCTGGGTGCAAATCTCATTTCTTTGACTTGTTTTTTCTCCTTAGACAAATTCTTTAATCTTGTTCTCAAGTTGTTGTCCTTATACAAAAAGCTGTACTATCACTGCAGTGCCAGCACGCAGTGGGTGCTAAATACCTGCACCCACTTTTCAGGTGGCACCATGCATGGCCAGTCACTGGTTCTGTGGACACAGCCCATGGTCTGGGGAGAATCCCTCCTGGTTGGCAAAAACTACAATGGTGGTCCTGGCCTCCTCCAGGTTTAGGTGGAAATTACCCCTGCAGGGGTCACGACTCCCCAGAGTCCTTAGATGAGCAGGAAAGGCCAGCTTTGTGCCCTTCCCAAGCTCTCCTCTCTGGTTGCTCAGCTCCTCTCTCTGGGTCTTTCCTCGGTTTCCCCCTGTGCTCTATTCCCAAGGGTCACTTGCAAGCATCCAGAGCATCTTCTAAATGTTACATTTACTCAGTGTCCCAAAGAGTACAAGATGTTCCTAGAATATTGCTCAATTCTTTCTCCTGTGGTTAAGGATTCAAAGTTTGTTTTATTAAGAATGAGTGTGGCATAAGTCAATTCTCAACCAGTTAAAAAATAAAAAGGTATGTCAAGTCTCTTATTTTGGCATCTTGATAGAAATATCCTTATTCTTGTTTCCATCTAGAAGCTAACAAGTTCATAACGCACTGGTGAGGGAGGTTCTGAAAAAGCTGCCTATGGCACACAAATGATTTATTTTATTTTGTAAAATCGACGTTCTCCTTTATGACCTCTGTAATTTTCTCAACATCCCTCAAAGGGCTAGCTTGCCTCGTCCAGCTGGGAGGCCAAGGACATGCTGGAACTTCTCCGCCTGAGGTTTGGACTGGGAGCTGTGAGATGCAGAAGGAGGAGTCCTGGGCTCCTGACCCACAGGCCTGGCTCAGCCAGTGTCTTTCCAGCTCCATGACCTCTGGCAGGTCCAAGCCACCCTGGTGCCGTCCCGTCAGGTTTGAAATGAGCAAGTCAGACTTGATAGTTCTCCTTCTGCTTTAAAGTAAGATGATTCTAAAATATGACATTAAGGGCAAGGCTGGTTTCTGGCTTTGGACCTCACCTAAGGAGTTTTAGTCAAAAGCCCATGTGTGGAAGGCAGCTCTGCCAAAAAAAGGAACATTCTGAATCATTCAAAACCATTAAGAATGTTGGCTTCAACTTCAGAAAGGCAGGATAAACAAACCCGTGCCCAGCGGGAACTCACTTACTGGACATCTCTGCCTTTTTAACTCATCAGCGCCTGAGTGCATCCCCAGGACCTGCAAGGCTTCACTTCAGCGGGCAACACTGTCCTGTGAGGCCTGTTACCACAGCTTTCTCAAAGGCCCCGGGTATTTCATTCAGCACCAAATGCTCATTAATCTTTCTGCGTGGTCACCAAGACTGGCTTTTTTGCAACCTCTTTCCAAAAGTAGGTAAGTTCACCTGCCCCACCGCCCCTGCCACAGGCTACAAAGAAAATAAGAAAACTTCTCTCCTTTTAATGTCCTCTTCCCCAAAACCATACTCCCCAGCCCAGTCAGTCTAGAGATCTTTCAACTGGAATGGATTCTAGAATCAACTGACCTCTAAAGTTCAAATGTGTTTTGATTTAGTTTTTATAGATCTGAAATCATAATCATCATAGGAATCAGGATGTGGTTCTGGATTCTAGAATTTTAGAAAAACTAGGAAACCTTTTGGCTGTCCTTTTTATACATACAGTACTCATGCAAAGTAAACAGAAAAATAAAGGAGTAAACCTTAACTTCTGGGTCACGATCGACAACACAGTTGGCAACTAAGTGCTGAGTTCAATGAA
Organism: Sciurus vulgaris; assembly: GCF_902686455.1. NCBI lineage: Eukaryota > Metazoa > Chordata > Mammalia > Rodentia > Sciuridae > Sciurus > Sciurus vulgaris. The sequence continues at coordinate 23,577,271 of NC_136468.1, read as the reverse complement.
TTTACTGAGAGTGGCTGGCAGGGCCCAGGCTGGCCCCTGAATATACACGTAGCCCCAGGGCTTGAGATAAGCTGCTCCCCAAAACCATAGGTTCTTTCCCTCTAAGGATACTTCCACTGTAGAGCATGAACTGGGTTCATGATGTGTGCAGTCAGACTTCAGCTTGCTTTTTAGGTTAAAAAGTCCCATACTCAGAGAGCAAGAAATGGTATGATCTTCTCCCATTATTTGAAAGCTCCCACTGGTGACAGTGTAGTTAATCACATTTAACATTTGCATTCAGGCAACTGACTAATTGTCACCAGACTTTTTTTTTTTTTTTTTATGGCTTTATTAGAAATGAGTAAGCTGGTAGTCTTTTCCAAAGAATTATTTGTTGAGCTGTGGAAGTGTAGAGAGCCGCCTGTTTGGTTTTCTGGAAAACCCCAATCAGCTGAAAGTGACCAGGCGGTCAGACTTGCACGTTTTCTTTTGTCATTTGATAAAGGCTCATTTTTCCAGGCAAAAAGAGATGACTGAGGTCATCTCTATTCAATGGTGTGGTGAATAAGCTAGATGAATTTTAAAAAACAACACCACCTCCTTTTGTTACTCAAAATTAACACTACATTTTTCTCTTCTCTGGGAATGAAGAAACCCCCCCCCCCCCACACACACAGACACACACACCCAGAGTGCCTATAAGACTTAAAGAATAAACCGAACTTCAAATATCCATGCTTTAGACATCTCTCCATGTCATGTTACTCCTTAAACTCTATTAACCCACAAAGTCAACCATAAAACAGCATTTTAAAATTCCTGTTCCCATTTTTAAAAGATATCTCTTACGTGGATAATTTTGGTATATTGCCATGGAATGAAAACCATGGGCCATAACTTTAGCTATGGGGAAAACTTCTTTGTACTTTGCCAAATCCATGTTTCTTTTGCTCTGTCACACTGAAAGCACTCTCAAAGACCCAGAGGCTGAGTGGAGATGTCCCTCTCTTCTGCCCAGTCCCAGTTTGCCTGGGACGGCCTCACCAGGGCACTGTTCCCAGGGCAGTGACTCAGCTCAGGAGGACCACCTGCCGTGTGGGTGTCACTGCCTTCCGGGTCATTACAGTCACGAGGGCAGAGGGACCCAGAGGATCAGAAAACAGCTCAGAGCCAGGTCAAGGGCAGTGCCAGTTTCCTTCTCTAAGCCCTTGTTTAGAGAAGGAAAGGGCCGGCCCTGAGGGTGAGGCGTGAGTGAGGGGGCTTCGCACCTGGATCCCAGGAACACAAGGCCGCAGGGAGGAAGGTTCTGCGAGTGCCATGGGAGGAAGTGAAGGCAGGGCCACAGGGCATCTCCTGCTTTACTTCTAAAATGCCACTTCGGTAAGCTACCACAGTTTTCTCAAGTAATAAGTACCACTCACTAGCTACAAGACACCTGAGTGCATGCGTGGCCTTTTTACCATCGAAGCCCAGCCACCTTCAACCTGCTCCTCTTGTTCCTTTAGATAAACCCTCCGCTCCCTTGGAAACAACCTACCTCCATGGCCTGCACCCCAGCCTTCCCTTCCCTATTCTGGTTTGTTTGGAGAGACTGGTCAAGTTGCTTGCAGTTACCAAAGCTGAGCTATTCCACTTGAATTCTTTTTAATGTTTGATCTATTTAAAAAGTATGAACCTTTCCCATCCAGTTCTAATAATTCCTACTTGCTCTATGAAAAATCCCAGAACCAATTCTGACAGGTCACCCTCTTTGGGCCCCACAGAGCTTATGCCTTAACATTTTCAAGTTAGTGATGTTCCTTGGCCTTATAAGTTAAGTGCTTTCAATCCGTGACAAACATTTACAAGACAGGTACCACAGGTCTGATATCCAAGTGCTGGGGCTACAGAGGTAAAAGAGCTGTTCCCCAGGGCAGATGTCAGTCACACAGAGGACAGAAATCACCATCCTGAGGAAGGAGGGTACATCCCACAAGTAGAGTGAGGCTCCCTGGAAAATGGCTCATTCTACCCACAGCATCACAGAAGGTTTCCCCGTGGAGCTCTGCGCCGAGTTCCACAGGAAGAACAGGTCAGACCAGGAAGCAGGAGGCAGGAGGGGCAGTCGGGCCTGCACACGCTCAGCCCACAGTGCCTTCTCTCTGCTACCTCTTCAGAGCTTGGGGGGCTCCTCTGAGGCTGGGAAGCGGGACCAGGGCTGTGTCGTGAAGGGCTTTGCATGACAGGTTGAGAAACTGGTGCCTGGCATGGAGCAGTAGAGGAGTGCCCTGGGAGCAGGGAGGACTGTAGGAGCGCTCTGGACCAGGGAGGCACTTGCGCTGCACTGTTTTGATCGGTGCCACCTCCACAAGCCATTTACTTGGCAAATAATCACCTGCTGCCTTGTGACATGTTCCTCTCTGCTGTCTTGTGTTTTAACTGCTCCTGCATCTGTCCCCACCCCAGTGGGGTTATCAACCCCTCACAAGCACAGAAAGCTCCTTCTCAATGGCTCCCTTGGTGACAAGCACACCACCTTATACTCAAAGCAGTTTAACACGATACTTTTAATTGAAATTTAAGGATGTGCTTTTGCCAAAATGCTTGTTAAAAAAGAAACTAAATTCACCAGCAAACTCTTGAGTCCCAAAATATGAATAGTATTTAGGACACGCATAAAGACAGGTGCAAAAACTCAGTGAGTTTGGGTCATTTTGTGGAGGGTCTGGACTCAATCTGGAACTCTGCTTCCAGAAGGGTTTTGATAAGGCAGTGAGTGAAGCCATGCTTCAACAGGCGAACCTGGCAGCTCAGAAAGTTGGATGGAGACAGTCACTGCAGTTACTGCAGCACAACAGAGAGGAGACCTGTACACACTGCTCACTCAGGTGAGAGTTTCCAGATGTGCACGGACATATAGCACCTTTCCTCTAGCGCACCACGAGCTTACCTCAGCTCTTCTCTGAGCTTAATTATGCTGAAGAGGATCTTTGCCTGCTTTTACTCCCCTCTTTATTCTTTCTAATAATTACTAACAGTCACACACCAGACACAGTGCTGTCACACAGGGGGCAAAGAGATAAAAGTCTCTACTCAAGCAACTTGTGAAAGAGGAGAAAAACTATCTGGTTAAAATGCAGTGTTAAATTCTCTCATATTTCCTTCTTCCAACCAGTTTTCCATGTCTTTCTTTTTCTTCCAAAAAAGGGTCTGAGGCATACTGAGGGAAGCAAGCCAGGGTTGGGTAAGAGGAAAGCGAGACAACGTGGAGGAACTCCTGGAGGCGGTGGCAAACTGAGAGAAAACTCTCAGGTGAGCAGCCACTAGCCAGGTAAAACAGGGAAAGACAGAAGAGCAGATAAGCACATGCAGTCTGGGGCAGAGGAGCCTGCTCAGGAGCTTCTGATTGCTCAGCTGGAGTCTGGAACATGAGTAACCATGAAAAGGCTTGAGAGGAGGGGAAATAGAATCAGATTCCATTTCGGCAACATCACTCCAGAGGCAGAGGAGAAGAGCTTAAGGGAAGGAAGTGACTAGAGCGATGCCAACACAGAAATGCTAAGCCCTGGAGCTGGAATGTCGTGTGTAGTGAGACAGTCACGGACATCTCTGTTAAAAGGTCTTGAAAATTAACAAATCTCACACAAAGGATAGAGCAAGCTACGTTTGCACTGCTGGAAGCTGGCCACAGGGTGGCAGCCTCACACAGCCATTGCAGTGGAAGATGAGGGCCGTCACAAACTCGAGACTGGGGCTGGCCACCACACAGGGCAAAGCCACCACATAAATTCCAAGGGATTCCAAAGGAGACATCAGCTCTAAGCCTGTCCCATAAACACACTTTTCTCCCACTCTAAACCCTTGCAGAAGCAATGAAAAGTCAATGGGTCTGGGCAAGGAGCAGAAACACCAGCAGCGTTCCTGACTCTCCCTGGTCACGTGAAGGGCAGCCAACTGAGCCTCCTAGAAGTGCCCAGAATCTGAAATGACATAGGCTGAGCATGAGAGGCTCCAGTGAAAATTTACCACTGAGGAAAACCAGCCAGGAAAACTAGTGAAGGGCCAGCTGATGAATGAGAGCCTCTGCTCTGGGAGTGCCGCACAGCCGGCAGGTCTCCAGGCCAGAGGGCTGCCTTCCAGAGGCCCCCGTGTCCATGCTGCCACACAAGGGAGATGTGGGCTGTGTGCCACCGAGGCAGAGAGTGGCACTATTTCTGGTGAGGCACATGGAGGGGAAGGATGCAGGGCGTGCCATCACAGGCAATGGCTAGAGCCAGGTTCCACAGCCCATCTGCCTCCTCTGGCGTCCCTGGCTCATCTTCTTTCTTCTGACTCTAATGAATACGCCAGTCATTTACCCTTCACCACTCAGAAGCAAAGCTGCCTTAAGAGGGAAGGGTAAGAGATTCCATCACTTGGCATGGAGCATCTGGGACTCACCCTAAGAGAAGCAAACCACCGGGCAGGCACACACACACAGCCCTTCGACCCACAATAGCCCTGTCAAGAGGACACCATTATCACCCCTGCTTTACAGGTGACACAAAGACATTATTTAATTTTAATGTGCCCAGAATCCCACAGCTCTTGGGTGGCAGAGCTTGGATCCAGGCCCAGGTCATTAGGCCACTGGGTTTGAGGACATGGAGCAAGAGGTCCAGTATCCTGCCCAGATCACAACCACTTTCAAGAAGTGGTGGGAGGCTAAAGGGAAGACATGCAACCGGACCTCCTAAGCCCCTGCAGCTAGGTCCTCCACACCCCATGCAGATCCTCCTGTGCTCACATTAGCACCACTCCCTAGGGTGGCCAGAAGGAACAGCCTGAGCAGCCACCATACAGAAGGTGAAAAAGGAGGAGGAAAACACTTGTGTGGAAATTAGTTTACACTCTTCTCGGTACATACACAAGCATTTCATCCTTGAAAGTGATTCTACAAACTGCCCACAGATCTCAGGCAGGATCCTTTGCATTCATCACTTTAAGTTGTGCTTGTTATAAAACATCACTGAAGTTTTTAATTAACATTGCTCGTGGCTTAAGCTGGCACACCAAAGTAGTATCAAGGTCACATGGCTTGGACCTCAGAGCATGATTCAAGGCGTGCTTGAATCATCTCCGCACAAGAAAAGAACGGCGGAAGAACTGAAATGGAGCAGAGAGTGTCCTCCAGTCCTGGGCTCCTGGGGCAACAACAGCTCTGAGGAAAGGACTGGTCCCTGGTCCTGGAAAGACGACACCACAGCCCTCCTGTGGGGGGGACTTCTGGTCACACCACACATTCAGACCAAATGAAGGGACACTGGACACCACACCCAGAGATGTGGGTTTCAAAGCTGCTGCTTGTTCACTTTGTGATTCACTGTTCCTCATGAATATTTTAAAGTGTAACACAGAAGCAAGATGTTTTACATGCTGAATTCAAGTAAAAGCACTTGCTGCTGAAGTTCCCACTGGAATTATGGGGCAGAGGAGGAATCAATGTTCAAAACAGTCCTGATATGCTAAAAATATACTTTGCTTCTTTTCATTGGTCATTGTCCCAGACGCAAGCTCAGCATAGCCTCATCCATATTACCTGTTGAATTGCTGTTTACCTTCACATCGTAATTGGATAATGAGAGAATATTTTTATTTTTCTCTCCCTCAGACATTAGTACAAGGTTACAGACCAGAAGATTATCCCAAAAGGCCACACTGAAGGTAACTACTTTACACTGAACCTCAGGAAAACTCTGAAAGAAGAGTCCTTCTTTTAAAAAAAATGTTTAACTACAGATTGGCATTAACAACTCACTCCTGAGACCCATTGAAACATTGGCAAAGAAACCCCTAAACTAAAGCAAATAAGGACTTGTAAATGGAAACTTCTGCATGATATGCCTGTGAACAAGGTGCTCTAACCTCCTCCTGCAGCTTCAAAGATATTTTACGCTATTGCACAACCCATAACCTTGAAAAAACTCGGCTTTCCCTGCCAGCAGCTCCTCTGCATCCACCTGTCCCTACAGGTAGTAAAAGATTAGACACTCAGAACCACCGTGTTGACACAACACTTCTGGGCCTCTCGTCCTTCTAGTCCCCACCCCACCCCCGCAAGGTTGAAGTTCACTTCTGCTCAAGTGGAAGGAGAGGGTTTCCAAGGGCACATGGAGAAGGAAGGGCCTTGAGGTGCTCACTATGGGGCTTTCACAAAGAGGCCCAGTGGCAGGGATCCCCGTGGGGGAGTCCTACGAGGAGCTTGAGATAGCAGGCCACTGCATGAAGCCACCCTGTGACTCTCAGAGGGGATCCAAACTCAAGGAGCTTGGATGAAAACTGGGGCCTGATGGCAGCCCAGAGAAGCCCCACCTAACTCAGCGGGCGACGCTCCACAGGAGGCTGGGGTCCAGGGACGCAGAGTCTCCCTTGCCGGGCTGACCAGTATTTGTGCCTTCAGCCTGCTTCCTCTTATTCAACACGCTTCTCTGGCCTCTGCACACTTGCCTGTGTGAACCACAGTAGAGCGAGCCAGGCCATCTCTGCTGAAACAGGCCAAGTCCCCCAGACATACTGCCCCGCTTAGGAGCAACCGAAATGAGACTGGTTTCAAAATCCCTATATTTACTTCCTCTGTCTTATCTTGTTTATTCCCCTCAACAAGTGACAAGGAAGAGGAAGTAGCAGGCAGTTGCTTGGGGCAGGGCTCTCCTAAGAGCCCAGAAACTTCCCAGGGATTTCACAGGAGATTCTGAAATGGAGGCCATGCCTATCCAGCCACTCCTGCCTCTGACTTGGACAAAACTCATCCCTTCATCCACGACTTTGTCGATGTAGGGTTCTCATTTACACTCGCAGCCCACCTGTCTACTCCTCCACCACCACATCCCTTCCCATCCTTTAGCTCTGGCAGCAGAAATCACTCCTCAGAGACCCCCTTTCATTATTGCCTCTTTCTCCTCCTAGCACCATTTCACTGGGCCGCTTTTCCGTGTGTTCACTTAGGTTCTACAATGACAGAGACCATGTTTCCTGGTGACGATCACCATCTCATTGCTACCCAGTGCAGGAGGTGCTCGATAAATGGAAGAACGATGTCAGCCTACCTTGACCTTCCAGAGTCACTCTGATCTTGAACCTCCTGGAGAAGGGACCTCTGATTGCATCCCTCTCTCTTCCTGACTGCAGCTTTCCATCCAACAGAACCAAAGTAAATGCAGAGGGCCTTTTACTGCAACAGTACAAGTATAAAAGAATAAGTTCAGATTGACACTGCAAATAATTGCTGAAAGGGCTAAAGAGGCTGATGACTTGGTCTTGTTTTGTACTGTGGTGGCAAAACTCATTTTTCTATGAAAATAAAAATTCCTTCTTTTACCAACACTGTCATAGGGACCTAAAATACAACAAAGCTAAGTATTAGGTTCTGATTTTTTAAAAACATTGAGGAGATGTTGCCTGGAGTCTCTGATTATACTGTGTATTCTGCAGATCACCAGCTTGTGAAAATTCATACCCAGTTCCATGTGTCCAAAGATGCTTCCAGCTCACTTGCTTCCATCCCGCTCCCTACAGGCCTGTGGTGAACACACCCTGCTCCGTTAATAAGATCTGTTCAACTGCTTAATTACCAAGCCCAGTCCAGCCAGCAACCTCCCCATGGCCTCCTGCGCCAGCCACACTGGCCGCCCACACACATTCTCCTGCTCACTTTCTCACTGCCCAGGCACACATGCCTCCCACCGTATTCAATGCTCACTAACAACCGGGTCTTGCCTATTCAACTGGTCAAGTACTTTACCTGAAACCCTCTCTGCAGCCTGGCTCTCTACTTTCCCAAAAGCTCTACCCACAAGAAAAGAAGGGAAGCAACCAACCTGGCTCACTACAAAAGGTTCACTATTGACATCCTGAAATCTGGAAAGGATCTACTGGAAGTAAGTTAAGCCATCAAGTCCCCAGTACTCAATCCTGTGGGTATTTCAGGGACAGGTGCATTAAAATAGATTTGTATTTGGCGAGGCACCATGGCACATGCCTGTAATCCCAGTGGCTCAGGAGACTGAGGCAGCAGGATCATGAGTTCAAAGCCAGATTCTGCAAAAGCGAGGTGCTAAGCAACTCAGTGAGACCCTGTCTCTAAATAAAATACAAAATAGGGCTGGGAATGTGGCTTGGTGGTCAAGTACCCCTGAGTTCAATCCCCAGTACCCCCACTCTTAAAGACAAATTTGTGTTTGTTGCTCAATTAAGTTTTTACAGGTGTTTCACATCTGGGACCATGGGAAATGAGTTAAGACTTTGTTGGAAATGAAATGAGGCTGTCCAAAATGAAGGAGAAAAGGGAGAAGGAGAAAAGCGGAAGTCTATCCATTTTCCCCGAGTCCAGCTGATTAGGACTAGGACAATCTGTGTTCTGTGAAAGTTATGTTCACATCTGCCTTGGAATAGCCACAACACGTAAGAGCATGGAAACTGGGGTCAGAAGTCTGGAGCTAACCACTTGTCCAAATGGGGCAAGCTGATATTCCCTTCAGTGTGATGGGGGTTAAGAGATCTACTTCCCAGAGTTGCTACACAAGTTAAAAGAAGTCCCACATGTGAAAGCATCTCATAAACTCTAAGAACTAAACGATATAAAGTTAGTTTCCATTGTCACCAAGGATGTCATTTCTCTCAAACATTTATTTAGTAGGTAATGGGTATTGGGTGTTTATCCAAGAGCAAACAAGTCCCAAATCCTGGTTCTCTTTAAAAAGTCCAGTGCAAGTCAGGGATGAAAGACAAAAAATACGAAGTCAAAGGTAGACTGCTGGGTGCACAGAGGGTGCTGTGCTGCAGAACCCCCGTGCCTTGACCCAGGCCTGAGAGTTGGGAAACTGCCTGGAGGATGTTTCCGTGAAGCGATGACCTGCAGGGACAGCAGTGGCTGGCCAGGAAGAGGGGAGGGTAGAGCTTCTGGGCAAAGGGTGAACAAGACCAACTTCACAGAGCTGGACAGAGATCACCAAAGAGGGGTAGGGACAGGGAGTCGGGGGGAGTCCCCAACTATAAGACCAGAACACCAACGGACTCTTGTGCCCTATCAGTGTGAAACCAGCTCTCCCTGACTGAGGCATTACGTAGTTATCCAAGCCAACAATAGTATCACAAGACAACAGATTTCTGAGTCTTGACAGTATATTTAAATTATGGGACCTGAACTTACTGGAAGGCATATTCATTTCTAATAATGAACAAAGGGGATTCCATCTTGGGTCACACTGAGTTTCTTCTCCTTGGTGATTGCGATAGTTGATTTGTTAATTGCTGGTTTGAAAATATTCTCTCATGATCACAGGATATTTGCTGAAGTCATGTTGGCAGGTGGTAGTAATATGCACCATTAATAATAAACTGTCATCAGGTGATCTAGAACAAGGTATGGCATGAAAATGCCCAGCCATGGGGGGCACCTACATTCTGCCTTAAAACATTAACACCACCACAAGATATTCATGACTAAATCAAACTGAATGTCCCCAAAGTATAAAAATACCTCCAAAATATGAGTCCTAAAGCTGAAATAGGATACAAATTCAAGCTTGGGCATAGCAGGCAGATCTTTGTGATTTGAATTCTGGCCCCTCCACTTACTTCAGGGATCTTCAGGGAAATGGTTTAACTTTCTCGAAGACTTATTTTACTATCTGTAAAATGGGTATCTTGATGGTACCTATGGTACAGTCTTACTGAGAAGGATAATCAACATCAAGTACTTGGGCACAGTGCCTAGCACGGTGGCTGTTGTTATTGAGCTCTTGCACCTGTGTTGACTTACGTACACTGCCACTTACAATGTTACATGAATGAAGGAGGAGAGACCTGAACAGAGTGAATTATCCCTGTTAACCCCCAGTGCCAGAACAGAGAGGCCACCAGAAACACAACCATAGGGACCCGAGCTCTGGGTGAGTCATGATGAGCACATGGTGGGTCACAGCGAATTGACGCTTTATCACATGATGGTGACACTTGAGTTTCACGTGGGAGCACTGGCAGTCAAACTAGCATGCTGAAAATGCCACACTGTGAAACATCCTCCGTCTGCCCTCAACACCCTTCAGGGCCCTTCTCTTTACTCAAGGGGAGTAACACCACAGAATACTTCAAGAGCTTTCTCTTCAACGCTCATCCTAATGTTAAGGCTGTACCTGAAATATCTCATATTTGCCTTATTAATCTGCTGCATAACCCTGCCATCTGTGAATAAATCCAAACTTTGTTTTAATCTGAACTCCTTTTGAGACTTTTTATATTTTTGGCATGTTAACGCTAGGGAGACAGACATTCGCATAGGTCTGCCTCAGTCCAAAAAGCTGCATGTGTTCCTAACGTCCTCCTCAGGGTTCCCCACACGAACGTTACAGGATCATCTTCACTCCACAGCATTTATGATCTCACCATCTTTCTTCCTGAAGATCTAACCTGGAAGCTGAAAACTAGTTGTGGACTGAGAAGATGATTCATATACCTTATGCATACCATGGTGATGACTGGGTGAAGGAGAGGATTCTTACAGCAGTCTTCTTTACATTTTAACAGTAAGGAAAATGATAGGTTAGATGAGTGTGCTGCATCTACCCTCCCTTGCTCCTGGCAAATTTAATAAAAGCCAAATAAATGCAATAGTTTAATATCTGCATCTCTGCGAAGTTGCAGGCAGGCAGCCCTGGGCAGGGAGAGATAAACATGATGGGGACCTACCGGCCATCACCCAACTGAGAAGTGGGTTGGACAGGGTGAGACGTGGGGAGCTGCATTCTCGAAAGCAGGTAACAGCACAGTGGGTGTGCCAAGCCCCACACTGGCTCCTCTTAGAGAATAGAGGCAGGAGAAGACACTGGCCAGAGAAAGACCAGAGCGAGTCAGTTATTTAGTTATTTATTTAGTTATTTCTGGGAACCATTCACTCAAATAGAATGTCTCTTCTGAATACTGATGCTATCAGAACATCAATTTAGGTCATATCAAACTTTTTTTTTAGTGTTGTCATCCTTAAATTTCAAAGTACTTGTTGGCTAGACTTTTAAATGTGATAGCATCATTGGCTAAGAAGCAGGGAATTTAGAATCTAGGCGACACTGGACCAGAGTGTCCCAGAGGTCAAGGCGGGAATGTACTCAGGAAGAAGCCAGCCAGCCACCCAGTTTCCTGCCAGTAAGACTCCTCCTCGAGTGACCTCACGAAAGCCTGCCCCCGTCCCTTTACTGGAGCTGTATCTAATGGGCTTAGAGTTCTGACCTCAGACCTCCAGTGCTGGTGAGCCCCACCAGTATTGTAAAAGCCTGGTAATGTATTATTCAGAAAAGTTAAAAAAAATAATCACCTTCCCATATTTCTGAGAAAGAGGTGGATACTAACCTACATTCAGTGTTCTAGATTAAAATCACAGCATTTGGATAAAGACAAGAATCTTCTAAGTAATCTAATAAAACCAACATATTTTACAGAAAACTGAGACTTGGATGCGGGGGCAAAAAACAAGTACAAAAATTAAACCAAACTTAAATTTCTTAAGGTGATAAAAGGCAAGTCTTTCAATACGGTTTGTGAATTTTCCCATTTGGCTACGTGTATGCTGCACTAAGGCTGATGCAAGTGGGTGGGGGGGCGGTGTCGGTTAACTGTTCAGGTACAGCTGCAAACTTTTCCTTACTCCGGAAAGCTATCAGACCTCAAAAACCAGGGAACCAGGTTAGTGGCACATACCTGCAATCCCGGCTTTTTTTTTTTTTTTTTAAATATTTTTTTAGTTGTTGATGGACAACTAATTAATTAATTTATATGCTGTGCTAAGAATCGAACCCAGTGCCTCACACACACCAGGCAAGCGCTCTACCAGTAAGCCATACTCCAGCCCCAATCCCAGTTACTTGATTTGAAAGCAGGAAGATCATGAGTTGAAAGCCTGCCTGGACAACTTAGCAGAGACTGTCTCAAAATAAAATTTAAAAGGACCAGGGAGGTAGCTCAGTGATAGAGCACTTGCCTAGCATGCAGTAAGGTCCTGGGTTCTATCCCTAGCCTGCCGCCCACTCCTCCCCACAAAAGAGGTGGTAAATCTCCTTGATCTAATGTCTTGTCTCTCACTGTGCAGGTTGTCTGCGAACCAGGGACAAAGAAAGGCATCCATAGGACGGTCTGGGGTAACTGTCCTGCCAAAGCAGCCTTCCTGCTAACTGGATCCTGGCAGAGCATGACAGCAGCCACTTGGGAAAGTGGCCCAAGTGCCAAAAATCTTTGAAAGCCCACTCCTGGGGCTGCCTTGCCCCAGACTGTGGCCCAGGCAGCCAGCCCCTTGCTAGATCTCAGCTGTAGCATCTCAGTGCCTCCTGTGGCCTTTCTAGTTCTTTCTTAAAGGTACTCCAGTTTCTGCCACAAGAATAAAAAACAACCTTGTCAGAGGATGGAATTCTTAATTATGTTGAAAACCAAATTCATTTTGTGTAACAATCATAACTCTTAAAAGCCAAACCAGAAAGTTAAATGACCAAATCGTATTTTGGAAAGCAGTTTTTCTTGGTATATATTGCATAGGCCACTATATCTTACTCTACTAATAATATAAATACCTAGAGCTTCCTGGAAACTAACCTATAAATTTAAAAAAATGGATTAGGGAAAATGGTTTTGGTATTCTACTTTTGTAATACAAATGATGATTCAAGAGGTTTAGAAATTATTACACAAATAAATAGATGGTCAAGAAAAAATGGCACAATATTAATTGTGGAGTCCTGCTGGTATGTATATGGGATTCACTGTGAATTCTTTCAATGTTGCTATATGCTTGAAACTTTTCATAACAATATGTTAGCAAAAACTGTTTGTAATCCTCCACTCAGGAAGTGATATCCAAAACAATTCAGGGCCTACAGTTGGATATAACAGGTCAGGGAGGTAGAATAGAAAATAGAGGAAACACAAAAATTACCTGGGGAAAGACCAGTGACTCAATGCGCAAGGTTGGGGGATTTACTATGTGAAAAAAAGTTTGAATTTTTGTTTCATACCTTTTTAATCATAATCCTTACAGATCAAATCAGAAAGTTAAATGACCAAAAAATATTGGTAAATTTAATGTTAGAGAAATGAAATTATTTTAAAAATTAGATTAATATTGTCAAACTTTCGAGTAGGAAGAAATTTCCAAGTCCAGACTAATAGGCTTGGGTCATGGGGGTGGGAGGTTACTTATCCAACAAAGAAAATCTAAAGGCAGAAGTCAGAAAGAGTATTTACCGAGTATCTTATATACATACAACCTTATAAACAGAGCAACCCTCATATTCCCATAGAAAAGTTGAAATAAACATGGACAAAAAAAAACTTTCACAGAAGGAAAAAATGGACTCAATTGGACTCAAAAACAAATGAAAAAGTTAACTTTACTAGTTAGTAATTTAAAAATGTACTGGGCATGGTGGCACCTACCTATGCTCCTAGAGACTTGGGAGGCTGAGGCAGGAGGATCACAAATCCCAAGGTCAGCCTCAGCAACTTAGCAAGACCTGCTCCTAAACTAAACTAAACTAAACTAAAGTAAACTAGGGATGTAGCTCAGTGGTAAATTATCCCTGGGTTCAATCTCCAGCACAGGAAAAAAAAAAAAAGGAAGAAAGATTCATTAATTATTCTATGCCATGTGCCTGACACGGAGTGGGCATTCATTATACAACTATTGAATAAATTAATCACAAATAATTTAACATGTTTGAAGATTAAAAATGATAATACTTAATGCTAACAAAGATAATGAAGAGATGATGAGAAGGACATTTCAAAACTTGCTAAAATGTATATAGTTTGATACAGCTTTCTAGAAAACAATTCAGTAAAATGTATTAAGAATCTTAAAGGTGGGATGGGGATATAGCTCAGTTGGTAGAGTGCTTGCCTCGCATAAACAAGGCCCTGGGTTCAAAAAGAATTTTAAAGTTTAGCTCCTTTGACTCAAGAAATTCACTGTAAAAATTCTACCCTAGGGAACGAATGCCTAGGTTTCATGCATTTAAAATAGTAATTATTGGTATAAAAAATTTTAAAAATGGTTTTTATAAAAATGAAAACAGCCTGGTGTTTAGTTGTCGTGATTGGTGGCAGCAACCCAGCCAAGAATCCACCAGCTCTTCGTTAGATTGCCCAGAGGACCATCAGCCCTGCATACAAGCATTTTGAAATAAAAACTGTCTCAGAAGAATATTGGAATTCCAGTGCATCTCAAGGGTGGGTAGCTGGTGCCCTCCTGAACAGAGAGCCCAATAGTTCTTATGCTTAGGATAACAGCATAGGCCCTACCTCAGTGGGCTAGGTCTTCAATTCTGCAGAAGTCCTGACTGCCTTCAGTCATCCCAGTACTCATTTGGTTCAGTGTCCTCCAGTCTCTATGGATCAGTAACATGGTTAATAACTGAGCTCTTCTTGGGGATTAATATTTATTGACTTAGGTACTAACTGCCACCAAAAGTTTTTGCCATGATAAAAAAATGGAAACAAAATAAACCCTCCCAAATCAGAGAATATAATGCACACTCTTAAAAATGTTTTTATGGTATTTTTAAGCATATAAAGAATATGCTCATTTAAAAAAGTAGAATACAGAATGTTGCTATACAGAATCGATGCTTCTTCCATGAACTGAAGTGTTTATGTAAGAAACTACTGGAAAGAAATACACAAAACATTAACATATGACATTAGCAATAACAGCTCTGGGAGTCAGAGACAATTTTACTTCTTTATGTGTGGAATCTAACAAAAAAGTAAAATGCTTTAAAAAAATAGTAGTATGGTGGTTGCGGGGATATGAAGATATAGGTCAAAGGGTACTAAGTTTCAGTTATGTAGTATGAATAAATCGAAAATATAGCATGAGGACAACAATTAATATTGTTATCTGTACTGGGAATTCACTGAGAGTAGATTTTAGGTACTCTAACACACTAAAGGTTAGCTATATGATATATGGATATATTAACTGGCTTGATTATAATAAATACATATGTATGTATGGATATATAAAAATATATTGTACACCTTAAATACGTGCAATAAAAAATAAAATTTTTATTAAAAATAGTTTAGAATAAAATTTATAATACTCACAAAAAAACTGAAAGAGTGATCCATGGTTTGGAAAAAGGCCTTCACCCAAGCCAGGACTGCCCTCTGAATCATTGTTGCTAATCAAAATTTGGGGTCAACATCCATGTAAACCGACTTCCTGCTCACTCTGCCTCCCATACCTCCACTTTCTCTGCCTCTGTGTACTCTAGCACCCCAAATGGTCTTCCCCTTGGACCTGAACTTGCTCTGGCATTTCATTCCATGGTGAATGGTACTGACAAGAAACCAGGCCCCCATCCTGGTTTCGTCTTTTCACCTCACTGCTCTCTTGAATCCGCTACTACCCGTGTGTCCTCATCAGAGTCCCCTGGATTATGGCTGAAGCTTTTCATCTGGTCTTTTCCTCCAGCCTGACCTGTTCTCTCCCTGGCCCCCAAGTCATTTTCTTCACTGCAGCCCAAGTGAACTTTCTAAAGCCCACATCTGCCTGTCATTTCTCCTGGCTAGAAATCTTCAGGCAACCACAGCACAGCACATTAGACCTGTGTCAGCAACGGCTCGTCCAGCTTCCATTCGTCATCCCTCCCCTGTGGCCTCTGCATACATGGGGCCTTCTGCCTGGACCCCATGACCCCTCTTCTTGGGTAGCTAAACCCAAAGGCTGTCCTTCAGGAGGCCATTCAGGCAAGCCTACATACATGGCATGCTGCTTTTATGCCCCCACAGCACTAAACACACCTTGTGATTCAGGTTTACATCTTTACTTCCTCTACCAGGGCCCAATGGAATAAGCCCTCAGTGTTTGTTGAAAGATAAATAGGTGTTTCCACCACCCAAAATAAAGTTCTCTACTCTCATCCTGAAAAGAGCTACCCAACAAAAGTTTTGAAACTTTCTTCAGCTAGCCGCTCAACTATTTTATCATCCTGGCAATCAAGACAGTCTATCTTATCTATTAGTGAGTCAGCAAATTTATTGTCTTCCTTCTGTCATGACAGCATCTCTTTGGTTTTATCTGAATCTACTCCTGGTAAGTCTGTCACAAAAGTGTTGCTGACATCCCTAAACACAGCAGGTTGCTTCCAGCAGTGTGGCAGGCCCCAGGGCTGTCAGCATAGAGACCGTTACTACTCTTGGACCATCAGAAAGAAATCCCCCAAGTCTTTTTCGGTCTAAAACTCTCAGTTACATTATCTTTTCCTAGAAGGGTGTGGGACGTCTGTTGCTTGTGTATCAGTCCCTCGCAATTGCCCAAGTATCTTTTCTTCAAGTGTGACTAAGATTGAACACAACGAGCCTGACTAACATAAAGTCTTACTTTTCTTACCCTTATCATGCTTTTAATACACCAAGAATCAGGTCTTTTTTTTTTTTTTTTTTTCTCCCTACAATCGTCTAAATCGATTTAAATCGTATTGATTTAAATTTAGTTGATGAGCAGTAAGGCTTTTATTTCTCTTATGTCCATCCCCACATTTCTTCTGCTAATGGAGAATCATTTTTCCAGTTTATCATCATTGTAAAGAACTGGATTTTTGAAGTTCAGATGATTTACAGTCCTGCCTAATTAAGATAGTACGTACAACGGAAAAACAAAAAGAAAGGAGAGATTTTCAGTTTCACATCGTGCAAAAAGTATAGGCAAAAATAGGTCTGAGGAAAATTCTCCCGGGTGGCTTACTGTTGGGTCTGTAACTCTGTACCTGAGTCAAAATTACTTTAACAAACATGCATGATTAAATGCTTAGGGATTCTGGGCTCTCCATTTGGAGTTTCTGATAATATTAACCATTCTTTTTATTTAGTCAGCATTAGTCATGTCTTTTCTCCACCCTTTGTCCTGCTCTCTGGCTGTGCACCCCCACCTAGCAACCACAGAGAATGATTTCTTTTGACCTGTCCGTTTCCACTTTTTACTAACAGTGCTTCACTCATATGAAGCTCTGTCCAGGTCAGACTCCTTTTCCTGGGACATGTGGGTGAGCTTCACTGGGTCTGTGAATGCCTTGAAAATGGAGGGAAATGTCTGTGTACAGGTGTGGTTGAAAGAATTCATGTTTCTATCATAACCTCAAAGGGGCCAAGCACCCTGGGCACGTTAAGAACTCTAACTCAAAGGCATTCCGGAAAAAAAGGAGTAATTGAATAAACAGCACCAGTGTAACAGACTCAACCTTTTACTTAACCACCTCCCAAGAGAATGAGAAAGTCTATGATAATTACACCTCAAGCACCTTTTGCATTAATTAGGAAGGTAAGTTGAAGAGGTAATGGCACATATGACATTATACAGAGGCAATACTCTTAACACTTCAAATATCAAGTGCTATTGATAATAGTTCTGTTTCTGCTTGTATCAAAGCTCAATATACTTTCTTGTCCTCTTCTGAAGTGTATTTAGTAACATTGGTAGAAAACATCATGAATCACAAGTTTCTCTTCACATAATATTAATAGTCTGAAACATACTTTTTACTGTTAATAATCATATTATTTTTGCTATAATATACTGGTTATCTTCCATACTTGTGTTTTAAATGACATTAAAAAATTATTTAATATATCAAAACCCAAACTGTCTTCATATCAATATGCTGCAAAAACAAAAATCAAAACTTTCATGATTGTCTATGGGTTATGTTACTTTATACATGTATTATCATACCCCAAGTATTTTCTTCAGGTAAATTTTATAAAATGCTCCTTAAAGCTTTTCCTTAGATAAAATGCCATATAGGAATTTAGTAGTAAGCACAGTGAACATTGGAAATTGCTGTCATCTGTACTCACAGTTGAGCAGTCACCCGAGGATCCCCAAGCACAGGCTGGACTTGTCCTGGAAGTAGAGGGTTGAATGCCATTAGGAGAGCAGGCCAGGAGGAGCGCCAAGGGCCAGCGCTGCACTGCTCAGCCCATCCTAATTGCAAGCGCACTGATTTTGGAATCCTACCGCACTAACAATAAAAACCACACTAAGTTGTTTTCCTAATTCCTATGAAATGAGTCAGTAGGTCAAACAACTTACCCACTCTGGAGAAAGAACAATCCCTCCAACTACACTCCCTGTTTTCAATAGCCCACTCCCTTTCTCTGCCTCTGGATAAAACACTCCCAATAATCTTTTGGACCACCAGGTCCAAAAGGAGACCCATTGTGGAGATTGCCAGGAATAGTTTTCTCCTCCTTCAGAGGCAAAAGATTCAGTTAGGAGTGACGTGTGGACAAAGTTTCTTCACTCAGAACAAGTCAGCAGTTAACTTCTCCATTGAGACCATGCAGTCATCTATTTCTTTCATACAAGAGGATGGAGTTATGTTTAAAAATAATTACAGAAAAGTAGTAACCATACCTCTTAAAAGCCCCCCAACAAACCACTTCCTTCTATAAAATACCCTTTCCTCCTCAGAAGAGCCAGATGCCAAAAGATTCAATAATTATTCAATTAATCCACGTTCTTAAAAGTCCCTCAGGGTCCTCTGTTGGTCCTGTGGTTCCACACACCATGTTATGCGAAGCTGAAGTGTGTAAAAGCTTGCTATCAGTCTTTTAAATCCATGACTCAAGATGATGAACACCGTTTTAGCAATCATCTTCGGAAACTACCACCTACTCACCGAGGATAACATTTCTTGTAGTTAGCGATCATCTGCATAGGAAATCACCAGCTACTGAAAATGGATCCATAATTTCAAGAACTCACCCATGCAGGCAAACACAGGGGTGTACAGCCCTAAATAGAGGCGAGAGATCTGCTGTGACAGTTCTTCAGTAGGAGACTGGAGACACTTTTGCTTTCTGTATCCACAGTACTTTCTTTTTAAAGACAAGGTTTCGTTTTGATCTTGAGAAATTGTCTGATCAAACCACCAACTGAAAACCTGCCATTATAAACGAGGGATTTCACAATGCTCATTCCAAAAAACCGTGGCTATTCATTTCTGGAAGTGATTCACTTCAGAAGAATCGTTGTTGGGGGTGGAGGGAGCGTTAACTTTTAGGAGCCAGCCCGCTCTCTGAGAAGTGAGCAGAAACCTCAGAGCTGGCAGGGCCGCCACGTGCCGTGCTGACCCCATAGGGCTCCCTCAATCGCCCTCCTGCGACATGACTCGCAATGACCAGCTTCCTTTTGTAACTCCCTAAGCATAAAACCCCCCTTTGGTCTCTGTGCCCCGCTTTGAACCCTCGCTCTGGGGATCATTTTCACATAAATCTAGAGGGCAGTAGCAGCATTCTCCACCTGTCAGCATTCAGTGGCTGGTGAGTAACCAGCAGACGGGGACCCACTTCCTGTGAGTATTTCCAAAAGACTTTATGATATTTCCTTTAAAAGAAAAAAAAAAAAAAAAAGTGGTAAAGACAACTAAGCAACTCTGACGAGCAAAGCTGAAAGCATGCAACAAGATCGCTGTTTACCAGACACGCCTAGTTTTAATTTGGTTTCTCAACCCCTGTGTAATTAAGACAGCCAAAGAGAACAGCATTGGGGGGGGGGGGGGGGCGGGAATCTCACAAATGCTTAGACCTTCTGTGAGCGTGACCAGAAAAGTAATTTTAAGATTCAAGTGAACCAATCTGAAGCTGGATAGGGCATTAACCCTTCCAGGAAAGAGAGGTGGGCTTTTTTTTGTTGTTGTTGTTTGTTTGTTTGTTTGTTTGTTACTCAAATTTAAAATAAGGAAATCATCTCCCTATCAGACACCAGAAAAAACAGCCTCTACTGCTGTCCCTGGTTTTGTAAGAAGAAAGCATTTTCCAGATTTGTCTGTGACAGGGACAGAAAAATACTTATTTGTAAGACACAGTCACATTAATAGACAGTGGCTCATGTGGTATCCACACCAAGGTTCCCTTCAGAACTGTCCACTGAGGGCCAAGATATGACATTTTGTATTTCTCTTGGCTTTAACCAAACCTGTTAATTTATGTAATAGAAAATAGTTCTTTTTGACCACTGGGCAAAATAAGTATGAAAAATTGCTTTGATTTCACCCTAAAGAAAGAATATTAATGATGACAGCTCATTTTCAAAGCACAGTAGCACATGTGCAGCTAACAGGGCAGTGTTTAAAGTCTGCCCTTCACTTCCAGGCTGTAAGGGTACTTCCCTCTTGGGTGAAATGGTGGGGAGAGACAGCTCAGGAAGGTAGGGCAGGGAAAACATATCCGTGACCTTAAGGGGAGCTGTAGAAGAAGAAAAACCCAAACCTACCCCTGCATTTGTTCCACAGTATTGTTAGGCCCTGAATTTACAACACGGTAACACACAGTCACCTTCCCTCATTTCTCATATTTGGATATTAAAGATATGTATGAAAACATATATAAAACATAATAAGTTATCTGTTTTATATTCTAGAGGAAAACTTTCACCAATGTGATTTTTTTTCTAGAGTTTACCAAACTGCTATTTTTATATCATAGGAAAAGAAAAGAAAAAAGAGTCATAGAAATCATTTGTGAGATGTAAATATAATTTTCAAATTGAGGATGAGTAAAAATAGCATGTACAATAGGAGGTAAGAATTTAACTTGAACCAACTGCACGTCTAACACAGTCATCCCCTCTGTCCACACACCCGAGACCTTATGAATCTCAGTGGAAAGGAATATTCCAGTACAGTCCTCAACAAACAGGAACTCCACAGGGAGAATAACTTTAAATATCTACAACTTTTAAAAAATTCTATTGATACTACATTTGGTGGAAAAAAACGCACTGATTAGAGGCCTGGCAACTACTCGAGTGCTGAAATACCTCATTTCCTCTCTTACTAAAAGGAAGCTTCCCTCTCCCAGCGAGTCACCATGCTCACGGCTCTCAGCGCCTCTGTGCGCTCTGTACCCATTTCAGACTGATCTGCAGGATCAAGTTCTTCCTCAGTCCTGGGTGCCGATGCAGAGGTGTCACAAAAAGAAAGGAAAAGAAAGGAGAAACCACCAAAAGATCATAAGATAGATGCACGGGGGAAGCACAGGGCTGGGACCTAACATGGTGGAGCTGCAAAGATGCTGCTGTCCTTTAGGAGTGCCTGTTCATTTGGGGGCCATTTCTGAGAAGCCAGGCCTTGTCCTTTGCCATGCTGCGTACACCGCCCAAGTGTACAGAATTCACCCTCCCCAAATAAAATAAAACCCTCAGACAAACGTTCTTCATGTTTAACATTTACTCAAAGTTTTCTTCTAAACAACAAAATGGAACGCATTCTTGTATGGCACTTTAATAGATAGGAGGAAGAGTGGCCTCACACCGGAAGGACGCCAGACCTTAGGGAAGTTCGAAGGCCCTAAGTGTAAGTTCCAGCTCTTCCTTTTGCTGATTTGTCCTTAGGAAGATCACCCAACCTCTGTAAGCCTGCTTGTTCATGATGGTAAGAGGGAGCTGAGAAGGGCTGGCTCGGGCACTGCCCATCCAAGCTTTATAGCAACCCTACAGGTAAGTTCTATTATTATCTCCATCCTACAGATAAGGGAAGGAAGCACAGGGAGCTTAAGGACTTGCCCAGGGTTACACAATCAGTAGGTGGTGGAGCCAGGATTCAAAGCCAGGGAGCTTGACCTTGACCAGTGTGCTCCAGAGTCTGCCATTCCAGGACTGCCAGTCACACCCAGCAAGGGTGCCCAGGAAGTACAACAGCACTTAGGGAACAACTTTTAAAGCTGCAAAGCTGCTACAAGTGAGGCAGATTTTTAAACAAGTCACATGCAGATATACTCACTTTCTGCAGAATTTCAAGACAATTTGTGACAACTAAGTACTAATAACTCTAATATTAACCCATTAGTTTGTCCACTGAAAACCCTTTCAATGAATTTGCAAACTGCTTCTTTGCTTCTGTAATATTAATCCTTGGAAATGTGTTAGTTTCCAGTTTTTCTCCACTACAAGGTCTTCAGGCTTTAAGATAAAAAGGATGAGGAAAAAGTCTTTTCTTCCCCTGCATTTATTTTTTATTGAAGGGGGAAAAAAAAAGCCTCAGTTAAGTTCTGCCTATGGTGAATATTACAGAAGTTCTACATAATTCCCTTTCTCTTTTAACTTGCTCATACACATCCCTTAAAATGTTAAAGCAAATTGTCTTTCCCAAGCGCTTGTAGAGTCATAGGAAGAAATCTACCTAAGGCGTCACCTTGGGGACCTCCCAGGCCTCACTGGCCAGCCGATCTTCAAGAAAAAAAGTCATTTCTTATAGGCTTTTCTAGCCTTTCAATGTTATTTACTCTGCACTTGGGTTTGGCCTTATTATTTTCACTTACAATTTTTGGTAGAACACTTGCCTAGCATGAGCAAGATCAGACCTCAGGTTCAATCCCTAGCACCACAAATAAAATAATAATGATGATAATAAAAAATACAAGAGCAAGAACGTTCTTTTTGGACTGGGGAGATTGGTCGGTAGAGTGCTTGCCCTACAAGCACGAGGCCCTGGGTTCAATCCCCAGCACCAAAAAAAAAAAAAAAAAAAAAAGAACGTTCTTTTTAACGTTCTGTATCAGGTTGGCTATTTGTTAGCAAGAAAATTCAGGAAAAGAAAGTAAGTACAGTATCATTTAAGAGAGCAAAGCAACTGTATGCAAGATTCTGGAAAATTTATGTACATTATATTTATAAGCTGACACTTTTTACCCAAAGATTTATTTGGTGTGAAAAGTTACTTCCTGTACTATAATCATAAAATCAAATGTTATTTACTCCTATCATAACCATTCACACACTTCCTGTCATAAAAACTTGAACCTGGCTGGAATACTAAATAAAACATTCAAAAACTACAGGTAGGAGGTGACTTACGTAGATATATTAAGTTCATAATCCAGTCTAAGAAAGAGATGAATCACTCACCTTCGGGAGAACCAGCATTAATGCTTTATCACCTTAGCTGACTAATTCCACATATGGCCCACGAATGCACTTGACCTGAGCTCAGTCCACAGTTTTGTGGAGGTTGCTCTGTGACTGAGCCGCAATATACTTGCAGAGTTCATGGCCCAGAGTTAATATTATGAAAATCTAAAGACTTCTGAGGTGTTGGTGTGCATATTTAAAATGCACATGCACATTTTTCTCTGACGCCAGCCTACTTTTTCAAGAAAACAAGCTTCTAAATTCTTAGGCTTCTCTATGTGTGAGAAAAGCTGAGCCAGTGTACACAACCAATGATAGAAGAAAACGTGCACGAACAGATTTGTTTACAAAACAGGGCCCAGCAAAGTCTGTCTCTTAGTGCCACAGCAGGATCCATCCAGCAAAACAAACACACAAACACACAGGAAGCCAAGGAGCAGCTCTTCCTTCTGACAAAGGTGTAAGAGTCTGGTTCACCTGGGCAGTGTGCTGCAAGACAATCACACGGTTCAGGCTTGCACTGAGAATATGCCATAAATTCCAGTTTAAGACACACACAGCCATGCACTTCTTACGGTGCAATGGATTCAACTCTCCTTCCTCTTTGGCATTAGTCTCAAAGTTATTTCTGCAGCAATGGCCTCTTCTCCATTTTTAACACATTTCTATCTGAATAGGACAGTCCCTTTAAGTTCATACGAAATATGAAACATAGATGTTTATTTCACCTTAACCGCACAGCCATCCAACTAGGCTTCAGAGTCCAAACCCTTGAGACTGCCTTCACTGAGCCAAGTCAAACTGCCACCAAGTCTAGCTGGCCCTTGTCAATGTCTGCCATCTCTGTCTTCTCTCTCCCATTCCTACTTCCAAAAATCACTTGAGACCTTTGTCACTTTGTTTCTGGACAGCTACGACAATGAGCAACTGTGTGGCAGAAGATGCAATAGGTGGCAGAAGGTTGGGTTCTAGGCCCAGCTCTGCCAGAAACAAACCACGTGACCCCAAGTTGGTTATATAATTCCCATGGACCTCAATGTTCTCATCTAAAGCATAAAGACAATGACTGTCGGATTCTGTTAGTTAACCTAGGAGGTACACAGTCATCACACTCCTCAAAAATCTTAGTGATTTTGCTATATCTACAAGAGGAGATTTAAACTCTTCAGCTTCTGGGGTTTTATAAGGAATTTAAAAACCAAAAGTGAAAATCTCATATAAAATATAAGACACCACTTGAAAGCAGTAACAGCCTGAATAGACCATGTCCTGAACCACATGTACTGTGTAGAACCCAGGGTTTATATCCATGGGCTCTCACTCTTATGGTCACTATGCAAGTTCAGTGTTATTACTCTACAATTACAGGTCAAGAATCTGGGCTTCTGTGAATAACATACCTCAGGTTATATTACCTATGAAGTGTCAGACATGACACACAAATCTGCACATGGCGAATCATGTGGCCCACTAAACCATGCCGAGTCCTTTAAAGACAACATAATATTTGGAGATGAGGGCCTTTAAAGACAACATAATATTTGGAGATGAGGGCCCTTATCACTTGAGTAATCTCCATCTGAATCCCTGTTGTTACTAAGTTGTATTAGGAAGCAAAGGTCATCATAATAGAAAACACTGACAAATATGGCGCTCACTGAACAGTCAGTCCTCACTGATCTCATTATCGATTCTGGCTCACTTTCTCAGTTGGCTAATATCACAGAATATAGGGCAAATACAATGTAATCTATGTATAATGTGAAACTGCAGATCTTCATAAAGTTGATGAAGGCAACAGTATATTATACTGAATGAGTCACACAGTCATCAACAAATAAGGATCAGAGTTTGAACAATTAATATTGAGGAAGAGAACGTCTTGTAATCAGAGGTGATTACAAGAGAGGTAGACTTTATGGTTTACATATTAAAAATTTGAGCCAGGCATGGCGGTACATGTCTGTAATCCCAGTTACTTGGGAGGCTGAGACAGGAGGATCACAAGTTCAAAGTCTGCCTCAGCAACTTAGCAAGACCCTGTCACAAAATAAACAATTTTAAAAAGCTGGGGATGTGCCTCAGTGGTTAAGTACCCAAAGTTCAATTCCAGTTTAGGGGGAAAAAGAAAGAAAAGAAAAAGAAAAAGAGGGAAAGAAAAGAAAAAAAAAACTCAAGAGGGCCTTCTGAAAATTCAAGGGCTTCTACAAAAGTCACCCTCTAGGATTCTGCCTTAGAAATCAACAATCTTTGTTGAACACAGCATTGTTCATCATGCCTCAAATTTGTTATATAATGGAGAACACATGAAGATTCAACTTTTCTTTTTTACTTTCCAAGACTATTAGTCCCCCAAAACATGAATACATGACCAGTGTAACTCCACATCAAGTACAACCACAAGAATGGGAAGTTATACTCCATGTCCGTATGATATGTTAAAATACATCATGTATACTGTCATGTATATCTCTAAAAAGAACCAAAAAGTAACTGCTTTAAATGTCTGGTTCAGTTTTAAGTCAATTCTCTTAAAGTAGTAGTCTGTGGTACCAGATATCTTTAGATAACAAGGACTCCTGAAATGGTAGTAACAGAAAGGAAGGAGAAAAAGAGTGATATGCAAACAGCAGTCAGCAAAATAAGGATTAATCTTCCAGCACACAAATGGTAAGTAATGTCCTACTTTCCCTCTCATTTCAATATCCTCAGCCTCCCTCAGTCCAAAGCCCATGAAGAAGCCAAGGCTCATCAGCTCCACACCTGTCCACTGCTGTTCCTAAATGACATTTGTATGACTTCAGGCCACATCTTGGGGAAGTCTGAATCTGGAGGCAAAACTAGGCTGCAGTCAGCAAATCCTCACTATAATCCTCATGTTATATGATTCTCTGTATCCATTCTGTCTCTACCCTGTCATCTGAAGATCTCCCCTTCTTTTCAGAGAAGCCAAGAATCAGGAATCTGGAATGTTTGTTTTATAATAATTCACTTTGGAAAGGTCCCACTGTATCAAGATCCCTGCTGACATAACATCCATACATACATTTGTGTACATATTAAATGGTTTTGTTTTCTACAAACAATATTGTTTTGATTGAAATATCTTTCAATCAAAAGTTCAACAAGGGTTTTTTTTTTTTTTCTTCTTCTTTTTTTTAGGGGTGCTGGGGATCGAACCCAGGGCCTTGTGCTTACAAGGCAAGCACTCTACCAACTGAGCTATGTCCCCATCCCCAACAAGGGTTATTTTGAGGAAGATTTAATGGGATTTGTAATGTGAAACCTCAAATTCGTACTGACTAACTAAAGACAACCCTGGAATACAAAGTGTGATTGTTGAAAGCTTGCTTTTTTAGTACTTACAATCTAATCTAATAAAATAAATTTGTCTCCCATCAGGAAGAAACCCAAGGAGGCATGCCTTGAGGAGACTCAGTAAATTCTGAGGTGCTCATTATGAACAGAACACTGTCAGTGAGCCTTTGGCCTAGTAAAACTGCTGTCTGCTATTGGGATCAAGGATCATTCCTCAAGAGACACTTCAGTGATACTGCAAGATGGCTCCCTTTTTGAACAGCAAAGTAATGTGTTATTCTTCATTGAGAAAAATCCAGAGCTGTGACCCACACTTTATAGTTCCAAGTCCTTTTCGTGTCCTTTGTACTGCTCAATCAGTGCAAAATTCGTATTTAAACATATGTGAAAGACTTTCTAGAATTCAGAAATCTGAAACTGGGGCCTGAGGGAGCAGAAGCAAGATGCCACGGAAGAGGTGGCTATTCGGCAGCACAGAACTTTCAACCATGATTCCGATTTTTAACAGAGCACTGGTTTTCCAAAAAAGGACTTTGTACCCCTGACCCAAAGGCAGCATAATGATGTTGTTGAAGTGTCTATTAATCAAGGCCACCGAAATGGTATTGTCCCTTTGCAGACTGAACAGCAGTTGAATGTGCATACAGCTAAGGCAGAGCAGAGCTGCTGTTCCATTTAGTCCCTAGAAGCAGTGAAGCCTGTGCTTGAGACGCTCTGGGTGGAATGCTTGTTTTGGAGACCATTCAGCAGCTAGCATTGGGTTTCCTCCATTTAACCAGGTCACCCAGGCATGGAATGCACAGCTCCGCCAGACAGGGAGCGTTGTGGATGCCTGAGAAACAACAGCCTATCCAGGCTACTGATGCGAAGAGAGGCGACGGTTTCCTTTTTTTCTGCTTTGAATGGCAGCCTTGACGTCACGACACCTAGGAACTACTGGAGGGACAAATAACAAGGCGCAAGCCAAAAGGGCCCTCTCTTGTTGCAGTGGCAGGGCCATTTTAATCTAGTTCTGATACCTTCTGTGGCTGCAGTGTCGGCATGAGTGGAGATGAAGGACTGGAGCTTAAACATAAAGGCGGTCTCTGGGCTGATGAAATAGACCTTTGGCCAGTGCTAATTGCCTTCAAAACCTGGATCAATGACAGTTCCTGAATTAAACTTGTTTCAGACAGCACAGACTTCCCAGGGAATGCTTGTGGGATTTTGCTGATGGTTCAGTCACTGGTATTCTCCCTGAAGGGCTAAACTTCCTGTATTTAAGAGCAGATCTCTTTTAAGAGCACTGGCACATAAGCATCCTGGAAACACAAGGAGCTCATGAAAGCAGGCAGTCTTTGCAGGACCAGAATAGAAACATCCTTTTAGAGATTATATAATTTAAGTTTGAGCAAGTGAACATGTGCATTAGCACCCAACTGCAGATATCTGAACAAATGGGTGAGAAATGCTAGATGCTGGCAGGCTCACCTCACCGTACAGTGAATATGTCACCAGAGCAGTTTGAAAAGTATGATCTTTCGTGCTGCAGGTTTACATCAAAATTATAAATTATTTTTGGCTACATGAGTGTCAGATCATTTATTTACATTACGAATGCAGAGCTAACTCTAGGCATCCTGGCAATCTGCAGACTGGATTTGAAAGTTTCATCTGCTACCTTCATAAAACAGAAGAGAGCTTTCTGTTGCCACATATTTACTCTAAATTTAATCCCCTGTCTCTGGAGCATTAGAAACTTTCACAAAACCCAAACCCACAATCTCAAGGTTCTTTGGGACAACTCCTACTGGAAAACCAGAGATTGAAAGGGAATGTCTTTGAAGGCACATGTGCATATGCATTGGAGGAAGAGCAGAACATACCCAAAGGCAATGTGGAAGCACTTGCTCTCCATTTCTGTGCTCTTTCAAGAAGACCAGCGAAAGAAACAAGGCTTCTGAGATACTTGGCCCTTTTAATCAGCTCCTTCTATCTTAGTTAAATGAGCACTCCCAAATTACTCTTTCCTAAGGTCATCATGTCAATCTTGCTTCATGAGAATAATCTACTATTAAGACTTACTTTCGAAACGAAAGAGGATAAAATTCTGATCTAAGACTCTTACTTACAAGGTCTACAACAGAGTATACTCTTCTGTGGCTTCCAGGTGTTCCTGCCAACCCATGCCCTCTACAGGCATCTGGGGCCTATTTTGGAACCTGGCCTTTGGACTCAAGTGGTTTTACATTGGTAGATAACAAACTCACTGTCTTGTTCCTGTTATCAAAAAGATTTGAGTATGTTCAGTGATTAAACAACAGAGAAGGTAAAGCAAAAATGACTTTTCTGTTATACTCAAGAGGTTAAAATAATTCCAGCCCTACCTGGCTTTTATATTCAAGAGGCAAGTTACTATAGTCCTATCCCTGTTCTTATTTTATAAGAGCTTTTTAATAGTTTAAGAACTAAAATTAAGTTTCCTCTGAACTGATTTATTAAACCTAAGTTTTCAAGAAAAGAAACCTGATGATGGGATTTCTTAAATTATTACGCTTCCAGAGAGGTGACAACTTATTTTTATTGTTGTACTGTAAGGGATAAGAGAATAAACAGGGCATTTTTTTCTCTGTATTCTGATTAGAATTTTTTAATGTTCAAATTCCTAGTTATAAACTGCAGTAAACAAGCAGACATTCATTAAGAAGCAACTGCTGAAAAGGCGATATTTCAAAGAGGGGAAAAAAATAAAACATGATGTGATTAAAATCCTACACACGTCTTTACTGCAAGGCAAACACTGTGGCCATCTGGGTGTTCAGAAGGTGCCAACCATCGTTGGGATCTAGATTTGATTCATATCATAAAGCAAGCACCATAGTTAATGTGTTTACAGAAGACCTAGAACACTGTGGAAATGACAGTGGTGAAGTATGCTGATAATATTAAAATTAAAGATTTTAAAATTATTTAAATATGCTGATCAATCATGAACCTCAACACATAATGCTCTAGTGTTCTACCCCTTGTGAGAAATGCTGCAAAGATCTTTTTCAGCTTTAACAAGTTTGTGTTCCAATTTTCTCTTCATTTCCAACTCCTTAAAAATTATTGGATTTTAGCACTAGCTGCTTTTAGTCAGAAGAGCCAAAAAAGATGAGATTTGTTCCTAGGGACCCCAAGGTCAGACCTTGAGAATTTATACCCTGGACCTGTAACCTGAACTGAAAGCACTGTTTTTTCTTGCTTTACTGGGGACTGAAGAACCTGAGTTCCACAATCCTCCTTTCAAGTGACAGGAAATAGAAAATGTGCTGTGCCAAGCCACTTCCAGCACACACACGAAGACTTCATGCTGGGTTGGGCTTGAGCAAGCTGATCTGCCATCCAGGGCCCCTCAGCAGGGCAGCCTGGTGGGGTTTTACTTATATCATGTGCTCTCTTGCTACTGGACCTGCATGAACAGAGGCTCAAAGCCCTCTTCAAACTGAAGACACCAACAGGATTTTCCCATGAATTTTCTTTCGGAACCGACAGCCATTGGAAACAGCACATAAATGAACTGTCCCTTTACCAACTCCTCTTCTATACATGGTAGACAGTAACTATATTCTAGACCAACTTACTTATTTAAAAAATTGATTTTTAGGAAGTTTTCTCCTTCACTTTCTCATGCCCCACCCAAGGCATCATCTAATCCTATAACACACATATGAGAAATTAGTTTTCAGAGTCTGTCACTTGAGTGTGTTAGGAAAACTACCTATCTACCTATCTATCCTTTATGTATTTGGCAAAAACAAATACCAATTTCCAATTTCCTATGGTGACTATGGTACCAATTTCCAAGGGTGACTCCATGCTAGACAACCTTACAAAACCAAGTCTTTCTGCTTATAACATCACCCCTAGTAGCTTAACAACAGAAGTGCTATCACTGCGGTGTGCTATTTTTTTTTTTTTTTTTTTTTTCCAGTGCTGGGGATTTGAACCCAGGGCCTTGTGCTTGCGAGGCAAGCACTCTACCAACTGAGCTATATCCCCAGCCCACCGCGTGCTTTTGAAGGTGCACAGCTGACAGGTGCTGGGCTCGATTAGATGCCTGCCCTATGCTGGGTGCGCCTTCTGCTAATGACCCATTTTTATTCCATTTTTATTCATTCTACATGTCTTATAAAACACAAAGCCCAGACTGACTTTGGATATATTTTTTAAAATACTTTTTTGGATGTTGATAGACCTCTGTTTTATTCATTTATTTATATGTGGTACTGAGAATCGAACCAGTGCCTCACACATGCTAGGCAAGCGCTCTAGCACTGAGCCACAACCCCAGCCCCAACTTTGGATATATTTTTGCAAAGGAAGAACTAGTTCTTAAGCAATTCTTCTCATTTTTACCATCTATATATACTTGAAGTTTCTGGTAATATGACACCTCTCAATTGGAAGTCACTTATTAGCAGTGAGCAGGATCACTAAGACAGGTCACATCACTGAGGGAGAATGCTCGCGAACCCCCAAATTCCTGGTTCTGGGGGAAACATAACATGCCAAATGTTCTTCGTCAAACAACATATGCTGTAACGTCAGAGACTAGGGCAACTGTGCCAAAAAGACCTCAGAGGTCAATGAGTTCCATGTCCTCCCTATCCAGATTTTTAGAGCCAGATTAGAGAGGTCAAGGAACCTGCCCAGGCCTCCTGGCTTCCAGCCTTGTGTTCTTTCTACAGCAAAACCAACAGCACTTTACAATCATAGAAATTATTAATCCTTGCAACAGACAACCCTTCAGGTAAGAAAACTGAGGTGAAAAGTGGTGACTTGGCTGTCCCAAGTTCACACAGCTCATCACTTAGCCAGGCACAGTGGGGGTGTGCAACTGAAATTCCAGCAACTTGGGAGGCTGAGGCAGGAGGAACCCAAGTTCAAGACCAGCCTGGGCAGTTCTTAGTGAGAACTAACTAAGAACTCAATAAAAACAAAAACTTAGAGAAGGAAAAAAAAAAAACAAAAACAAGGCTCGGACCTGAAGGCTGAGCACACTCCTGGGCCAGGCAAGGCCCCACGGTTTAGCATGGGCTACACCAATGAAAGGTCACCAATGTCACCTGTCTTCTCACGGTGCATTTTTGGGGCACCAAATGCACTAATGCCCTTCTGTCAAGGCAGCTGAACATAAACTTCTACTATCTGTGGCTGCTCTGAGAATCATGAGAATCAAGAATGCATAATCTCTGGAATCCTAATACTGCATATCTCCTATGACGACCCTCCCTCTGAGATTCAAATGTTATCAGGTCAATTTTGGACACACAGCCTCCATTTTGCTGAAACCCTTCTCTCAGTTATGTTTCTCCATCAACCCATCAGAACCAATCTGTCCAGCAATCTTCTGGTGACAAAGGTAATAAACCACTGCCCACACTCTCTGTCCTCAAGTGACTTATAACTCAGGTCTTCTTCTTTCTTCTCCTGAATATTTACATCTTTTCCTTCATCGATGTGGCTTTTTCATAAATGCAGGAAGCTAATTCCATGGCACCCATCATACAGCAAGAAGGATAGGGAGGTGCCAACTCAGATGGCTGGACTACGTTTGCTTGGTCCTGATGTGAATCACCACACCACAGTGTCACTGAAATGTCACCTCCCCATTACACCCTCCTAGTGACAGCTAGCTGGGACCTACAGTCTCTGAGGGTGGACAGCATGTACTCCAGCTTCATTGGCAAGAGACCGGAGGCCCAGCTGCAGCTGCAGCCTTGCAGCCACAGCAAAGGCTTTGACCCCTTTGGCACAACCCAGTGGAGACAAGATCGAGGGCCAGCAGTCCATGATCTAATCCTAGTGCCCACATGAGTTTGTTAAAGGCCCTCAGAGAAAAATCATGTTTTCCCTGGCTGGGGCTTGGCTTCCTTGCTTTAAAAAAGGATTCTTTAATATTTACTGCAGTAAAATTAAGTACTTTCAAATTTCTGCCAGATCCCCTGGAGATATATGGTTTATTAACACAAAACAAATGTGACACTTGAAAGGCAGGAGACTCAGATTCTAGTCCCTGGCCACTGCCTGCCCACTGGGTGGCTGCAGGCAAAGAACATAAACTGGCAGACATCATTTTCAATGAGTGCAGAGTGGGGACCAGGCAGGTAGGCCATGCCCCAGGAGGACTGAGGTTGGGCTCAGAGGAAAGACTAGGTACCAAGTCCATGGAGACAAAGCCCTCTGCTGGGGACTCTGGGTAGCTGGGTTCAAGGTAGACACATTTCAAATGTAATCTCAAAATGTCTGAACTTTTAAAGTTGAAGGAGTTGGGAGAAGCCAAGCATTCAAAGAAGGGCAATGCCACATAAGAACAAGGACATAGCTTTTAGAAGCTGACCCCAAGGATTCAAATCCCAGGTCCAACTTTATGACCTACGGTTTCCTCATCTGTGAAGCATGAATAAACAGAACATACTTCTCACAGATTGGCTGAAGATTAGAACAGTTAACACAGGTAAAGTAGGTACTCAGTAAACATTAGCTAATAGGTAAAAAGCTAAGGAAGTACTATAATAAAATATAATTACATGTCCTATGTGTTTCATTCCACAAAGCAAATTTATCTACATAGTTTCATTTGGATCTCACAAAACTCCCTGAGAGAGATACTAATCTGAATACTTAACCTTCATACCACCTTCGGGCTTGTAAAACACTTTTCTTAGACGCTCCTATTCTCATTTCTTCCCTTGTATGTCACATCTCACCAAAGTGACCGTGCACATATGCAAACAAACACATTTAGGAAATAAAATGTAATCCCTGCTAACATAAAAAAAAAAAAAAACTGATGGGTTAATTAAATAGTAATCAAGAAACAGCTGGAGAGAGAATGCCTCAGATGCTGTCCACGTGCTGATACTGCCACCTCAGACCTCTTCCCAGAATCAGACTGAGCACCCACCTGCTACTCAACAATGCCCCCTGGATTCCTCACAGACATTCCAAGCTCAGCATGTCTAAAGCACAGCACTTCACTTTTCTCCCCCTCTTCCCTTCAACAAGATAGTGAATAGACTGGGACATGGTCACATACTAGAAAATTATAGCCATGTAGATGAAGGAACTGTACCTGTAACCAACAACAGAGATGAATTTCACAAACACAATGTGCAGAAAAAAACTCACGCTGCAAAAAGTCCACATACAGAATTAAACCATTTTTAACACCTCAAAGTATCTTTAGCAATGCATATTTATGTGATAAAAATGCTAATTGCCTTAAAAAATCAGGAAAATTACAAGTGAAAATAAAATTTCCACATAGTAGGAAAGCAGAAAAATGACAGAATGATACATGACAAATAATCTGTAATGTACAAATTCTTAGATTGGTAGCAATTCGCTGACACACATTTTTGAATTGTGCTTTACAGTCTATGTTACCTTTGCAGTCTACTTATATGTTACCTATGATCTTTTTTCTATAGCAGATATAAATTACAAAGAATTGCCACCTACAAAAATTGTGTTGAAAGTAACTCATATTTGAAAACAATAAACTGAACAAAGAAAAGTAACTCTTACTTAAAAATGAGGAAATTTATTTATACTGATGAAGATGATGACAGAATATCATTACTTTAGCAAAGATGAATAAAAGGTACACATAATAAGTGGATCAAATGCCAACAAGAAAATGACCAGGTTCACAGATCAGAACAAGTGTATTTAATTCAGAATCTTTTCCCTACTTTGCAAGGCTTGCTTTCTTAAAAGCAAAATGAACCGGTGCTACTTGCTCAGTATTGTTCAGCAGGTGGATGATCTGTGGCCACTTGTAATAGGACCACTTCCCTGCTGGTCTTGGGCCTCTGAAGGCCAAGGCCATCCAGAAGCCCTGGTACTGTTACAAGCCAGTAATTAAGCTACTCCTCTTTCCTCCATCAGCACTGATTGCGGATTGTTTGCTGCTGCTAGTCTCAATGTTTTCCTTCCTTCTAGAATATCTCAGGTGCAATTCTTAAAATGAATACAGTATCAGAGGTAACTTTAAAAGGAAGTGGCCAATCTCAAAACAACACTAGGCATGACGTGCCTTGTTTACTGATCTGTTTGAACAGGCATTAAAAAAAGGGGGGGGGGGCTGTATATTTCTTGTCCTTTTTATGTAAGAGTTGGATCTATTTGAATGGCCAGGGAGGAGGAGATAGTTTGGTTTAGATTTGGCATGCAGTTTAGGAGAAGAAATGTCTTTGTAGCTGGTCCTAAGTATTATGGTAACTTGGACTGAGTTAGTCTCCAAGGGAGAAGTTGCCACATGTTAAAACAGAAGTGATTGGGCTTGGCAAAGCAGGGAGTGAAAGAATTACAATTAAAGCAACACCACCTCCATCATGGCAGAGACGTGCTTCCTGGGAGAGCCACAGTGCAGCTGGCTTCCTCCGCCACGTCCAACCAAGTCAAGCACTGTCTTTTCCAATCTGTCTTCACCATGTTCTGATGAATATAAAATGGAGACGTTTATTTATAATGAATTCTTATTTGTCTCCATCCTTACTAATAACTAAATTAAAAGATTCAGAATAAAATTAAAAAAGAGAAGCACCAGCAAATATTCTGAATTTGGGAAAGTTAGGAGGAAGTGTTTTCAAATACATTAATTTTATATCTCCAAGAAATATAACTGCCTTCCGTTTGGCTGTATAGGCTACCACCTCTCATTTAAATGTTTACAAATTAAATTCCTGACTGTTTTGGTTTCACTGTTTCGACTGGTCATTACCAATCACAAGTGGCCCTACTCTGAGGCTTCTCAAAGCTACACAAAGGTACCCGTCAGGCACAAAGCAGACTGGTTACAAGTCCTTACTAAAGTTTTTGCAAGGCCTTGATTTGGATATCAATTCCAAGGTGTTTTACACTGATAATAATTTAGTTTAGAGCTTTTTTTTTTAAGATAAAAAATATTATATAAGGCGGCATAAATGAAACAGAATAAGTATGCCCACAGACCCATGTATCCATGTATTTAAGAAACACATAAGCCTAGCAATTATTCTTCTAGACCATGTCATTCTTTCTACAGGGAAAAGAAATTCACATTTACCTTAGCTCTGCTAGAAATCATCATCATACACTTGCACAATTAAAGGTAAGAATATGAAGCAAATAGTGATATACATTGAATGGTGCCTAATTCTGATTTACATATTTTTTGGTCAAACTTTAATCATAATTCACCATTCTCCAGAGGAAAAATAAGCTTATAAAATAGTACTGAATAGAGTTATCAATGATCTTCAATTATTGAGAATCAAAAGAAATGAACTGAGAGGTAAAAAATGGTACAAAATGTAAATAATACAATTTCAGTTTACATGGCTCTCTTTGTATTGCCATGTATTTCATTTTAAAAGCAAAAGTAAGGAGGTATATTCATAAAATTGGTAACAAACTAAAGTAGGAGGGGGGTGTGTGAAGAGAGGTAGTGAGAGGATTCTGGAATAACAAAAGAAGAGAACTTTAGGAATGCTTCAAAAATATCTAATTTGAGGATTTCCTGAAAGCACCCATAGTACTTAGGTGTTACACTAGACCACTGTGGACTACAGGCGAATAAGAGATGGATCCTGGTTGTGGGACAGAGCTGTAGGGGACCTCGCCTGGACTCCTGGGAATGGGAGTTACTGACAGGGCATGGAACCCAACTCCCCCCCCCACTTCAGCCCAGGCAGGTACGCTCAACCTGAAGGGTGGATAGAAAAACATCCTCACACTGTACCATGGGGATGAGTCCCCATGAGCCCATAGTGTCCTCACAGGTCTATGCACTCTCCCTGGCCCCACAGCGAATTACAGAAGGGGTGTGGTGTTCCAACACACAGTCATTTGGACATGACCACAGAGTACACAATGATCCCATCCTTCACTCCACACATGCACTGTGCACTGAGCACCTACCAGGTACGGCGTCTGATAGAAGTGAACCCAATGAACAAAATCCCTGCCCTCGCAGAGCGTGGTTCTATCAGGGAAGAGCAGTGCACTCCAGGAGGCGCACTATGGGCAGAAAAGAGAGTTCAAGGGCAGGTTCTGCTACTTGCCTTAGAAATGTTATTTAGCTCCCCAGTCACTGCTTGCTTTATATATAAAATGGGGAGGATCAGACTACCCTCTTTGGGCTGTTGGGAAGACTCAAGGAGATGTTTACAAAGCAGTTACAATGGTACCTGGCACATAACAGACCCAAAAAATGCCAGAAAACCAAGAAACAAACATGAGCTTTGCTGTCTTCTTTCTCCCAAAATGGGACAAGAAGCCAAACCACATTACCTCTATGTCCTATTAAATAATTAGTCCAAGGACACACAGCAGATAATTCTAGAAGACTGTCAAAGAAATACAAAACATCAAGATGTGTTATTAGGTGCTACAACAGAGTCACTGTGCAGGCTCCTGCAGCCTCTGTTTCCTTTCTTTCAACCTACAATTTCTTGCAATATAGAAGCACTCATTGCCTGTGCTTACCAATTTCCATTCATTCCGTAATCTCTTGCAAGCCCCTCCACCTTTGCCACTAGGGCACTGCTCTCTGTGGGTCACGAAGCCTCTGCTCACACATCCAGGCCCTCTTGCCAGCTCCCATCCCTGAGCCTTCCTTTAGGAGGACACTGCTGAACACCTCCTCCTGCACCCATCCCTGTGGCCTTCCAGAACTCTCAACTTCCTCTTTTCTGTTTTCCTGAGAACGCCTCCTGCTCTTCTCCCGCCTCACCTCTTTCAAAGGTTTGTCCTGTGTGTCCCTGATTCTCTGCTCCTCCTCTCTCCTCTCCAGCACGTGCACCAGTCCTTGGACAGCACACAGCTGGGGCCCAGCCTCCATACCACCTCACTGGCTGCCAAGAAGCCCACACTGCCCCTTGCTGTCCCAAGTCCCACCACCACGTGTGTGGCTTCAACCTCCACATGAAAACAGAAGATGCCAGTCTCTGAGCTTCCCAACATCTCTAAGAACCAGCCTCTCCCCTCCTGCCACCCACACACTCTAATGACTTCATGCTTGTCACTGGAATCGTATCACTTCTGCACTGGACAACGATGACATCTTCTCTCTGCCCACACCTCGTTCTTCAGCTTCCTTCACCAATCACTTAGGATACCAGCTCTCTGATCCTTGCGTGTGTATGACCTACTAATACTGCGGCCCTACATCACATTCTCCAACCAGCTGTCTCAGTTCGGAACCCTGTATGTTAACTCATATTCCTCTCCCTCCCTCATCTTCCATACCCAGCAAATGTCCAAATTCCCACACATCTACCACACCTCACATCATATCAACCAGAGTCCTCCACACCCGAAACACCACCTCTCACCAGACTCCACTCACCAGTGCTCTCCTACCCAGCTTTCCCACTTCTAGTACTTGCTTCCCTAAAATGTATTCTCCAGTAGACAGGAAAATTCTTCTAAAACACAAATCTGATCATGTCACCTCAGTGCCTAAAAATCACACGTATATCCTTAAAAAAAAAAAAAACACCTGAATTTCCTAGCATAGCTTCTGGGTCTTAGTAGATGCTCTCTCCCCTGCCTGGAATAAAAGCCTTTTTCTCACTTTTTAACTTGGATCTCTGCAAGACTCCAGTGCTTAGTATGAGGACTGCCTGCTGAGGTTCCTGACCCCAGGCCAGGTTAGGTTCCCCCTCGTAGGTGTCCTTATGGCCCAGCTGTGTTACTCTTAACTGACAGTATTGAGTCTCCCACACCAGCCTGTAAGCTCTATGAAGAAAAGAGTGCACCTCTCCCTAAGGACGCTCAGCAAATGTGTGTTGAATAAATGATAATTCAGGTAACTTCTAGACTCCTATCTTCAGTCCTAACCTTGTCCTTAGATTCAGCTCCAAGTCTCCAGTGGCTTGATGCACATCAAAACTAGGACACCTACCAACACCTAAACAAGTTATATGCAGAATAGACATGTGCTCATCTGCCCTCTTCACAACCAAGTGCAGTAGGAAGAGCACGGGCTTGGGGCAGGGACACCACACACGAAGCCTGCTCTAACTCCTATCAGCCGTCCACTTTTGGACCAACCACTGAAGTTCTCTAAGCCTTAGTTTTCTCTCTGAAACAAGGATGAAAATGCCCACTGCACTGGACAAGGAGGTTAAATGAAATAACTCCTGGGAAATGGCTGGCAGATGGCATGGAAGGAAGGGCACCTGGGTCCAAAAATCTGGAGCTATTTTTGTCTCCACCTTTCTCCCCACCAGCCAACCCCTACTCTCCGGGCAGTTCCCCCGTCCTACCTCTTGCATCTGTCTAGCTTCCCCACCCCAATGGTGTCCCCTCTTCCAGGTGCGGCTCCCCTCCTACCTGGACTGTCATGACACTCTGCAGGCTCCTCAGCTCTAGCCATCACTGCCCATGCTACCCTCTGAGGACACTAGGGGAGGCTTCTTCAGGGAAAGCCCACTGCCACTCTCCTGAATCAAACTCTTCAACTGCTCCCCAGGGATTTAATACAAGGCTGAGGTCATTTAGTCTTATGACATTAAAGCTTGCCTCTGCACACCTCAGACATCTGGTGGTCTCCTCAGTCACTTCTGCACATTGCTGCCTGGCATCTCTACGTCACTGACTGCCCACTCTGTTCACCAGTGCTTCCCACCGCTGCGGACGCCTCCACTCATGTTTCCTTGGATAGGGACACCCTCTCATGTTCTCAGGTCCAACTACCTTTCTTCCAATGTCTGCCTCAAATGCTGCTTATCCACGTGGCCTTTCCAGGTCCTCCTGCCTGCAGACTAGATTCCTACAATCCGTGGCATGGCTTAACTTTTCCCTCTATCTTTTATTCATTTCTCCCTCCTTCTCCCCCGCCCTCCTTCTGCCCGTATTCTCATTCTTTCATCTGTGCACAGAACCTTAGCTCAAGCTCTTCAAGAACAGTGCCAGGCCCTGGTCCACGCGGTCAGGCTGTGGAGACAAAGGCAGGTTCTGCCTATGCACCCCAGAGTCCTGCTGAGCACTACCTTCCCTGTCCAGTCGAGCAGCGCAGCCTTCAGGCAGCTCCCGCAACAATGCCCGACACTGAGCGACGCTCCAGCGAGATCATCCACAAGGAAGGCCAAGTAGGGCCCTGGGACTGAAATTCTGTCTCTTGGGAATGTAACAAAAGGGGATGAGAAGATGCCTTCTCCCCTATATCCAGAGATGCAAGACACCTTCAAGTTCACTGTCTCCCCAAGCTATATATCTTGGCATGTAAAGTTTTGATGTATTACGTATTCAATTTGACACAGTACCCCCCCCCTTTTTTTTCTTTTTTTTTTTTTTTTTTTTTTTTTTTTTTTTTTTTTTTGTGTGTGTGTGTGTTAGTACTAGGTTTTGAAACCAGGGGCGCTCTACCACTGAGCTAAATCCCCAGCTCTTTTTTTTTTTTTTTTTTTTTAACTTTAAGACAAGACCTCAATAAATTTCTGAGGCTGGCCTTGAACTTGTGATCCTCCTGTCTCAGCCTCCTGCCTCCTGAGTTGATGAGATTACAGGCAGGAACTACTAGGCCTGAAACAAGTACCCATTTTTAACATGTAAAAAACAATCATTCTCTCTGGGAGGCTGAGGAAGGAGGATCTCAAGTTGGAGGCCAGCCTTGGCAATTAAGCAAGACCCTGTCAAAGTGAAAAATACAAAGGGCTGAGGATGGAGGTCAGTGGTAAGAGTGCCCATGGGCTCAATTCCCAGTTCTAAGGGGACCAAAAAAAAAAAGAAAACAATAACAACAACAAAAAATACACATTATTCAAAAAATAGTCTCCTAATAATACATTATTTGTTATTCTAAAACCTTTTTGAACCTCATGTTTTATGTAGCCATGATTTCTTATTATGGAACAAAAGTTTAGTTATGGAATGAAAAAGCCTTTCAGTGGGTTGAGAATTAGAATTTCAGAAATAAATCCTAGTCTTCTCAACCTTAAAATAAAGAAATTTTCAAAGGCATTCATTTCCAAAATTCTATTACATAAGATACCTTAGAAATCATAAATACGATTCTTGTTTTCCTACCAAAGCTCTATCTTAAAACTTTACTTTAACCCCAATGGACTCTAGAAACACCATGTGTACCAACCTCTGCTGTAGCACCTGTCAGTCTGTAGCGTTCCTTCCTTATATGTGACTTATCCCACTACACAGCATGCTCCTGGAATGCCAAGTGCTTACTCCTGGGATGCAGCAGATGACCCACTGAAAGCTGACAAGAATTAGTGACTTGCCAGGTGCAGTGGCTCACCACACATAATCCCAGAAACTCAGGAGCCTGAGGCAGGAGGACTGCAAGTTCAAGACAAACCTTAGCAACTTAGTGAGGCCCTAAAGACTTAGGGAGACCCTGTCTCAAAATAAAAAATTATAAGTGGCTAGGGATGTAACTCAGTGGTTAAACAACCCTGGGTTCAATCCCCAGTACAAAAAAGAAAAAAAAAAAAAAATCAGTGACTTAAATCTGTGGTTGGATCCTCTCTCTCACCCATCAGAGTTTAGTACTGGTTCCTCCTCCTCCTTGCCTGTAGGACAGTTTCCCACTGCTGTGGACTGTGAGAAGAGCTGGAGGAAGACTCTTAAAGTGATGGCAGATATAAAGTTCTCAGGAGTTCCTGGCAGAAGGGGCATCAGGGTGGTGAAGTTTAAGTTCTTCCCAGCCAATATTCACTGGCATGTCTGTCTCTCTCAAGTCATGTGAGTTAAAAGTACTGATCACATTACTTTAGAATCACAAAAGGAAAAACTGAATTACTTAAAGTTATATCTTTAAAAAGGTAGCTAAAAATCTACTTAAATATCTAACATTACTGCATGAAGGGAAATAAAAATGCCAAGACGACCTGCCGGTTCCACACTCTGCTGTCCACCAGAGTTGTCAATCACACAAACGGGACACCAGCAACTTCAGAAACCCGCATGCGCCTGCCTAAACCCAAGACAAGGGCATCTACATTTCCAGGAAAGTTCATTACAAGTTGGTGAAACACTGGGAAAAAGAGCTCTAAAGGAAATCACAGACAGAACGCTCCCATTTGCGTTTACACATATACTGTAATGGTTTTAAGTAATATCACATTTCCATGTCATGAACACTGAGTTCTACAATCTGGCACATTTTGGCAAGTTCATACTATTGCCTGGGAGCTAAGCAGAGTATGGAGAGACTCAAGTATTTTAGATAACTTAATATTTTACATAAGTACATAAAAACTGAAAATAAAAATAACCAAAAATTTTAGAATTTTTCAGTTCTAATAAGGTTTTAATGGGAAGACAAAGCGTTATTTCATATTCTCTTAACTAGTTCTAAAAACAGCACATATTTATTTCACTGACAGGGGAAACTGAGGAAAGAAAATGCAATCATTTTGTTCTATTGTATTCTACCTCTCAAAAGCAATTAAGCCATGGCCCTAAGCTAGCTAAATTCTCCTATAACATGTTCTCATGAGACAGGGGCTAAAAGGCTTATTGCTTAACTAAAGGATAAACAATGTGAATTATTCCGGTGATTGGTCCGAGAAGCTGCAGTATAGCACAGAATAAGTTGGACATCTGTTAACATCCTTGCCCACATTCTCCCGAGATGGCAGCGTGCACTGTAAATTAACAGGTACCCTTGATTTTGGTAAGAATAATATTCCTGCACACCCCACACAGCTTGCACACAGCCACGTGCTGCCATCTTCCAATTGTACCCAGTGGAATGTGAAAATCTTTCCATGAAAAAGTAAAATCAATAAAAGTAAAACTCCCCACTTTTCCTGCCAATAGTGTCCGCAGTAACAAAAGGGATAGAGACAGCAACACAGAGATTACAATACTCTCAGACCTAATTTAAGTGGAATTCTAAATGGATAAAAGCACGTTATAAACTTTTTGTCACAAGTGCCATGCATGCTTATGTTACTATTCATTCTGAGACAGACAGATCTTCAATGACCTTCTGGGTCACTGACTAGGGAGAAAGCTGGCTATAAAAAAGAGTGGGAGAAAAATAAGGGGGGGTGCTTCCTTCCACCCCAGGCCCCCTACTGCCTTGAATGAAAGAAGACAGATGGCGGCCACCTTCCCCTTTAATTAGGAGGGGCAGCTCACAAGGGAACAGTCCTGCGAGCTTGGCACCATCTTTACAAGACCATTTCGGTACTAATGCTCTGCTCACTCACCCTTGTCTCGAACTGCTCTTGGTCTTTCATTTACATATTGAATCTCTGTAAATTTAATTGTGAAAAAAATCATAGCTCTGGCCACATCAGTATATTATAAATAAAGAAAATACTTAGAGATGTTTGCTGAATTAATAATTCGGGGACATTCATACGAGGAACCTGGAATGTTTCAAAGGAAACACAGCTACCCCAGATCCTATCATCACCACTGTGAGAGGAAAGGTGAGTCCCTAAGACACTGATGCTTTCACTTAAATCCATACAAGATTCCACACTAGATTAGAAGACCCCTGCTTCTGCAACAAGTCATGTTGCCACTCCTCCTACCTTCAAAGCATTATTATTCAAACAGGAAAATTCAACAACAGTCTGTGGCAAAAATCAGTCTGCTTTATAAGGGAAGATAATTTAATTAAAAATCACAAAGACTCTGCATTTCTATTTGTTTTGCATTTTCCAAACCACAGAACTTTGTATTAAAAATTAAAGAAGCCATGTAACATCTCTGGAGACAGGATCAGCACAAAGAGCAAAGAATGGAAACTGGCCGAGTGTCATATTTAGGCTGGGGCTAACAAACATCTGTGTAGGTGAAGAAGCCTCTTACTTATGTTCTAAAAGTGAATGAACACTCTCCATCAATCTATAATTCACAAAACTTTCTAACACGAAGGAAAAGCTCAGTTTCTGCTGACTTAGGTGTCTACACATTCTGTCCCATCTTTATATTAAGCGTTTTAATCCCCAACATCATTAAATAATGTATGTTCCCTCAGCTCCTTTCCATTTCCCAACAGGTTATTTAATTACAGCCTTTTGCCCATGACCCCTTTCCACCTGGCTTCAGCGCAGTTTCCACTTGGGGACCCTCTGCCTTCACACCTGCCCCAAGGACAGGTACCCTTGCTGCTTCCAAATGGAAATCAGAGCTGCGAGCTGGAGCTGTCTTGCTAAGGAGTTCCTGGCCACACCACATAAACAGCCTTGTCAGTGTCACTGTCACTTACCTAATGACACTGTTCTTGGGTTTTTTTAAAAAAAAAAGAAAGAAAGAAAGAAAGAGAAAAAAGAACTTTTTGTTTTCTCTTTGATAATGCATTTCGGTCTCTTGCTATCTCTAAAAAGCAAGCCAGCATGCTAGATATGGGAAAAGAGAAAAGAAGTAATTAGCTATTTAACAAACTCCATCTCCCACTTTCCAATGAAGGGGGGAAAAACTTGGCATTTGGCAGATATTGAGTGTCTAACAATGTTAGCAAGAAAAAACACGCAGAAGACTGACTAACAAAGAAACAAACAACACTTACTTTGCGTTCCGGCACGGTGAGCAGGTTGGGCATGAGATGACGGCATTTATTTCTTCCTCAAGGCCCCTGCTTTCGTTTTAAAAGACGAGTGTGTACTGACACCCAGGTTTGCCCTGGAACTCACAGTGCCTGCACCTCTGAAGATGCCCCAAGTTCACAGTTCATCTCGGAGACACTGCAGACACTTCTGGGGACCAGGAATCCCCAGGGCAGACTGAGGCGACCTCTGGGCGCCACGTGGCACCACTGTTGTTGTTACTACACAGACACAAACGACGGGGACACCCACTTGTTACCTGGGGAACCCTGCGGCCAGCAGATGACTGCTATCACGAATGCCCAGAGACTCACGCCTCTGGCATTCTCAGGTTCAAGGTTGGAAAATGCATTAAGACGAGAGCCCACAGTCAGCAGTATTCTGCGCCATTAACTTTCTTGTTTACGCCTGTCCAAATAGGAACCAAAGGCACAAAACTAGAGGGAATCGCTCACTACTGGTGGTGACTGCTGTGTGCTATGCTCTGAAAGGACTGGGTCCCATCTTGCCCTGTCAAAGCACTTTTAAGAATTTTAGATCAGAAGTATTCTTATTTCTTCTATGAAAAACAAAACAAAACAAAACAAAAAACAGAAAAGCCAACTAAAGACAGAAAAAAATCCACAAAACAAAGTTCTGCTTAAAAATGTTAAGCACTATTAAATCTCATCTGGCTGGTTTTTTTTTTTTTTTTTTTTTTGCTTTTTTTTTTAAATCTGAAACACACACACACACACACACACACACACACACACACACACAAATGTGAAGTTTGTTTTGAAAAATTACTTCATCCATGTACTGTCCGGCTCATAAAAACAAACCTTCTTCCAGCAAAATGGGACACTTTGACCTTGTTTACCGCCGTGTTTTGAAACTGCTGTCTCGTAACTCCTGACA
The DNA here is from genome assembly GCF_902686455.1 of Sciurus vulgaris. NCBI lineage: Eukaryota > Metazoa > Chordata > Mammalia > Rodentia > Sciuridae > Sciurus > Sciurus vulgaris. The sequence goes on along the minus strand of NC_136468.1, from coordinate 23,532,625 downwards.
TCACTGGCGGAGCCTTAGCACCTCTCAGGCTGCTGGCTGCACATGCAACCACCCCACTCTGCATGCCCACGGCGAACACCCACACAACATAAGGATGGTGGCACCAGTCGTGCACCTACAAAACTCATTTCCCTGGCCACTTTTACAGGAAAACAAAAGCACTGTACAGCTGATACTTTTTAAGCCCCAGCATCCAGACCTAGTCCAGGCCATTCTTTCTCCTGACCCTCCCCCTGCCCAAGAGACAGGCTTCCTTGTTCACCGCTCACCATGACTGGCAAGAATTCCTGCCACACAGCTTTCCTCACAGAGGATCTCGACCTACTTTTCAACAATAAAGAATTTCCACAAACTTTTCTAAAGGAGAATTTGTTTTATTATATTTTGGAGCTTCAAAGAGGATTGAATTTCTCAGTTTGATAAAGCCAATTTTATTGATAATTTTCCTTTTATGGAACATGTTTTTGGAGCTGTATCTTTGTTGCATTTTAAAAGAAATAATTTTTTCCTGAAATTCTGACACCTCTCTCTTCTGTTGTCCCCAATTCTTAATCTAAATATATCCAAATCAAAGCAAAGATAGTTGTAGTCACTGGAATTAAGTCACAATTACACCTTGGGAACAGCTCCCGTAACTCACCTCTTTATGTAAAACTAGATCCTGGTCCTACAACGATAGTCTGATTCTATAGAGTAATTAAAAACCTATGTTAACCTGATATCAACCAGTACCAATCTTATTCCTTTACTGAAACCACTTACAAAATGTTAAGTTCTTGAACTACAGTCATCAAGACTTAAAGAACACAGTATCTACCTTTGAGCAAGTATACAGCCCTTGTCAGAAAGGAGGAAAAATACCAGGGTTGATAAAATTAATTAATTCGGGCTAAAGAACTACTAAACAAGACCCTCCAAATGTCATGCTGTTACTATGACAACCTCAAACTGCTTTGAGTACTCGTGATAGAGCGTTAAGATCTGTGATAAAACAAGTCATCCTGCCTGCTGGAAGTCACTGTCACTGTTACCAGACGGCAAAAGGCTCAACGGCCACTTGCGCATCTGAAATACCAGATCGTTACCTTTTGGGAGCTGCTGTGCTCTTCACTCGGCTTGTGAAAGAGTAGTAAGTAAATGAATCTCTCAGTCCTGGACTGTAGCGCCCCGCAGTCTATCTAGCTGGCACATTATTTTTTTATAATGAAAGCAAAGTCCAACTCAATCTGAAAGGGAAGAAACCTCAGCAACAAAAAAATCTCCTAATAGCCTCTTGTCTCCAAGTACAAATGGGCAAGCACACACTAACTCTGATGCTTAGGGGTTAATAGTAAAGAGAAAAGAAAACAGCATTTTCCCCTTAAAATTCCTGCTCTGAGGTATTTAGGCTGATTTACAGTTTACGTAACCTTAATGGCTCAATCAGGAAGTGAAAATTTTAAGTGCGTGTGTTACGGACGGGAGGAATCATGTGACCTGCAGCAAAAAAAATTATGCCCTAGATAAGCACACCAAGAAAAATAAACTTAACAGGAATTTAAAAATAGGATCTTTTAGAAATACCAACCCATGAATATATTATGGCTTTTGAGAAACAATAATTGGTTTGGAAGTCTTGAAAGTAAATCCCCAGGACTGTTTTAAAAATATTATGAGATCAAAGAAGTTCACAGTGAGAAATTAAAGCTTAATTATCAAAGGAACTGTTTCCTCTGAAGATCATATCCATTCATGGCTTATGTTAAAGGCTACTTTTCAGTGCTCTCATGTGATACATAACACAATTAAAAAAAAAAAAAAAACAAAGGTTGCAGCTACATATAAACACTTTTGCTTTATTTAGCATGTAGTGCTATTAGTTCCTGGAGTACAGAAACTCCTAGTTTTATTCAGACTACATGTTAAGTTCTACAGATTTCCAGAGGTCATTGTGTCATATTTAGCAAATACATCCTTCAAGAGGAAAATGTAAAAGTCATAGAAATTTTCATTTCTAAGCTTGAGAAAGGAATCTAAGCTTGAGAAAGACCACCACTTACCAGTCTGAATTATCCTTGTGTGTTATATAAGTTATATTCACCTATGCTAGAAATCAAAAGGTGGGAGATGAAGATTAAAACACCTCAAGCGTAATGGACTGACTAATAGACAACTTTATATTGTAAAAACTATTTACGATATAGTTTGGGCTACTTTTCTAGTAACAATATATTAATAGAAAAATGTTGAAATTAAAAAGTTTTGGCCTCAGGCTGTTTTCTCAATGAAATTTCGTTACTAATATGTTAATAAGTAATAATTTATTAATATCAATAATAAAAATTTAACAAGTATTTACATCTTCTAGCCATTAGTGTTATCACTTTGATGCTTCACACTTTCCAAAGCAGTGTTCATAGTTTTATTTCAGCCTTTAAAAAAAATTAACAGCTCTGGGCAAGTGGCAGGGTGAGGTCAGAGACATGAATCCATTCTGGATTTTCTTATTACCTCATCTTTCTTTAATTCTTAAACACAAGCAGTGGCTGGAGGAAAGAAGTTAGCAAGAAAAACAGAAATCTTTCACAATGCAAGTTTACAGTAGATTAAAAATAGTCAGGGAAGGTAAGGAGCACAGATTCTTCCAAGGTGGGGTATTAAATAACATCTGTCCATCATCTTACTAAACTTGGTATCATACTTGCTGACCTCATTAGAGAAAGATGAACTGGCCACCAAGAAATGTCCCAACAATCATGACAAAGTTAGCTCTGCCACTTGCCTAGACTTTAATTCACAATGGGTCTAAAAGAGTATTCATCTCAATTCCCTCATTCCTCGAGTTGAGAAATGGCAAAGCTAGGAGACTTGCAGTGTTACACAGATAGCTGAAGGATAGCTGAATCAGACTCAAGATTTCTCACTTTTTGGGCTGAGGCTCTTTTCACCACAAGCTGCCCTACACCTTGGATCTGAGGTTCAAATAACTTCCAGTGAGTTAAGTCCTGGATACTTATCTCTCATGAATAACTAAAGCAGAGTCAAGACAGAAAGCCTCACTCTGATCCACCTCCAGCCTAGTCCCCAGCTCTTACAGGCCTATTAATTGTCCTTCCTGCCTTTACCTTCTGGCCCAGCAGCCTATGCTGAGCATCAGGGCAGGAGGAGCAGGGCAAGTTCTGAGCAAGGGGTAGCTGCTGGGAGGGTTCCAGTTCCTCTGCCTGGCTCTTCCCTCCCATAGGTCTCCTCATTTTCCCTAGTGGAACAACCAAGTCACTAAAATAAGGAAAAGCACATATTCTGGTTTGCACCACAGCTGTATAGGGAATATGGATAAACAAAAGAACCAAATAATATTATAGAAATTCCCACTTCATAATATTTACCAAAACTAATTCTGAGATCAAGGAGTTCAATGTAAACTGGGTGCACTGGTGCATGCCTATAATCCAAGTAGCTCAGGAGGCTGTGGCAGGAGGATCCCAAGTTCAAAGCCAGCCTCAGTATTTTGAGACCCTGTAAGAGGATAAAATGGAAACTGAACAAAAGGAAACATTTCTGAATTTTTGGATGGGAAAGGAAGACTCAGCTTTATAAACTGCAGTGGAAAAGATAGCACAAGGCAAGGTGACCTGAGTAACCTACTACAAATGTCTAGATGTTAAAATCCAGCAAACGCAATCCAAAGGAGAGCAAAAAATAACATACCTGTAGCAGGATAATATATAATATTTGCAAAGGTAAAACAAAAACTCACACAAAGAGTAAATTAAAGGGGGAGGGGGGGGACATTGAAATACAGCAAGATTTTTTCAATCCATCAAGTTCCCAAAGATGAACACCAGAAAGAGCAAGCCACTGAAGGAAAGAAAGACCACCAAGGCCCAAAAGAACTTTGATAAACATCTTCACACAGGAAGATAACAAGAATGTACTTCGACATGAAACTAAGAATAACCTGAACATCTAAAAGTAGAGGGAAGCATGGGCAAAATACATCAGAGTAAACCCATGTGCTTAATAATGGTTTTCCAGGAATACTTAATGACATTGGAAATCACAAAATAGGTGAAATGCTGACTATAAAAGCACATATAAATGTGATGTCGATATTATTAGGGAGAGGGAGCAAAAGAAGGTGCTAAGGAGGGAAGAAGATTGGGAAGGAAGGAGAGCATACGAGGAGAAGAAGCTAATTTTGAAATGAGAAAAAAAATTAATACATTAAAAAGTTTATGAAGGCCATGTCTGTATAATACATTTACTGTCATGTATAACTAAAAAGAACAAATTTAAAAAATAAATTTTAAAAGTTTATGAAGGGGCAGAAAAGAGAATTTATATTTTACTTTATAATCTTGAGGTGTTTGATATTTTCTATAAGAAACATTCTTTATATAATTGGAAAAAGGAAATGTAAGCTAATGAATACCCTATAAATGTTTCTCAGCTCCATAAAGTCAAAAAAATTTTATACAGATATTTTTTGTGACCAGGGATGCTTATATGATCTTTAATATATAAAATTTGCATTAAAAAATGGAGGAATATGAATCAAAAATGTTAATAGTGGTTGCCTTTATGTAGGTCTACTGTGTACATTATTTTTCTATACAAGTTCTATAATTGTCGTTGTCTTCATAAGAAAAAAGAACAAAATCACAATTATAGGACTGCTGATTGAAGAAGTTATTACTATTCACAGTTAAATTTCAAAACACAGAATATCAATAGACACATAAATATGCCCTACTGCCAAGAGATTTTTTTCTTCAACTTAGAGGAGCCCATGACACACCTACAGAAAACAGTAGGAATTGGTGGGTGTGTATGAGGGGGGAACAAATCGTATTTCTTAGCTGTCAGACTGTTTTCTCCATGCAGCAGTTCAGTAAGAGTATTACTGAAACGTGAGAATTTTGACGGTAGGAACATTACAGATGGATCCCAACTTACAATGATTCAATTTATCATTTTTTGACTTCATGATAGTGTTAAAACAAAATGCATTCAGCAGAAACCATACTTTTTGCATTTTGATCATTTCCTAGACCAGTGATGCTAGGCACTGCAGCTCCCTGTCAGTCATGTGATCATGCGAGTAACTACTCTTCACTGTACTGTGTTGCTAAGCCACAATATTCTGCAGTTTAGGAGTATTAAATGCATTTTTTTACTTATATTACTTTCAGCTTTTGGTGGGTTTATATGGACATAGTCCCAACATAAATGGAGGACTATTTGTACTGGGAAAATGGCCCAAAGGTAATGGGGGAAAAGAAGTAAATGGACTAAAGAGGAAGGCAGGAGTTCATGAAAGCAATAGATAATATCAAGAGATTAAGATGAAAAAGTCATCAGATCCAGAAGAATTTGAAGACAGGGACTCAATTTGTACACGCCCATACACAGTGGTACTTACTATTCATGGTAGCCAAAAGTTAGAGGAACCCAAGTGCTTATTATGGATGAATGGACAGCAAACACACCATGGAATGTCACCGTCAATGCTACAAGGATGAACCTTAAAGACCTTAGGCTAAGGGAAAGAAGTCAGTCACAAAAAGACAAATACTATGTGGTTATGTGGTTCTACTCATATTAGGTAACTAGACTCATCAAATTCATAGGGAAGGAAAGAAGAATGGAGTTTTCTTCTTTCTTCCGTGAGGGAATAGAGATTTGTATTTTAATGGATACAGACTTTCAGTTCTGCAAGACGAAAGGAATTCTGGAGGTGGACAGTGGTGACGGTTGCACAGTAATGTGAATGCATTTAATACTGTTGAACTGCTCACTTATGTTATGAATTTTTCCACTAAAGTTAGAATATAAAAAGTATACATATATTTACATGAAGATACACTCTAAAAAGTGTGTGTGTGCGCGTGTGTGCACATGTATGTGCATATGTATGTACATATCTGAAGAAAAGAAATCAGAATTCAAAGTCCTGCAGGAGGTTCCCGATTTGGCATGCATGAAAGTTTGAAGAATGTCAATGACACAGGCATGAAAATATTATTTCTGATGCTTAATTTTAAAAATGTAATTAAAGAAGTCAGCCCAGAAACACAGATCAAAAGTGAAAATAAGAAGGAACACTGTGTTTAAGTTGAGGAGAATATACCAGAGTTCTCTGTGGTTTTATGAGACCCTCTCATTACAGCCAGCCTGAAAAACTCCCTGCAACTAGGAAAGAACCTACAAATCCAAGCAACCTCATCAGCTAACAGGAAAAAACAGAAGCACGAGGAAAACTCTTGAGTATCCTGAAAACATAATCCAGACCCATCCCCACACAATTCTCACAGAATTAAAGAACTGCAGAGCTGGACAAAGGTCCTGGGTAGAGCTGTTTCACGATCTGACACTCAGAGAGGCTGCTCAAGGTAACTCTGTAACGCAAGATTCAGACACACCCTGGAGGATAAGTCATGTTTTGCTGTTTTATCTCTTAAGGGGGTAACTTTTTAAAGGTAAGACACATAGCATAATAGGAAATGTTCTTTCTACAAGTCACCTGCTTAGTTAATTTGTTCAAAAAAACATCCACTGAGGTCAAAGTACATAACTACACCCCAGATTCTAGGCTAGGCGTGGGATGGTGCCTAAGATGCTGCCATCCTTCCTTTTCCATGGCACATATAAGAGGGGCTCTCATCTGGTCAGACAGATTGAGGATGGAAACCTGTAAGTGGTGATGTTTTTAAGGATAAGAGCAATCATTATCACCATCACAGCAAACCTCACTAACCACTACTATCAGTCACACAGGGCCACACTTTAGTTAAATGAACCTTGGAAGTTAGATTTTAAAGATGTCCAGAAAAGGTCCACAGCTCTTACATAGAGAAGTCTGACCAGAATGCATCCTCATTCAGTACTTGTTTCTTGCGGATCTGAACTAAGACAAGACAGGGATAAAACTTTAGGATCGAGACATTCAGGGAATAACTGAGCTGCTCTAGATAAAAAATAGGGGAGAAATATGGTAGGGTTACCCCAGGGAGAAGAGGCTGGGCCTGGTAGCATGAAAATGTGAGTGGAAGAAGGATGGAGGAAGGGATGCAAAGACAACAGCCAGGAGCTCTGGAGGGCAGAGTGGCTGATGTCCAGTGATTTTCATGTAGTTCTGCCATGTGCAGTAGGCAAGAACTCTCTTCCCGATTTCCCATGAATTCTTCAGCACTCATGCAACAGGTGCAGGACATTATACTAAAGGTAGGTATGAGTTGAGCAGAGTAATGGCTTGAGAAGCATCACCAAGTGCAGTAAGAACACACTTAGGAGAATATGGAGAGCAGGGAGAAGGTTGCTACTGTAGTTATTTAGGTAAAAGGTGACAGTAACCAAGAAGGACACACTGGAGAGAGAAAAGGCAGATGGAGCTGAATTGCTGATAGGCAGAATTTCAACCAGATTTGGTTTCTTAGTAGATTTTGAAGATGAGGAGAGAGAAGAGTCCAATCAATAAGATACAGATTCCAAAGCTTAGCAACTTGGATCACCTGTTGAATATGAGGTGCCATGCAAGGTATCAGGGTGGAGATGCTTTGATGGCATCTAAAAAACAGCATGGAGCTTAGAAATGGACAGAAAGAACCTGCAAAGAGCAATGAGGAGAAAAAGTCAGAGAGGGAAGGGTCAAGAAGGCCAGAGAGGAGAAAGTATCAAACACCGAGTATCAAAGAGGTCATGGAAGATAAGGATCCTAATACATCTAACAATCTGACAACAGAAAGCATTTTAGGGAGCCTAGAGCAGGATCCATTTGGTCACAAGTATAGAATCCAGAGAGAAACAGCCTGAGTGTTAGGCAAGAGCACAGAAATGGAGACAGAAAAGAGATGGTACTTCCCAAAGTGGGAGCCTGGCAGAAGTAAATGGAGAGGTAAATAAAAAGCAGGGTGATACTGACAGGTTAAGTTTTTAAAAATGGAGAAGACTGGAGGTTGTTTCAGTGCTCAAAGGAAAAAGTCAATGTGGATGAGTGGTGTACAGTCAGAGAAGGTGAGAGGGGATGCAGATGGGGATGGGGCCCAGAGCCTTGGAGTTGAGAAAGGACCCCACACACACTGAAATAGAAAGCAAGGAAAACCAGGCAGCTGCAGGCAAACCATGCTGAGTTACAAGAACCTGAGGGGGTTCGCCCTTGGGCTCCTTTTTTTCTGAGGCACAGGAGGGATGGCCAACTGAAAATTAGTGTGGAGTTGTTGCTAGATGAGAAAGGGCCAGCTGGCACAGATCGGCCTCCACAGACAAGTTACCTTGCTGAATGGGTTTCTTCAGCATGTCAAATCACAAGTGCCACATCCCATTCTCTGTGCGTCTGTGTGGCATTTCCCAAACACTGAGAACATAAAGGAAACTCACCTGCGTTAAGCAGGCCTCGTGAGAAGTCTCCTCTTCAATACAGTAGACCCAGCAAGTCAGCTGTCATCAGGAAATCCATTTTCCTCAGAATCTCACTTCATATGCACAACAAAGACAATGGCTACAAAAGAGCACAAGGGCGTCCAGTGCCACCGTGCAGAAGTGCGACCAAGGCATCATGGTTTCAACTGAAACTACATCATGAGTCGTGTGCAAGTTGACATTCTGGTTTGACCTGAGTTGGGTTTTGTTTCTAGGGTCATCAACCCTTATAAATGTGAAGGAGTAGCTACTGTGAAAGCCAGACGCGTCCCACTTGCCGGGGCAGTGCAGAGAAGCCAAATGCGGAAAGGCCTGTCCTGGCCATGGCCACTTCTCCTCAGCGCGCCTCTTATTCCTGCTCCTGCCAGGAAATGCTAGAGAGAGCAGAACTGAGGCCAGGAGCTCAGCACAGCCATGCAAGTCCAAACACAGGCTAGGGAAGGCAGTATTTCAAGTGACTGGATGTTGTATTTTTCCTGAGTGTGAGAAGATGTGAAATACATCTTTCTTTATAAAATTCTATACAGACAGAACTTCAATAATTAACATACAGCACTCCTGGTAATTTCAAGACATATATCTCCCAAAGACTAAAAAGAAAACCCTTTAATTCTATATCCTTTTGGGTGAGAACAGTAATAACAGTAAAACCAGACCAGTTCAACCAACTGCGGAGCACTACTAGGAATAGTGAGATCTCTGAATTGTAGGACAGTGTGATACTTTGGCTTTTTACAATCCTATTTCTTAAAAAAAATCATTTTCTTGTGGTGTTCTATTGTGAAAGAGGTGTACTGGTGCCAGCCAGCAGTTACACAGTGCTGTGAAGCAGGCTAGCCCTCAGCACTGCCTGCTCCAACGCCCCCTGCAGGCAGGTGCCCTGATTCTACCCACTGAGGCAGAAGCACGTGGAGGCCATTCCTTCATCTCTGGCCAGCAGCAGAGCACATGTGCCAGCCCAGGCAGTCCAGCCCCACAGCCTTGTGCTAACCACTTCACCACACCAACGTACTTCAAAATCACCAAATTCTGAACTTTTGGTTGTCAGAAGAGATAATCGTCACTATCCTAGTCTGAAAAATCATTGAGATCTTCAATGTCCCCCAAAGGCCCATGTGCTAAAGGCTCAGCTTCCAGGGTAGTGCTACTGGGAGGCAGCTGCATCTGCAGGAGGAGGGTGGGGCCTTGTGGGAAGTCCTTAGGGGAGGCCTGAGAGGAGAGTATGGGACCCCAGACTTTTCCTTTTCCCTTGCTCCCTGGCTTGTGACATAAGCAGTTTTGCTCTGCCACAGTTTCCCAACATAACATGGTGCTTTTTGGCCCAAAAGCAATAAAGTCACCTCATCATTAGTGGGGCCTTCAAAACTGTGAGTCGAAATAAACCTTTTTTCTTTGTAATTATCACAGGCATTTGTTACAGAAAGTTAGCTAGCAGACTCTTAGAATAATTTTGGTGTATTTCTTACTCTCTTAATCCTTTGGTTTTCAAATCAAGGCATCTTTTAAAAGAAATAAAAGTTTTCCTATATTCAAATAGTAAAAACTGTACTGTATTCAAATAAGTAAAACTGTACACAAAAACCTTTCCAAGTAGAAATTCTACCCTTAGACAAGGCTTGTTTAAAGTCAGATCTGCTTTTGTATACAATATGCTCGTTACTAAAACAATTTTTTCCTCACAAGTTTCTTTATATTATGAAAAATGTATTTTCTAAGAGTCTTGTTTTTTGTTGACTCACATTTAATTAGAATGAGTTCCAAATCATTCATTTTTCAAACCTGCACATACCCAGTTTTTCTAATATGAAAAGTGAAGTTAAAATATTTAGTTTTCCTTGAAGTTGCCTGAAGCCTCAGGCTGGACCTTGGTTTTATGATATGTTTCTGTGCAGATAAGAACAACATCATATTTAACATAAGAATGCTGGAACTTCTGAAGGCTTCAGCAGGGTTAGCTTCAGAACACAAGCAAAATAATGTCTCCCACCACACTCAGCTTCTTTCAGTAATCTTAGACACAAATATTCCCTAATACACAAGTGGAAGACGATGTCAGTCACTTGAGGCTTATTAAGGCTGACCAACATGAACTATTATTTCCTAGACTTTCTGCAAGTACTGACACGTGGTCTATACATTTTTTAGGTTTCTTTGAAACAGACCAATGTACATGGGCAACCGATTTTCAACAAAGGTGCCAAAGCAATTCAATGAGGAAAGTGAAGTCCCTTCAACAAATCATGTTAAGGAACAACTGAGAAAGTTTATGGGGAAAAAAAACAAAACAAAACAAAAAAAAAAACTGACCTCTACTTAACCCCTACATAAAAATTAACTGGTGATGGATCATAAAAGTTTGGAGAGGTAAACAATATTTGGTTAACCAAGAATACTCAAAGAAAATTAAAAATTTTAATTAATTACTATAAAACTCAAACCTGCTCATCAAAAAGACACAAGGAAATAAAAGGTATGCTGCACACTGGGAAAATATATTTGCATGAAAACTTCTGCAAAATAATTTTATCCACAATATGTCTAAAAACTCCTACCAATTCATAAGTTGTTTTTTTATTTTTTAATTTTGATGGTACTGAGGCTTGAATCCTTTAAAGCATCATGCCTACTAGGCAAACACTCTTACCAGTGAGCTACATCCTTAGTCCTCCTAAATTAGTATTAAGAAGAAAACAACCCAATTTGAATGTAGACAAAAGAAAAAAACAACCAAAATTATTTTAAAAGACACATTTAAAAATATATATATTAATGGCCAATGAGTTCATGTTGTTAAGAAAATGCAAATTAAAAAAAAAAAAAAAACAGAATGAGATGCTACCACATCTCCAGTGAAAAGACCTAAATTAAAAAACCAACATTGTACAAATGCTTAGAAAAACTGGAGCACCTGGAACCCACATGCATAAGCTTCTTTATGCATTGCTTCCTGGAGTGTAAACTGGTACAATTACTTTGGGAAAGGACTTGAAGCTTTCTTACAAAGGTAAACATCCAACTACTGTTTACCCAACACTTAAACCTAACCTAAATCTAAAAAGGAATGAGAGGAATAGAGAACTTGCTGATAGCAGCTTCACATTTATAATAGCCAAGAAAGTGAAAAAAAAAATCTGAATGCTGGTCAACAAGAGAAAGGATTAACAAATTGGATCTATTCACTCGGGAATACTTGGCAATAAAGAATGAACTGATATGCACAACATAAAACTGTTGGGTGAAAGAAGCTAGACACAATGGAGTACGTGCTCCATGATTTCATTTACAGGAAACTCAGGAATGGGACTGTAATGAGAAAGAGTTTGTCAGTGAGTGCAGAGATGATGACATGCGGCATGAAGAAACCTAGGTGAGGGAAGCATTTTACCTCTTGGCTTGATTTGGTTACATGACTCTATTTTTCTGCAGGCACATTATACATCAACTAAAAAGGAGGGCTGGTAGGATGCCCCAATTATCTTGATGGTCCCAGGTCTCCTGAGCAATGTGATCTGATCTGCAGTCTTGGATCCCACCAAATGGGGACTTATCTGAATCACTCCAGTTGGATGACTACCATGGCTGTCTGTTCTCTTTGGTATTTTCTCTAGGGGAAGAAAGGAGCTGGCTTCTTGTTCTCTCATCTAGCAGTAATGGTCAATCAACAAGCCAGGTCTCAGTCACAGTGTCCCTTACAGGCCCACCAATTTCCAAGTGACAACTGACAACGTGCACTCAAACACATTCCTCATCTTCTGGAGGAAATGGAGAATAGATGAAAGAAAGGAGGTTTAGAAAGAATGCCATTTGGAACAGGATGATGATATTCATTCTGGCCAATATCAGAAGTAAAATAACTGCTCTGTTTGCCTGGGAGCTCACATGTTCAGAACTCAGGACATTCTAGTACTCTCCATGTCTGCCTTCCAAGGGCATGACGTCAGAGGGCCTGCTCTTTGATCTAGAACTGACCAGAAGGCTCTAAGTTGGTAAATAACTAACAGGGGTACAGAGTTCAGATAACACCAGAAGATCGTTCCTATCTTCAACTACATCTAAATTGCTACAGAAAGAAAAAAAAATATTCAACAATATTGCTTTGCAAATTCCGAAGGTAGATTTGGGGTTCTTAGTACTGCACTAGAGGTAAGGGTAAGCCTGAGAAGAATCTAAAGGTCTAATCAAAGTGAGGCAATTGGCCTTTACTGTGGAATAGTTGTGGGGATGATCTCAAGAGATTTTTCATGAGAGACAGTCATTTTTTCCTAAATAAAATGAGAGAACCATAAGATTAGAAACATCAATTCAGTTTCTTCTCAGACACAAGTAGTGTCAAGGAAGTTAAAGAACTCTGTTGGATATTAGCTAAAATCTAATTCTTCCCCTGTTCGTAATATCTACATAACCAAAAGGATACAGAGGTGATCAATACGTATTTGGAGCTATTTCCACAAAGGAACTCGGAAAGAAGAATCTGAGATGATTCTTACAAGAAGCAGGAGGAGAAGCATGAGGGTCTATGCCCCCAAGGAATAAATAATACAGAAGGGAAGGAAGAGGAGATTATCTCAGGAACTCTATGGGAAAAGGCAGGGAAGAAATCGAACAGCAAAACCTGTTCATGTTTTTATTTGTATTAAGATCAAGCACTACTTTTACAGATTTCTGTTAATGACTAAGTTGGATGTTGTGTAAAACCTAACTTTTCTTCTACCAATGAAGCCAGAAGAACTCTTCTGGACTATAGGATTAATGACTCTGTCCACTGCAATTGGACAGCACTCTGTATAATAACATCACTGTTTCACCCCAACCAAGTAATTCTGAAAATTAGTTTTGCCCACTGCAATCACTGTGCCCCTTCTTTTCCTTGGCTAAATTCCTGATGCTATATTTTGGATCTTGAATGTCCTCCAAAGGCCCATGTGTTCAAAGTTTGATCCCTGACTACTGAGAGTGGCAGAAATGTTAGGAGATAGGGCCTGATGAAAGGAAGTTAGGCCACTGGCATGTCCTTAAAGGTGATACTGGACCCTCCTCTCTGAACCCTGAGGCAAGAAACTTCTTCTGTCACGTACTCCCAACCATGATATGCTGCTTTTCCACAGTTAAAAAAAACCAACATGTCGACCAACTCTAAAACTGCTGAGTCACAATAAACCTTTCATCCTTGTAAGCTGACTCTCACAAGTATTTTGTCACAGTAACAGAAAGCTGACTAATACGCCTGGCTAAAGAGTATTTCAGATTTAATTGCTTGGATATACTTCTGACAAGTCAACTAGTGAAAGGATTTCTCATTTCAAGATGGTGATCAGGGGATATGAATGATTCCATTACAGTTATATATAAAGGCATATATGCCCACCACAATAAAAAAAATATCAGGGGCATAAGAGCTTTCCACAAATGTCTGGATACCAGAGAGATAAGGAAGGAACACTGCCTGATGAGCTGAGCAGAGGCTGCTCACAGCCTGGTGGGCTTTCTCAGGTATACTGGAAAACCCCAATGAGGTCCAAAGAAAGCAAATACAATATAGGACAGAAATGACAAGAAGGGTAGAAGGGAGATTAGTTGAAAAGATACAAGCAATTATTCCTTTCGTGACTATTTCCTGTACTTATAAGAAAAGATCAAGGTTTACAGGTCCCCAGGCAAAAATAAAATTTAAAAAAGGCAGATGATTCTCTAAGGAGGCTAGACAAATGTTTGGTGAGGACTGAACAGCTAGTGTGGTTATGGCAGCCCCAAATCAAGCCCTCTTCATTCTGACCACTGCTAAGAACCAGGGTTCTGGAAGCCCCATACCACCTAGGGTGAAGCCTGCTCAGGGCAAGAGGCGCCCCCCAGCATAGTTTCTAGGCAGCTGCAATGCCACTTCATTTTTCATATGAACAAACAACTGAGGATAAATATACATTTAGACAGCCTATTATGAAAGGAAATCAAGATAAACAACAAAAAAGACCCTGGAAGAAACAGAATATTTGGAGCAAATTTTAAATAACAAACAAACAAACAAAAAACAAAACAAAAACAAGCAGCGTTTAGGGCTGGGGGTTTCACTTGATGGCAAAGCATTTGTCTAGCATGCATGAGGCCCTGGGTCCAATGCCTACCACTGCAAAACAAAACAACAGAACAACAACAAAAGCTGCTATTGGAGACCCGAAAATCATCTACGAGGCAATCATTACATCCACACAACAATGACGACAACAGAAATAATACAAGAAAAAAGCCTATGAAATTAGAAATAAGAATCCCCCAAAACATGTACAGTGAGCCCCCTGTGCATGTGCTCAGGCTCCCTCATCTCACAGCTACGACTCTGATTAATAATTCTCCCTGATCAACCATACCTTACCTAAACTGTGCCATTTTATACCACTGTCAGAATCTGAAAAGGCATGTGCAGAATGTGTCTGTGGCAAGAGCAGCGGCACAGTGTCCCACTGTTAAGGAAACCAGAGTCCATTTTTACCTCCACTGCTAATTTATAGCATGCCATGCAAACTTCCCCTAATACCTGTTTTTACCTTTCCTACAGAAAGAAGATAACCAAAGGTCAAGTTTTCAGAGTGATATATGACGACTCCTGTAAAGAAGTAATGCTACACAAAGACTAAAACAGCTTAATGGGAAGACATGAAAATGCTAACTCATATTAGTGGATAAATAATGGACACGTGAAATCTTCCCTGGAGAACTCATAAAGAAGATAGACATTCCTCCCACCTGGGTGGTTTGCATACAGTCCTTCTTCAAGTAGAGAGAGGGACTTGATCACTGATTCAGAATGCTCCTAATCCCAAAGCCCTTTTGTGTAACAAAAAATCCTGTCATGTAGCATTTACTACTCTAAAATAAAATTCAATGATAATATTAACAAGGGACACAACTTTTAAAACATCAATACCCTAGATGTAACATAAAGGAGAAACTAAAAGAAAAGCAATTTATGATATTAACACTTCACATAACATATATAAATAATTTTCAGGTCTGATGAACTACATACTAAGATAGATGCTTGTGACTTGGATTTAAAAGAAGTTGTTCATATTAGAAGTACAAGGGGGAAAAGAGGTGAGATAAAGAGGTGGACAAGAGAATGAAAACGAGTGTACACTGTTAAGCATGCAAAAGTTGTGTTTTGTGTAAAAATGGAGTTAGATAGAGGCTCAGAAAATGATAAACTACTTTTCACTGATTAGACCACAGGACAAATGAAACTAGAATGGAATGATACAAGGCACTGCAGGACAGGCACAATCTCTGGCTCCCTCCCGTTCAGTAGACACCATCCTACAACCAGACACCCTTGCACATTTCCACCATGTCCCCCAGGGGGAGGCACTGTGCCCATAAGAACCCCTGGCTACATGGCATTAGAGTTTGCTCCCAGCCTTCCTATCCTATCAGACTGAGCATCAAATCCAGAAGGACAAGTTAGCAACACACCTGAGAAATGTGTTAATTTAGCATGGAAAATGTCTACGAGGAAGTTTATTTGTTTTAGACTTATCTCATTAACTATTACCATATTCAACACTATTTCCTCTTGTTAAATTCAGGAGAATTATGGACGATTTGGTTACTCCATGCAGAATATAGAGTAGAAAGCTCCAACTCTCTGACGTTCATTTAGACAGTACAAAGCGGCTCCGATTGGAAAATTTTTAACATCAAAATCTGGTTAATTAATGACAAAAAGGGAGTTTTTCATAGAATTCTACAACTCTCATTTCCTCAAAACAAGACTTAATGCATTTTTTCACATGTGGTCATTACAGGAAGTGGGGAGCCATTTACTGTAAATGCCTTCTGATGCAATTCCACCATCTCTTTCAAAGAGAGAATTCATCCAAGTAAGGCTTAGTCACTTCTTCAAGAAAAATGCCACTGCACTGAATGTACACAGACTAACCCACATGCCTAAGGAGAAAGATGAACTGGTTCCAGACTTAGAAAAGAGACCACAAGAGAGGTGGTGGTGGGGGTAGTTTCCAACCACATACCTTCTCATTAGAATGGATTAGGTGGTATGTCCAAAAATTTGACCTTCGACTCAGGAAAAAGTCTGACAGATATGTTACAATAATTATTGCACAAATCAAATGCAAAGAGATTTACCTTCTGCCTAGCTTTTAAGGCAACTTCCTAAAAAATACTATAAGACCTCAGTCCTAACCCAGGAACCTGTATGTCGTTAGCATCCCAGCAACTATGGCTATTTAATTTCTAAAATTTCAAAAAGGGAATCCTATACTTTAAAATTTGAAACTGAAACTACATTTTTAAGAGGGTAAGTCTGGGTAATACTGTAAAGCAGTCTGGATAGAAAAACTTAAAGACAGTTCTGACCTCTTCTTAATCAAGGAACAGTTTTTCCAAAATCTCAGATCTACCCAGAGAAAAAACAAGAAATGATCTCTATAGTTTATCCTTACCTAGATTACCAAGAATTCTTCTCAGAGTCGGATGCACACGTTTGTTTCCATGGAAGAGTCAATGCAAGCTAAAGCCCAGGAGTCCTAGAAGACTCTGGGCGGGGCTGCTGGAGCCTGAAATCCCCCTGATGAATGAACTGCACTGTAATATGCACATTCTGAGCAGGCTATTGGCTAAGGGGAGACGATGCGTGCACAAATCTGATTTGCCACCTTCAGGGCGAGCCTCTTATAACCAATCTCAGAAAGATGATGGATACACTACACCAAAGAGAGTTAAAACTAGAAAGGGTTTGTTTTTTTCTGTGGCATCTTCTTGAATCCTAGGAAATGAGGAGAACAAACACAGAGTGATCTGCCTCCCTCAACAGACAACACAAATGAAAAAAGAATTATGATGTCGACACTGGCAATTTACAAACAAATCTCATATCACTGCCAAAGCTTGCTCTTGTTATGTGACTGTTTAGGACTCAGATGTAGGCATAGGCATGGTGCACGGATTTTAAGGCGAAGAATTCTGAGCCATGGTTTTGGGGCTCCACATTAACTCTGCCAAGGGATGGTAATACTTTCAAAAGAAAACTGCTAGGCTGATGATCACAAGAAATAAAAAAAAAAAAATAATGGAACAACAGTAACTGATCTTTTTACAACTGGACGTTTTCAATATGCAGTCCTTGAATCATCTGAATTAGAATTACCTATGGCTGGACTCAGTCTCTGAGGTAGCACCTAGCATTTCAGGTTGTTCTCATCTTTAAAATTTAAGAACTACCTTTCCTGCTGCTGGAGCTGAACAAATACTTCCATCTATTTTTTTTTTTTTAATTACTCACATATTTGCTTCTAATTCCTGTTGAAATCAGGAGCAACAAAAACTCCAGAACCTCCTCAGGAAAACTTGTGGCTGTCACTCCAGGGAAGAGGACAGCCAGTCTGGGTCTGCATGATCACTCTAGCTCCCCCTGCTCTGGGAAGACAGAAGCTCAAGCTGAAGGAAAAGTTTAAGATACAGCACTCAAGGGTAAATGAATGAACACTAGCAGAACCTTAAATGATGGTGGCAAGTGGAAAACACTTCAAAAACAAGAGGAAAACAAGGGGGGACACAGCACTGCTGGCTGCTCCCTGCTCCAGGCACGGCATCAGGAACTGCACAGAGTTGTCTTTGCTAATGGAGCCTCACCAAAACACGCCTTGCCCAGGAGTGCATGGTCGCAGACCAGGTGCTCATCTCCAGCAGGCACATGTGGGTGCCTTCTCCACAGAGGAGTCGGCTGGGTCCACATACCTCCACCCTCAGGAGCCAACAGACTATGAAGGATTTTCAAATATGAGATTGAGAAATACTGTTGGAAATGTTTTTGGAATGGAACCACCTTTCCATATCTCTTATTCTCCAGCCTTCTTTATTCAGTCTAAGGTCATATGACTTTTCAGATTCCAGAGTCACTTTATATCATCTCTCCTCCATTTAAACCAGTTCATTTCAATCCAAAGTGCTGGGTAAAATCTCATCGCTAAAATACAGATAGGAAAATGTGATGTGAACAGCACCAACAGGTATGAAAAGTTATGAAAATTGTTTTATATTTTTCTCCAATAGGCATGATGTTTCTGAAGAAACTTCCTGAATAAGAGGAGCTCAACTTGGAAAACAGTGTATTTATGAAAAAGTTTTTCCAAATGCCCCTGTTGTTTTAAGAAAGATAATTCTAGACTCTGACATCCTTAAATGAAAAGGAAGGAAGCGAATTTTAACTTTTTAGTATGAACTGATCTAGTATATTTGGTGTTCCAAGTATTTTGCCTTATACAAAAATCTGTATCTGTCAGAGTAGTGTTCTCCAATTTTGCATTAGGACTTTGTGTTCCACCAGTGCACAGTCTAGATGAAAGCAGAGCATCCGTGACTGATATGGCAGGCCAGGGGACCCTGTGTATACTCTATGTTTACCTATACACACACTTGTGGTCAAGCTTATCTTACAAATTAGTCACAGAGACTAAACACTACTAGTAGAACAGAACAATTATGACAATATACTGTAATAAAAGTTATATGAATGTGGTCTCTTTTCATTTCTGGAACTTTCCATTTAATATCTTCAGACTAAAGTTGACTACAAGTAACAAACCAATAACAGTGAAACTGTGGGTGAGGGGGAGCTACTCAGTCAACCTCTTTCTAGAAGCATGGTTAAGAGAAATAGTGGCATGAAAGAAGTAATTACTCAAAACATACCTATACTTCAGGGGTTCAGGACTGGGGTGATGTTCCCCCAGGAATACTGCTGCTATTTGACAGTAATCAGGACCTTACATAAAACTGATTTCACTCACAAATGATCTTTATCTGTTTACAAATCTAAGACGTTTAATAAGAGGAAAATGAACGAGACTCAGACTCTCAAGAGCTTTCAAATTGTGATGCTAGTTTTTATGCTTTATTTTGCCCCAAATACACATGGTCTTTTCCCTTAATATGATTATATCATTACTCTTGAGCTTATGAGCTGCTGCAGGTACTTTTGAACGTGCTCCAAAATTGAATAAGAAGGGAAAAAAGAAAAAAGTTTAGAAAGAGACTGACTTGAAATACAGAAGAAATGTATATAACAGGACTACAAGTGACAGGAAAAGAAGAGAATGTAATAATCAAAGTCCCCCCAAATTTGACAGAAAAGGTGCCATGTTGGCTATATGTGCTGAATCAGGGCAGCCTGACTGTGCATGGGATGGTGGCTACCAGGGGCTGACCAAAGCAGGCAGTGCAAGATCAGCCACGTGCGTGACCAGGATGTATGCAAGGCAGTGTCTGTGATCTGGGAAGCTCTGAGTAGTAAAGCTGGTAACAATCTGCCTGTCAATCTTGCAGAAAAGTGGCTATCTGGACTGGCTGGTGACTCATTGATGAAAACCCAGAGTCAGGGTTCAGGCACAGTGTAGTAAGTGGTGTGTGGTCAGCTTCGTGGTCTCAGAGCTTGAACAGAGGCAAGCTCCCAAATGCATGATGCTGGCCAAGAAGAGCCAAATGGGAGCCCAGAGTAAAGTGGCAAGCTCTCCAGAGCTCCTCTAACAATAAAGCCATCCTTGTGCATGAGACTCTCAAGCTCTAATTGTAGGAAGGAGGAAGAATGGAGGTTAGGTATCAATTCTGATTTTTTTGTTACTATTAACATAGTTAACCTTCAGCTGTTCATGAAAATGGTTACTAGTTTTATGTATTTTTAATGTTACGAATGTGCCAAAAGTGAGTCTGAATTAGAGGTTTTTAAAATGACAATCCAGACTTTGATCTTACAAAATAGATGGGTGACATTTAAAAGTGTGTGTGGTGGGGATGTCAAACAGGGCAAAGTGCGTAACAGAATGAAAAGGAAGGGACTGGTTTGGAACTGAAGGTACCCCTTCCTCTTTGGTTCTCGACAACAGACAAATTAGCCTAATATATGGTGATTCATTAGTGGGTTGCAAAATAAATGCAGTGAACTGCAAGCAACAGCTTTATTAAAATGAAAGAACAGAATTAAACAAAAAAAATGAGTTTATCACACTTAGTGTAAGTACATTTATGTGCATGTTGTTTATAGTTTTTCATGATGTAAAACAATCCTTTGTCAGTTATAGCAAAGAAAATGGTCTACTAGGAAAGATTAAAAATCGTGTTTGAAATGAGGTGGGTGGATCATGTATAGATTTAATTTTAATTGGGACTCTGCCATATGTCTCTATCTTAGAAACTAATCCACAAACCAAGATTCATTTGCATTACACTAAGCAACAATTCTAAAGATATCATGTAAGTCACTATTCACTCATTCATTCAGTTTAGCATCTACCCTCCCTGAGGGGTTATGGAGACAGAATGAAAAGAGCAGGATGAAAATTGAAAATGCAGAAAGCAAAAAAGCAAACAACCCCCCCGCCAAATCTCTTAAATATTAGAACCATACAATAATAGCTAACATGTACTGAGCGTGTACTGTGTACCTAAGCGTGTCCTAAGCACTTCACACATCATTAACTCATTTGATCCTCTCAATAATCCCAGTAAAGTACATATTAACATTATCCCTGCTTTACAGATAAAGAACCTAAGAATGAAGTTAGTTACTTATGAGGCAGAGTCTGGATCCAGAGCTCTACTCTTAATTGTGTGGTATCCTGGGTTGTTAATACCACACCTGTGCAGAACTGACAAGACGACTGGGCACTGGGAGAAAGGACATGCAGCACTACTTCCTGGGCTCAGCCAGCTAGCCTTGCTCCTCCCACCAGTGATGTGTTCAAGACAGCCTTTGCCACTTTGTTTCCCGGATGCATTCTGAACATGCTCCCCAGCAAAGCAGTTCCAACTCCCTCTTCTTCCCTGTTTAAAAAATTTAAGATGTTATGGGCCCTTACTGACCTGTAGTAAACCTAACTCTTATTTTAAAAATAACAGGCATTCATTCAGGCATTCATTGGTACTTAAACTTCGTTTAAGTCAATCGTTTCCGACATCTTCAGGTCTCATCTCCACAGACCAGTGGTCCTGCAGCTAGTGCAAGTGCAGCTAGTCTGGCCGTACATAACTCTTAGGGGTACCTCTTTGTACTTTCTCTGTGCAATCCTTCTTAGTGGTTTCAAACAGGATCCCAGGCATAAAATATACTGTGACAAGTGTTTCACACTTTCATATGTTTCAGAAAAATATGAAATGATGTGCCCAAAGATTATTTTCCAATCTAATCCACCTACCCTTGTCTTCAGGTTATATAGTAAACCTTATAACAGGGTCTACACTGACAAGAAATAAGCAAAAATCAATACTACTACTGCTGGTCTGATTCCTTTATGAGGAATTGGGCCCATGAATAAGAACCCTACTTTTTAAATGCTGAGTAAATACAATAAGCACTCGCCTCTTGTACAATCTGAGTTAAAAATGACCAGTGCAAACAAATCCTGAACAAAAGGCAATCAATGCTTAGGTTTTCATTTTTCATCTGACCACTCTACCTCGGTCACATAATTTGAAAATTTTCTCATGAATGTACCTTTTGGCCAAACAACATCTTTCAAACTTGTTATAAAATGATTAAAAAGTAATGCATAGCAATGGCTTGTACTTTGTGATATAATAGAGAATTTTAGAACAATTTAGGATTTTTTTCAAAACTTAATGAAATATTCAAATAACTAAAAAAATCTGAGGCTTCAGTAGACTGTGACAATGCTTCACCATGCTTTATATATTTATACACACACTCTATCTAAATAATTTTATTAAAATTAACAGAATGAAAGTTCAACATTCCTTTTGAAAAATACAGCTAAGGTCGGGTATGGTCAAAATAAAATTTCTCATTGAACAAACACTGCCTACATGCCAACGTCAAAGTCATGTAAGAAGCAGGAAAGAGCTGGGTGCCATGCTACATGCCTTTAATTCCAATCCTCAGGAGGCTGACACATGAGGATCTCAACCTCAAGGCCAGCCTCAGCAACTTAGTGAGACCCTGTCTCAAAGTAAAAAATAAAAAGGGCTAGAGATGGTCTCAGTGGTTAAGCAGCCCTGGGTTCAATTCCCAGTACCAAAGAAAGAGAAGAAGAAGCAGGAAATATGATGCTGTTGTCCATCACTGTAACACTGTTTAGGTATATTTAGGTTACTTCTTTTAATGAACAGATTAGACTGTTTATTTCTACCAAGTAATCATTGTATCTAAAACCAATACTTTCAGCATAGGCTAGGACACATTTTCGGTGGTTGCAAAAAATAAAAGGATGATTCAATTATGTACCAATCTAGTCGGTCAACTTCTAAGAAAGATACAAGTTTTGGATAAGACTGGTAAGTCTGCACTGAACAATATGAAAAGTTTTACAAGTGGTGATAACGCACTGGGACTTTTTTTGATGATGCTCATTTTTCCTGCCCCCTTTGCCCTGTTTCGTTAGCTGCATTGGAGACCAAGAGCTGAAAAATTCACTTGTAAGACATTTGAATGGTTGTGGCACAGGGGGAAGGGAACCACATGCAGAACTGTAGCCTTGGCAAACAGAATGCACTCATACAACACATTAGTGGTCAGCAT
This sequence comes from Sciurus vulgaris, assembly GCF_902686455.1. Taxonomy (NCBI): domain Eukaryota; kingdom Metazoa; phylum Chordata; class Mammalia; order Rodentia; family Sciuridae; genus Sciurus; species Sciurus vulgaris. The sequence goes on along the minus strand of NC_136468.1, from coordinate 23,509,689 downwards.
CAGAACTGCATCTACGCCAGCAAAAAATAATAGAGATAGTAGCCTTCTAGACAGCAGCATTTTGTCTGTTGAAGGTATCTGGCAGAGACCTCTCTAGAATATAGAAGTTAGGGGAGTTGTTTTCTGAGCTGAATTAAGGGTATGCACAACTGAAAAAGACAGGGAATGTCCCAGGGGGCAAGGGCTTAGCACACATGTGTAATCATGCTGGTAGAGAAGAAAGTTGTCCCAGGCTTAAAAATTATTCTGTACGACCTTTATTATCCTTGAGGCAAAGTGTGGGCCTGTTTTTCCTATCGGTACATGATGTGAAGCTGTCCTCAAACTAGCAGTGTGGAAAACGGTGAATTGGGTATAAGTAGGCTTTGCTTTTTTACAACATTTTGCTAAGATAAACACTTTATAAGCAGTATTTTTTTTAAATCACATAACAGACATTATGTCTTAACATTCATTTTTGAAAATTACTAAACCGCTGCATCTACCCGTCAGTTCTAGTTTTGCCCTGTGTGGTCTTGTGCAAGTCCTATCTGCTTTCAGAGATGCAGTGTCCTTGTCTATAAATTGAAAAGCTTAAATATTCCCTCACCTTTCTTCCAATCCAAACTTAAATGGCTAAATAAAAATTATTCTATGACTTATTTTCTCTCAAATATCCTTGAATCTTACACAAATTTTGCTTTAAAAAGGGCGTGTGAAAATAGTGGGGGAGGGAAGGCAGGAAGGCTTGTCAAAACAGATTTAAGTGTTAACCGTCTGTGGTCTTAGACATCACAGATGTGCAAGCAGATCTTTAGACTTTATTCATGTAGCCTAACAACATAAGACCCACTGAACAAAAACTCCCCATTTTCCTCTCCTCCAACCACCATCCTACTCTATCTCTGAGTTTGACTGTTAGATACATCTGGTAAGTGGAATCATGGGATCCTTCTGTGACTAGCTAATTTCACTTAGCATAAGGTATTCAGGTTCATCCATGTTGTCCCATTTGGAAAGATTTCCTTCTTTAAGGCTGAATAATATTCCACTGTGTGGGTGTGGATGTATACACACACCCTGCTTTCTCTATCCATTCATTCACTGACGGACATCTAAGTTATTTCCATAGCTTGATTACTGTGAATAATGCACAGGGAACATGGGAGTGCTAATATCTCTTTGAGATCCTGATTTTAATTCTTTTGGACATACACTCAGAATGGGATTGCTGAATCCCATTTATAATAGTATCCAAAACAATAAAACACTTGCAAATGAATTTAATCCTTAAAATACTTGTACTTGAAAACTACATAGGATTAGTGAAAGAAATTAAAGGTAGCACCCAAATAAATCTTCATGGATTCAAAGACAACATTGTTAAAATCCCTATTACCCAAAGGAATCTATAGATTTAATGCAATCCATATTTAAATTTCCAATGTTAATTTTTATTTAAAAAAAAAAAAAACCTGAAATTCAAATGGAACAACAAAAGACCCCAATAGTGAAAACAATCTTGAGAAAGCATAAAGCTGGGGGCATCACACTTTCTGACTTCCAAATGTATTACAAAGCTACATTACATGTGATTTTAGAGTAGATAATTAAAACAGTATGGTATTGGCATTAAACAGACATATAGGCCAGTGAAATTGAGGAGAGGCCAGAAAGAAACCCAAACACATACAACCAAGTGACCTTTGGCAAGGGTACCAAGAACACACAACAGAGAAAGGGCAATCCCAAATGGTGTTGGGAAAATTGGCTATCCACACACAGAAGAAAGGAATTGAGACTTATCTTACACTACACACACAAACAAAAGCAACTAACATGGGTTGAAAGATTTAAATGTAAGACCTAAGTCTATAAAAAACACAGGAAAATGTTTTACATCATTAGTTTAAGCAATGATTTTTGGGGATATTACATCAAAAGCCTATGCAATAAAAGCAAAGACAGACAAGTAGGACTTGATCAAGCTAAAAATCTTTGTATAGCCAAGGAAACAATCAGGAAGTGGGAGGGCAACCAGATATCTGATAAGAAACTATGCTCCAGAACACATGAGGCACTGCTACAACTCAACAGCAGAAACCTACCTAATGAAAAATGGGCAAAGGACTTTACTTCTTCAAAGATGACAAATAAATGACCATCAAGGGCATGAAAAGGAGCTTGACAGACTCTTCAGCGAAACATGAATCAAAACCACAATGGGATATCACTTCACACCTTTTAGGATGACTTTTATTTAAAAAAAAAAAAAGTGCTAGAAAGGATGTGGAGAAATTGGAACCCTGTACACCACTGAAAGGAAATGTAAAATATGCTCTGGTGCCATCAGAGCCAGCACTTCCACTTCTCTATATACTTTTTCCTAATCATTAATGTAGGCACACCTGATATACTGATGTACATATACCATGTTGGTTACATGCATTTTAAATAGAAATGATACTTTCAATGGCACTATTCTATTTCTAAGGACTACCCAGTAGGTCCATAAACTGCAAATACTTACTTTAAAATGTCTAACACCAAAATTATTAAAATAATGCCCTACACTTAGGAAAATTTGAGTTACTTTTTTATTCTATTATGACCGCTAAGTATTTTCTTTGTATGGTATCAAAGCTTATCAGTCATGTAAAACCAAAAGCTTTTTAAAAATTTAAACAATGCTGCAATATTATTTGGAGTCAATTTGGAGATTCTGATGAGACTACAGTCATGATTTGATTCCCAGATGGGGTAGGTTAATGATGCCTAACCTAACAGTTTTTATATCCTGCAGGGTCCATAAAACTGGGCCTCTCCTTAGGCCACCAGCCAATGCCTAGCACACAGGATACCCGCACTGAATGCTATCAAAATGATTATTTTCTTAGCCAAATTATCACCAAAAAAATGTCAAATAGATCAAAACCCCTAACTGTAAGAAACTACAAGAATCTGAGTGCTTTAAGTATTGCCTTTGCACACAGCAAAAAAACTATGTATTAAAAGTACTTACAATGTACATCATTTCAGAGCAATAATAAATACTTAAGATCTCAGCACTGTTAAGCACTGAAGCTCAAAAGTAGCAACCTATAACACACTGCCTCATCTGGTTTTGTGCTATTATTTTCTTTTATTCATACTTTTTTTTTTTTTTAAGTGCTTGATGGGCTGGGGATATAGTTCAGTTGATAGAGCACTTGCCTCACCTTCCAAGGCCTTGGGTTCAATCCCAACACCACAAAAAATAAAATTAAATAAAAAATAATTTTTTTTTTTTTTAAAAGTGCTTGGTTACTTACTTGGTGGGGACTTCACACTTTTCGTGATCTAGGTTCCTTGATAAAAGGAATAACAGTTTCTATTGTCACTTCAGTCCCCTTCTCAGAACAAGGAAAGTTGGAAAAGTTACAACATTTTTTTAAAAATATGTGTTGTTATTCTTATTTGGGATTATTGAACTCAAGCAGGTATAACAGTCTCCAAATATTGTCTAGATTTCTGGCCTAATTTGTCCCCTTGATTCATCATTCATGTCCTTGGCAATCCTGCCATTCTCTGAAGCCAGTGCAATCCCATCCAGCCATCCTTCCCTTGACCTTCTCCTGTGGAGCAGAGAAGAGACATAGTTCTGAGCTGGAGCGAGGATTCGGCTCCCTCTTCTGTATGCTCTTAATACTGTCGGCAAGAGTGACTCAAATACTTGTGGTGCTTCTCTACTGCTTATGGTTTGGTTAGGAATGGGGTTCGAGGTCACTCTTACAATTCCTTCCAAATTAAAAAAATTAAAAATCTAGTTAAAGGCTCTTTTTAGAACTTCTTATGCTTTTTTTTCCAGAAATTAGGGATTCAAATGAAGTGATTTTGGAGTATGTATTTGAAATCTCTCTGATAATACTTCCCAGGTACCTGGCTCTTACTTGCATTGTACCTGTAACAGTTTTGAATTCATCAACCCAAAAGGGAATGGGACAAAAGAAAGACCCACAGCTTTTAAATTACTTTGAAGAGGTAATCAGAGACGTATGAGTAAAAGGTAGACGGGTGTCTCAAAAGGCAAGAGGAAAGACAAGGCAAAGGGAAGAGAAGAATGAACTGCAGTGTTCAATGCAAGGTCAAGGACGAAGCGGTTCCAGCTCAGTGGTGACTGGTCGCCTCTTGGGCAGGGGGGAGGGGTCTGTCCACAGGGCTTTCGCCTCAGAGCTGGACCTGGGTTCTTTCACAGCTCTTCCCCTTTCTGCTTTTCCTCAATCCCTCCAGGGGCTCTGGATCACCTGCTCTTCCAGCTCCGCTGGCCTTTTTCTAGGACTGTCTTCCAACTGCCTTGGAATGATCCAAATGCCAGAAAAGAACTACTGCATCTCCCTGGACCTTTCTATACCCTCTTCCAGGAAGACATGTCTCATTAACTGTCTCAAGACAAACTACACACATGCATAGGGCTACACATACTGGACTGATTCAGTTATCTTCAAGGTAAACGGCGAGTCACAGGAGGAAGAATACACCTGAGGAAGAGATGCCCAAGGAGGAGTTAGCATCCCTTACCTCAAAAGCTAAGAAGAAAATATCAGAAATTTTTACTATTGTACTTCTCTTAATTTATTGGGGGAAAAAATCATGAATCATGTCTCAGTAAAACTCAGAGGGAAATCAAATGAAATCCTAGAGAATAAGTTCTTCAAAGAATTTTGGGGGGTACCAGGGCACTCTCCAGCACTGAGTTACAACCCCCAGCCTTTTTCATTTTTTATTCTGAAACAGTCTTGTTAAGTTGCCAATGCTGGCCTCAAACTTGTGATCCACCTATCTCAGTCTCCCGAGTCACTGGGATTACAGGCCTGAGCCACTGCACATGGCTTTTTCAAATAATTTTTATACATACACCTTGACACCTACCAGATATCAAGTCTGCTTTATTCTCTATTCATGATACTCACAAAAATCAAGATACTATGTGACACAGTAATCCAACTGTAATGTGTTTGTCATTAGCACTGATATTTGGCCAATTTTCAGTGAATCTGCTGTATTTCCAATGATACCGAAGGGCTTTATTAATCTCAAGTGAAATTAAAGCATATGCAAAGACCAAATGAGCAACTGTGGCTTGGCTTCAATTACAAAATATGTAGAAACTTCTATGACTACTCAAATGAGGTCCTTCTAGAACAGAAAACTAGGGTATATTGTCTTGTTTACCCTCTATCAAATTTAGAACTATCCCTCAAAAACAGGTAAATATTGTTTTAGTTTTGCTTAAAAGAACCACTTTACACATTATAACCATTACAATTTGTTGAGCCCATGGGGTAATCTTAGGTATGCATAATTACAATTCCTTTATAAATAAATGTACCTCTGAAATCAGTTGAGAATTTTGCTAAGACAGGTACTGCACAGAAGTTATTATGATACTCTGACTAGATCTCTGAAGTAAAGAAGCAATAGCAGGGGGCTGGAGTTACAGCTCAGTTGGTAGAGTGCTTGCCTTGCATGCACAAGGCCCTGGGATCAATCCCCACCACTGCCAAAAAAAAAAGAAGTAATAGTTTTTTTTGTTCTTTTTAGTAATACATGACAGAGAAATGTATTTTGACATACTGTATTCATATGGAATACAACCTTCCCATTCTTCTGGCTTACACGATGTAGAATTACATTGGTTGTGTATTCATATATAAACATTCTACTAGCTTTCCTATTCCCATTCCTGCTCCCTTCCTTTCATTCCCCTTTGTCTAATCCAAAGTACTTCTAACTCTTCTCTACCTCCCCCCTTATTGGGAGTCAGCACCCACATATCAGATATCAGAGAGAACATTCAACCTTTGGTTTTTGTTTATTTTTTGTTTGGGTTTGTTTTTGGTTTTTGTTTTGTTTTGTTTTTGTACTAGGGGTTGAACTTCTCAGGGGCACTAGACCACTGAGCCATATCCCCAGTCCTATTTTTTTTATTTTATTTAGAGGCAGGGCCTCACTGAGTTGTTTAGTGCCTCACTTTTGCTGAGGCTGGCTTTGAACTTGTGATCCTCCTGCCTCCACCTCCCAAGTCACTGGGATTAGAGACATGCAGCTTTTCGTTTTTTTGGGAATGGTTTTTTCACTTAGCATGATAGTCTCCAGTGCCATCCACTTACCGGCAAGTGCCATAATTTCATTCTTTTTTATGACTGAGTAATATTCCATTGTGTACATTACCACATTTTCTTTATCCATTCATCTGTTGAAGAGCACCTAGGTTGGTTCCATAGCTTAGCTATTGTTAACTGAGCAAGAAGCAATAGATTTTATATTTCTTTTTCTAGCACAAGATTTGTAACTAGAACCAAAATGAACCTCTCCTACAACAAATCAAGCTGCAAAGCTACTCCATTTAAAAAATAAGTTCTTAAGGATCTTGGAAAAGTGAAGTATCACTTCCTAAAAGTTTTAAATGAATCAAAGCCTGTGAGTGCTTTATCTCATAGTCCCATTAAAAATGTATGAAGCACAGGACTCAGGTTTTACTGAGATATCCTTCCCCCACCCCAATATATCTCAGTTCTTATCAACAGACCATGAAAATATAAGGTCCTAAAGCAAAAAGTGATATTCAGAGCAGAAAAGCAGTGCGACTCTACATTTGGCCACCAGGTGTCTCTCTGCAGCCCACGGCACCAACCAAGAATAGAAGACCCCACCGTTGCTTTAACTGCAATCTCTGCACCGTTGCTTTAACTGCAATCTCTGCACCATGGATTATGAGATTAGCCCATCAGAGTAGTTATGCTTCTGAGAAACAGAATATAGAACCTAAACATTACAGGAATTAGTGAAAAGTAAGTTTTTGAAAATTCTATTTAACATGCAAGATCTAACAGTTCAGAGGGAACTACTTCATTTAAATGGTAAATAAAATGATTCTTGGCTCTTGGTCAGGAGGAGACATCAAAGTTCAAAGAGAAAGAGGTTGAGGAGGGAATGGTAGGTGAGAAAATAGAAACAGAAGCTGAGTTGCACAAGGAAGGAACGAGTTCAGACCACAAAGAATAAAGCTAAGGCAGGTCTGAGGGGTGTGGGGGACACGGACTCGTGCACACCGGTGCAGAACATGGTCAGAAGAGCAAGAAAGTGTGTATTCCCACCAAAGAACTAAAGTTGAAAGTTTGTCAAAGGACAACTCACTAGAAGAGTATGAAATACATTTTGTATGTTATGACTAGCATGGGAAGAGGAAAAAAAGACAAAAAAGAAAAAGTGACAGAATACAATAGATCAGAAAACCCCTACATGCATAATTATGTGTGCTGGGTCCTAAGTAACACGTAGGTCCTCCCGTGGGTTCCAGCAGAAAGGCATGAGAGCCATCTACGTATTCAGCGCACCCCCAGGCCCAGCTCTCCCCAAGCTAATATTGTCCACTGTGAGACCTCCAACAAGTCACAGCCACAGGTGACACCCCAAACACCTAACTGCCATGTCAGACCATGGGCTCTCCTTCCAGCACTTGTACATTGAATCCCACTGCCAAACAGAGTACTCGACACAGGATATGCCCTTCTTAGTGTCAGCTGAGCATGGCAGGAGGCCTCAGTGGCACCGACAGCCCTATGTGAAGCCAGGGCTTTGGCAGGTTCGAAATTGGATTTCCTTACTCCAGGTTATCTCGTGCCACCCTCAGGAAATAGAAGTGTTATCCTTGCTGTCGTTAGTGACCGTCCTATGCAATTTCCATGACCACCTGTAAACTATGCTCCATTTCCCAAATGATAGCTAACTTTCTTCAAGAGTTTTAAAGAAGCTTGTTTTGTTTCAAAACAAACCAATCTGACACTTGGGTCATCATGAATAGATGTCCAAAAACAAAAGCAACTTGGTTCTCAGAGATTTAGATGTGAAGTTTCTCAGGGCCACTATGACCAGCCACAGAGAGGCCACGTCAGAACTTACCAGTGATGTTCATGCATGCTTTAGGGACAAAGGGCATCATTTTGTTGGGAATTTGTGTGTGTGTGTGTGTGTGTGTGGGTGTGTGTGTGTGTGTGTGTGTAGAGAGAGAGAGAGAGAGAAATTGGTGCGCTTGGGGCTTAGGTACATTTAAAAGAATAAACATTTATATACTACTGACTACATTTTAATGTGCGTAACAAATATATACATTAACTCCTGTTAATTTCAGTTACCTGTTCAGTGCTTTATTCTGTTCCATTAAAAGTACTTCTGGTCATTCCATTTTTCTGCTACAAAAGACAAGGAGAATACTGTTAGTGGGTAGCACAAATGCACACGTTTCACATCATTATTTGCTATTTTGGAAACCTGGAAGCATTAAACTGAAGTCCATTATTTCAGCTGCCTCATGTTACTGAGTTTCTAACTAGAACCATTAAGAAGATATCATCCCTGCATGTACTAGTAACAAAGAATTTGAGAAACAGACACTTTCGGGCTTCAAGGGAAGTAAGCAGACATGGTAAAAAGTTAGATGCAAAAGAAGACAATTTAGAATAAGATCCTCCTTGACTCTGTACCCTTCTGAGTTTAATATTTTTATCAAGTCATACTACCACTGAAGTTCCTTTTAGTAGGTAAGCAATACCTTCTCCCCATCCCCAGCTGAAATAACTTCAGTTCTATAGGTAGGACCAAATGATGGATGCATTTTTAAAGATTTGCTTATGTTTATAAAACATTCTAAAGGAAAGCATTTGTCCAAAAACAGGGTGTTGCTTAGGAAAGCCAGCTGTTCAGAGACTCTGCTCTGGGTGACCTTCATCCTGCAGAACTCATGACTATCCAGGCTTTGTCCCTCAACTCTGCTGGCTTCAAAAGTCTACCTCACTGAAGTTCCAGAACTGATCATGTTTATCAATACTGACACATGCTAATCAAGCTCACAAGAACTGATAAAGACATAATGTCTGTAAATCATTCACAATGAAGTGCAACTGTCAAGGCAGCCTGGACACTTGCTTCATCCAGTTTTGACCAATACGTCCCCATTTCTTCCATCAACGGATAATTTCCTGAGAGCCAGCAAATCCCAGGGCAGTCAAAGACTAGGTCCATCTACAGCAGGAGACTGCTGAGTGAGCCTACTGGAGCGACCACTACCTCAGTGCTGGGCCGCTCTTCCTTCACTACCACCCCATTCCAAGCTGCTCCTGTCCTCCCCCTGGACAAATGCAAAACACCTCCAGCTGTTTTACCAGCTCCACATTTCTCCCTCCCAATCTATTATCCACAATGTGTCCACAGAAAACATCTTAAACTATAAAATGCCCCATGGTTCAGTCCTACCTCTAAGGCTCTGTGTGGGGCTTCTGATAAACTCACTAGAGCTGACACTCAGCCCCAATCTGGCCCTGCTCACCTCTCCAACTCCTCCTCATGCTCCTCTCCTTGGTCAATCTCTCACCATAGCCACACTGGACTGCTGTTGCTCCCGTGAGACAAGGTCCCTCAATGCCAGAGATTTTGTACCCCTTACTTCTTCTGCTTGGAAATTAATTCACATACTCTGACACCATTCTTCCAAAATCCCCCCACGTGCCTGCCTGGTAAACTGCAGATCATAGCTCAAAGTACATGATCCCATGATCAGGCCAAACTGCCCTATTTAGGCTTCAGAGTGCCCTGATCTCCTCCTCGGTAGCTCCTACCACAGTTCACATATTAATTAGTTAAGTCTGTCACTCTCACTAGACTATAAGCAAGCTCCGTGAGGATGGACACTGAGCTCATTTCATTAGCAGGGCCTACCACGTGGGTGTTCAATAGGCAGGCTGACAGCTCTGGGTTATCAGAACCTGCTGGGGTAATTCTGCCATGTAGACCCTGTGGCTTTGCTGAATGGGCACTGTTCTCCCCATTGTGCCACCCCAGAAGCACTGGTAATGGAGATGGGCTCTGTCTATACTGATGTCTGCACTTTTTTTGTTTCCTATACTTCCATGAGCAAAGTAAATCATAAGCTATTAAAAGAGAAACAGCACAAAGTTCAAGACAAATTTGAGCAGCAACTGTGCAGAGGGGACTCTGGTGGTGGGTTACTAAGAAACACCATCAACAAAAAAGAAAACATACACGTCACCAAGGGAAGCTCTTAATGAGACAACACTGGCAAGTGGATGTGCACACGCATGTGCATGCATGCATGCGTGCGTGCGCGCGCGCGCGCACGCACACACACACACACACACACACACACACACACACCAGGAGCAGGACAGGAAAGACTGAATTTGCTTCAGGCACTGCCACAACTGAGTGTCAGGCAGAGGGAAAACGTGAAGGTCCCTGGGGAAGCGCCTGCTGCAGCTCCTCTGTCCCCGGGCCTGACCCTGCGTGGCACACAGGAGACCCGGGTGTGCTGACTCAGCTATTCTCCCATTTGCCTTACAAATCAACAATTAATTGGCATTTCCCAACTCACTGCATAGAATTTTTAAATGGCTCACAGCTGTGGCTAATTTTTAAAAGCTGTTTCCCTAACATTTCAGTCCTCTTGGGAGATGGAATGAGAACAAAACTGGTAGAAAGAAACCCCACAATGCAAAGGGCTCTAAGATTCCCATCTAGTCATGGGCTGAAGAGGGTCAATTTCATTCATGTTTTTTTTTAATTGGCTAACAAATACACTTTAAAAAAATTTTTTACAGACTGCATTTTGATTCACTGTACACAAATGGGGTATAATTTTTCATTTTCCATTCATTTATTCAACAGTGTGCACCTCAAAAAAGCTATGCATGGTCCAAGTGCTGGGGACACACTGAACCAGACAGAGCCCTGGAGGTAACACTCTGGGAAGAGACAAACAATGAGTCTATAGGAAAATCATAAAACACATTAGTTGACAGTAAGTGCTATGAAAAAAGCAAGCTGGCATGGTGGGGCACACCCGCAATCCCTGCTGCCAGCCCAAGGCAGGAGCAGCACAAGCTTGTTTGTTTTGATTTTGAAGTACTAGGGATTGAACCCAGGGGTGCTCTACCACTGAGCCACACCCCCAGGACTGTTTGTTTGATTCTTTCTATCCATCCATCCATCCATCCATCCATCCATCCATCATCCATCCAGAAAGGGTCTCACTAAATTGCCCAGGCTGGCAACTTTCAATCCTCCTGCCTCAGCCTGCCAAATTGCTGGGTTTACAGGAGTGTTCCACTATACCCTACTAGAGTATCACAAGTTCTAGACCAGCCTAGGAAACTTGACAAGACCCTGTCTCAAAATAAAACTTTAAAGAAGACTGGGCATACAGCTCATGATAGAGTACTTGCCTAGTGTCTATGAGCTCTGGGTTCAATCCCCAGGATTGAAAAACAAGAAACAAAGAAAAAAGTAAAGGAGAGGAAGGCAAATGGGAATGTGTGTGTGTGTGTGTGTGTGTGTGTGTGTGTGCGCGCGCGCGCGCGCGCCTAGAGGGGGATAAACACTTAGTCATGATCAAGGCAGGCCTCAATGAGAAACTGCCCTATGAGTCAAGACTTTAAGACAGTATGGAACAGTCATGCAGATATTTTGGAAAAGATGGGTCGAGGCAGAGGGGTCAGCAAGTACAAGGGCCTGAGGCTTAAGTGTGGTCTGCCTATCCTGGAGCACACAAGGGAATTGGTAGTAGGATGTGAGGTCAGAGGTTGAGTAATAATATGACACGAAAGTCCTTTGGCTTTTTATCTTGGGAGCCGTGGGCTGCAATTGTGGTGTTCTGGGCAGAGGCAGTGAGATCTGGCTGTTGTGCTGGGAACAAACTGAAGTGGTGGGGGGGGGGGGGGGGGCGGGGAGCAGCAAGACCCATCCCTGGGCTACTGGGACAATCCAGGTGATTGTGATGGGTGGGATCTTTGAGGATGGGGCCTTGTAGGAGGTCCTTATGTTGCTGGGGGTGTGCCTCAAAGGAGATTGTGGGACCCTGGCACCTTCTTTCTCTCCTTTGCCTCCTGACAGTGAGGTAAGCTGCTTTGCTCTGCCCACCCTCCCCATCATAACGTGCTACCTCACCACAGGCTGAAGCAATGGAGCCAACTGATCAGGAACTAGAACCTTCAAAATTGTAAGTCAAAATAAACCTTTTCTTTTTGTAAATTAATTATCTCAGGTATTTTAATATAGTGATGGAAAGCTAGCTTATGCAATCACTAGTTGTATTTGTTTTAATTATCACTTTTACAAAAAAAATAGGTTTTAATCTAGTATAGAATATATGATTCTTGCAGAGAGTGGAAGAGATCAAACAATAAACGTAAGTCTCTATCACATACGAGAACTGAATATACAAGTACTTCCTATATAGGTCACCACCATATATTAGCATTTTTCTTTTATTCTGAAAAACAAAAGACTTCTTCCCTAGCTAAGGGGAAAGACCATCCTAGTTATGTGGCCATGGTAGTTAACTCCATTAACACGTTTTCCCCCCTTGAACATCGAGGGAAATATACAAACAGAGGTCAATGTGGTCTAATCCTGAAATGGTTCAGCTCTCTCAGCCTAAGGTCAGCCCAAAAGCAATGCTTGGGACATTTTTAAGGAAGCCATGCTTTTCTGCACCAAAACTTGGTCCCTGAGGAACGCATGATAATTGTGATGGAAAGTAATGGACATAATGAAAATTTTCAAAAACTGATCTGTTGATGAACAGGAGTGAGGGAAGAAAGACTTTAGGGAGGTCATTGCATGCAACTGTCATGAAAACCATTCTGCGCCAGGGCAGGGACTCTCCCTTCACCGCTGACATCAAGTCATGGAGCATCTCACCAGCTCCATAACAAATCCTTGTCTGTCCCCAAACGGAACACTAGTTCAACCCCCTCTGTTGGCCTGGTCTCTGAACCGAATTAAACTCTGAGTCTCAATATTTAACTCACAGCTAATGTGCCCTTTTGTGCAATTCCCCTCAGAATGTGCCAAAACAGGTAATCACTCCTGGGGAATCAGGGACTGCCATCCGCATTACAGCGGAGCTTCTCAAACTTCATTTTTTTATTTTTATGTTTTAGTTGTAGATGAACACAATACCTTTATGTTTATGTGGTGCTGAGGACCAAACCCAGTGCCCCACACATGCGAGGAAAGTGCTCTACCACGGAGCCACAATCCCAGGCCTAATTGTATATTAAGGATAATTGCTTGGGGCAAATTTTACCACCTACACATAAAGTATGTGGCAGAGAGCAGACGGACTCGTTTTCTACAGCTCCTGCAACTTGAACCAGAAAAGGAGACAGACTCGGGCACAGCATAAGGAAATACTTTGTGAAGTGATGAACTCCCACCTTTGAGATAGCTTTGAGCTGCTACCCTGTTCCTCTCCAGCAAACAAACCAGACTGTATGTCACCTCCCCAAAGGTGGTTTCGTAACTCTATGGCTCTAGAATGCGTTTGCATTTCCAGGGCAGCCCTTTACACTTGAGAACTCAGCTTCAACCCAATCTTCTGTGAATTTTGTGTTCTCCCTGCTCTGAGCAGAGGATGGACAGCTGGCCCCTCATGCAGGTGGCTTCAGCATGCCCCCTTCAGGCATCATCTCCCTCTCCTGTCAATACTTAAGAGTGGATCTTGGAGGGCAGGAGCACGTGCTAGTTACCTGGGCATCCACACTGCTGACTACAGTGATTTGTGCAGCATGCACTGGATGACAGAAGGAAGAAAGCGAAAAGACAGACAATGATGCCTAAATTGTCACCTGTTATGTATACTGTAGAAGGAATTCTGATATGGGAGGGAAGTTAGTTTGATTGCGCTTATTCTACAAAGAAAGACAAGAATTACTATTGCCTTCATTAAAGGTTTATCATGTTGTGTATGTGTAAATCTACTTACTGCTATAGCTGCCTGTTTAGAAACAGCCCTAATAACTTAGTTTGATTTCTGCATAACTATACATATATTACTTAATTATACAAATAATCTTCTCTATAAGTTTAAATTAAAAATTATCTTTTGTAGTTAATGGGAAGCCTGCAGAAAATGTGCCCAGAGCATTTCCCTAAAGTCTGGAATATCATTAAAGCAAGGTCAGGAATCTACTGACAAAGCAGCCCAGCAACCCTCTGTAAGCCTGCAAGCTAGGAACTCCAGAAAGTAAGTTGTCTTGACACTTGCCCTAATTCATGCAAGCCTTTGCTCTCCTTACTAACTAGTACAAAGGATTTAACTGTTCGTTTTTTTTTTCTGAGAATCTAACATCCAAGTTCATTTGCTTTTTTAGCCCACTGATGGCAATTCTAAAACATGACAAGTATGACTTCTGTGGTTACTTCTATGAAGAGCCATTCTACCTGGGACTTTTCAGGGGAGTGACAGACAAGTGAATAAATCTGGGAACCACAGAACCACTGCCTAGGAACACTAATTACTAATCGAAAGAACTTCCCTAAGCCACACTGGCATGGTTCCCACAGACACATGGACCTGTGTGCGAGACTCTGCTTCTGTGGGGTGTGCACCTCAGCACTGGCCACCTTGGCCCTCCTCTCCCCATTCTTCCTGAAGGTGGGGCCAGAAACACATGCCCATCCCCATCATCTCCTATACAGTCTGGCCCTCCACTATCCCTTTCTTTTCTGGGCTGCTGCCTGGGTAGCAACAGAATGGTCAGAATGGTCGCAGGGTTCTGTAAAGTTCAAGCCAACCCAGGTTGGTGTCAGGGCAAGGCCTAACAAAAGAGGAGGAGGCCTCCCCACCGTGGGTGGCAGATCTATTTGCATATGAAATGCCAGCCCCTGAGCTCAGTGGACAGTCTCAGTAATGAGAATGGCCTACTCTGGAAAGAGTTAATGAAGGCAATCTTACGTCATCAGACTTACTTTAAAAATAGCTTCAAGGTATACATTTTAGAATCATTAGCTCAAGTTTTGTAGCCCAACACTGGTTTTCTAAATTATATCTCAAACTTATTTTAGCACATCTTTTTTAAAAACATGCTACTTTGGTAAAATAGAGATGGGCAGTATGGTTCAGCAATTGTCCACATGTATCTCTTATCATAGGGCTTTCTTCTTATCTTCTGGGTTTTAAATGGCAGTAGGAAGTGGCCTGAACTGAGTGACATAACACATATCTGCTTCCAGTTGAAAGCTACCTATGCCAAGCCTCAAAAATCCCTAACCAGGGAGCTGTGGCAGCAAATGGGCTCAGGAACAGGACATCTGGGGGTTACTCTAGATTTGAGGCTATATGTATACAGGATCTCATTTTCAAAATGAAACTTTTTGAACACATTTAAATTTTGCCAGCCCTTGCTTAAATTTGAGGAAACTAGTAGAGATAAAGTGGCAAAATTCAAAGTGAATGTTTGCTGTCCCCAAGTTTCTAAGCAAGTTATAGAGAGAAGAATGCCTACTCTTGGGGAAGACCCATCTGATTCTAACTACAGGGCAAGGGACCCCAAAGGCCTGTCCCCCTCTGTCCCATGTAGCTGCACACTC
Organism: Sciurus vulgaris; assembly: GCF_902686455.1. Classification (NCBI taxonomy): domain Eukaryota; kingdom Metazoa; phylum Chordata; class Mammalia; order Rodentia; family Sciuridae; genus Sciurus; species Sciurus vulgaris. Next base: position 23,494,284 of record NC_136468.1, on the reverse strand, counting down.
ACTTTTCTCATACCAGGTGGGGAGACATACACTGACAGGGTAGGTGGATCAAACAGGCTCAGAGACATAAGTACTTTCTAAGCTCAGCCTGCCTGGATGCTCTGCCCAGGAGGCTTCCCAAGGCAGGCAGAGTCCTTTGCCCGCCCCATCCCACACTGCCTCACACAGGAGCCGCTGACACACCAGCTCTCCTGTGAAGACAACACCGCGCACCTGCTCTAAGAAGAGGGCTTAATTAAATAGGACAACAGGATTCAGCTTTAAACAGAAACTGTAAACGAGAAAAACATTACCTAAGCCGGAGCAGTCACTAAATGTCAAGCAGCCTAAAACAGCTGCCCCTGCTGAACACGGCCCTTCTTGGCAGAGCCTCCTCTTATTGGGATACAGAACACAGATGCCTGCAGCCACCCCTCAGTCGTTAAAGTTCTGGTCACAGCCAGGACTGTGATGTGCCCCAGGGTGAAAGCAAGGAAGACATCCCTATTTCCAACCACAAAAGAGATTTCAGGGCCACTTTCAGAGGGTCTTGCCACAAATTCAGGCACCAAGTGCAGCACCCACATCACCACCTTGTTAGTAGGTCGCCCTCCTGGGCTTGGCAGAAATATGCACACCACAGGGAAACAAGGAGCACTTGGGAAAACAAACCAACAGGGAAGGGCGGGGGATCCTTAATTGGGAAAAAGAGTGAAAAGGTCTTTTTTTAAATGAAAATGTTTGTCTAGACCTGAGAATGAAATGAAGTGACCAGAAGGACTGACAGCACTGATTCCAGCGGGAACTGAACTGAGTCCTCATAGCCTGGGTGTGGGCCGGCTTCCATTCCGCCCACCCACGGCTTCTGGGGCAAACAAATTCTTGGCTGAGCAGGTACCTGTGGGAGGCCTGATTATTTTCCAGCCATTTAAGAGCTTTGCCCAGAACTACTTAATCAGGATTTTTCAAGGTCAAACATTCAAATATGATGTTATAAGCCTTACAAAACAAATAACTCTGGGGACCATGGGGCAGGAGGGTAGGGAGTGTGAGGAGGGCAAGACAGAATTAACCATTCATGTGATCCATTTCCCATTCACTCTTACCTCATGGCTACCACAGGTCTGAAAATTGCCAAACAGGGCACATCCATGGCTAATTTAATATCTAATGCTTGCTTTGCGGCAGAGATGATTACAAGGGCTCCGTATGTACTGATTTATCTGACCCTCAACCATCCTTTGAGGTGGGTACAACCATCATCGTGCCAGTTTTACAGAGGCTAAGGGCCTCACCTGGGCACCACCCGCCCAGCTAGTGCACAGGGCAGGCTGTGCATCTGCACTGTGCTCTACTTCCTCTTTGTGCCTTGCTGTACTGCCCTTCAAAAAGGCAAAGCTGTAGCAACAGCTCTTTCCAGTTTACTTACACACATTCACACACACACAAAGATTTTCCTTGTATGGGCAGGACAGCACCAACCCTGCTGCTTCACAAGCCACAACGTTTAGGAGGGCTAGAGTGGTCCCACGGCTTGAACCACCACTCAGCCTCAAACTCTGCCGGATTAGGATCCGGCCAAAGCTTTGATCCCTGGCAGGAGGAGGAAAAGCTGCTGGGAGCTGTACACTTTGTGCTATTATTGGCTGCAGGGAAGCTACATACTGTTATCTTTCTAAATAGGCTCATAATAAGAACTCGGTGGTTTCCAGGTATGCAATGTACCTGTCCAGTTCTGACTTGTTCACTGGGGGGAGCCTGGAACTCTCCAGGACCTGGCACAGAAGTGGGTTCTCAAGATTGCTAAAATGGGCAAATGGATGAATGGCTGTGACTCTTATGGATGCTGGGTTTAGGGAACACTTATGACGCTCGTAGCTTATCAAAGGAGCAGACAAGTTGGGCAAAGTTATCATTCAGAAAGTATACTTCAGAACAAGTAAAACACTGTCAGTATTAATTCTAAAAGACCTCAGGCATGTTTAAATAGTGTAATGTGGAGAATGGTATTTTTTGAGCTTAATAATGGATTCCATTTTTAAATGAGCTGATGTATTTAATGAACGCAGGAATTTGATTAGGAAGGTAAATGAGATCTACATTATTTTCCCGAAATCATACTCTCACAAAAGGCAACATGCCATAGGACCCCAATCTTTTCTCCTAACAGTCCATATGCCACTCCTATGAGTTCCTAGAGGCCTCCCAACCAGCCCTGCCAGGAAGCCTCCCTGACTTCCCAGCCGGAGAGTCCACTGTCTCACCTACGCTGGAAGGCAGGCTGCTCTTTCTTTCTGTACACAAACTCACTCTCTCGTTGTATTAGTTTTCTCATTGTTTCTAATGGGTCCCCCAAACTTCACCCCTGTATTCTATAGGGACCAAACATTTTTCCTAACATAACTCAGGCATCCAGTCAATACTCCTACAGAAATACCCCAAGGATATCACAGACATCTGTTTCTAGTGTTCAAATATATTTTAGATATTTTTAAAGTTATAATTTAAAACATTCGGCCTGAAGTAATTTACACGTGAACTTTTCGTGAACTTTTCATAAACTGCAGATCATGGTGAGTCCACAGGGTGGTCCCATGCCCTCCCAGGGGCACATCTGGGAACTTCTGTGAGTGCAACAGCGACAGGAAAGCAGAGCCCTAACTGAATCTCGTGAAAACACCTGTGTGCAGAGCCTGCTCTCCTCAGCCCTCACGGCAAGCAGGCAAACACAAAACCACACCTGAGTGAGGGCTGCCCTCAGTGCCAGGCAAGGTCCAGGGCATCCACAGGACCTTGCTGTCATGGCACTGTGAGAAGTCTTTGTGACAGGGTCCCACCTGAGAGAGGGCAAATATTTATTTTAAGAATGAGATGTTTCCTGTGTGACTATGATAAGGACTATGAGCAACTCTTTCCTCAGTTTAGTTATAGGGTTACAGCCTTGAAACAAGCATTTCCTACCTGAGATGAGGCAGACAAAGAAGAATCTTGAGATCTGAGGGCAACTTTTTTGGGGGGGGATGTGGGTCCCAGGGATTGAACTCAGGGGCACTTGACCACTGAGCAACATCCCCAGCCCTATTTTGTGTTTTATTTAGAGACAGGGTCTCACTGAGTTGCTTAGTGCCTCGCTTTTGCTGAGGCTGGCTGTGAACTAAGGCTTCTCCAGTCTCAGTTTCCCAAGCCACTAGAATTACAGGCATGAGCCACCATACTTGGTTATCTATTTTTTAATTTTTATTTGTTCTTTTTGGTTACACATAACGGTAGAATGTATTTTGACATAGCATACATACATGGAAGTTTCACTGGTTGTGTATTCATATATGGACAAAGGAAAGTTATGTCTGATTCATTCTACTGTCTTTCCCATTCCTATCCCCTTATCGCTTCCCCCGCTCCCGCACTCTGCCCTGTTCAATCTGATGAACCTCCCTTACCCCCATCACCCCCCACTGTGAGTCAGCATTCACATATCAAAGACAACATTCAGACTCTGGTTTTCTGGGACTGGCTTATTTGAATTCTTTGCATGATAAGCCTCCAATTCCATCCATTTATCAGTAAATGCCATAATTTCATGCTTCTTCATGGCTGAGTAATATTCTATTGTGTATATGTACATTTTCTTTATTCATTCATCTGTTGAAGGGCACCTAGATTGGTTCCATAGCTCAGTTATTGTGAATTGAGCTGCTATAAACATTGATGTGGACCTTTCACTATAGTATGCTGAAGTTATTTAAAATAAACACAAAAAAGTCTGCTATCATTTGAAATTATCTGAGAACAGCAGAGGCAGGATTCCAGATGAAGATACTAACAGGGTTCTCTGTGGAGACTATAGGAAACATGGTTTTGGTCACTCTGCAAAGACCCCTCCAGATGAGCTTGTCACAGTGGAACAGGATTACTGACAGAGACTCCCCTCTGGCTGGACCCCAGGGGCACTGGTGGAGCAGCAACCACAAATGAACGACAGTTAGAAGTCCCTCTTCCTGGCTAGCCAGGTAAGGTGACTCACACCTAAAATCCCAGCAACTCAGGAGGCTGAGGCAGGAGGATTCAGAGTTGAAGACCAACCTCTGTACTTTAGTGAGACCCTGTCTCCAAATAACAACAACAACCCTAAGTCTCACGCCCCACCAGGAGTGGGATTGAGAGGTCCCAACAACATGAGAGCAGATTTTCCACACACCTTAGAAGCTGGGAATCCCCACCTGATTTGATTTGATTCAGAAAAATGATTCAAATCAGGTTCAGCCTAAGGTCACAGAGCTAGTAACAGCAGAGCCAGGATATGAATCCAAGTTTATCTAATTCCAGAGCCCTTGCTGTGATGAGCCATGCTGCCTCTGTGAGAGTAAACCTGTTCCAGCATGAGTTCCACGAACAGTGGATCACTGGCAGAGACTTCTCAGGAGGAGATCAGTACATAATTTTTCAATTTACTAATTAACTAAGTGAAAATTTCTCTTTCTTGGCAGTACTATTTGAATGGGCCAGATCAATGGGGTTAAATTTACTATGTTTCCCTCCATAAAAGGGAAGTCTGGGAGAAAAGACTCTAATGTGAAGATTTTGCACAAACAAAAAGTAATGCAGGTTATAGTACCTGCAGACATATGTTCAGATCAGACATGGAGGAGTAAAGAAAGGACTACAGGTGGCCTGCTTGGTTAAGTCCTGTGGGTGACTCAGGCAGTCATGCAGTTATACTGATCCCCATGTCCACCAGGGGCACAGCCAAAGCTGACCTGCCAGTGTGTCTCTACCTACTTAAGCTCTGAAGGTAAATTTGATACAAGTAGGAGTTTTATCAACACTCAGATATAGGGGTCTTGATGAGAAATCACCAAGGACTAATTAATTTGATGTAAACCAAAGAGTTTTCTGTTTTCAAGTTAAATCCATTATTGGAGTCCAGATTTCTACAAAGTATTTACTCCCAAAGTAAATCGTTTTAAATTATGATGTACTTCCTAGTCCTGAGACGAATGGCTTAAATGTGAAAAGGATGCTAAAAGGCTTTCTATTTGTCCTGCTGGAGATCAATGGCAAAAATATAGGTCCAGTACCAACAACGTGCAAAGGGGATCAAGCAGGCTTCCCTCAGCAGCTTACCTGGGTACAGACTTTGGGAGTATTACTAATACCGAAGACATGTCCATCACAGCATATGTGTCAGCAATGAAGAGCGTCAGCTCTGCCCAACCTGACAGCATCCAAACCTGCATTTAGAGAGTCCCAAGAGATGTGCACACATGGGGCAATTTGAGAGTACTGTTTCAGTACCTCACCAGTACCAAGTACTATCCATGTCTAAGTGCAGTCAGTTCTCCATTCTGTGATTTTAATCATCTACCAGACCTTGCGTATTTCAAAGGAAGAGGAAGGCTATTATGATTTCTGGAAAAATGACCTGATTTTTCAGTCTTCTATCTATGAAGACTGAATCCACTTCAGCTGTTTCACAACCAGTATTTGCCTTGATATGTTCTAATACAATTGATGCTTTATAAAATGTTTTGTTTCTGATTCTCCTCAAATCCACTACTACTTCTGGAACTTTAAAAAAAAAAAACTCTTATTAAAAGATAAAAAACTCCTTTCACCCTTTACTATCCTTTCCCCTTCCATATCAAGTAATCAATGGTATATTGATGAATTCTTAAAGATATTAATGGAGAGTTATAGAGTAATAAAATTTGTTAAGTACTAAAACATAATTTTTTTTTTTTTTTTTTGGTACCAGAGATTGAACCCAGGGGCACTTAACCACTGAGTCACATTCCCAGCCCTTTTTCATATTTTTAATTTAATGACAGGGTCTCACTGAGTTATGTAGGGCCTCACTAAATTGCTAAGACTGTCTTTGAACTCGTGATCCTCCTGCCTCAGCCTCCCAAGCAGCTGGGATTACAGACACATACCACCACACCCAGCTGAAATATACTTTTATAACAGAAAAATCACACTCCACTCAATTACCTCAAGCTTCTTTCAACTCATCTGTGTTTAATTTAGCTATATGAACCTAAACTTTCTGAGAACAAAGGAAAAACTTTTATTTTCCCTAGTCTCAGGTGCCTAGAAGTAGCTACAAGGGGAAGAATAGATATTCGATATTTAGGTAAAACATATAGATATCTGAACCAAAAAATTAAAAAAAAAAATCAAAAATCAGGATACCTTTTCCAACTACAAAAGTTATAAGAGCCTGAATTACAGGAAAACTCTGTACTTTCAGATTTAAAATACATTTAAAGTTATGTTTGGGTGTGTATGGATGGTGGGGGAACCAGAAAGAACAAATAAATTATCAAAATAAATAAATATATATGTACATAAACAGTAAAAGGAGCATTAAAATGCAAATTCATGTACAAAAGCAGCTGTTATCAGTGAAGTCATGAACAATTTTGCACTCAAAAAAATACTCAATGCCTTACTCCTGTATGCTGGCATGGCATATTATTTTGATGGTCCCTAGTGAACCATGCTCTATGGTAATCACAACCTTGTGTCATGCCAGTCATAAGAAGGACACTGGACCAGACCAACAGGACATAAGCAAGCATGGCGGAAGCAGCAGCTCTTAAGTGCTTGCGTACTGGGGCTTGTCCTGTCTACATACTTAAAATTCAGCTGCCATATGATGAAGACCAAGCAAGCTACACAGAATGAGAGGTCAAAACCTCTCCTTGTCCCATCATGAACATGTGAGTGAGGCCATCCTGGATGGTACATCCCCAGCCACCATCTTACTGCAACCACTCTAGACAATCAGGGACTGGCAGAGGCAGCAGCCGCGACACCCAGTGAACTCAACTCAGGAGCAGATGAAATGACAGCTTGTTAATCCAACAGATTTGGGGAAGGTATGTTATGTAGAAGATCATCCAAACGACTAGGAGCTACCTGGTTTAGACTATAAGGCATTGGAAAAAGAAGTCAAGGGTGATTTTTTACCCTACTTTCTGATTGTGACAAACAAAAGAGCAGCTTACTTAAAAAAAAAAAAAAAAAAAAAATTAGGTTCAACTAAGAGAAAGGGGATTAATAATTACTCTTATAAAATAAAATTTGACTTTATTAATAAAGAAGTAGGCCTAAAATATCACCAGGGCAAAAGCAAGGACAAGAAAATTATGGAAATGAAAGTCCTTAACATGAGTTGAAGAGATGAAAGAATGGAGGAGGAAGGCACTGCAAAAATAGAGGAATTGGCTTATGGGCAGCTCCAAAAATTTCAACACTTTCAAGAGTGCTGAAAGATCAATTACAAGGTCTGCATAAGGAGTGGTCATCATGTGCCTGAAACCGTCTGCTTCCCACATTACAGCAGCACCTCCTCTGTCTCCTATCAGGTGCACAGTGACTTCTAAAGCACAGATCCTTAATTTGGGGGGAAAAGGGTCAGACCCTGTGAGAATCAAGAAAAGTTCGGAGTCCCAGAGACACAGAACTACGTACACAGTTTCGGGCAAGACCACCCACGAACTCCAGCTTAGTTCTCTCTGTTGTCTGGTGAAACAGGTCTTATTATCCAGATTTCATTGATAAGTAAACAGAAGTCATCAGAAACTGAACTGAGAGCACATGGGTGGTAACTCAGAGGACCAGCAACAGTCAGAGGACACACCTGTTTCTGACTCTGATTTACAACCAAAAAAAAGGGGACTGCTGAGCCTGAGGGGAAATAAATGCTTCCCTAATTAAGCAGTGTAAGATGGAGAAAGGCATTTAAAGGTGGGAGAGTGTAATGAGACAAGGAAATAATAGGAATTGCTATAGTTGGGTGTTATGTAGTAATAATAAGCTGTATTTGGTATTTGCCTGCACTTGTAAAACTAAAATCATAAAAGGCACCTGGTGACAAACTAGCTGTGTGGCAGAATGACACTCCTGATGAACCTTTATCTGTGATTTGAGTGGTGGCTCCTAGTCTAGTCTTGTTCTGGTCTTTATCAATAAAGACCAGAGCATGACTGGGCTGAACATCACTACTCAAACCCCTGGACTTTTGGAGCAAACTGTCAGCAGCACCATGACAGAGAACTCCACATCGCTCTGTCTCTTGACTGCCCGGCTGCTGTCCACATTGTCACTGACTGCTGATGGACCGTTGTCACCGAGGCCAGACAGCTGACCCTCGATGATGACTGCTATCCAGCCTCTAAGTCATGGGACATCCAAGGAGCTGAGAGAGGCTACGGCTGAGAAGAATCCCCTCAAGTATTACTGTGACTTTTTGGCTAAGAGACGTTGCACTGAGTAAGTCCATGGGGATTGGATTCTAGGTGAATAGGGAGTGAATCTTCAATGTATTTGTGACTTGCTATTATTAGGAATGTTAAGTTAACTGTGTATTGCATGAATAAAATCCACTTGTTGGAACCAAACTTGATTCCTCTCTTACTAACTGCTTGTGACAGAGAGAATTCTACATCCTATACAACTAGGAGGAGGAGAAGTTTACGCCTATGATGTGTCAAGACGCATTCTACTGACAAGTAGAACTAATTAGAACAAAAAAAAAATTTTTTTTTTTTTTTAAAAGGACCAAGGGCCCAGAGAAAGCAGTCCTTCCTGCCTCAAACAGGAACAAGGAGAGGCCAGTGGAACTTACTTTCTACAGAATGTGCTGCTGTCGTTTGGATGTTGTTGTTCCCCAAGGGTTCCTGTCTGGTGTAGGAAGCTTGGTCCCAAATGTGATGCAGGGAGGTGGTGGGGAACCTTTAAGAGGTGGAGCCTAACAAGGTCACCAGGGGCACCATCACTGGAATAGATCAAGTAGTTCTTTCAAGGAGTTCTCCCAGGACCCTGGTTAGTTCTTGGTAGAAGGCTGTCAAGAAAGGAAGACTGGCCACTCCCTGCTCTCTGACTTCCTGTCAGGTCATGTGACCTCTCCCTTTTACATGCTCCTGACATGATGCCATCTGCTATTAGGTCCCCACTAGAGGCAGAACTGATGGGGTCACTTGATCTTGGACTTTCAGTCTCAAAAACTGTGAATTTATTAAGAAATCAAAAAACTTTACACCAAGAAAACAAATAACCCAATCAATAAATGGACTAACGAACTGAGCAGACACTTCACAGAAGATGTACAAGCAATCAACAGATATATGAAAAAATGTTCAACATCTCTAGTAATAAAAGAAATGCAAATCAAAACTACCCTAAGATTTCATCTCACCCCAATTAGGATGACTGTTATCAAGAACACAAGCAATAGGTGTTGACGAGGATGTGGGGAAAAAGGCACACTCATACATTGCTGGTGGGGTTGCAAATTAGTGCAGCCACTCTGGAAAGCAGTGTGGAGATGCCTTAGAAAACTTGGAATGGAACCACCATTTGACCCAGCTATCCCACTCCGTGGCCTATACCCAAAGGACTTAAAATCAGCATACTACAGTGATGCAGTCACATCAATGTTTATAACAGCTCATTTCACAATATAAAGATTATGGAACCAACCTAGAAGCCCTTCAATAGATGAATGGATAAAGAAACTGTGGTATGGATAAAGAAACTGTGGTAACAGAACACTACTCAGACGTAAAGAAGAATAAATTACAGCATTTGCAGGTAAATGAATGGAGTTGGAGAATATCATGCTAAGTGAGATATGTCAATCCCAAAAAACCAAGGCCGAATGATTTCTCTGATAAGTGGGATGATGATAAGTAACAGGGAGGGGAGGGGATAAGGGAAGAATGGAGGAAGGATGAATTGTGTACAGGGAAATGAGGAGTAGGGAGGGGGCAAAGGGAAGGAAAGATCATGGAATGAGACAAACATCATTACCCTATGTACATGTATGATTACGCAAATGGTGTGACTCTACTTTGTGTACAACCAGAGAAATGCAAGTTGTACCCCACTTGTGTACAATAAGCCAAAAAATAATAAAAAAGTTGTGAGCTAAGAAGATCTTGGTTCTTTATAAAGTATCCAACCTTGGCTATTTTCTTATAGTCACCAGAATGGGCTAATATACATGTCAAAAAGTCCAAATAAATAATTATTTGTTTCTATGTAGAAATTTATCTATTCTACAAATCTTGAGTTGATGGCTTTCATACCCTTTCTTACACCCCTGCCCCCAGGAACGCAACTCCTCTCCAGCTTCTACAGATGTTTTTAGAACAGCACAGCTAGCCTATGGTTGAGGAAAGAATGGAGTGAAAACCCCAACTGGGCTTCCTCAGATCACTCTTGGCACTTCTAAGGAAACTCAGGAACAAGAGTAGTTACCAAGGCCTAACTTATTTCAGGATTCTAATGTCTGTGGATATTTGTATTTGCTCCTGTGAAGTCTCTGATGCTAGCTTCATAGACTGGAGGTGAAGGTTCACAGTTAAATTCAGATGATACAATGCCCAGCAAGCCCAAAACATTCTATACAGTTTTGGATGATTTTGTAGTACTGGATTCTCCTATTCTCCATCAACTTCAAAGCACTTAGAAAACTCTGGTACATAGAAAAGGTTAAGGAGCTTTTGTGCATTAAATTTGATTATTCCACTATTAAGACAAAAAGTTTCTTGCCAACATATCTGCAGGAATCGTTAGTAAGATAACTTACCCATTCTCTGTATTCATGGGAAATATACCATCTCAGCTCTATAAGCTACTGAAGCTGGAGCCCTGGTAAACCTGGCAAACGTTGCTGAGAAGCTATTTCCTCATTTTAAACATCCCTGGTGGGAGCCATAACACTTGGGTCAAAGAGGGGGGCATGTGAGAACCCAAGCAGGTACTTGGTCAGTGTGAGAAAATGCTTTAAGATCAATAACTATAATATAAAGAACTATTCTAAAAAGTAGGAAGTGACAAGTCCAAGAAAAGTTTACATAAATGTAGAAGATGCTCAGAGGAGTATGAGATCACTTTTGTGGGGGAGGGGAGAAGAGAGAAATAGAGTAGAAGTAAGAGAACCACAAAGAGGAGGGCACTGAGCTGCAAGCTGAATTCCAACATCAGACGCACAGCCACACCAAGCTGAGGGGCTCACCTGGTACTCACCCTAAAGGAGTACAGTGGACCAGTAAATTAGGATCTGTATCCTTGACAACAAAGAAAATTTCATGTACTTGTTTTTTATGAAAGGATGGTAAAGGGGGAAATGGGGTAGAGTTTGGAGTATTTCTTAGACTATTTAATTGGCTCACACGAACTGCCCCACAAGGAGTTTGGTTTTACAATGCATGATCATCTTCTGTCATTAATGATCTTTATTATGTCGTAGGTATTCACTGCCTGATCATAAACATAAACCTTTACCTGTACTTTATTTTCCAAGGGACTAGTCGGAATCACAGCCTTATCAGTTTTACTTCCAAACTAAATACAAATTCATTTTAATCTGTTTACCTGTACATTGAAAGGTTTTTCTTTAAAAAATGCCTTCATATTTTTAAAAAGGCAAAATAAACAATAGGTACCCAGCTACCCAAGAGAAAAGACAACGGGAATCATCTACAGCAAAACAACATGAAAAAATATATAAAAGGCAAACTCTCTGTTACAATAAAATATTGGATCCACTTCTAAAGGAAAATGTTTCTCTAGCAAATATGTCAGCAGAGAAACTGAGCCAGCAGTAATATGCCTTAAGCAACGAAAACCTGTTTCCTCCTTTCTTTTTGTCCATTTCAAAAGACAACTTGTCATAGTGAGACTCTTTTTTATAACAGCATCCATCCTCATGACAAATGTTTGCCAAGGGTTTGGGGTGGAGGAGGAGGCGACGGTGGAGGAGGAGGAGGAGGAGGAGGAGGAGGAGGAGGAGGAGGAGGAGGAGGAGGAAGGGGGGGGGGAACAGGCCAAACAGGCAGGAGAGGCAGGCCACAGCCAGACGCCATCTGCTGACGAAAAGGGGAAAGGAAGAGGAGGGAGGCCTGAGCGCTGCAAGCATCCAAGACTCATTCAGCCCGCTGACTCTTTTCATTGATTTATTTTGTCTGCATTTGATTGTTGCTACAAACAGAATTTAAGAAACACTGATATTCTCTTATAGAAATGTCTTGCTTTGGACTATGATCTTAAATTCATGGTATGCAATGTTACAAAAGGGCTCACTCAACAAAAGCAGGTAAGAACCATGTTACAGAGAAAATGCCTTTTCAGGTCATGCTGTGGTAACCAAAGCAATTACCAAATTTTAAGGGAACTTCATGTGGCATTAGTATAAATGGGTCTCAATCTGGAGGTTCAACTATTGTTATGAATTTGTCCTACATAGATTTTTTCAAGAACAAAAATCCACAAAAATAGTGCCTACTTACAAAATATCTGGTAAGGAAAAAGAAAAGTGGAGAGAACCTAAGTGATTTTCGGAGAAGACGCACGCAAGGCTTGGTGATCTGGTGATGGCTAAAACTTCAATGTATATCTTAAGGCCCTGGAGTCCTCTGAAATGCTCCAATCAAAATTCCGCTGGGCGTGGTGGCGCACACCTGCAATCCTAGCAGCTTGAGAGGCAATGAGGTAGGAGGATCTGGAATTCAAAGCCAGCCTCAGCAAAAGCAAGGTGCCAGGCAATTCAGTGAGACCCTGCTTCTAAAAAAAAAGACAAAATAGGGCTGGGGAATGTGACTTAGTGGCCGAGTGCTCCTGAGTTCAATCCCCAGTACCCTGCCCCCCCCAAAAAAACCCCAAAATGATATAAATGAAAAGGTCATTCATTCAGAGAGGTCCATGGTGTGGTACAGAGAAAGAGAAAGCTTGAATGGCAGTCAGAAAGACCTGAATTTTAATGCCAGTCCTATCAAGAGCAACCTGGATTTTCAATCCTGTACCTCATCTTCATCAATGGCCAAAGGAGAGACCTCATGTTCTCTTTAAATCTTTCCAGGAAAGCCTGGTATTTCTATCAGGCTTACTGGTTAATCTCATATACACAGACATTAACACTAAATAAAAACAGATTCTAGACAGTATCTTCTCTGAAGACAACCTCCAAATTAGTCCTAGTCAATCATACATTAATAACTGAGATCAAACCACTTTCCTGAATTTAGTGTTTACTAATCCCAAACATTATATAATGTTTGCTATTTATTTCTGTATCTGTAAAAATTAGAATAGTGGTATACTCCTGTACTTCTCTTCTTACACACCTGTTTGTCTTGGGCATATACCTGGAAAGGCAGGATGTAGGGATTACTCATATTCAACAGCCCAGGCCTATCTCACTTGGCCAGAATTGCTTCTCACATTAGAGTCTAATCTTAAATTCCAGTTCCTGTTGGTGTCCCACTTGTAGCTTATTCCTTTATACTTAACACTTGATTCAGCTTTTATCATATGACTCTGCCTCCCCTTTGATTAGGGATCCTCAGGTACTATTATGCTGCCTCGATCAACGCGGTCTCAAAGGAGTCCTTCAGCTACGTGCAGGGGGCTGTGAGGGGGGTGTGTGGCTGGCACTCCCACAGATAACCCTAGTCTCCCAACTGCAAAGGCCACCACCTGATCCTTCCAAGTCATCAAATATTGAGTCCTTACTCTAGGCAAAGAACATAAACCTAACCTGAATATCTTCAGCATTACACTACTATTTGATTTCTCTCTACACTCAGTGAGCCCTATAAGACCAAGATGTTTCAGCTAACAGAAAATAATTAACTGAGTTACTATCTGGCTGCTAAGGCAAATCTTTTCTCCTAACTCTATGGGAGATGAGAGGATGCAACAGAGACTAGACTTTGGAAATTGTGCCCCAGAGTTTATCCTTAAAGGAATGATCTCATAAAAACAGGGCAAGGCTAGGGCCTTATGATAGCTCCCTTCCTCCAGGCCCCTGGGAAGAAAACCTGAATAAGGACCAGTGTAAAACTTCCGTGCTGACTGCAGCAACTTCAACTCTAGACGTCAACACAAAGTTTTGGTTGTAACAAATAGCATTGTTTTCCTGGAAGATTATGAACACTATTTTATAAAAACCTGAGAGAAATACTCTAGAGGAACTCCACACAAATTATGTTAAGTGATATTCTGACAACAAATAAAACAGAAAAAGAACCAATTTAGAGATCCAATTTCATTTTCAAATAAGTTTCAAAAACTTGGTTAAATAAAGTGAGAAATCAACTGATGATTTCTCCACATCTTCAGACTTTCAAATGCTAACTGTACACTGTGGATTTGCAGGAGAGATAGTAGAACACTTAATTTCCCCAAATTTATTTAACACAGAATCCTTTTTCATATAGCAAATCCTGCAGATCTGGTGTTCCCAGGAATACACTGGGAGATTTCTGTGCTAACCAATTAAGTACTGCACTCTCAGAGGACAGAAATGAAAGGACATGAAGGGTCACTTGGGCACCACCAGAAGGAGTCTTGGCTGCAGATCAAGATACCCATCTCTCCACTGCAGGTTCTGCTGCCAACTGGTTGTCTGCACTCTCCAGACCTGCTGGGCCCCACCTGCCCTCTGGGCACTGGCTGCCAGCCTCCGTCCACCGCAGGCCACCCCACTCTTCTCTGTTGACGATCTCAGAAACACTGGCTGCAGAAGTTGCCCCGCACGACTTGCCACGTAACGTAACCTTCCTTCCACTGCCATGGTAATTTCTATGTCAGACAGTGAATATGGGGAATGTTCTAGAATTACTGCATCTTAAGAAGTATAGTCCAAATTTTCTTGAATTTTTTTTTTTACGTAGATGTAGTTGGAAGAAAATGAGCCAAGTTCAGCTCTTTCTTCAAACTATTGTCTTTTCACAGAAATGTCCCAATTAGCAAATGGCAATAAAGTAAATACTGGAAACTAGAGGAACAACACAGGTTTCTTTGAAATTAAGAACAAAGTTTTTCTGATAAATATTATTGACTGAAATACAGTTAACATGTTTGTCACTTTTAAAAAGCCACAAATGAATTTCTCTGAAAAACCCAAGGTCTTTAAAAAAAAAAAAAAATCCACAAAATTGGGACTCTGCCAAAATGTGAATGTTACAAAACCATGGGCCACAGGCCCTTCTTTAGATCTCGGAGTAACTACGAAAGCAACAAAAGAAGCTCTTGGGGATGTGAAGACTGAAAGATCAAATGTGGATTCAAATGCTGGCTCTACCTGGAAAGGATCTAGGCAAGTTATTTATTTTTTCTTTAATCTCAATCTCCTAATCCATTGAATGAGATTATTAAAAGTTTTAAATAAGGTAAAGCTGAATTTGCCTGGCAGACTAGAACCTACATTTGTTAGCATCAGGTTTGCCTGTGAATGATAGGAAACCTCAAATATTACCAGCTTAGGCAAGAGTTGTTTTTCTTTCTCGGGTTAAAGCACAGGATGGCTGGTGGAGTACCCCTCCTATTCTGTGCTCTACCACATGTGGCCTAACTTCATGATCTGAGACAGTGGCATCTACAGTCCAGAGACCAGAATGGGAAAGGGACAGAAAAGGGCAAAGAGGTATACCTTGAGAAAAGGACCCCCCTGGAAACTTTCATCCTGTTAACCAGAATGCAGCCTTGTGGCCATGGAGTGCCAAGTGCCCTGCTGTAGAATAAGGATGGGCTAAAGTATCACTACCTGTATGGGTATTAAGGACAGCCAGGAGGCTGGCCATAAAACCCAGCATGGGCCAATCACCTGTGTGAAATGGCTTCATCTTTCTGGAGAAGTAACTCAGCCCTGACTGGCTGGATCCCTGAGCTGTACAGGTGGTTAAATTTTGTGAAAATCACCCTTGCCTTTAGGAAACCCTAGCTAACAGTTCCACAACGAACAATAGGTCCTTTTCAGTCTAAGCAGTTTAAGATACAATTTTTCACTAACTGGTTATCCCTTAGTTTTCTTTCCTGGAAAAAAAAAAAAAAAAGTACAGATACTGGCTATTTGCCATAATGGAAAAAAAATTAATTTTGTTGCATGACAGGGTCAGTTTTCAAATCTCGATGCTTCATTCCTACTCTAGGAGCACTCCCATTTTGAGGCTATGCTCTCCAGTTAGATGAAACACGGAGACCTGGCGGTGAATGAAAGTGACTCTGTCCATGCTCCCATACTGTTGGCCATTGCCACCTCTTCATCACTACAAGGAGCTGTGAGCCAGGATGGCTGAGGAGAAAGGGCAGTGTGGGCCTAAGGCACAGGGGAACTGCTGTGGGTGGTGTGTCAGCAAGCTGCGGGCATCGCCATCCTACTGAGGTTCAAATTAGTATTCATTTTCTTGCAAGACAAGTTGAGGCAGGGTGCCCCAGACTTCATTTTTCTAATTATTTCCAAGAGTTTAAGTCATCATTTCTTAAGCTCTGTTCCACAAGTGTTAAGAATGGAGCACATTAAAAAAAAAAAAAAAAAAAAATCAACACTAAGGACATTTTTTTCTAAGATCCATTAAATTATCCAAAGAAAAATAGTTTTATACAGCTTGCTCTGCTCTACAGTAACCTGCTAAGGTGTGCCAAACCCAGGTCCCTATGTACCACAAGGTATCAGGAGGGCTCAAGTGACAATCACAGGAAGCCAGCCATGTTCTTACTCAACTGTGTTAATTCTTTGTCCTAAGTGACCCAATACTGACTGTATCCTGAATTTTTTTAAGGATTTAAATTTTTTTCCTTCATTATTTTATTAATTTTTTTTTACAAAGTAATACGAGCACATATTTATGAGTTACATGAGGAAAAGGGTATGTAGTGAAAATTCTTTTATCCATCTCCCTCTTCTACTCTTTCCCTCATCAGAAAAAGTTTTCTTAGTATTTCCTGTGACTCCTTCCACATTATGAAGTTCCTAACATACACAGTGGCATAAATACATCCTGTTTTGTAATTTTTTGTCAACACACTTTCAACACACTGAAACAGTGGCATTTACTGTTATAGACTAGTGCTATTTAACCATGTATAGACATCTATGATCTCAAGTGCTATTCTGGTGCTATGAGCACCAATTTTCTTTCTCACAGTTAACTCACTATGCAATACTAATTCTCAACAGTAGAAAGACTTGCACCTCAGAGGAAAGGATCAGAACTTCGAGTGGGAAAGGTATGAAAATGCCTGCTTTTCACCCACTCTCAGAAATCCCTGTGTCTCCTCCTGGGAACACTGACCATGCCTCATTCATGGGACATGCAACTGAATCAAGTGTCTAGAGCAGCAATGTCCACAGAGCCTTCTGCAATCATGGAAATATTCCCCATCAACACAGCCCAACACTGGAGCCACCAGCCACACATGTCCAATATGCCCTTGAAATCTGGCTGCTAGTTCACTTGAGGGGTTCACTTTTTAAATTTTTAATTTAATTTAAACAGCTACATGTGCCCAGTGGTTACAACCTAGTGGAAGGATAGGAAAACACCAAGCCCTGTTGTAAAACAGAAGAACAGTAAGATCTGTGCATGTATGACTACGCAGGGTAAGCACAGAGGATTAAGCCCACGTAGATCTTCTGAACCATCTTTTCTTAACATACCAAAAGCTGAGTGGAACAGTTCCAAAAATAATTTGTTTAGTTAAATTTGAAATAAGCATTAAGATATGTTGAAATTATCTTTAAAATCTGAAATTAAAATTGTTTAAATTTACCAAAATTCTATGTTTGATTATGCGCTCGGTTTTAATTTTTTCCTGGCATGATGGTGCAATGTGGATCACATTAAATTAACAGTTTCTGTTAGGTGAAAAAAAAAACAAACTGCGGAACAGTATGCACAATGTTATGCCAACTGCATGTGTGCGGATATATATGTTTGTCTATGAATAGAACCCATCGGGACCCGTGCTGTTCAACACAACACTCTGCAAGGATGGGTATTGCTCTGTGTCTGGGCTGTCCATGTAGCAGCCACCAGCTACTAGGCACTTGAAATATGGTCAATATGAGAGAGGAACTTAATGTGCAGATGTATGTAATTTTAATTCATTTAAACAGCCCCTAGTGGCTAGTGGCTTTCTTATAAGGTGGTTCAGTTCTAAAAGGATAAACCCCACACTGTTAAACAGCTACTGCCAAGGGACTACGATGAGTGAAAGGAAAATAAACTTTTACTTAAACTTCATACACGACTGTATTGTTTGAATTTACTCCCTGAGTTCAGCACAAATGGCACATGTGGTACATTAAACAGGAAGGGGAGGTGTCTGCTTGAATTACTGTAACAAAAGACACCGGGTATATTTATTACAAAACAGACTGGGAGGCTTAAACAATGACATTTATTGCTCATAGTTCAGGAGGCCACAGTATGAGATCAAGAGCCCAGCAGACTCCATCCCTTTAGGGCTTGCCTTTTGGTTTGCTGAGTCCTACAGCAGAGAGAGAGAGCATGCAAGTGAGTGCAGGAGAGAAAGCGCTGAGCCCTCTGGTCTCTCCTCTTACAAGGACACCAATCCCATCAGGGGCATTCCACCTACCTGACCACCTAGAAACCTAATTACTTCCCAAAATCCTTAGCCTCAACAGATCACTGGGAGTCAGGACTTCAACATATGAAGGAGTGGGGGGCCATGAACATTCAGTTCATAAAAGGAAGAGGAAGGGAAAAAATGGAAGGCTCCTTTTCTTTTGGGTATTTTCCCCACCCCACCCTACTCATGAAGCTCACTAGGTTCTCTAGATGTGTTACTGTTGATCTTGAATGAAATCTGGTTCTTGAGTTATTGGAACCATGCATTTCCAACTGAGCAGAGATGAAATCAAGTCTCTACCTTAGGATATTAAAAATTCCAGTGTGAAAGAATTCAATAATGGTTTTAAAGTTCTCATATCTTCACATAATCCCTTGATGTTCCCAACAAATGAGTAAAGATGCCAGACTAATGACAGACAAAACTGGCAGTGACATTTCTCTACCGCCTTTCACCATGGTAGACATTACAGAACTGCAAAGGGTAGTACCACCTGTAAATGGTCCCGGAAGTTCCCCAAGTTGCCTCAACAAACCAGCCTTTTCCAGCTATTCTGTTGGGGAACCAAAGACACCTTTCTCGCAGTAGGAAAGGCTATATTTCAAGCCACAAACCCAGTGACTTCTTCCTCTCTGGGTCTGGGGGACTGGGGCTTCCCACAGGTCCCAAGGTCCCCATGTGCACAGCACCTGGCATTCACAAACAAAGCCTGTAAAAAGCTGGCATCCCAAATCCAAAACTTCCTGGTCCTAAGCAGCATTTGTACTTTTCCACCATCAAAGCTGTTTTCTTATATTCAAAAAAAAAAAAAGGGGGGGGGGGCATTAAGCCTATTTCCAGGGTCTGGGGAATGGGAGACATAGGAAGTGACTGCTTAATGGATATAGGGTTTTCTTCTGGGGATGATTTTAACTAGTTAAGAGGTGATAGTTATATACATCAATGTACAAAAATACCATTGGATTAGTCACTTTAAAATGGTTAATTTTATGTATGTGAATTTCACCTAAAAATCCATTCAAAAGAGAGGAGGAAGGCCAACAGCCATCACTGAAACACTGAACCAGAGGGCCCAGCAGCACACTGGCTCCATTCACCCCTCTGTGGGGCGATGCCCTGGTGGACACTTTCCTTCCTATTCTTCTCAACCAAGCTTGTGAGATTTCCTTCCCCTAACAAAGCCTTCCAGAGTTCATCCTGAACCCACAAGGCCCTGAAGGAACCCATCCTACACAGGTCTGAGCCTGACTTCTCCAACACTTTGCATTCCCAATTCCACCACCAGCTGCTCTAGGAGTTAGCCTCTTGATTTTTCTTCATCTTGGTCTGCCATTTCCCCTCACAATCCCCCTAAGAACTCTCACTCAGCATTCTACAGGAAGCTCACTTCAGGGAGATGTCTGTTCCTTTTCCACAGTGCTGAGGAAATCCCTCAGGAAACTCTGCCCCCTTGATTGCTCCGGTTTCAATCAAACATGGTGGTTGCCTCTGGACAATCAGTGCCATTATCATGATTTTGGTCAATGGAAATAAAGAACCCACTGTTGGACTAAACCAATAAATGGTTGGACTAGATGAGTTAGCTGTTTCCCTTAGGTACTTTACCATCATATAGAAACCCTAGTAGGAAAATTAAGTTAAGAGGCCAAAATAGAGGACAGAGACAAATGGTTTTCTGCAGCCCTCCCCACCCTGTCTGCCACCTCCACTCCAGCTTCCTATCTTGACTATGAAACCCTTTTTTCATGGAACACCCACTGACATCTCCCCCTAGTAAACTTGTCATCCTTCCCTTTCCCCATCTCAGTAAATAGCACCTCCTTCTACCTAGTTCCTTGATCTAAAAATCTTGAAGTTATAGTTGGTTCTTCATTCTCTCAGACCTCACAATTGATCTGTCAACAATCTGTACCTTTAGTGTCCCCAACCCACTTCTCCCACCTCCCCCTGCTACAAGCTGGTCACAGTGGCCAACGCCACCTCTCACCTATACCATACCACATTTCCTTTCTCACCATCCAACCCTGCCACCCCTTAGTCCTCAATGATCTTTGAAAAAAAGTCCAACACTTCTTTCCCACAGGTACAGGGCAGCATTCATTGGCCTTTGAAAATTAAAAAGTCCAAGACATCTTTTTCCCTGTTCAGAAAGGCCCCATGCCACTGGCAACCAAATCTAAACTGCCCACCAGGGCCTTCTAGGCCTCCATGAACTGCCCTGCCCCTGAGTACCTGCCCCTCCAACTGCATTTCCAAATGCTCCAATGCTTGCCCAGCCTGTTCTCACCTCCTGGAATGCTATGATTTGAATGTCCCCCAAAACTCATGTTAAAAATTTAATCTACCTTGTGCAGCCAAGTGGGACCTTTAAGAGGTGATCAGGTCTTGAGGACAAAATTCTGGTTAATGGATTAATCCACTCATTGTAATGGAGGGATGGGTTAATGAGTTACCTTGAGAGGGAGTCTGTTGTAAAAGTCAGTTTGGTTCTGTCTCTTGTATGTATCCATCATGCCATGTGATGTTCTGTGCTGCTCTGGGACATTGCAGAGTACCCACCACCAAGAAGGTACCACCAGATGCAGTTATTTGACCTGGGACCTTTCACCCTCCAGAATTATCACTTGAATAAACCTTTGTTCTTATAAATCACTCACTCTGTGCTTTCTGTTATGGCATCAAAAAAATGATATGATATAGGGCTCTGAACTTGCAATTCCCCGGGCCTGGAATGCTCATCCTCACTTTGGTTGATCATCACCTCCACACTGAGACCTGGAGCAGCCTAAGAGCAGTCTGTTGTCATCCCGCTCTCTTGACCCCTCTAGTTGGTATCACGTTTCTTCAAAGCACCTCCCATCATCTGGAGCTTTAACTAATGCCTCCCACACTGAACAAAAACTCCATGTAGGCAGAGATTTTATTTTGTGCCCACTGTACCGCCAGTACTCAGGGCAAGAATGGCTAGAAATAATGCTCAGTAAGTACCTATGGAATAAATGAATAAGTAAATCTCATAGATAAGTCTCTTGCACTCATCTGTGAGTTGCTTGTTTCTGGTACAAGGAGATGAACTGGGAGAGAGCCTGAAATGACTACGTTCAGAATGTACAACACTGGAGCCTGGTTCATATCAGTAGTGTCCAGCCCAGGAGATAAGCTGCTCAGGTTCACTTTGGTGATGACAGTGGAATAAATAAAATATTTTGGTGGGAGCATGTTACATATGAGAACCACAATTTATAATAAATATATTACATACTGAATGCCACTTGTATGAGTCAGGCAGACTAGAGTAGAGATACTAC
This sequence comes from Sciurus vulgaris, assembly GCF_902686455.1. Lineage (NCBI taxonomy): Eukaryota > Metazoa > Chordata > Mammalia > Rodentia > Sciuridae > Sciurus > Sciurus vulgaris. Next base: position 23,472,613 of record NC_136468.1, on the reverse strand, counting down.
AATACCAGAAATCATACTGCAACCATTGGAGAAATAAAAATAAAAAACACATGATTTTTAGGTAGCTAGTTCTCCAACACCTTACTACACTTTAGGTTAATATTTAATATGGAGTTTGTTCTTATATCTTGAATTCTGCATATGAGCAGCCCTTTGAAGGCAGCGATGTGGGAAAAGAGAGAAACTACTCACAGTAATTATGAGCTTGATTTAGCAGCTCCACCAAACCCACTCTGTGACTTGCTATATAAGTGACCTTAAGCAAATAACTGCACTCCTCAGAGCCCCAATTTCCTCTCTGTAAAATGAAGATAGTATTATAGCCTTGCAGGGTGTTTTTTAAAGATAATATGAAATGATGTAAATAAACACTCAGTACAGACTCTAATGACTCATATCATGTTGTAGTGGAGGTACCCCATTAGGTGCATCTCTCCCTGATTGCCAGAAGGGCAATACTGGGTTCACCCTCATGATCTTGGCATCCCAAATGCCTGGCTCTGGAGCCAAATAACGAATGAATTATACCCACAAAATGTCCCTATTTTTATGTTAAAGTCAACTGAAGAGGTAAACTAAAAGAAAAGAAAAAGGAAGAAAAAAATACTGAGGAGAGTAAAAAGCAGGTGGCAGAGGCAGCACTCAACAGGAGCCAGTGTGCAATGGGCAGCAGCCCTCCAGGATAGAACAGGACAGACCAGAGGCAGGACAGGACAGACCTGGCAGAAAAGGGGCCCAAAATGCCACCCAACTACTCCTCAATGCTGCATAAAGGCCCTGATGAGTCACACTCAGGACAACACTTTAGAACACTGTTAACTATAAAACTGACCTATCTGAGAAATTTCTATTCGTTTCTAATCTGAGAACTGACAATCAAACTTTCCCCTGTGTTATCTGAAGAATAAACCCTGGGGCTATTTTGGCATCATGCAGAGCAATTCAGCAGCTAAGGGAGTGACTGACTGTGTGAACTTGGCACCACATGTAGCTAACATCACACAGAAAAGACCAGGGCCCATGCAGCACTTCACACTTACACACTGGTCATGCAAAAGAGCAAGGGGCTTGCCACCCAATGCCAGTTCCCCACAGAAGGAAAGGAAGAGAAATTCAAAACTGTTTTCCTGAGGTAGGGATGTAGCTCAATGGGAGCACATGCCTAGCATGCATGCTCACTGAGAGTAAGCAGAAGCATGTGCCACTGTGCCTGGGCTCAGAAATAAAGGAAAATATGTTCCTGCACTTAAAAAGCAGACATCTGTGTCACCTCTGGACAAGTCAGTAGACAGAGATGAAAACAAAAAAGATGACTAAGAAAGAAGGGTAAGAGCATAAGAAAGCAAGCCAGAAGGTTCTCAGGTTAACAAAAGGGGTATGCTGGCAGGTGGGAAAGAGGGTCCTACTGCAAGAATGCAGTCGATAGAGGAGGGAGGAGATGTCCTGGGGAGAAACTCTACCAAGTGGGCATGTGAAGGGAGGCAGGCAGACCATCAGAGAGGATGAGCAGGTTTGGGTAGACAGGGGTAGAGGAGGGGTGTTTTAAGTTTTGGAATGTAATGGCAGAGGTGAGGTAGTCCTTGTGATGGTCTCGGTGAAGTGCAAAGTAGATCATGTGCAGAAGGCAAGTGAGAACAGAAGCAGGAAGAATTTTGAACAGCATGGATGAGGCTTGTAGCAGTCACTATGAAAAGAGTGACAGTGAATCACAAAAAACACAGTGTGACTGTTGGAGATCACCCAGGTGACCCCAATTTATGCAAACAGGTCCCAGTCTGCCCTGTCGTGTGATTTTCTCCAGCACTGTTCAGCAGCCCAGGAGATAACACAAGGACAAAATGGTCAGAAGTGGAGGGCTGTGGTAAGAGACTGAGTTAAAATGAGAACTACAGAATCTAAGTTGGTTAAGGAGGGAAATGAAGGGCCTGATGGATAGGTAAGCAGCAAAGGATCCAGTGGGACATAGAGAGACAAGGTCTATAGAGTGAGCTGAGGAGAAGGCCACCGTCACAGAGGCACCCAGAAACCCAAGCAGTCAGAGAAATAGATGAGGCAATAAAATCCATCTGGGAATAAAGTCCCTCAGCAGGGAAGTAAATGGGGCAATGAAGTTCAATAAAGTTGTGGCAGAACAGACCATGAGGCAGTTACTAATGGTGAGTGGGAGAAGTGAGCAAATCAGCAGGTTGAGATTTACAAGGTGGGCAAAAGGGTAGATTACACCTCAGGCCGATGCTCTGAAAAGCAGACTATTACATGAAGGTGGAAAAACAACAGGCTGGCACACCCAGGTCAAGCACGGGTCCCCTGTCCCACCTTCTGAACAGGCTCATCTCTGAACTGCTAAAATCAGTCCACCTACACAGGTAATTCCAGCAAATTTTTAATCTGAAAAATTCCTGTCAATGTTTTCTCTGCATTTATATAAAACAAATGCTAGAGGACTATTTCTAAGGATTACCACAGATTTCCCAGTACAAAATCTTCAGAGAATGGACATTTCACCTTAAATTTTCAAAGGGAGTCACCCATCTACCGCATGCCTTCAGGGTGTAATTGATATTTCTATTAGTTCTTTAATAAACAAGATTTCATATCTTATACCAACTGGAAACAAGGGTTGTCTGAAAATGAAATCTATGACTTTGCTATCTGTATTGAAGATGCAGGAATCTGACTTTTTTTTTTTTTTTTTTTTTTTTTACTATCTCCCCATCATCCAATATATTGTCACTGATTCAACCATGGTCTCATACACAATGCAGTTTTGTTTCTGTGGTACTAGGGTGAGCTCTATCCCGAGTCCTGGCCTCAAATTCGCCATCCTCTTACCTCAGCCTCCCAGGTCACTGGGAGAGTCGCTAAGAGTAAGCAGAATCATGTGCCACCGTGCCTGGCTTAGAATGGAGCATTTTATGTTACTGAGGTATTTCATGGGGAAATTTGGCTCTTCTACTCCTCTGAATAGGCTTTTGTCTCCTTTGGGAAATGTCATTTATATCCACATATCTATTTTTTATTTTCCCAGCAGGATGTTCCCTGTTCTGTTGGAACACTCTATGAATAGCTCTGTTATTGCACTTCATACATTGGAATGTCAACCAAAACAAGCTTCATAACCTTGGGCAAGTACCTCTCTCGTTAAGTCCCTGGTTAATTTACTTATGTGTAAAATGGAGAAAATAATAAGAACTTCATCAGGCTATTTCATCGATCCATGAGCTAATGCCTGGAAAATACTTGGAATCATACCTGGCATACAGCAAGTGCTACAGAAATGTTTGCTATTATTATAATATTTATTTTCATGTCTCTTTTATAGCATTTGTTAGCACCTTCAAAATAGAGACTAGGTCTTAATCTCAACACCTAGTACAACTTAGTTACTGGCAAATGGGAGACATTCAGAGACTGAATTCAAGAATCAACCAATTCTTTGGCAAGTTATACTCCATGTATGTACAAAATGTCAAAATACATTCTACTGTCATATATAACTAAAAAGAACAAATAAAAATTTTGAAAGAATTGGCCAATCTTTATATCACAAAAGAAGTGAAATTTTATATATTAAAAATAACGAGCCCAAGTACCACCTTACTCATAACTTGTTTTTTCTGAAGAATATTTAAGATAGTTCATAAAGATACAGCCTAAGGTTTGAACTATGTAACTTAAATACAAGAAATAGAAAATTTTCACTTTTGCTATAGAAAAAATTCAGAGCCTAGCTCTAGACCAGAGTGGGCTACAGTAGTTTCACTCACAGATTTAGGCTATCCAGGAAGGAGGGAAAAGAATAATGGGAACAAAGCACATCTGCTTAATCTGCCACCATTCTACAGCAGGGGTGTCTCAAAGTAGTTGGTGACAGAAGGGGAACAACTAGAACATACAAAAAGATTTCAAACTATTATTGATAAAGCCCCCATGTGTGGGGGCATAGGGAGGTGGCCCCTCTTGTTCTCCAACAGAAATCAGTCATTTTCCATAGCTTGTCTTGATTTAGGACCATATCTCACCCTATTTAAAATCAGCACTGCTAATATTTTAATATTTCAGCTCTTTGCAGATATGTATTATTTCTGAACCCAATGAAAATGAGTCGATCATCAGCTAGTAAGACTTGACTCTTTTCCTGATTGGGGGGTGTGCAGGGGAGCCACCTTAGTCACCATAATGGAATTCAATGAATGTCCATGTTAAAGATTGGGTGTGTTAGTTTTCTCAGAGGAACAAAGGCCCTTATCATATCCTAAGGTCAACCAACTAGAAGCCCATATAATAAGGATGATGTGAAGACTCAGGAAAATCTTTAGCAAACTGAGTTCCCTTCTACTGCACTCAGTTCCTCATTCCTATCCACAGAAGGCCATTCTACACTTTCCCTTTAGCCACGGGACAGTAAATTTCACAACCTAAGGTGGAGTGAAATGACTATAGCATCTGGATAAATACAGATTCAAGCATGAACATGGAAAGAAACACAATTCAACTCTTCTTCACACCTGAAGAGTCTATTCATGACAGCAAACTTGGATACAGGCATGGGAACAAATACCTGCTCTTCCCAACAATGGAAATGCAATCGCTTTGTGCAATAACTTCACTTCTCTTTTCCCAAGTAAGCCAGCAAAAAATGCACATAGAATGCATTCCATTCAAGAAAGTTAAAAAGAAAAAGATAAAAGCAAGTGCACGCACACACACAGCCTAATAGTGTGTGCCTTCTATAATGCACTGTTATCTACTTAACCTTAAATTTGAAAAAAAAAAAAAAAATGCACACTGTGATCTCAACCTGGTAAAGATTGCATGTGAAGATTAAAAATCTCAACTGCATATCTTTTAGTTCTTCATCTTTTAATTTCTGCTAAGCAGTTAAGAAACTAGAGCAGGAGTCAACTTTCTGGTCAAAGGTGTTACAATTCCCTGTGCAATCCACTTCAGGATGCTCTGAGTCAAGACCAAGTCAAAATCAGATGGAGTAACCTGACAATAAGACTGTTGTTTTCATATCCTAGAGTTAAGGAGGGAGGAGAAGCTGGAAGGAAAATAAACTCTACTGAAATGAGTAGTCACTATATGGCTTAGAAACGCTCCCTGGAGAGAGGGAGGGGAGAAATCCTCCTGGGAAGATGGCCTCCCTCTGGACCAAGGTGGAACTGGAATCCAGCAGGCAGCCCAGCAGCACACTCTCCTGACCACTTGCACAGAGCAGGTAGGCACTCAGCACAGTGACTGGCAACCAATATAAAGCACAGACACGTTCACAGGAGGAGGTGCCAGTGTGAGAAAAGATATAAAATCTGAAATTTTAAAACTGGAGAAAAAATATAGGGAATTTTTAGAGGAAAAAAAAAAGGGGGATAGCAATTTTAAAATATCTTTACAGAGCTGAATCCTCTAGGCACAAGAACATAAAATTCTTGTTAGTTCATGGAAATGTCATATTGAGTTTTTGACAAATAGGATCAACAAGGAAAATTCAGGAAAAACTCTTTTTCATGGTTGTTGTTTGTTAGGTTTTAGAGGGGTGGAAGAACTTGTAAATGCCTTAAGAGAGAGTCTCAGTTGCCTTCCAATTTCCCGACATTTCATATTTCTCAGAAGAACAAAGCCTCGTGAAAGACTGGACATGATGTTAGTGGGTGAGGCAGAGACCATCCCAGGGACTCAGTTTTCTGCATGCCTCTTACTAGTTTCTTCTCATTTAGGCAAACTTCCATTTGGTGCATTGCGCAAGTGGGCTTGCAGAATGGTAGAGATGATGGCAGGCTCCTGTCTTGCAGCGGTTTGTCACATGTCACAGGAGGGACACAGTAGGATAAATGAGTAACAGAAGCATAAAACCCCAGTCTCTCAGAAGTCATTTCACAAAATCAAGAAAGGACTGGAGCAGCATAGGTGACATTCACAGGTGTTTTCTAACTTTTTATATTATATTAATTTCAAGATGACCTATCTTATGATTATTAGGTAGACCACAGCTCTTAATTCAGTATATTTCCTCCAAAATGGTTCGACTTTTATCTTTTTGAAGATGACTTCAAGGCATTAGAAACTGCCCTCAACAGTAATTGCAGGAAGCACACCTGCCAGGTTGCAGCAGTAAAACCACGTCCTGACCCCAGCAAGAAGGCCGAGAGAACCTGCAGCCAACCTGAGAGGGCTCAGTTAGTTTGGTAAAAGGTAGGGAAGGAGTAATCTTGTATCCAAAGTTCTGCAGAGTTTTCTTTGCTTGCTGCACATGCACACACACACACACACACACACACACACACACACACAAAAGACCCAGAAAATATCCAAAGATCTTATAATTAATAGGCCTCTAACCTACCTAAGAAGGATGACTATTTTTCTATACCTTACCTCAAGATGCTCATTCTTGCACATCCATACTTAGAAAAAAGAATGAGTAATATTAAAACAAAGCAACAGTACACGGAACAGACCTTACAGAGTTAAGATATAAAACATATGCAATAATATCCTACATTCTACACATATATGAAAACTATGAAAGAGCCTTATTATAGTACATGTGGGAATCCCCCACATGAACTGAAGAATAATTTGACTGACTGAAAGTAGAACTTAAGGCCAGGGAAAGGATTTCCCCTGTGGTTGATTAAAAACTTTATTCTTGTTTTGAGTGGTCTTACCAAGTGGCCATGAAGTGAGCAGAAGACCTCTTAAAATAATTTTTGTGAACTTTTTCCCTTGGTACTGAATTCTAAGATTGGCTTAAGGACAAACAACCCTAATGCCCTCAAAAATGTCTTAAAAGTGCTCAGTAACACAAATAAGAGGGCATGTGAGGTTCAAATGCTCTGAAAAAACACTTCAACCAGTCCCTCTTAATGCTGTTCACAATTGTCTGGAATGCAATTATCTACAAACTGGCCATTTTTGTCATCATAAAATTTATTACAAGGGTTTTTGAAACAATAAGTTTCACAAAACACCTAAAATGATGGCACAATAAAGACATCATTTCAAGAACATTCTGATCATATGCTACAACAGTAATATATTCTTTCATTCTTACTGAGAATGGACTTGAGGTAAACATGTAAAGTCATTTGAGTGGGAAAGAGTTATCAGGCCAAAAATTACTGTACTGAGAAGAATTTCACCTCAGAAACAATTAAAAAAAAAAAAAAAAAAAAAAAAACCAGCAAGATTTCTGAAATCTTAGCTCCTCAGGTTAAACCACTTTAAGGCAGAAGAGGCGTGAATGGGTGTCAAAATCATGCTAGACAACATAAACTAATAAACTTCCAGGACAATTTTATACACAAAAATATTTCCAGTAAATTAACTAGAAAAAATATATTTTGGTCTTTACTAGATAAGCTTCAGGAATGGATAAGAGTTCTTGCCCCTGACAGTGAGGGAAATGTGCAGCTTTCTTATGCAGAAGAACAATCTGTGCAGCCATATGAGCAGAATGAGCAGCTGATGCAGTTTGCAGATTATGAAGATTTTAAGGTAAAACCAGGAAACCAAAGGTATGGAGACTGGAATAAAGAGTCAATGTACCTTCAAACCCTTCTCAGAGGTATGCGTAATGTCTATCCTTGTGCTCACAGCTTTGAATACAAAGTCTATACGTTCGGAGTTCAAAAGAAAATTGGGCATGGTCTAAAATACAACAGGGTACCAATAGGTAATTCAAAAAATCTTTTAAATTGATATTACCCTGTGCTTAGTGATTTACTTCCAGGGAGTAGAGTATGGTAAGAAGGGGAAATAAATTTACAGTGTAAACACCTGGCAAACATTAAAAACTGGTCAAGAGATCAAGGTCAAGATCCACAGAAGTAAGTCACATTGACAGGGTGCTACCTTTGTATAGATGTGATGAAAATGTCACTTTGCCCTGTGGTTTTCTTCCTAAAACCCACACCCTGCCCGATTATCAGAAAAACGTCAGAAAATCCTGAACTAAGGGACAGTCTAAACTACTGGACAGTCTACTTTGCCCAGTAGTCCTCAAGACTAACAAGGTCATCAAAAACAAACATCTGAAAGACTGTCCCAGACCAGAGGAAACTAAAGAGACATGACGACTTCCTCTAATGAGAATCCTGAGTGGAGGTACTGCAGCAGGAAACCGACACCATTCAGAGCTCATGGGTGTTTCCCTAGTGTTCGAGTGTGGATTTCTGTTTAATAATAATATACCAATGTTTGCTCTTTACTTGTGACACACATAATGTGACAATGTGAGAGTTAGCAGTAGGAGTAACTGAGTGAGGGACATATGGAAACTTCTGTCCTATCTTTGCAACTTTTCTTCAAATCTGTAGTTACTCTAGAATAGTTCATGTAATAGATTTAAACTGAGAAACTGAACCCACAGCACCAACCTGCAGTATTTCAGATGAGCACTGCAGCACAGGTTACCCCAACAGGGACAGGCCCAGGCTGGGATTCTGACCATTCTGCAAGTTGACCAACAGACATTGGAAACCTGTCTGAGATGCCAGGAGACCACAGATGGCCGTGCATATGACAAGAACAAACATCTCAGAACTGCCTCACACCCCCATCTGAAGTGAAAAACAGGCAATTTTATGCAAGGGAAAAAAGACAAAGCCTAAACAGGTTGGCTGCAGGCCATCAGTGCTCTGTGAAAACACATGACAAAGCAGCCTTCAGACTTCACTTAGCAAGTATCATTGCCAGAAGCCAAGCAGGTGCAAAGAAGTGACACAGACTCACAGGGCTCTATCCTACCTCCTTACCATTCGTAAGGGAAGTCAGGAGTAGGGACACACAATTCCTTTAAAGTTTTATGGGAAAGAAGTCCATGTGACATAAATTATCTATTTGTAAGACTGTCCAGTCAGGAAATGTGTGGTACCATTTCATCATGTTTTGTAAGGAGGTGGTGATGCCTTTAAGTGCTAATCAGTACAGAAAAATATTTTGTCTTTACAGAACAAACATGTGGCATGACAGTGTTTGCTACAATGGATTTATTTAATTGCCTTGAATTTCAAGCCAAAAAGAAATCTGGGGATTTATCTGCTCTAACCAAAAAGTTCCAGAATTTATCAACTAGATGAATATGTAGCACTCACCAGGCCAGAAAATTAAAACGAATGTCTTTAAATGTTTTCAGAACATCAACACACTGTCAATCAAAATCATAACAGTTTTTTGGAAACTTGATCAAATTATCTGAAAGCCCATCTGAAAGAAAAATGATGCAGAAATAGCCCAGGGGAAAAAACCTGAGAAAACAGTAACAGTAATAATGGTGGTGCTCTACCACAAACTCCAGTAATTAAACAGCATGGTAGCCAACTAGAATGGACAGATGTGACATGGAAAGGAACAGAGCATCAGATCCAAACATTATAGACTGGCTCACTATTCAAACATTTATGAGTACCTGCTAAATACTGCACTGTTGATGGTCACTGGGAACAGTCAAACTAAACACCCAAACCAGGTCAGCCAAAAAGATAAAGCATCCACAAACTGGCAACCATAGAGGAAAAAATTAAGTGAGGTATTTTTCTCATGTTTTATACCTTAACACATCTCATATAAATAACTATATAAACTCCCAGCATTACTAGAATATAACTGAGTATCTACAAATAATTTTATGATGAGAAAGATGTGAATCCAAGAATAATCCATTGTGAAGTATGTTCACCTACCATGTCAGTAGGTGTATGGTTAAATCAATTACAATCTAGTCAAATAAGCGGTAGCTACATGGACATCAAATTGCTGATGAAGAAATTTATTAACATTTAAAATGTCAGTATTGAATAAAAAAGTAAGTTATATAGAGTTACTTTATATTAGGTAGAGGGGAGTGAAAGCAGGGGACGGGGCACGCGGGAAGGAATGATTAAGTAGAGTGAAACAGACATTATTACCTCATGTATATGTATGACTGAATGACCCATATGATCCTGCAATATCCTGCAATCAGAGGAATGAGAGATTACACTCTATTTATGTATGTTCTATAAGTGCTTTCTACAGTCATGTACAACTAATAAGAACAAATAAAATTTAAAAAAAATTTTTTTAAAGTTATACAGACAGTAAGTAGACCTCCATTTAAAAAGGTATTTAAAAAGACAGGAAAACAAACAGAGGAGGTCAATTTTTCCTCAAATTAATCTATAAATTCATGTATGCCCTCAATCAAAGAAAGGCATTTCATGGACCATAATTCTGAGTTGTATATGGAAGAGCAAAAGGCAAAGACAAGGGACAATTTTAAAGAACATGGAGAAGGGATTTAAACTACCAGACAACAGGACATAATAAAGAAATGAAGACATAATAAAGCAAGAGTGAAAGTGAAGCAGGAAAATAAGAACTAGATGAGTGGAACAAAAAAAAGATCTAGATGGACAAAGATGGGACGGTCTGTATCCACACAGTGCAGGAATACTACGTAGCTGGACATGGGGCGCTAGGACCACTGTTGTCCATGGGAAAAACAAAACCTTAGATGGGCTGCAGATGAAAACTATGAAAAGCAAAACTTCACAACTCTTAATAGAAAACAGAGGGAGAGAATATTTTATATGACTTTGGCCCAGAGAAGATTTTTTTTTAAATAAGACACAAAAAGGAACACACAAAGAAACTGATAAGTTTTACTGCATTAAGAGGAAAATCTCATTCAACAAAAGACATACATTTAAAAAGTGAACAATCGAGTCTAGAACTAGAAGAAGATATCTGTAACATATAGATAACAAAGAACTAATATGCAGAATAGAAAAAGATTGCCTACAAATCAATAAGTATGACACCAATAGAAAATGGTCACATGATAGGACATGTACCCAAATGGCTAATTAACACAGATTCTCAATTTCATCAGTAATGAAGAAAAGTGTAAATAAAACAAGATTCTGTTTCATACCTGTAATACTGGCACAATTAAAGTCTAGCAATGACAAGTGTCCACAAGACGTCAGGTGAGATACAACCTCTTCAGAGAGAAAATTCATCAGGGCCACTAAATTTGAAGTTGCACATGTCCTAAGACTTCAGTTTTCTGATTATATATCCCAGATGAACTCTGGGACATGCACTAAGGCAGTAGGTACAAGAATGAACACAGCCACATTTTTTCCAATAATGAAAAATTGCAAGAAACTAAGTCTGTCAGTAGGAAATGTATTTAAAAATAGGGACATTTATAAAACTGAATACTATAAGACTATTAAAATGAATGAATTAGTTATAGATATTAATGTAAATAATCTCAAAATCATAATATTGAGCAAAAAAAAAACACAAACTGGGACGACACGTACAATATGCAAGCACTGGGGCGCGTGCAGAGCCAAGTGGCTGAGGTCCCCCAGCTTCCAGGAGTGCTGCCCAACACAGTCCTCTGCAAAGAGACCCACCCATCTCACACCCCCTCCTCTCCAGCGGCAGCATTTGGCCAACAACAGTGAGTGTGGGGCCAGGAGGCCCGGCTCCCGCCCCAGCTGGGGCAACCCTCAGGGGCTCCCTTGGGTTCCCAGAGGCCTTCCCTGTAGCCAGTGCAGCCCAGCTTCCCCTCCGCCCTGCCTGCTTCCTTCTCTTCCACAAGCTTTAGTCCTAAAATTTCTCAACAACCTTCCCCCATCTCAATTTTCACAGCCTCTGTTTCCCCAGAACTAACTTGCAATAGACACAATTCACAGGTTATTTTAAAAAACATACCAGCACACAGCTTGTTGTGAAACATAGTCACTTATGTTTAAGAATATTCACACAATTAGTAATATCACAAAAACAAGCACCGGCATGTTCACCTCTGGAAGGTGGGAGAGGGTCAAGGCTGAGGAAGAAAACAAGTTTTAATGACTACATACCATTTTAATTATTACACTGGATACTGTACATATATGTTACAGTACTCCTTGTGCTTTGTATTCCTGAAATATTCCATAATTTTAAAAAATCACTTTGAGAAGGAGCAGTGTGCCCGTGTGAACCATGTCTACCTTCTTTTTGCTTCAGTCGCAATGTCACACACATGGCAATGGAGTTCTCAAGGTATTCCTGCATTGGAAACAAGAATGAACTTCTGGTGAAAGTAAAAGAGAGAGCTGAAGAGTTCTTTCTTTCTTTCTTTCATTTTTAAACCTGGCAATCTTGAAAAGTATTTACCATATTTATAAGTCTCCAACGCCTCATGGTGTACCAGCAAAGATCACTTGAAACAGGCTGCTACACAGAAATCATGCATAATTTTCACAGCAATTCCACTTATCTTTCTTCTCCTCAAGAAATTATCAAATTTCGAGTAAATAGCAGTAAAATTATAGGGATAACTTTGATTCTGCCAGGTTTTACACATAATGGCACCATGATTTGACTAGGGCATTTGACTCTGAATCTGTATGGTACATAATTGCCACAAACAAACCATGGAGAAAACTTCTAAAAAGTAGGATTCAGAGTAAAAGGAGATACCTAGAATTATTCTTTCTAAATTTAGAACACATTCCAATACAAAACATATTATGGTATAATTATAGTTACATAAAGTACAAAGTGCTCATGATTTTTCTATTTATAATGTAAATAATAACAAAATCAACTACCTTGAGATTTTTCAAAGAACACATCACGTGAAATACTTACATAACTGAATGTTTCTCCACATTTACTACTTAATTCCTCAATGGCCAACTTTACTGTTGAGCTCTATAAATTTCACTGTGTAATAAAATGAGTTCCACATCCCTCGGGTTGGGCCCTAGGAACAGTGTCTTTCCTTGTTCCCACCCAACCTTCTGAGCTATGTATGACAGCAAAACATCACATGAGAGGATCCAGAAGCTCAAAAGAAGAGAATAAGAACCGGGGGTGGGTGGGGGACAGGATGAAAAGATTCAAAGATTTTTTTTCTAACTTACTAATTTGAGGAAAATAGGTTTTGTAGATGTCCAAAGCACCAAGCACTATCAATCTAATTTATGTTTAGATTATTATTAGTTATTCAGAACCACTACTGAAAAATTAAACTTCAGGTTCCATATCTGTTTGATATAAAATTTATAGACAAGAACTGTAAAGGAGAACGAAAAACAAATCAAAATTTTCAGACACAGGCAGCAACTGTGTTGAGTATGAATGAAATCTCTTCTTTTCACCACGATAATATTACAAGTATAACACTGTCAAAAAAAAATCTTTTTACTTCTTGTTTTCCCAGTTATCATTCCATTTCTCAATTTTCACAAACCTCAGCTCAGGTTAAGACAACCCAGGCACGCCCTCTTGTGGTACAAAAAAAACCCTGCCCAAACACGATGCACTACAGCCCAAGGGGAATTTTCTCGCTGGAGAGCAAGTCCTTGACTGTCTGCACTTTACAGACAAGAAAACAGCCACCTAAGGCCAAGCAACCTGCTTCCTGGCAGTATCAACCAGAGAACTGGGTACATTTCAAGGCCGTTCACACGCCACCACAGCTCCTGATCATAGTGTCTATTCATCCTGTAATTTTTGGTACCAAATTTCCATGACTATATTTAAAGCAAACACCAACCACATATTACTACAACATAAACCTGAAGCAACAGTTAGAACCTGATTTTAACTTCAATAGTCTTAATGTAGTTTCAAAGCAACTATTTCAGTAATATTTCCAGGTTTAATACAGCATATGTGTGATCATTAACAAAATAGGAAGTGAATAGTGGGCAAAACGTTGACAAGAAAGTTCTTTTTCCAATATTATCAGAAAGTACATGAATAGGATTCTATTTCGTGTAACACCACCAATCTACTTGTTCCTGAAAGTCCGTCCTTTTTTTTTTAAATTTATTTTTATTTTAAACAAATGGGATACATCTTGTTTCTCTGTACATGAAGTAGAGGCATACCGTTTGTGTAATCATACATTTACCTAGGGTAATAGTTTTTGATTCATTCTGTTATTTTTCCCTTCCCACCACCCCTCTTTTCCCTCTATACAGTCCCTCCTTCCTCCATTCTTGACCCCTCCCACCCCCCACACTATGTGTCATCATCCGCTTATCAGCAAGATCATTTGTCCTTTGGTTTTTTGAGATTGGCTTATCTCACTTAGCATGATATTCTCCAATTTAATCCATTTGCCTGCAAGTGCCATAATTTAATTATTCTTTATGGCTGAGTAATATTCCATTGTGTGTGTGTGTGTGTGTGTGTGTGTGTGTGTATACACACACACACCACAGTTTCTTTATCCATTCATCAATTGAAGGGCATCTAGGCTGGTTCCACAATCAGGCTATTGTGATGGAAGGCCATCCTTAAAGGACAGGCAGAAATAATTAGAATTTCCAAAGGAATGAAGGGGTCATCCTCATTTACATCCTAATGTCAATGAATATGAACAAGGAGGTTAATACTTTGTGTTAATGGTTTGGGCTAAAAATTTTTTAATTCACTAATTTCTGAACACCTTCATTACATATATCTTCATCATGAACTTATAAAATTAAAAGTACCTCCCCCACAAGGTTGCTTTAAACGTCAAATTAACTAAAGGATTACGTAGCCTTTTCTAATATTTACCCTTCTTATTCTCTTTGTACCAAAGAAATACACAAAAATGCTCTTTATTAATGGAGATGAAAGATCAAGTAAGGAAAATAATTAAAAGGAAATACTAAATTCATGGGCAATAATTTTTCCACTCTGTAAATACCCCAGTGTCCAAAAGTGACTTCACCTGTGAAAGTGATCCTACCTAACCAGGCTACCATGTCAGCAGACCACGTCAGCTGCCACTTTCCTTCCCAATGCTCCGTGTGTGTCCTCCCCAAAGGTGGACACCAAGTGGGTCTAGGAGGATCAGCTTTAAAGCTCAAGCTATGCTACACTCCCCTGATAGGACCTCCGAAGTGAGTCATGCTTTCCCACATCAACAAGCAGAACAAAGCCCCTGAGTATCCTACCTTCCTCACTTTAGTGAATGACACCACCACTTGCTCAGCAGACCACAGTGGAACTTGAATTTTTCTCCTATATTCTCCATATTCCACCTGTCACAAAGTCACATCACTCCCAGCTACAGACCCTTACACCCCCCAACCCCCTGCAACCTGGCCTGCAGCCGTTCGGCTCTTCCCTTCCCCAGTCCACGGCCCTGCTCCTCTGTATGTGCCTCTCCTTCCCACTCAGGCAGGTCAGTCACCAGTCCCCACCCCAAGTCCATGCTTCTGTCATCCTTTCATCTTTATCTTTAGGGTACTTAACAAGTACGAGTGTCCTGTAACTCTCTGTTGAATAATGGACTTGCTTTGAGGGAAGGAAAAGCAGAAAAGTACCATTTGGCTCAATAGTTGGTAAGAAAAATGGCTTAATGAATTCCATCAAAAAGTTGTTTGTTTCCAAAATAAAATTTTTTTCATTTGCATTAGACTTGGGAGAAATCATGGGTACAATGTTCTAGGGTCACTGATTTTTCATTAAAATTAGGCAAGTTTCTACCTGAAAGGCACCGAAACTCAACCCCCTATTTTACATACAGGGACATTCGGGTCCAGAGTCATAAAATCACTAGCCCCAGAGACTCTGATTTCTGGTCTGGTGCAGAAAATGGCCAGCTACAGCAGGAACTGTCCTGAAGGGCTTCTCTTGGGTACATTCTAATCCCCCTGAGGAATGTTATGCCCAGATTATTTATGTCCCCACATATATGGGATTGCACACAGTTAGGATGACACACAAGGCTTAGAAGGACATGCCTCTCTGTGTCTGAAGAATAAAAGGTGGTAAGCCACCGTCAATTTCTTTCCTGAAATTGACGAACTGAAGAACTGAAAGGAAGAAAATAACCCACCCCCCTATATCTGAACTATTTTACAAGAATAGGATCACAGCTGAACATGGTGGCACAGGACTTGTAATCCCAGAAGCTCAAGAGGCAAGAGGAGTAGAATCACAAGTTTAAGGCCAGTCTGGGCAATTTAGTGAGACCCTGTCTCAAAATAAAAAAAAAATAAAATAAAAAGGGCTGGAAGTGTAGCTCAGTGTAATGTCCCTGGATTCAATCCCCAGTAATTCAAATCATAAAAGGATGCACAGGACCAGATAGGATAGGATAGGATAGGATAGGATAGGATAGGATAGGATAGGATAGGATAGGATAGGATAGAAAAGAAATCTAAGGAGCTACAATTTCTTCATTAAGGAGTCTTAGCAGCATCTGCACTAATGTTCACATGCATAGGAAATACAGCTAACACTGGCAATTGAATTCTAGGAAAGACAACTAGTAACAATTTGTGTTACAATTAGAATACAGCCAGGTACTGTGGTGCACACCTGTAATCCCAGAAGCCCAGGGGCTGAGGCAGATGAATCACAAGTTCGAAGCCATCCTCAGCAACTTAATGAGGCCCTAAGCTACTTAGTGAGATTCTGTCTCAAAATAAAGAATAAAAAGGGATGCGGATATGTCTCAGCGGTTAAGCACTCCTGGGTTCAATCCCTGGGACACACACAAATTAGAATCTGACGAGTATCTGACATGGAACAGTCATTCACTGAGTCTCAACAAAGTACATCAAAGCAACTTACTACACTGAAGTCAGCAATATAGTCCAGTTCCCTGGATGGTCACCCTTCACGGAATTTTAAGTTTTTGAGTAGTTACTCATTTTTGGTGAAGCCATTCATTTTCAGGGTAAGATTTGAAAACTTTTCCTAAGTTAACAGTTGTACAGCCACCACACCGATGCTCTCTCCAGTCCCACAGATCCTCTCTACACCCATTTACAGCCAACTCACCACCAATCCCAGACCCAGTGATCACTGATCTGCCCATGGTCTGGCCTGTCCTCAAACTTCCAGGTAAGTGGCATTGTACGACGTGTCATTCTTTTGTGTCTGGCTTCCTTCACTTGGATACTGTTTCTGAGGGTCATTCCTGTTGCACATTCAGGACTCCATTCCCCTGTGTGGCTGACAAGGATATAGCACATTTTGCTCACCAGCTGATGGATGCAGACTGTTTCTAGTTTTTGTCTACTGTGAATAACATTGCTACGAACATTTGTTTGGTTTTTGAATGGGTACAATTTTTTATAACTTTGAGATGCAACTAATAAACAAAAAATGGCACGCATCAAAAATATACAACTTGATTAGTTTTGACTTATATACTCATGAAACTAACAAGTATAATGCAGATAATGAATACATACATCACTCCCAAATCTTTCGTTGTGTTCCTTGCTTGGGAATCCTTTCCCCTTCTTTCTCAAGCCACCTTCAGGCAACCACTCATCTGTTCTCTATCACTACACATTAGTTTGCAGTTTCTAGAATTTTATCTCAGTAGAATCTTACAGTATGGTACTTCTGGAGGGTGTCCGACTTCACACAGCACAACTATTCTGAGATCCATACGCACTGCTATCTGTATTAACAGTACTTTCCTTTTCTGTCAGGCACCATTCTATTGTTCAGATAAAACCAAAGGGTGCTTACCTATTCATCTGCTGAAAGACACTTAAATTTTGTAGTTTTTGACAATCACAAATAAAACTGCTATGAACATTGTATATAACCTCAGACTCAATATAAATTGTCATTTCTCCTGATGGCCTACCTAGCAATGGACTGCAAGGTCATATCTTAAATATATGTCAAACTGTGTTTACAAAGTTGACACTTTTTCATCATAGCTATATCACTTGATACTCCTGCTAGTGAGGATTTTCCACTGCTGGTTGACACTTGTACTGTCAATTCTCTGAATTTTAGCCATTCCCATAGGCATGTAGCAGTATCTTATTATGACTTTAATCTAAGTTTCCCTAATGACTACTGATGTTCATGCCAGCATAGTTTAATGGTCAGCTAGTGATATGGGCAGTGGTTGTGCCCAGACATCCTGCACCTATAAGGCTTCCACACACACTGCAGTTGGAGCTGTACTGGGGTTAATAAGAGCATTCATTCAAAGGTGCAAAGCTGCACCCACTTCTCCTTTGCTTTCAATTTTTGCTGTACTCTCCCTGGGCTGCCAAGGAATGGGTGGAGAGCTCATCTCAGTCCTTCTATGGTTCTCTCATTTCCACAATCAGCCTGCTGAATTTCTGGTTGGGGCTCAAGACCAGTAAATTACAAACTCAATATAGCAAACTGTAAGCTTTCCATTATTAACTGAGTGCGCCATTTTGAACAAGCAATGTTGTGGGGTTTACACTCACCCTCAACCCCACTCCAAACAGCTCATAGCTTGTAAAATTATTTTTCATTAACTGAGCCAGGGGATGGGGGGAGAGCAGGAGCCCCAAGCAAGAAGGCCACTTATGCTCCCGTTTGGCTTACTCAAAAGTTCTAGCATATCTGCAACACTTCTCAATTTATTGTCTTCCTTTCCAGTCAATATCCAGTGCTTGGAATTGACAGTTCTGAACAATCTTGTTCAGTTTTCTAGTTGTTTTATTGTGAAAGAAAACCACCCATCCTCTTCATATCATCATTAGCAGACATGACCTTGGCTACCCACTTTTAACTTCTAAATTGCCACTAAAAAAAGGACTACAATACAAAAATAAAGTGTGACTATAATTCCACTTCAAATATCAAATATAGAAATGCTCTCCAGCTCCATGAAATCTGCCAAACATAACTTGAGTATTTTCCTTTAAGAAAGCGACTCTTCCACAGTGTCAGCATGCTAACATTACACTAAATTACCAAATATACAGATGTTCAGTCATTCTGAGGCTCTTGGGAGATAAATTGATTGACTGCTTGGACCTCAGCCAAGGCTCTTGACCACAAAGATCTACGATGGTCCAAATATGACAAATTCTGTGGTGTCATTAACAAAGCTTGACATAGGCAAAAAGCAAATTTTTACAGATTCCATTAGCATTATTATGTACTGTAATTACTCAACCCAGATTTTGTCATGTCACATTCTACTTTTCTCCAGTTTTTTCAAATACAATGACAAAATCCTCAAGCCTCACTTGCATTTTAATACCATTCTTTCCTGGTTACAAACCAGTGCTTCACAGCTGACTACATTCTTTCGCCTGATACCTCATTTGATCTTCCTGAAGGCTGCATGTGGTAGCAGAGCAAATATTATCCTCATTTTATCCTGTTGGAACTGAAATTCAGAGGGATTAAGAGTTCCCAACCAAGTCTAAAATCTAGATGTGCTAACAATGTTTCATTGTGTGAGCTTGAATATATCTCAGCCTTAATTTCTTAAAATGTTTCAGTAACCTCCTTGAAAGTAAGGAAAAGATAACAGAGGCACATTTTATTCTTCTGGGCCACCCAGAATCTGCCTTCTACTCCAAACTAAAGAAAACTGCTGGGGTCAGAGCTCTCCACAGAGTTGGGTGCTATACCTGGCTCCTCTTGCTTTGTAAACCTGAGCTTAGAGTTGCCTATGAATACCTTTTATCTCCACCTGCCTGTGACCACATTTTTTTTTTTTTTTTTTTTTTTTTTGTCCTTTAGTACCAAAAACTCAACTCAATTAAGGAAGAGAAGAAAAATAAAAATGATACTTAAAATTTATCAAAAAAAAAAAAAAAAAGTAGGGAAAAGGAATTAGCACCCAAACACTAGCTTTTAACACTTTTAGTTGAGGAGAACTAGTTTTAATATATATTCCCTTAGATTTTTAATTATCCAGATGCAACGGACTATGCTGAACAAGAATACATAATGTCAAATTTCATGACTGCAAAGGCAACCAAGCAAGGTCAGAGCCAACCTCTGTTCTCATCCATATTCACATTCAATCTCCACACCAACCCCACACACACCCAAAACACACCATGAAGCCCTCTAAGGAGGAAATCAGTGCTCTATCCCATATGGATCTCCCCCCCCTACACACACACACACACAGGTGCTGTTCTTAAAGTCACAAAGCTGGTGGACCATTTCAGAAAAAGAACTTGAAATTCCTTGAATACATGCCTTTGGAGAAACATCATGATTTCTCTCAGCAAAACCAAAAAAATCCTTGGTCCCTTTTGGCTCCACAAGTCCTCAAAAGAAGGTCTGTATTCACTCTCTTCACTTCCTCCCAGTCCTCCTTTGAATCTACTCCACCAGCTCCCTAGCTGCTCCTGTCAAGGTCCCCAGCATCCTCCTCTAAAGCCAGCGACTGGATTCTCAGCTCGCACCTGCCCTAGCCCATCAGCAGCACTGGGCTAAGGCTGGTCACTCCTTCCCTGAAAGGCTTTCTTCCCCTGGTGTCTAGAATATCAGACACCACTCAATGTCCATCACCCATTTCCTTGCTGACACCGTCCATCTGCCAACCTCAGGTCACAGGCAGCCCCGCTTTTCTATCTGCTTTCATTCCCTTGGTCTAAAGGGGCCCCTCAAACTCCAAGTGTCCTCAGCTGCTCCTACTGTTGTTTCAAACTAGTTCCTCCACAATCCCTTGTCCCACCCCATCTAAGCAATAGGCAACTTCACTCTTCAACTGTTCTAGATGACAACTTTTGAATCATCCTTGACATCCTTTCTCTCACCCCATATCCAGTTTCACAATATGTAACTAGAACTCCATCATTTCTCATCCCAACCCTTGTTTATGATCCCGGGCACCACCATCTCGCACCCTGGTCACAACAATAGACTGCCATCAGGTGTCCCTCTGCTTCCACCCTTCCAAATGTTCCTATCCCAGAGGACTCACACCACAGCTTCAAAAGAAAGATGTCACTTGTTTCCTTAAAACCTACCACATTCTTCTCGTCTCATTGGAAGCCCAACCTGTAACAATAACCACTGCTTATTATGATGTGACCATTCATTTCCTCTCATCGCCTACTCTCCCCACTTCCCTCCCTCACCCATCAACAGCCTCCTCCACCTCCAGCAGTCAGGCAAGCTCCTGTCCCGAGGTACCTGCACTTGCTCTTCCCTCAGCCTCCAATGCCATCCCCCAATTATCTTCAGGCTCTTTCCCTTGCCTTCTTCAAGGCTCTGCTCAAATATCACCTGTTCAGTAAAGCCTCCCCTAAACATCCCACTTACCACAGAGTCCCCATCCCTTGACTGCCTCACATTTTCCCAAAGACATTTCTGCTCTCTATGTTCTGTATATCCATCTATTAATCTGTTCTCAGTCTTAGTGTCTCCCTGCTAGAACCTCAGCTCCACAAGGCAGGGAGCGTTGTTCATTTTGTCCACTACCATATCACCAGTGCCTACAATACTGTCTGGCACATGGCAGGTATTCAACGAATACTTGGTCAATCAAAGAATCATATTCTTAAAACAATGTAGGTTTATATTAATTGATCCATATGGAGACCACAAAGTTGAAGGATTACGGACTGCTAAGTAATGGATGACTAAGAATGTCAATCATACATGGATACAGACCAGTTTTATCCAAAAGAAACATAATTCGAGTCACAAGTAATTTTAACTTTACAAGCAGTCACATGGAAAAAGTAAAAGAAAACATAAAATTAATTTCGGTGATATTTTAACTCAATATCTCCAATTAATATTATTTCAACATGTAATTAATTCAAAAAATTAATAAAAATAATATAGTCTTTTAATATTAAGTCTTTCAAATATGGTATATATTTTATGCACAGCATATCTCAATTAGTACTACACAAATTTTAAATGCTTGATAAGTAAATGTAGCCATACTAGACAGATAAATGTAGTTACCATATTAGCATAGACCTGGACCAAAACTAAATAAACCCACTGTGGTGTGAAATGTCTTACAGATTTATCCACCATTTTTAAGATTCCAAAACAAGGCTTTGATACAACCTCAGGGTTTACTAGTTTTGTCAAAACAGTTTCAAAGGATGTAGCAGAAGGGATAATAGCTTTTATTCTGAGAAACCACTTAGATCAAGTTAACTGACTGAGTGCCTTACACCTCATTCGGGTGTTTTGACTGTTAAAAATGAACACCCTTTTTCTCTAGTCTTCCATTTAGAAGCAAAGTTAAATCCGAAGAGTCTATAATCTTACCCATATTAGTACAAAAAAACACCATCTTCAAATAGAAAGAACTATTAAAATGCAATTTCCACTAACTGATATTTATCTTAGGTTAACGCTAACTCATCCTGCATTAAAAAACAATCTTTATAGAGATATAGTTGCACTAAAAGAAGTTTATTAAGTTGCCATACTGATATATTTGGACATCTAGACTATCTACACTCTTTTAAAGTAAGTGAAATAAAACACTAAGGAGATGGCTTTGAAGTGTTTAATATATGCATTTGAGTCCTCACTGTTTCTTAAAAGCTGAACTATTATATGTATGAAATGTTTTCATAACTTCTTTATCAGGGGATTAATTTCTCTCAGGATCCCATTATTCATAAATACTCAGTAGGAACTATCAGTATAACTGTCAACATTTTTCAACAAGTAAATTTAAAGAACCCAATTATATTTTAAAACTTTAAAAGTTCTAACATGTTACTTTTTTAAAAAAGCAGTAAAACAAACCAGGCAGCATCTACTCACTGGGCTGTGAACAGGCTGTTATCAATCATCTCCTGCAAACTGGTAGCTCTGAGCTGGGCTTGTGAGGCAGAAGAAGTCCAGATGGCAAACACGCCAATCCTCCTAACCCTGAAAAGCATGAGTAAAATGCATGTATGAGAAAGAAAACTTGCTAGACAGACCTCTAGCAAGTAATTACCTGGATAAGAAGTAATCTCTGCTTCCTTTTTTCTTTTTGTAAAATAAGGACTCAGAGTAAGTTCATGGCCTTGGTATCACAACTGCTTTTCTGCTTTAAGAACTCTCTTCAGGGAAAGCCTAAGTTGTCACAATAAAATATGCATCCTGCACTGTGACCTGATGGCTTTTTTTACTGGTCTGATCCTCTAACCATGTAACTTATTACCCAAACTAAGACACTTTTGAAAGTGGAATCGGGAGCGTCTCAAAGATTTACTTATCAACCAAGTAAACAGATTTATGTTGATTTTATTCTAAAAAATAAAGCAAATGTGTAACTACTACATTAAAGAAAATTTTAAAGGTTTCTTTTTATTACATGAACACTAAAAACATCATAAGCAGATTAATCTAGGTATACAGTCATGCACTGTAATCAGTTTTCTTATCAGAACATGTCTCTCATGTTGCATCACTGGAATTTTTAATTTATCACAAAGTTGCCACAATCTTTTTCAAAGGTTCACTTTATGTTGAATGCACTTTATATCTCTACTGACATTCTCTAACAAGAAGATGCTCTTCACAGGTACTGAGGAACCACCATTAATGCAAAGCAAACTGCTAAACAGGATATTCTCAATTCTATATTTGTACCAAAACTGAATTATTTCAACTTAGTTTATTTTCAGATACTGTTTTTGCATAAATTGGCAGGTTTTTCTCCACACTTGTCCCTCCAATTCATTCAATAAGCACACACTTCATCACAGGTAGTGTGCCCCCACCCCCAATGCAAATCTCCCTGTCACTTCTCACCTTAAAAAATTTCAAAGGTTTCTGTGCTCTGAGGATTTAATCTACAATCCCTAACATGGCTTTCAAAGACCTGCGTGTCCTGGTCCCTCCCAGGACACAGTGGCCTGCTGTCAAATCCCTCAATACATCTTCCTGCCCTAGGGCTTTTTGCAGAACCTTCTCAGTCAGGGCTGTCTTTTTATCCTAGATGCCTTCACATGTGCCCGATTTAAATTGTATTATGCTATTCTCCTCTCTCAAAAGTATTCTATACTTTTCCTACAAAGTTTTCATCAAAACCTGTAGAAATCCTATCTATAAAAACTTCATGGGCTGAGGTTGTAGCTTAGCACATGTGAGGCACTGGGTTCGGATCCTCAGTGACACAAAAATAAATAAATAAATAAATAAATAAATAAATAAATAAATAAATAAATGTGTTATGTCTATCTACAACTAAAAAAATTCAGAAACAAAAAAAACTTCATGAGGATATAGAGATCACATCTTCAACCATTTCTTCTTTTTTTAATGACCAGAGGTAAAATTCATTGTGCACTTGCCATGTGGCAATATCTCAGCTAAACAATTTACTGTCATGCTATAACATTAATCCCAAAAGTAACCCAATAAACGAAATACTGTAATCTTTCCAAATTTACCAATGGCATTTAGAGGAATTACTTGCCTAAGGCCACAAAGCAAGTAAGTAGAAACTTGAACACAGGTGTTTACGTCAGCTTTTCACTGCTGTAACTAAAATGACCCAACCAGAATAACTGTAGAGGAGGAAAAGTTTATTTGGGGGCTCATGGTTTCAGAGGTCTCAGTCCACAGACAGGTGGCTCCATTCCTCGAGGCTCAAGTGAGGCAGAACATCATGGTGGAAGGGTGTGGCAAAGAAACCAGCTCACATGATGATCAGAAAGCAGAAAGAGACACTCCACTCTCCAGATACAAAATATATACCCCATAGCTACACCCCCAGTGAACCACCTCCTCCAGCCACACCCACCTGCCTTCAGTTATCACACAGTTAATCCCATCAGGGGATTAATTCACTGCTTGGGTTAAGACTCTCACAACCCAATCATTTCTTCCTTGAAACCTTCTTGCGTTGTCTCACACATAAGCTTTTGGGGGACACCTCACATCCAAACATAACATTCTGCCCCGGGCCCCCAAAAGCTCACACTCCAATTTTATAGGAAGCTTAGGAATTGAGCACATCTCTTCCCATTTTCACTTGAGCTCGCTTCAGTCTGGTCTTTGCTGCCCCTGCTCCAGTGCAGGTGCTCTTAGTTAAAACCACCAGAGGCTTTCACCTTGAAATACCTGACAGCCAGGCAGGAAGACAAGCACTTTAAATTGATTATTCCTTCAATTTAAATAGTTCATCACAACCATCTTATGATACCACCGTTACCCAGAGAGGTCCAATGAATTCATTCGTGGTCACTTGGGCAAAAAGAAGCTAAGATTATTTCACTAAATTTAATGGTCAATTTCCAGTTCTTACCTTACTGGACCTGTCAGTGCTACTGACAGTTGATCACTCTCCTCTCTGCACATTTTCTCTGCCTGGTTTCCAGGTCACCACATCCTCTTGACTTCCTCTTACTTCACCGTCCATTCCTTAGCCAGAATTCTCATTTTCCCAATTTCTGCATGCTATGACCTAGGTTCCTAGTTCCCACACTTCTTGCACTTCTCCCTCCTGGTTATTTCAACAAGTCTTGTCACTTTAAATACCATCGATAAGAGCCTAGACCTTCTCCCCAAATTCAAGATGCACACATTCAGCCACCTACATGGCATCTCCCTAGGTGTCTAACAGACATTTCCACACTAGGCATCACATGGTGCCAGACTGCAGATGAACTCCTTGGGGTGGCACACTGTGACAGGCTTCCCCATCTCAGTAAATGACAGTTCCATCCTCAAGTCATCGTGAACTTTTCTTTGGCTCTCTCTCTTAAAAATATACCTAAATCCCAGCTCTTCCTCCCTACTTCCACCCACTCCTGCCATTCGCACCTCCCCCGTCTCCATCTGGAATACTGCAAGAGCCTTCCAGCTGGTTCTTCCCTTACCTTACTGTACACTATTTTCAAAATGAAAAGCTAGTCTGGTCTTAGAGAAACAAAGTCAGATCATGCCATTCCTTTGCTCAAAACTCACCAGCTGCACCCCTTCTCATTTACAGTAACAGTCCTGCTAACAGCGCATGAAATGCACCATGGCCCTGTGATACCCTCTTCCTTGCTTTCTTGTACCACCACCTCCTAGCCTCCAAGCAGCTCCTAGAGGACGTGGACACACTCATGTTCATGCTGCTCTCTCTTTAGAACATGCTTCTCCAAAGACACCTTCGAGGCCCACTCTCACCCACTTCAGGTGCCAAGATCCAGTGCCCACCTGCCAGGAAGCCTTCTCTGGGCCATGCTCTTTCACACTACTCCTCTGTACCAACATCACCCTTTATATTCCCTTACCCTGATTTACTGTTGTTTAGATTCACTCACTCATTTCTATTCCCCCCACAAGGTATGTCCCTTATCCAAACCACTTTTCTCCTCAGAATTTAAGAATTTAAATTTAAGCTCCTCAAGGGGGAAAATGTTTTGTTTTGTTCATCCTGTATCCCTCTGGTGACAAGAATGTGCCTAGCATATAACAGGTCCCTGATATAGATTCAATAACAAAAGACTGGAAATAATAAGTTAATCCTACCATGGGGAGGCAATTCAACTCTATCTCCAGACCTACTGTTCTCAAAAGCAAGTTCCTAGAGAGCACAGGCCTTGTCAGTTACAAAATTTGCACAGTAACTTGCACACAATCTTGTCATTGTTGATCATATCTGCTTCTCCAATTTTAGTTTCCCTACATTACATGAACGCTACTAGCTTGAAGAATTAAGTAGAACATTTTAAAATATGACCTTCAGGTTTCAATGATCAACACTCAACATTCTCAACTTACCCAACTGCCCAACTGCTTCCTTCTTGGAGAGAGGTATACACTACTTAGTAATATTTTGCCTGTGATTCTAACAGAGGATTAATATCCAAAATATAGAGAGAATTCAAAAAGCTTAACAACAGAAAAGCATAATCCAATTAATAAATGGGCAAATGAATTAAACAGAATACTTCTTGAAAGAAATACAAATGGCCAACAAATCCATGAAAAAATGTTCAACATCTTTAGCAATTAGGGAAATGTATATCAAAACTACACAGAAAGTTCATCTCACTCCATTTAGATTATCAGTCATTAAGAATACAAACAATCATAAATGCTGCAGAGAATGTGAAGAGAAAAAAAAAACATTTTTACGTTGTTGATGGGATTATAAACTAGTATGACCACTAAAGCGCTTGCCTAGCCTGTGTGAGGCACTGGGGTCCATTCTCAGCACATTAAAAATAAATAAATAAAACAAAGATTGGCCAAATGATATCATGGCAATCTACAACTAAAACTATAGGGAAAAAAACCAACCTAGGAATGGAACCACCCTATAGCCCAGCTATACCACTACTTGGTATTTATCCTAAAAAATTAAAGCCAGCTTAGTACAGTGGTACATGCATACCCATGTTTTATGGCTGCACAATTCATAATAAACTATTGAACCAGTCTAGGTGTCTGTCAGTGAATTGATGTATAAAGAAAATGTGGTATATTCACAATAGAGTTTTATTCAGACATAAAGAATTAAATTATGTAATTTACAGGAAAATAGATGAAACTTGAGAAGGTTACATTAAGTGAAATAAGCCAAACTCAGTCAGGGGTCATATGTTTTCTCTCCTATGTGAAAGTTAGAGAGGAAAAGTGAAAAGAAAGGGGGCGGGCATCTCATAAAAACTGAAGAGAAGTCAGAAGAGTAAAGGAAGCGGACCAGAGTGGAGAAGACAGGGAAATACTAGGAATGATACTGACCAAATTATAGTGTTATATTGTGTATATGTATGAATATGTAACAATGAATCCCACCATTATGTATGATTATAATGCATCAATAAAAAAAATACCTAAAAAATGTGCTGATTGTGAGTATGGTCTTGGAGCTACATCAGAGCTCACACTGCTCTTATCATTTGCTGCACTGTCTGTACAGACTTCATAGCTTTACAGATGCTTAAATAAGGTTGTAGGAAGAAGAGTGACAGTCTAGCTGTGGCTGCATTCTTTCTACAAGGCTCTTCTGCAGCTCCAATCGTCTCAGCTCTCCCAAAGGTACATCTTGCTCCACAGCCTAGTGTTTTCAACTTCCTCTTCATGACCAAGTCCATCTGCCAAAAGCTACGTGACACAGGTGGACAGTCTGCATTCATCTTTAACCCCCAGACTCTAAGCCTCCACTTGTTCTTAGTCCATAGTGTCCATTGAAAATATTTTATCAATCTTCTTATCAATCTCTATGTGCTCAATTAAATTTCACAGGTAAAACTGGGGCAAACTGGATTCTGGCCCAATTATTCTACTCTTGAACACTATTAAACCTTGTTTCATTTCACAAAGGCATTCAAAATCATTTGCATTACTTTCTGAATTATCATCAACCCACAGTTTAATGAATAGGAACTACACATTTTTAACATGTTATTTAACTTCTTTCTTAAGGGTCAATAAAAATCAACACTAATGGAATCAGGATAGGAAATATTTGATCCCAGGATACCTAAAAATATTATCTTTATGACCTAGTATAAAAATTCTAGAACAATGTTATCAATGACATAAGAAATGATGAAGAACTAAACTTCTAAAATCCCAGGTATTTAATCCACATTATCACATTTAATCTTTATTAAAAAAAGTTTATGATAATAGGTACATATCATCATACTTCAAAATCACTCAAGTTATCTCCTTAAACCTCAGGAGCACATCTTACACTGCTGGCTAGCTGTGATTTGGCCTAAGAAGAAATAATTGGTTGGTTTTTACCACTATGAGCAGATGATAATTAATACCTTATTAGAACTGCTATATCTGGCTAAATGTGTAAAGACCAATCTTAAACCTACAGAGCAATTGAAGTTGTAATTTTCTTGTTAACTAACCCTAGTAGGCCAAAGGAACACAGCATTCTTAGCAGAAACTACACTGTTAAAACCATACTAAGAGTTTTTCAGTTTATACTTGCCTGGGAACAATGAATAGTTGCCTCTATTTGTCCCTCAAATACCTCAGGCACAAGCTATTTCTTCTATGTCACATTTGTTGCAAAGATAAATTACTTCTGTTGTAAAAACCTGTATTAATGAACACAGCCCTGAAAAAATAAAACTTCTATTGTTGCCCTTCACTCTGAATGTGAACTAGAGACTTCTGTGTGAGCAAAAGTATTAGCCCAGCTCTTAAAAGTTCCATGAAGAATGTTGTTTGCTTCCTTCCAAGCTTAAAAGTTTCACATTTATCATCAAAATGAAGTATCTCCACTGTCGTCATTTGTTAGAGGACCTGAAGGGGAACAGAATAAAATTGGCCCCCATTCACAAACCATACTAACAACATCTAATATTTTGTAAGAAATAAAATCTAACAGTTCTATTAACGAGGGTAATTTTTTCTAAACTTCTTTCTTTTAGTACAGCACCACACAGCATAGCCCTGGGCTCAGTGCCTCCTGGATCCCTTTCCACTCACCTGTCCCTGGGACATGCACCTCCTAACTGTACCTTCAGAGAACCTAATCCACGTGAGCTGCACTCCTCGGGCCTTTACGCAAATGTGGTTGAAGATATTTGTCCCTAGGTTTGTTACACAAAGATCCACGTGATATATTTCTGCTCAAGTTTAGTTCCAGGAAATGTTTGGTTTCAGCAGATGTTTACATGCTTCTGGTTGTCAGAACAGGAAAACTATAGAATTCTGTGTGTCTTCCCTCACTTCAGCAACAAGAAAGTATAGAACCCAATACACTGTCCAAATCCGTTCAATGTCCACACAGGAATACTTAATCCTTTTATTGGTGAGGCCGATTGTATTTTTTATAAAATTATTCATCTTCTTGCCTGAAATGTGCAAATTACTTTTAAGTGTTTTCAGAAGCACGGAAAGTTGCAAATTTTAAAATGTAAAAAACATATAATGTTGACCTGTTTATATAAGTTCCAGAATAAATGGAAGAAAAAAGTACTTTGGTGTTTCTTCACTGAGAAGATCTATATAATCAGAAGTACATTCTTTGTTACCCAAAAGGACTCTTCCTCCATGAGGAAACAAAACAGCTCTCTACTATTTTTATTCAATCCCTGTTTGCTGGTTGGAATATGTTCTTTGGTTGACTTTCCCCAGCAACACTTAAAAGCCTGAAAGGTTTTATAAACCACATCAATAAGAGGTTCTTCAAATACCATTCTGGAAATTAAAAAACATTTTAGAAAAGCAAGCTAAACTGGCTTTATGACAGGTGTGCACTCTCAGACATGCTACAGAAACCCAGTATGGGTTACCTGGGGTGACTTCACACTACTGATACCCTTAGGGACTAAAGCAATGAGTGTCGATCAAAATCTTGAAGGTATTTATTCATTGTACTACTGTATGTACACCTCACCTCCTCAAAATGCAAGAATTACAATAAAATCACATTTCATAACTAAAAAAATTCAGACAAGAAAATAGCATTCTAGGAAGATAAAACCAGAGCCTTAAAATCTAAACAAAAAAAAAAAATTTAAGCATACAAATTAATAGGACAGAGGGTTACTTACAATGAGTCATAAATCTGACACTACGTTCAATGGTAGACAAAGTAAAAAGAGGAAACCAACTCTGGATATGATAGGAAGAAGGGAGAAATATAACTTGTCCTGGTCCTCAAATCTAAGAAGTAGTTTTAAATTTTTTTTTTTAGTTGTAGATGGACACAATACCTTTTCATATTTTTTATTATTTATTTATGTGGTGCTGAGGATCAAAGCCAGTGCCCTAGGCATGTGAGGCAAGCGCTCTACCACTGAGCCACAACCGCAGCCCATGAGAAGTACTTTTCTAACAGATCTTTCTATTGGTAATTAACTGGGGTCTTCAACATCGTCCCTCAAAGATATACTCATTGGTCCATCCACAAGTTTCTTACAGTAAAGAGCGTATACCATTAAAACAGAAAACTGATAACCTAGATAAATAACAAGTCTAGAGAGTCCATCCACTGGAATTTTCTATATTGATGAAAGTCATTTCAACATCATCAAATACAATAACCAGGAATGACACATGGCTAATGTGACTGGGAAAC
Organism: Sciurus vulgaris; assembly: GCF_902686455.1. NCBI lineage: Eukaryota > Metazoa > Chordata > Mammalia > Rodentia > Sciuridae > Sciurus > Sciurus vulgaris. Next base: position 23,441,901 of record NC_136468.1, on the reverse strand, counting down.
TGAATTAATTTATTTATGCTGAAGATAGAATTCAAGTCCTCACACTCTACCACTGAGATATATCCCCAGATCTAAATGTTTCATTATATTTAATTTTAATAGTCATATTAGAATAGGAAATATCTACCCACTGGACAGTAGAGTCTAAAATATTAAGTTTAGTAGCAAAAACTATTTTGATGTTAGAAAACATGTAATAGTGATAATTTTTTTAAAAGATGGCATATGTTTATGTTCAAACTTATAATACTTATAGTTGATATTATAATATTTATTTATAGTTGATGAAAATGAATATTCTAACGGGCAAATTAGAGGTTGGGGGTGATAAGTCAGAGTTATAAACCTAGAGCAACCCCAACAAGCATTTTTTTTTTTTTTTTTCCGTATTTTGTTTGCAGGCACTGTGCAATGCCCACATGGGACTTCAAACCATAGAACTTCAAACTCTGAATGTTTTGAGCTACCCAATAACCAAAGCCCACACATAGCAGCCACCTACTCAGGAAGCGCAGAAGAAAACAGAACGCTAACAGGTCAGCAGTTTCTCTTCTTTGGAGGAGTCCTCACCAGAATCCACAGGCCATCCAGGAACTATTTCTCTGGTAACCAGAACACTGCTCAGGTGCACAGCTGTGTCAGCTTAAAAGCCTCATGTTCCCAAAGAGAAACCAATGTCATTTAATGGTCTCAGCAGAGCTTCCAGAGTTCCCACCAAAGATATACCACACACTCTGAAAAGTGAGTCCACCCAGGGAAGCTCAAAGCTACAGCTTCTAACCAAGAATTCAGAGCTCAGGTATAGTTCTTCCCGCTTCAGGATGCATTTACCCAATAAAGGTCACAGTTTACCACAACAATATTGCCTAGCAACACAGTTGACTTTCCCCTTTCATCCAAGAGGAAATGAGTAGTAAGTTCATCCAAGTTGTCCTTACAGAATGATAAATGGTTTTGCTCTTCTTTAGCCAACTAAAGAAAAACCGAATATATCAGAACTAGAAAAGCACTTGGTTAGCTTCATAATAAAAAACAAAATCACATTTAATTGTTTTATAAAGGAGTATTTCTTTTAAAATTACAATTACCACTTTATTCAATAGTGTGATAGAAGTTTCAGTCAATATAATAAAAATACAGAAATGAAATATAGTATTCCCTACATACCCTCGCTTATTCTTACAAGCCAAAAATCAGTTCATAATTTTAATAGAAAAAACTACCACTTCTAAGTGTCAAATGAAACTATAAGCCTAATTTCAAGTCAAGAAATACACTATGTTTATGGATGAGAGAGACTAAATATTCCTCACTTGTACCGGAATTCAGTATGATACCAATCAAAAATCTCTACAAGGTTTTACATGGATCATGGCGAGTTGGTCCTAAAGTGCACAAGAAAAAAGAGCCAAGAATTTCCTTAAAAAATTTGAAGTCAGGCAACTTGCCCTTCAGGTATTTAGGATACATATTAAATCATGGCAAATAAAATAGAAAGAAAAATGGAAAACAATATGGCACCCAGGAAAAGATCCACGTATGTTCAGAAATCTTGATATGCAATGGCAGAAGCAACGCCCATCAGTGGTGTTCCTGAGACACAGGCCATCTGTAAGGAAAGAAAACTACATCCTTGTTTCATACCACAGAGAATCATTTCCAAGCTCATAAGAGACTTAAATATGAAAACAAACTTTGAAAAATTATGCAGAAAAATTTCCTTGGGATAATGAATGATTTTTTTAAAATAAAATGCCAAAGGTAGAAATAATGAAATACCAATAAATGTATTTTAGATAACAATCAACAGAATGAAAGGCAATCTAAGGAATAGGAGAAAAAGTGTTTACAAACCACATAACAGATAAGGGGTTAAATCATCCTCCTCATCGTAATCTATCCCAGTTCCAGAAGCTGTCTACTAGCAATAATATCAATAAATACAGTTTAAAACATATCAGTCACCAGGTACTATGTTGATTCCTAAAGACAAAATAGTAAACAAGAAGTTGCTCCTGTTCCCATAGAGCTCACAGTCAACTGTGGTTCTGACAAACAGTTTCATTTAAAACTATTATAACAGTGTGGCAAGAGGGCTGGGAGATCAGGGAAATCTAAGGTCTAAAAGATAAAGAGTTATTTAGCCAGATGCCTCTGTCTTCAAATAAGAAAAAATCTCCAATAAAGCAAGCTGCAGTATCTTCACCTAACAAGAAACCCCAAGGAAGGATGGCTCAACAATGTCAGCAAAGGCACAAGTTCCAGCTGTCCTTCTGTTCTTCCACCCTCAGTATGGGAACTGGCATCTGCCTAGCTCCCTTCATGGCTGCAAGATGGCTGGAACTCAGCCCACAGTGGGAAGAACTTCCCACAAAACTGTCTTATCAGGAAGGAAAACCTTTTCCAAAGCTCCCCACAGACTTCTCCATGTGCCTCATGGGCCAGAACTGGGTCACGTGCTCATGCTGAAAGCAATCAATCAAGGATGAAATCTTCCTGGCAGCTGAAGACTATGGCCCGCCTTCCCCACAGACCATGTGGACACAAAGAGCAGAGCAGATTCTTGAACACCAAATGTTTAAAGATGGCACAGGAGGGTTGCAGGCGCAAAAGAGCCTGGAGACGGTGCCACAGTTGGGAAAGCAGTATTTCCCTTGTTTACAATATTGCATTTGATGCTTACAAGATACATAAAGAAATGAGACCACCTATCCTTAAGCAACAGCATATACATATTTAGAATTTTAAAAGAAAAAAATGACAAATAAATAAAGTTAATACACTTGGAACTGAATAACACAAGGGCTAGGGAATCAGAGTAACAGAGATGAGTAACCACAGGCAGTTCTGAGAAGAGAATTATGATGTGATTTGTATTTAAAGGCACAAAAGTGAAAACTCAGGGCAGGAAAGATGTATGTGTTTGCCTGTATCGGAGACTGGCAAATGCTGAGAAGATGCTTGTGCACATACAGCGACTATTCTGACACCCACATCCAGCAAGGCGCTCGCAGTGCACAGGTTGAGTGGCTGATTGTGTGCAGGAGCAATGCAGGCTCCCACTGAATACTATCTGACGGGAAGTTGCCTACAGTTTCTTAGCAGAGGACACCTGTGACCAAAACTGTTCTGTTGAAAACTCCTGTCTTCCATTAATAGAGTGGACTAGAGGAATGTGAGACAGGTGTGGTCGATCAAAAGGTCATGGAAGCATCCAGGCATACTCACTGAAAACCAAAAAGAAGTACAATTTTAAAAAGTAATGGTTTGCTGCATAAGTATTTTACCTGTTATTTATAAAGAATGTCACACATCTGAATTAGTAGGGTTGTGTACTTTAGACTCATTTGTCACAGCATTATGAGAAGCAGTACATCTTTAACCTAGCTTACTGAATCTCAAGAAACTTGCACAGAACTTCAACCTGGGTTTCTTTTCCAAGTTCCACAAAAAGATGCAGGACAAAAACCCAAGTCCACCAGAATTGTGGTCTCTGTGGCCTCCTAGTGCTGGCCATCCAGAATGACAGTTTTTGTGTATTTAACAGGAGTGAATTCTATTAACTAAGAGTGTCGACTCCTTCTGTTCTCTATTTTTCTTACACACATGATGATGACACCCCCAAAAGCAACATATCAAACACTACTCACAACCATACCAAGTCTGAGTGAGGCAAACAGAATATTTACAAAGCTAAGCTATTAACGTTCCCATCTCCAACATCATCACTTCCTTTAACAATCTCTGCAAAGCTACTCTCAAGGAGGCTTTGTTTTATTTTAGTTTGTTTCAAACAAGATTTTCACTCCGTCTGATCGTACCTGTGTACTGTTCAGTGTTCATAGCATGCCTCACGACTTCACTTACTGCACTTCTCCAGCACTAGCAACTGGTGCTTCTTCCTGGCACAAGACTCAGGCTTGACTGAGCTCTTGCTGACAACAGACTGTCACACAGAAATGGGGCAACAGAAATCAGGCCGAGTGCTGGTTGGCAATGTCATCCACTAACAACACGGTTAGCACAAAGTATCCCAGTATCCATTTCATGGAATCATAACATTTTAGACACAAGTAGATAAGTCTGGAAGAGTTTAGGGATCATTAAGTATAAGTACACAAAATCTAGGCAAGCAATAAAAAAGACAATACCAGGGAAAACAAAAAGTTGTGCTGCAAAGAAAAAGTAACTATAGATTATATGATTCAGTTGTGAAAACTGCGCAAAGTTGGGCTTGACTAGCACATGTGAGGCACTGAGTTCAATTCATAGCACCACATACAAAACTAAACAAATAAAGGCATGATGTCCATCTACAAATACAAAAAAAAATTTTTTCATGTGTTCCAAGTAAAAATAATGTAAATGCTGAAGACCATTCAAAGTTTAATTACAGTGACAGGAGAGATGGGCTAGCTAGGAACAAAGGGTGCATAAGAAAGACAAATTCTCTATCACTAGGAGTCAAAGCTTGTGGATATTTAATGAGTCAGCAGCAACTGGCAGATAGTAATTACCTGTCAGATCACAACAAAAATAAGGCCAAAAAGATAAGCCCATGCCTACCTGATATTAAAGCTCAGGTGCATTCCTCTACATCAAATTTAAAAACTAATCTCAATGTTTTCATAAACAAAAATGATTTTACTCCTAGGTCCAAATGGTATCAAGTACATGAACAGTGTGACTCATTACATATGTGCGTGTGCATGTGTAATAAAATCTAAAAATAAAGAAGTTCTTTCTAATTCTTTTTCTTTTCTAGTTATTTTTCTATTTACAAATATTCAATTTATTTAGAAATAGTTCTTTAAAATATGTCTAATGAATTAGACATGATTAAAAGTGAAGTTCCTGATTTATCAAGAATACAATACTACAGTGAACTATTTTCAATAACCAGCAAGTAAGTTATTTGGCACTAGATGGCACTATACTGGATAATTTTTCCAAAACAAAATTTTTAACACAATGACATCCAAACTGATTTGTCAAAAGAATTCTTTCAGGAGAATAGGGTAAGATTAAATTATTCCTGTTTAAGTTAATTCATGGCTTAAAAAATAGATATGGCTTACTGAAAAAGAAAAACTATCAAGTTAAATATTTTTAAACCAATTTGTTGCCTCATATTACTGTCCTGATCTTTCTCTTTTTTTGTAATGGGGATTGAACTCAGGGGCACTTGACCACTAGACCACATCCCCAACCCTGTTTTGTATTTATTTAGAGACAGGGTCTCACTGAGTTGCTTAGTGCCTCACCGTTGCTGAGGCTAGCTTTCAACTGTCAATCCTCCTGTCTCAACCTCCCAAGTTGCTGGGATTACAGGTGTGTGCCACCATGCCCAGCAACTTTCCTGATGTTTTCTAAACAAATCTGAATGTCTCTCCTGTTTCCGTTTCAACAAATGAGTACAGAAATGTACTTAGCTCCAAGTGTGGTGTCTGTACAGATATCAACATGGTTGGGAGTAACTACACTTCCCAGAATCCCTTTCATATGTGGCTCTGTATTAGAGTTGGCCACATGACAAATTTCCCTGAGATAAGGAAAGAGGAACTGCAGCAGCAGTCACTTCTCTCTAAGGTCATCACTCTCTTTGTGGCTTAGACATGTCAGACATGGACAATGGCAGATTCCAGAATGTCCTCACATTCCTCAGCTCCATATTCTTTCCCAAACATCAAACCTCCTGGTGAGCAAGGTCCAGGACCCCTCACTAGATGCTTGGTGGGAGGTGACTCTTGAGAATTATCTCCTGATGAAACAAGGTACATTTAGTGATCTATGATATTGCACTAAACAACTAAAGTCCTCCTTGCCTAGTAGCTTCAAAGAATTGATGCTATTCTGTTAATTATACAGAATTATATAAACTTGTGCATTTCACACATTACATAACTTTTTTTTCCAAGAAAAAAGCACATCACAAGGCATCCAGTAATCTATTTAAATATTTAGAGATATTTAAATAAGTTGAGACCACAATGACTGAGCAGAATAGTGAGCTAAGGAAATGCAACTCTACCACTTCTTTATTATCAAATTATCACTCAGTAGTTGCATTCATTTTTTTCTGAAAATCTTTAAATGTTTACAGCCACTACCCCAGTAGCCAAATTCTTGAACCTGAGAGCCAACTGCCTACATGGCTCCTTAGTCATTACAATACCCCAGACCTAAGTAGGAACCCAGGGTAGGACAGACGCATGAAACAGGCTCAAATACTGTGTATTAGAAGAACTGATGAGTTAGCCTCATATCAGTATGAGTTTTGATTCAATTCCCTAACATCTGAGTTGCCAGAAAGTAATACAAATGAAACATCAAAGAAAACAAGATATGTAATTTCTAGTCTACTTCTGCAGATAATATGATAAATTTCTAGGCTCTGCCCTGCTGTTTCTGTAATTTGCCTGGGGCAATGTAGTCTAGAGTCATATAGTCTGGGTGACTGCTTCCAGAGATGACTCCCCAAACTCTGTCCCCCAAACTCTGTCCCCTGAGCCCATAGGGGAGCATTCTGTTTACTACATGTGTGGTCACTGTTTACTGCAGAGTCATGTTCTGGAGCAACTGTCCCTTTAGGCCTCTAGCACCCCTCTGACATTAATAACACTGCACAGATTCTGATACTGAGACGAGTTAGAGGTGAAACTTTGCCAGGTTGAGAGCAAATGAAAAGCTTTTCTGAAGTTATACATCTAACACACATCAACTCCAGGATCTGAATCTGAGCTGGGTCTGACTATAGAACCTAATTCTCAGCTATCAAATGATAGTTCATTTTCTCCTCACTATTAGATCAGACAACTTGAGAATAAGGTCTGCAACTGATTCCTGTTTTTTCATCCCAAGCATATAATATGCCTGCATTTAGTATATGTCAACAATTCTCTGTTGACTAAACATTCTGAGTGAGAAAGTTAAATGAAGTCTCATCTCCTATTGAAGAATATTTTCTAGCTGGGTGTGTTGGCACACACCTATAATTCCAGCTACTCAGGAGACCAAGGCAGGAGGATCCCAAGTTTGACGCCAGGCTGGACAGTTTATACTGTCTCCAAATAACTTAAAGTTGGAGATGCAGCTCACTACATCCATAGGGCAACATTCACTGGTAAAGCATTTTTGGGTTCAATCCCCCATACAATAATAATTATCATTATCATCATCGTCATCCTTGATCCAATTAAAACTGGACACAAAACTCAACAATGGTACAGATTATGAAGATGAAAACCAAGGCTAAAGTAAATATTCACGTAACCCCTATACCTCAGATTTCTCCCAGACTTCAAGATCAACTCCACTACAGAACAAACACAAATAGTATCAACTTGCGTATGATGTGCTCTATGAACTGTGTCAACTCCAGATATCTGGCCCTCCCAGCCCCACTATAGTCATGTGGCCCAAACCCAGCCATATAATATGGACAGAAGGCTGTGTAAAAACAGACAACCTTTCTGCCAGTCTCCCAGAGGCAGTTTCACACTTGGGTTTTGTCACCCAGTCTTAATTAAATACATGGGAATTTTCTCCAATGAAGACATCATGTTTTGCTTTCTCTGGTCTGCTACTAAGAATACCCTGCAGTAAAAATCCATTAGGACTATCGCTATCACTATCACTCAATGATCACTGTACGTCTGAATTATTAAAAGGACTCTCCAGAGCCTCCTTGACTTCCCCACTTCTGGCCACCAACTCCGAGAAGTCCCTGCTGCTGGCAAGACCACTCCACCTCTACTCCTAAGCAGCTGGAGCTCCTCTCTCACTCTGAGAGAGAGAGAGAGAGAGAGAGAGAGAGAGAGAGACCTATTCCCTGGGGACCCCAGGCCTAGTCCTTTCAGGTCAAAAGCTTTCTTCTCAGCTGCTGGACCCTCCCCTAAACGACTGGGGCTTACCCCTTCCAGAATCTTCCCTGAGCATGCTCTCAGCCTCAATCAGTTCTATTTAGCATGGATTCTCATTCCTTGCTGAAAGTCAATTTTTTCTACCACTCTGCCCAGAATCACCCACTCACCTGACTCATCCACAATCACATGCACTGCATACTTTAAAAATATCCTTTGCTACATCTTGAGCATTTTTGTTCCTTATATTTGAATAAAACAACAGTGCATGAACTTGCGATTACAGTCTAAGTCCCTTGGCATGAGGCAGGCAAATGCTCTCTTTTGTCTGACTTTTGGGATGAGAAATTTTTTACCACAGACATTAATTAGTTGTTTTTAAATTAATACAGAATAGACAAGAGAATAGTCTTAAATCAGAGAAGCTCTGCACCAGCTATCCACCTGGACGTTAAACCACAGTGGGGGTGGTAAAATTTTTAATCCTATCAACCTTCAAGGAAAAATGAAAAAGGAGGTGGAGAGAAAACACTGTCTATCCTCCCTGTTTGCTATTATTGCCGGAAGGGAGATTTCAGTATGTCTTACAGCCCCTCTGATTTACTGTTCTTTGTTTTTATCTCTACAGTAGAATGTGATCTGATCCACTCTGATGATCCCAGAGAATCACTTGTCCTTTTCCAAAGTATCCTCTGCAAGACTGAACGTGGCTTTTGGTTCTCTTCTTTTTTTAAACTCATTCCAAGAAAGGGCTTCCGAGAATACCTTTCTAAAGTCAACACAAACTTCAGACTCTGGATCTCTAACAACTGGTCCACAGAATGAAGACAAAACTCATCATCACATCACCAGAGCTGTCAAAGCTTTCAGAGCAACACACTTAACAAAGATGCAGATAAGTTCAGCCTTCACACCACAACAAAGGCCTTAGTCTTACCTCCATGAAGGTCCTAAGTTCTGTAAATAACTGCTCTATAAATGACTTTGGTTACTTTTCAGGATCATCCACTCAAACAACCTTGGTATGTCAACTGCCATTGCTTAGATCTTCAAAGAAAAATGTTTTTCACACTCAAGAATTCAGAGAAACATTTGTAGATTAAGAACAACAGAAAGACAAGATCAGTGCTTACGCAAGGCAAATCTCAGACTGTAGTTTATTAATTCAATTACGATAGATTACTTGAGTAATGTTTAGATTATAGGAGAACCTCAAAATGAGTGATCATATATTTTTCACTTTTAGAGTTTCTCCTTTCCTATTTGTGATTAAGAAACAGAAACTAATTTAGTCAAGAAAGTATTTTCCTTCAGAAATCTATACTATAAATCTATCAATTTAGTTGGAAAAATACACCAGACAACATTAAACAAATAACTTTGGACTGAATTAATTAACACAAAAAATTCTCCACTTTGGACACATTTGATTCTGTTTTTAAAAGCTTAAATACTGAATAAGAACAGTCCGACGTCATGAAGAGCCTTGTACATTTGCTGAACATTAGGAAAACCTTAAGAAACACAATCTCATTAAATCCAAAACAAAGAGACATGATGCCTTTAAAATAATTAGAGATAAGACTACATGGAAAACTGAAATGTCATAAAAAGAATGGTACATCTAGTGTCAGGAAGTCCAGGATTTGAATCCTGGCTTAATTATTTGCCAGCTATGTGAGCCTGCACAAGCTACTTAAGCTAATCTCTGAAAGTCAGTTTACTCAGCTGTGAAGTGAGAATACTAATATCACAGAGTACTGTTAAGAAGATCCTAAGTGTCAAAGTATTTCCAATCAATGTAGCCCCTGACACAGTGCCGTAAATGGGATATATGTAAACACACAAATTCCCTTCTCCCAACTCCTCTGTATTGATGTGGAACAGTTGTGTTGAGGAAAACAAAACAAAACTGTAATTAAATATCTTAAGAGTACTGAATGCACCAGAAGCGGTGACACACATCTATAATCCCAGAAACTCAGGAGGCTGAGGCAGGAGGATCTCAAGTTCAAAGCCAGTCTTGGCAATTTAGCAAAACCCCATGTCAAAATAAAAAACAAAGAGCTGGGGATGTAGTTCAGTGATAAAGCACCCTAAATTCAATCCCCAGTTCATCATTAAAAAACAAAACAAAACAAAACTACGAAATTCTGATATATGATAAACACATTAACCTAAAGACACTATGCCAAGTGAAATAAGCCAGTCCCAAAAGGACAATTATTGTATTAAGGTATGATTCCTGTTAAGATAGCATAAGATATCCCTAGAGTGGTCAAACAAAGTACAATGTGCTACGTGGGGGTTGCAGAGTAGGTAATGGAGGGTTGCTGAAAGGGTACAGCTGCAGTTGAGAAAGTGGAAAAATTTTAGATACGGATGGCAGTGATGGACACAAAACCATGGGAATGTATTAATACCACAGAATTGTACCTTCAGAATGGTTAAGATGGTAAACACTGTGTATCGTTTACCACATACACAAACAGAATACTGAAAAGTGCTATGTATTTAATGGAGAACCTTAAATTCTCTTGGAAAGAATTATTTATAAGTAATCATATTGCAGTTTACCTGTTCCAGCCCCCAGACCAGAGAGAGATCTGCAGGAGAAAACCCAGAGAACTCTACTGGTGTGAGCTACCTCAGCCAGGCCCTCCTTGCTAGGAATTAATCTACTACTTGTCCCTAATCAACTTTCTGTCCCTATGATGGCTGTCTCAAGCATTTACCATTTTTTCAAGACCTCTACACAACCCATTTTACCTCCTCTTACAGATGAGCCATCTGATTGATAATCTACACTGGTGATTCTCCCTCAACATCTGCAGATCCACTTCAAACCTAACTATTCATGAACATCAGCATCCCCATTTTTCAGCTTCCCTTATGTTTTTGAACTCCTCCTCTTCCCACCACCTTTGGGAACTTGCTTTTCCTTTGATCTCTGATCTATTCTTCTTCTACTACTCCAAGTATATAGGTATGCTCACACTACCTTATACTAAAATAAAGACCTTCCTTCATCTGTAATCTACCTCATATTTTAAATCGCTTTTTAAAAAAAAAAAGTCATCCACACTCATTGTCTCTACTCATCAGCACCCCCTGCATTCGACCACTGGAATGAAGTTCCTAATGCCACAACTGTTCTAACCTCTGACCCTGGTCTCATTTTACTTCTCATTCCAACTTGACCCCCTGGTGGCATCTGTTATTACAGATGACTTCCCCCTTTGAACTGTTCTTGGGCAGTTCTTTTCCTTTGTGCTCTTTTAATGCTGACATGTCCCCAGTCCTCTGCACGCTCACTCTCTCCTTGGGTAAGCTCACCCATTCACACATGTGTGACTCCATTTAGGACTCAACTCAAACACCAATCTTCCCAGCCCTCCCCAGGAGGAACAAACTGCAAACTTCCTGAGCAGTGTGTTTGTTAGGCCGCAATGCCTACCACATGGCACCGCTCATATCTGTTTCTTGCTCCAAAACCACCACTAGAACCTACCCTACGGAGCACCACATGATCAGAACTCTGCCTTACTCATCCTTCAGTCTACTCCAGATATCTCCTTTACGGCTGGTGCAGTGTAGCTTCACGTCTCCAAGCCTCATTGCTCAGTGACCACACAGCCTACTGAGGGACAGCCTGAGTGTGTCCACTATAAGGCTTGGGAACATCATTCACTCATTCATTCAACTAACGGCTACTAGGTGTGGAGATGCACGGTTGAGTACACCTCAGCCCTTCCTTCTAAGGAGCTACAAGCAGGGAAAACAAACACAAACAGGTATTAGCAACACATGTTGAAGAAGTCTAGAGATAAGAGTGGACAGGACATTCTAGCGACAGAGGGGCATGAAAGAGAACAATCTGTCTGCAAGGGTGGGGCACTGGGAATGGAAGAGGTGACCAAAGAAACTGGTAAGGCTGATGATGCGCTAAAGAAAACGTACAGGAAAAAGGTGGGAATAAGATGATGGGAAACAGCAAAAGGAAACTATATAAACCAAATTGAAGTTTTTGTCCACTGCCCAAGTCCAAGTAATAAAAGTCATGATGAGTGAATCTTTGCAAACATATCCAGATCTTTAGTTATGAATATAAACAACATAGCCATCTCCCGACATACATTCCACACTCCCTTTTTATTTCTTGTCCCGTTCTCTTACCCACAGACATGAAGGGAAAGCTTAACATCTATGTCATGAAAACTAAGACCCTACCTGGCATTAAGCCAGTTGGAGCCTGCACCCCTCATTCCACACCTCCATTCACTGCGCTGCTCCCCAGCTTCCCTCCTCCGTTATTCCTTCTGCCACCCGACCCCTTTCATCTCTTCCCATGTTCACCACGCACTCTGAAGCTAGACGACATCATCTGAGGCTGCCCTACTTATTCAAAGATGATGTGTCTGAGAACAAGCCTATCTTTTTGCGCTAAAAGGAACTTATCAACAAAAGTTCTTTGATCTCAGCATAAAGACTGCTCTTTAATTTGGAACCATAGTAATTATTGCAATTGTGGTTTAATTTCTCTAAGTCTTTAGTCAACCCAAGGGTTTTTTTTCTTATAAGAAAAATAACTCTACTGGAAAAAATAAAATGAAATCATCATCATCACACTGTTTAGTGGAGAAAACTCAATTTAATTCCTGAGGATTTTTGGTGTTTTACTATACAATTTCCTAGTCCATTTAATCTCAAATCCTTATAGAAACCTCAAAATATGTTCATGTCATATAAGGAACCTTAAAAATATCTTCATATTTTTGCTCTATCTTAATTACTAATACAAAAACTGATTATATACATGAACAGGTATATAATATATGAAATCATCTTTCAATTTAGTATTTACATTTGTCAGTTACTATTTCAATCACATTTAATATATACTAATAGCAAGTTCAGCTAGCAAACCATGAATAATAGAGGCATGCTTGAGGTAGGAGGCAAAGATAAGGAAAAGAGGTGAGGTAGTACCTTGTGTAGACTGTGGTTTTAAACTCACCCTGATTAGGGGGAAGGGAATGAAGGGGAGGGGGAACCGAGAACAGCTAAAAGTAATATCTGAGCAGTTAAAAAAAAAAAAAAAAAAAAGATTTCACTTACAATTAAAAGATTCCCTGAAAACACAAGTGAGGCAAAAATCCTCCTCCATTCCCCTCCATCCGAGAACTGAGCAGAAGTACCATCCTGGGATGCTTGGTGATGCTAAAAAGAGGTAAGATGTAAGATCTCAAAATCCAAGAGATGAATGGCATGCCAGCCACTCATCCTCCCACCTCAAGCACTTTTTAAAAAGTTAATCATCGAATTAAATGTTATAATCCAATTTCCAAAATTGTTCTACTCCACTTAAACTGCTGTCACCTATAATAATCTTGCAGGCAAATGCGTTCATTTCAAACATCATTCTCTTCAAATCTGCAACATCTGATGCTCTCGATCACTCGATCACTCGTTCCTGCTAGGAACACAGCTGGCTCTTCCTTCTCTACTGCTACATGTCTGGTTCCCCTCCCTAATCATATTCTAAACCACACTTCCGCCAAAGGCCTGGTCCTTGGTAGTCAGCTCTCTCTGCACTCAAAGCCCTTGAAAAACTGAACCATCACTGCTGAGGTGGCACAAGGACCTTTGGTCAGTCACTTCAGGGTGGTACATTTTCAGTTCCTTAGGAATATCTCCTGGAATGTCTAAGACCAAACAAAGTGCCCATATCCCTTCAAAACTGGTTCATCTTACCCCAATGAACTGATCATTCTGCAGATCCCTCCCACCCTCTTCCTGTCCCTCATCCTTCTGCTGTATGCCCCGGTCTCTGTGCCCTACCTCTCCCCTCTCACTATGCCCAACTACATCCGTCATCACTTGACTGATTACCTCCTTGGAATCTACCTCCTACTTCTTCCTTTCTTCAATTCATCTTTGACCTTGCTACCAGATTAATCTTCCTTTAGGTACAATGGTTATTTTCCTTTATAAAATAATACCATCACTCCTCTTCTTTAGAACACAATACAGTGTGGTAGTTTAAAATCTATTCCCAGATTCTTCAACACTCCCCTCTGTAAGAGGTAAAACCCAGCTTCCCTCCTCTTGGCTATGGGGTGAATTTACAGCTTGCACCTGAGGGAGAGAATGTGGCAAAAGTAATATGTGGTTTCCAAGGCTATGTCAAAGAGGGCATGGGAGCTTCTGCCTGGTTTCCTGGACTGATTCATCTGGGGAGTGAAGATGCCATGTCGTAAGGACACTCACACAGTGAGGGAGGGACTGAGGCCTCCCATCATGGTCCGGCACCTACATGCCAGCCATGTGAGGGCACCATCTTGCACTGCAGCCCAGCTAACATTTTGACTTCAACATCAGACAAGACCCAAGTCCTTAAGACCCTATCAACCTGCTCCCAAATCTCTAACCCACAGAAACTGTTAAGACAAGATAAATGCTTATTGGCGTTTTTAAAAATATTCTTTTAGATGTTGACAGACCTTTATTTTATTCATTTACTTATATGTGGTATTAAGACTCGAACCCAGTGCCTCATACATGCTGGGCAAGTGCTCTACCACTGAGCCACAATCCCAGCCCCTTATTGGTGTTTTAAAGCACTAAATTTGGGGGCAATTTGTTACATGCCAAGAGATGACTACTTCAGAATGCTCTCTGCTGCCAAGTATATCCAACCCACACTCTTCCTTTGGGCCCACACATTTGTCCTCTAACTGCCCTTACTTTATCTTTGAATACAAACACGGCTTCAGTCCAGACCAGTTATTTCACTGACCTCAAATGAAATGACATGACGTGCATTCTTGGTTCTCTCCACTAAGTCAGAGCCAGCACTTTCTTCTAGGCTCAACTCAAAGTCTACTTACAGGAGAATTTTTAGTGTTTTTAAGTATATATAAATAATCATATACCTAAAACTACACTGTATCATTTAAGGTAAAAGTAGGATTTCCAGGGGTTTTGTTGTCATTTTTAGTTTTCTATTTTTTAAATTATTTTTTTAGTTGTAGATGAACATAATACCTTTATTTTATTTATTTTTATGTGGTACTGAGGATTGAACCCACACATGCTAGGCAAGCACTATACCACTGAGTCACAATCCCAGTCTGTTAACTTTATAGTTCTCATATTAATAGACACACAGACACAACATTTTAATTAATTTTTATGATGTTTCTTTAAACAAAACTTTGAAGGTCTTGTAACAATGGACATAAATAATAAAGTCTACTTGACTTTAAAACCATGTCATATAGATTGGAGAGATAATATGGAAGCATATATTACCCCAAACCCACATGGGTTATGAATAAGCAATTCCATTTCTAGGAATCTACTGAAAGTATAATCAATCACTCATGCAAGAAATATATAGGTACAAGGATATTCCCTATAATACCATTTGGAAGAGGAAAAATTAAAACCCACAGAAGGATAACAGAGGAAAAGGTCAATCAAATTAGGGCACAAAGATAGCCATGGATTCATTTTTAAAAATAAAATAGGTCAATGTGTACTAACCTGTTCAGATATCCATGGCTAAGTGGAAAAAAAGAAAAACACAAAGTTGTACAAAGAAAATAAAATATTTAGGAATAAATTTAGGACTGAGGATGAGGCTCAGTAGATCACTTGCCTGGCAAGTGTAGGGTCCTCAGCACCACAAAACAAATAAATATTAATTTAATAAAAAAATGTGGGGGCTGGGGCCACAGTTTACTGGTACAGCACTTGCCTCACATGTGCAAGGCACTGGGGTTAGATCCTCAGCACCACATGAAAATAAATAAATAAATAAATATATTGTGTTCATCTGCAACAAAAAATATTTTTTAAAATGTGGAAAACTTTAAAATAACCCTAAAAAGGCACAAATGAAGACTTAAATAGATGACTTGATTTTTTAAATTCACATTATAAAAATGTCAGTCCACCATAAGTTAATTCATTAATTTAATGCAATCCCCAAAAATACACCAACAATTTTTCAACGGAAGTAGATAATTAATCCTGAACCTCACACTGAAAAATAAATGAGTAATAACAGCCAAGAAAACACTCAAGTGTTAGAGGGACAGGCTTAGTCCTCTCAGACATTAACTTATACTACGATGCCTCTGTTATGGAAAGCATGTCCTGACACACAGCAGACAAACCAATGGGTTAATTCAGAAAGGTCAAAAAACAGACCCATGTAGAAATGAAGTACATGACAAAAGCAACATCTAAAACTCGCTTGCACAAAAAATCGACTCAACTGTTAAAAATGATTCGCTAGCCATTTGGAAATAGATAAAATTAGATCCATATCTCTTACCATAGACCAGAATAAACTTCAAATGAATCAAGGATCTGAATGTAAAATAATGAAACCATATTAGTATTAGTAGCTCAGGAGGCTGAGGCAGGAGGATCATAAGTTCAAAGCCAGCCTCAGCAACTTAGCAAGGCCCTAAGCAACTTAGCAAGACCCTATCTCAAAATAAAATATAAAAAGGGCTGGGGATGTGGCTCAAAGGTTAAGCACACCTGGGTTCAATTCCTAGTACCAAAACAAACAAACAAAAATGTTCTTGTCCAGGATATGGAAAAACCGTTCTCTTACAAAAAGCTTGGAGACATGGCCATTCTAGAGCTAAGGAGGGAAAAGAACACCATATGCAGCATTCTCCAGAAAAGGAGATGCTTAAAGACTGACAAAGATGTGTGGAAGAGACACAGGAGCCGGCCTGAGCAGGCTCTTCTACCTGTGGGACAATTTGAGCATCAAAACATAGTAATAATACTGAAAGTGAGTCTACACTGACATAAATATACAAATGAGAGATAAGAGGAAGCTCTTCTTTGAAGAAGAAATCCAACTAATAATAAAGGAACAATGAAAATTTTAAAATCACGACTAGGCAATCATGGTAAGAATAACTGATTCAGGCAAGAGGCATCAATGGATTTTATCTACAGCCTAGGTATGGAAATTTGAAGATGAAAGGGACAGTAATAAAATTTAAAACTATCACTTCATCATAGTTATTACTTGGAAAGGGGGAAGGAGTGACCTTCTGAGACAACACTGGAGAAGCCAGCCTTAGCCACAAGCTCAGAGTCAGCCTCACCAGGGCTGGGCCCTCAGATACCATGGGCCTCCAAACTGACAACTGAGAACTCCAAGTCCCTCCAGCAGCATTTCTACCCAAAATGCAGAACCAGACCCAGCCATGAGGAAACATCAAACACACCAAAAGTGAAGGACGTTCTACGCAATGGCTAGCTGGTGTTCTTCAAAAATGCCAATGCCATCCAACACTGAGAAATCGTTCCAATAAAAGACTAAATATAACGGTGATCTGAGAGATTCTTACACCAAGATATTTCAGGGGTAACTTAAGGAATCTGAGTAAGGTCTGAGTTAGATACTATTATTCTATCAGTGTTAATTTTTAAAACAGAATAAACATTTAAAGGGAGTG
Source organism: Sciurus vulgaris (assembly GCF_902686455.1). Taxonomy (NCBI): domain Eukaryota; kingdom Metazoa; phylum Chordata; class Mammalia; order Rodentia; family Sciuridae; genus Sciurus; species Sciurus vulgaris. The sequence continues at coordinate 23,424,545 of NC_136468.1, read as the reverse complement.
AGTAAAATGTGTATATATGCTTTTTTAAAATTTTTTTTGGGTGGTAGTACTGGGGATTGAACCCAGAGGCATTCCACCACCAAGAAGCAATATCCCCAGACTTTTTTTTTTTTTTTTTTTTTTTGGGGGGGTGAATGGACCTTTATTTTATTTATTTGCATGTGATGCTGAGAATTGAACACAGTGCCCCATGCATGCTTGTCAAGCATTCTAACACTGAGTTACAACCCCAGCCCTTTTAAAAAGATTATTGGGTTGGGGTTGTGGCTCAGTGGTGGAGTGTTTGCCTAGCATGCGTGAGGCACTGGGTTCGATTCTCAGTACCACATATTAATTAGTTAATTAAAGGTCCATCAACAACTAAAAAATATTTTTTAAAAATAAATATTATTTTATTTTGAGACAGGGTCTTGCTAAGTTGATGAGGCTGTCCTTGAACTTGGAACCCTCCTTTATCTGTCCCCAAGAGTCACTGGGATTACAGGCATGTGCCACCATGCCTGGCTCAGTAGCTATTCTCCCCCAAGCCCCATTATTTTTTTTACTGCTGCATTATAGCTGTACATATTTGTACATGCACACAATATAATAATATAATTTGGCCAATATCACTCCCCAGTATTTTCCCTTTTCCTCCTTTCCTCTCTCCCTCTGGTCCCTCTCCCCTTTCTCTACTGATCTCTTTGATTTTCATGAGACTCTCCCCCAACACCTCACTTTTCCTTTTTCCTCTGTAGATTATACATGAGATGTTTTTATGACCCCTAACTTTGTGAACCTGGCTTATTTCACTTAATGTTCTCAGTTCCATCTATTTTCCTGCAAATGACAACTTCATTCCTCTTTATGGTTGAATAAAACTCCATTGGGTATATATGTCACATTTTCTTTACTCATTCATCCACTGATGGACACCTAGGCTGGTTCCAGTTTGGCTATTGTAACTTGTATTGATATAAACATGGGTATGCATGTATCACTGTAGTATGAAGACTTTAATTCTTTAGGATAAATATCAAGGGGTGTACAGTTGGGTCATATAGTGGATTCATTCCTAATCTTTTGAGGAACCTCCACAGTAATTTTCACAGTGGTTGTACTAAATTTACAATCCCACCAACAGTATAAAAGAGTTCCTTTTTCTCCACATCTTCTCCAGCTTTTATTACTGTTTGTATTCTTGATGACTGCCATTCTGACTGGTGTGGGATAAAATCTCAGTGTAATTTTGATTTTCAGTAGTTACTGTTTAAAAAGTTACACACAAACATAAAGAGAGGACTTTTCTAAACAGAAGTAAAAATGAAAAGCATACATACTGATAACAGTGATAAAGTACTCCTAAGGTAAGGATCTGGGAGTTGAGATTTGGGAGATAGGGGAAGGGAAGATAGGACAGGGAGACTAAAACTTTTTATAGCCAGTTTTATAGTTCTAAAATAAACTGACAATATTAGGGGAGGTTACCATCTTTTAGTTTTTTTTTTTTTTTTTTTTGCGATTTCTCAAATGTGCACTACATATTTACCAAAAATGTTGCTTGTTCAAGACAGAACTTGAGATCAGCAAACTTCATTTAATACAAATGACCTCAATTCCATAATTCCATACCAGTAATCTTATGTTAACACCAGCTGGGTAAGACAGAAATTCACGAAATGATTTTTCTCTTGTAGAAAAGTCTGTGTGTGTGTGTGTGTGTGTGTGTGTGTGTGTGCGCGCGCGCGCGCGCGCGCGCCCTGCCAGGGATAAACCCAGGGCCATGTGCATGCTAAGTGAGTACTCTACCACTGAGTTATAGCCTGAGCCAGGAGCGGGGTTTTAAAAAGTATTCATAGCACTGCTGTTCACAAAGGAAATGTTAGCAGCTGAAAAAAGAAACTGTGGCATATTCACAACAGTGGAAAACTATACATCAATGAAAATGAATGGGCTACAGCTACACACATCACAGCATCATTAAATACTGAAATCTTACTGTTGAGTGGCACAAGAAAAGGATGTGTTATGGTTTGGATGTGAGGTGTTCCCCAAAAGCTCACACGTAAGGCAATGCAGGAAGGTTCAGTGGAGAAATGATTGGGTTGTAAGAGTCTTAACCCTGATGGGATTAACTGAAGTGAAAGGGTGTGGCTGGAAGAGGTAGGAATTGGGGCATGGCTATAGAGTATATATTTTGTATCTGGAAAGTGGAGACTCACTCTCTGCTCCCTAATCACCCTGATGTGAGCTGCTTCCCTCCACCACCCTCTCCCACCATGATGCTCTGCCTCACCTTGAGCCCTGAGGAATGGAGCCGGCCTCTTATGGACTAAGACCCTGAAACCATGAGTCCTCAAATAAACTTTTCCTTCTCTACAGTTGTGCTGGTCGGGTCACTTAAGTCACGGAGGCGAAAAAAAGCTGACTAAAACAGGATAGAAGAATAAATCCAGTATGATTTCTTCTCATAAAGATCAAAGACACGTAAAGTTAAACCTATCGTCTAGAATCACATATTTATAACTAAAGAAAAGTGAAGGAATGAATAATACAAATTTGAGGATAGTTGTTAACTGCAAAGGAGAAGAGGACACTGACACAGGGCTTTCATGAGGCTGCAAGTGGACTAGCAAAGTGCTATGTCTTAAAGGATATCAATGTTCAATCTTACTGTTATTCTTTTTTAAATTTTTTTTATTTTTACAGACTGCATTTTGATTCATTGTACAAATGGGGTACACCTTTTCATTTCTATGTTTGTGCATGATGCAGATTCATACCACTCGTGTAATCACACATGTACATAGGGTAATGATGTCTGTCTCATTCCACCATTTTTCATACCCCTTCCTCCCTCTCATTTCCCTCTACGTAATCTAAAATTCCTCCATTCTTCTGTCACCCCCCCACCCCCATTATATACCATCATCCACTTATCAGGAAAAGAGTCAATCTTTGGTTTTTTGGGAATGGCTTATTTCACTTAGCATGATATTCTCTATTCCATCCATTTATCTGCAAATTCCATAATATTATTCTTCTTTACGGCTGACCTGAGACTATTTTATCTGAACCTAGGCCAGATTTCATACCACAAATGGGAAAATGTTATTAAGGACTTTATTACATCAACTGACAAAAATCACATGAATAGCAGTTTAAATGAAAATATTTTAACAATATAAATCCATGAAGCAATAATTATTGAGAATATTCCTATGTTTAGGAAATGCACATGGAAATACTTAAGAACAAAGGGCTATGGTATCTTCAAATGATTCAGAAAAATACACAGAAATATGGAGAGAAGAAAAAATACACACAAATAATAAATGGGGTAAATGTTAATATGAAGTTGGGCAAAAACGAATACCCTTAGTTATTTTGGCAAACATCATTTTTGGATGGCTGTCCTCTAAATAAAGTTATTCACAATTACCATAAAATAGATAAGAAGTCTTCAAAAAGAAACTATCCTGAGAACTTAAATATATCAACAGTAACTTTATTCCCTAAGAGTACACTTAAAAGAGAAGGTGTTCTAAAAACAACCATGCTACATTTCAAGAAAAGCACAACCAGAAATAAGCTGAGACATGCAAAATAAATTCTTCGGCAGAGTAGCCAAGACCATTGCCTTCTCTAGAGGCAGGCTGAATTAGGGGTCTGAGCCTCAAACTTTCCTAATCTTTGATTTTTCTCACCCATAAAATAGAAATTATAATTCCTACCTCATAGGGTTGTTATAGAATAAGAGATTAAATGGAATAGAGAAGAAAAATATCTAAGTGACCAACAGATGATAAGAATTATTTCTCACGATTATACTCTAATATATCTGGCATAGGATTATGGGGTTTTAAAAACTGATTACAAAGGGAACTAGAAGAACCCAGCACCATACTACCATAAAGATGCTCTGCCTTCAGACGACTGGTCCAGTTTCTTAGGTAGAATGACTCTGAATGCAAAGAGTTCTCTAGCAATCCCATTCTCTTTGATGGAAATATCCATTGAAAATATTCAGTTCTCCCCGCTCTTAAACCAACAGCAATCTACAACAGGCCACAGAGCATGTTCCCCTGCACACAGCACACTGGGGAACTGCATCTCCCATAAGCTTGCTTGGCTTGGCTAGTCTCCTACAGTCTCACAGATGCCCATCAACCCTGAATGAACATAAAAATCAATCCCTTTAATAGCTAAGTCACACCTGGCACTCCTGATGAAAAAGTACAGGGTCCCTCTCCTTTTGAAGGCCTGCCTGAGCACCAGTGTTGAAATGTTAACTTTCCAGAAGCATCTATAAGCGGACCACCTATCTTCATTAACCACAGGATCCCTAACAGATACTAGAGTAATTCAACACTCAATGATAAACAGTGGCTTTCAAGAGAAGAGACACTAAGAACCAATCAATAACTTTGTGTTAGTCACATGAAAACAGAAAATAAATTGTGGCTAAGTTAACTCTGATCTCAATTTTTCATGCTAATTATCTCAAAATGCTGAAAAAGAGTAATTTTAAAGAATGAATATCACAGAATTTCACCATATAATTACAGTTGTTCCTCAGTATCCATAGGGGATTCGTTCCAGAACTCCCAATACCAAAATCCACGGATGCTCAAGTCCCTTATATAACATGGCCTAAAATCAGGAACAGTGGTGCACACCTACAATCCCAGCCACTGGGAAGGCTGATGCAGGAAGAGTGCAAGTTTGATCCTGGGCAACTTGGTAACACCCTTAGCAACTTAGCAAGACCCTGTCTCAATAAAAGAGGGCCTAGGAACAAAGCTCATTGGGAAAACACCCCTGGGTTCAAACCAGTACAAAAACACACACACAGGCCTAATATCTGCATGTTCCCTATACACATCTTCCAATGTACTTTAAATTATCAAATTATCCCTATATTACTATCCCTATGTTACTATCCCTATATTACTATAATATCTAATGTGATGTAAATGTTATATAAATAGCTGTTCTGTATTGTTTAGGAAATAAAGACAAGGAAAAAAGTCTATACATGTTCAATACAGATGCAATTTTTTTCCAAGTATATCTTATCCATGGTTAGTTGAACCTATGGATAAGGAACTGACCAACAGATAGGGAGGGCTGACCATGTATAAAAATTATCATGTGGACAAACTGCTATCATGTGGAAATATATTTACTAATAACATAGCTTTTTAGTATTTATTCAATAAGGTTTTCTTTTTGGCAGGTGGAGGAGAGTACTGGGGATGGAACCCAGGAACACTACATTCCTAGCCCTTTTTATTTTTGACATGAGGTCTTTCTAAGTTGCTAAGGGTACTTGCTAAGTTAGTGAGGATGTTGAAATTTGTGATCCTCCTGCTTTAACCTCCTGAGTCACTGGGAATACAGGCGTGCACCATAATGCCTGGTTAATAAGGTTTCTTTTAACCTTCACATAATCTTCAGTGAAACCCAAGAATATGTCTTCTAAAAAACAGATGAGAAAGTAGGCATTTATTTCCAAAAGTTCTTACTAGCTTTTTAAAAATACTAATCACCTCATTATCAAATTGGTATCACTACATCTTCAATGTAAATTGAGTCCCATTTGCCATCTTCTATACTTTTCTACTAAAATAAACTACAAAATTCTTTGCTTTTAGAGGTGGATAGACTTACCCCTTTCTATGAGAAGAATATAATAGCAACTCTTCCTATTGTCTTCCTTTGTGCTTTCCCTTGGAAGAATCCCAGACTTTCTGTGTATCAGCCCCTTCAAGTCTCCCTCTCCCAACTAGTGGCTCCTAAAAAATACCTTCCTACTCCAAGAACATCTCTTTATGCTAAGGACACAAACAGCAATTTCCCTTGTTGTGGACTGAATGCTGTGTCAACATCTAATTCTTATGATGAAACTCTTACCCAGGATGGTATTAGGATGGTTAGGATTTGAGAGGTAATTAAGACTAGATGAGGTGAGAAGGGTGGAGCCCTCATGAATGGGAGCAGTGTCCTTTTTAGGAATCCCAAGAAAGCTCATTTCCTCTGGGCCACCTTGAGGATACAGCAAGAAGGCGCCATCTGTGAGTCAGGAAGTTGGCACTCACCAGGCAGAGAGGTTAACAGTGGCTTGATCTTGGGCTTCCAGGCTCCAGAACTGTGAGAAGGAAATTTCTGCCGTTTACAAGCCCTTCAGTGTATGTGTGGTAGTTTCTTACAGCAGCCCTAATGGACTAGGACACCCTTAAAAACTGAAAAGATAAAAATTTTCCTCCATCTTCTTGGCTTCATATCTCCTTCTCTAAATTTGTTTAGGATACATAAAAAATATTCTGCACAATACAAAGTTAATAATAATAAATAAGTCTATACCTGCTTACTGTTTATGTTTTTAAAAGTAAAACAGAATTCAAAAGGTAAAAAACAGTGTTCAGGGAAAACCCTCCTTGTCCCCCATATACCTAATTCCTTCTCTTAAAGACATGAAATGCTACAATTCCATTTTCTACTCTTCCAGAGATATTACAACCCTCTTTATGCAGATGTTTATAAATTCTCTTGCACATACTCCTATGCCTTGCTCTTCCTTAAGATTTTATCTTAAACAACAAAGCAAAGTGAAACGTGATGTCTGCAGCTGGCACTCAAGGACCACGGCCAGTAATATAAACACACAACCTCGCCACATTTGGGTGGAAACCCACCCAGAGCATGCAGGTGAGTAGGTGAAATGCTAACAACTGATGAATCTGGAGAAGGGTATACACATGTTTACAGTATTATTTTTCTAAAGGTTTAAATGTTTCCAATAAGTAGTCACTGATATTTCCAAAGGGATCTCCTTGGGTGCTACCTTAAACCATAAAGTGGTCTTTTCCCTAATCCTGAGCCTATATCCCAACCTAGCCCAGCCATATCCTTGAGCTCTCCCAAAAGAAAATGTGCACCTGTTCTTTAGCTGCTCTTAAGTACTGGTCCTTCAAACTGCTCAAATTTCATGGCTCCTTGATTCTTCCCCTACTGCTGAAATCCTCCCTTTTCTCTTTTTGCCTACAACACCCTCTGGGGCTCTCAGACATTCACTTCACCTCCCATTTCATGGCCTGTGCACTGAGAACCCTGCTAGAGAGAAAATGGCTAGACCACAGACAAAAAGCCCTAGGTGAGCAATTTCTTTGTAACTCCCAGAGCACCTGGTTCAATGCCAGGCACATAACAAACAGGTATTCAAAAAGTATTTACTGATGTCTGGTGTGGTGGTGCACGCCCACAATCCCAGTGACTTGGGAGGCTGAGGTAGGAGGATCTCAAGTTCAAAGCTAGCCTCAGCAACTTAGTAAGACCCTATCACAAAAGAAAAAAACTAGAAAGAGCTGGGGATGGGGCTCAGTGGTAGAGAACCCTTGGATCCATTCCCCAGTCCCCCAAAAAAGAAGTATTTATTCAAAGAATGGTTTATTTTAAACAGCTAAAGAAAGGCTGTACTCCTGAACAATGGGGAACAGGTCTCAAAGCTCACAATATCTTCTCAGAGAACATCTCCAGTCTCCTCAGCTTTTCTCCAAGGCTTTGTTTGCTTTGTTTGGTACTGGGGATTGAACCCAGGGTTATTTTACCACTGAACTAAAATCCCAGCACTTTTCATTTTTCCTTTAAGACAAGGTCTTACTAACTTACTTAGGGCCTTGCTAAATTTGTGAGGCTGGCCTCAAATTTGCAATCTTCCTGGCTCAGCCTCCTTAGTTGCTAGGATTATAGGTATGCACCACTGCACCCAGCTTTCTCCAGTACTATCAATGCATCTTATCTTTCCTATCCTTCTATACTGTGGCATTTGTCATCTCTCTCTACCACAAACTGTCAGATTCTCCTACTGAGAATGGGAAAAAAACCTGTTCTACAAATCCAAACAAACCAACTCTCAAGACCAGAGCAGCAAAATTCTCTTAAATTTTATTTAGATGATAACAATACTGAGACTATAATAAAGTATAAAAGTTGAAAAAGAGCACCTCTCCATGACCAGCTATGAAATACTCCTTCAGTTCCCTCCCACCAGTTTCAAACTTGGAAGTACTGCCACTGGACATGTGCTTCCTTCAGTTAATAAAGGCAATGCCAGAGCTGGGCACAACAGCACACACCTGTAATCCTAACTACTCAGGAGACTGAGGCGGGAGGATCAACAGTCTGAGGCCAGCCTGGACAACTCAGCAAGACCTGTCTCAAAACAAAACTGAAAAGATGGGGATACAGCTCAGCTGCACAGCACTCCTGGGATCAATCTCCAGTACCACACACATACGCAAAGACAATTTCAATACAGAGGTAACCAGCAGGTTGATTCTGACAATAACCTTTTTTTGACAGGAGTACATGTTAGAAAAGCTGATTCACTAACAAGAAAAAACAGGAATGCTATCTACTAAAAAACAGAAATGGAATCTACTTAAGGTAAACATTAACCAACTGCACAAGTACACAACAAGCAGCAGCAAAACATCTCTCATCTTACCACCTCTGACTGTATCACCGACTTGGGAGGGACCCTCAAATATAAACTTACAATAATTCAGTTCCAAAGAGCTTAAACACCTATTCAACACCTCATAACTTGCAAAATGTTTAAATCAAAGCTACTTTAGAACTCAAATGCTCTTCTCATGCTATTCTGCCAATTTTATATCTACATCTCCTAACTTTGACCCTCTGCCCCAAAATCACATGGATAAGAAGGGGAACACCTAAACTGCATCAGCTATGCCACTAACAAGGTGTGCAAATTTAGGTAAACTGTCTCATCTCTAAAGAAAGACTGAGGGCTGGGGCTGTAGCTCAGTGGTGGAGTGCTTGCCTTGAATGCGTGAGGCACTGGTTTGATCCTCAGCACCACAAAAATAAATAAAATAAAGGTACTGTGTCCATCTACAACTAAAAACAAAGAATTTAAATAAATAAATATATAAGTAAGACTGAATTCAATTAGCTCCGATGGCCAGGATAGCTAGACTACTCTATAATCCTTGCCTATGGCACAAGTCATAATTCCTATTTAACACAAATTTGACTATCACATTCTGAAACCGAACTGTTACAGTTTAAGCAATTTAAAAAAACATTAATGTAATCCAAACAATAGTTTTATTTACCAAAATTTTCATAAATAGAATCCTAGCTGGGCATGGTGGCATAGGCCTACGATCCTAGTGACTCAAGAGGCTGAGACAGGATGATCCCAAGATCAAAGCCAGTCTGCATAATTTAGGGAGATCCTGCTCCAAATTTTAAATAACAGAATGAGAATGTAGCTAGGTATAAAGTGCCCCTGGATTCTATCCTTAGTACCACAAAAAATATATTAAAAAAGAATCACCAAATTCATTAACTACCTGGTTACTTTTACCTAAATTGTGGCAGAGTGGTCTTCAAACTTGCATCTGAAACCTATTTGAATGCCTAATGAAACATTCAAAAGACCTTGGAGTTATCCATTTCACGTATATTTTTCATTCAACATGAAATTGTTATATATACTAAACTCTTCAGAAATACTTTGTACTTTAATAGAGTTGTATAGACTACAATATTCAACATCAGAGTAAAAGTTGTCTTTAGCTTTGGACTATCATTACGCTAAAAAAAGGTAGCATGGGAAGTGCAGGATGTTACCAGGCCATCAATACAAAAGAGAAAAGGAAGGGAGAAGAAGAGAAGAGACAGAAAAAGCCCCACAAAGAAAAAAAACTAGGATACTGAGTGAGGGAAGAAGAAAAAAGAATAAGTCTGGGAATACAGTTCAGTGACAACGCACTTGCCTAGCATGTCTGAATTCCATCCCTGGTACTGCAAAAGAAAAAAAATAAATAAACAAGGAGAGGAATGGTCAAAAACTGGCTACCAGCATTCAGGGCATACTGGCATCCCACAGAACTTTCAGATAGATTCCAGATACTTCTAGGGTTTTTTAATTTGTTTTCTTTTGTTTAGTTTTGGACAGAAAGTTTACCCTGCAGGGACATGTTTACTTGTATCTGCTTTTAGACTTCAATACTGAAGATCGGGAAGATTCTAACACTTGAAAAGTAACCAAGTCTACATTCCAAAATATGCTGGATGAATAACCTGTAATGTCCATGACTCCACATGCTCCCCTTGAGAAATCTTGCCAGTGCTTAGGTCTCGTCTCTTATTCAGGTCTCTTACTCCAAAAGAGCACACTGATGGGAAAATACGTTTAGCAAGTAATACATCTACAATTCCAAGTCCTTGCTCGAAAACAAATGCTGCCCTCCAACAACAACAAAATATAGTCAGAACACAGGCACTTCCAGTAGACTCTCTGGATGCCACGTGGCTTTCCACAAGAATGTAGGACCGCTGTCTGGGTTAAGGGGAGTAACGACTGGGACAGGAATGATCCCAAGATATCATGCTGCCACCACATCCCACACAAGAGCAAACAGTCTGCAGTTATTATGAAGGTGATCTTTTAGAAAAGTTTGAGAGCAATTCTACTGTTTGGACTTCCATACATTAGTACAGAACCTTCATAAACTAAAAGGAATAAATTATAAAATTTCAAAGATAAAATCCAAAAAAAGCTATGATGGCATATATATATAATATATATACATGTACATATATATGACATACATATGTCATTTATATGTATATAAAAATATGTTTCACTTGTTCCTACCAAATACCTGCATTTTCAGGCAAGAAACACTAAAACTGAAGAGCCATTACCATTCTTCTGTGATACAACCTATATAAAGTATTAGTATAAAATTCTGAAAAGCTACAAAATAGGAAAAAGTTAAAGAAATAGAATGACACGGAGGACAAAGGTGATTAAATGTTCTTAGCACAGCAATCATGAAACTCTCTCTGGAAACAAAAAGGAATCACAGATTTTTTTTAAAAACTGGACAATATGTGCAATGACTGCATGATACGTCAATATAAAATCAGAAAGCAAAAACAACTGCCACTGGCCTTGACAGTGAAGAGATAAGTAGCCTGGCGTAGTTATGAACATAACAAAAATATTCAGGACATTCTAACAAAAACGTCCCCCCAAGAAAAGGACACTAGCACTCAAGGTCACAGGCATGTACAAATGAGCAAGAGAAAATCCGAGGTGTTTTTTTTGGTGTGTGTGTGTGTGTGTGTGTGTGTGTGTGTTAGTTCTAGTGCTAAGCAGGCTCCCAGACCACCACTGAAAGGATGTCTTCAGAAGGTGGCTGCCTCCTGCTGGGAAAAGAAAATCAGCAGAATCTTCCAAGTTGGGTGGATGAAGAATGGGCAACCTTTCCAAAGTGCAGGGTTCAGGTTCAACTGCTGGGGCCTCAAGACAGATGGCAGCAATAGGCAGAAAGTGCCCCTGCAACTCACTCTAACTCCAGAAGGAGGGGGAGGGCTGGCCACACTGCAGAGAGTCTAGTTGAAGGCCTGGATCTACTACACTGAGCCTCAAAAACGTCACCCCATGTCCATTTACAGGCATCCTCTCAGAAAGCTGCAGTGCCCCTGTGAGGGTCTGCAGCCTTACCTCTATGTGAATAAACTCCATCGAGCATCTGAGCATCAGGAAGATTTTTCTCCATACGTGTCCTCATCTCACAGAGGAGCACAGAGAGACTCGCTCTCCCACAGCCAGTGGAAACTGGAAGCCATGGAAAGACTGAAGCACACAGTTCAGTATCCAAGCAGCCATTAATCACTGTTAAAGGTGACTAACACAATTCCACCCCAATCTTATTTTCACCAAACTAAGATCAGCCACAGAACAGAAAAAGAACTTCTGAAAGGAAAAGAGGAGGAGGAAAATGTGGAGGTAGGACTAAAGGAAACCCACATGGGTTTGGCCAAAAGCAGCCAACAAGAGACGCTAGATGCCTGGCTGTGAGAAATAGAAACCTCAGGAGTTGGGAGAAAGGAAGAAAAATATATTAAGTGTCTTTAACATGTTGACTCTCTAAAGCACAGGAGGCTTCTTAATGGTCTTAAGGAAGGGGTCAGAGGGTCAAACCCCAGGGAAGACAGAGGGAGGGGACCACACAGCAGCTCCAGAGACAATTGGCTCACAGTGGTCTCTGAGCTCATTCAGACTGCCCCAAAATGTCAAGTCAAAAGAACTCAAAACGGCTTCACAGATTTAGTTGCTAAGATTATGTCACAGATAAGAGTCAAGAAATGACCACACTATGATCCCTACCACCAAAAATAAAGTATAAAAATTTAAAAACTGCAAACCTCAGTAGTAAATCACATGCAGTTCTTCTCAAAGTAACAAACAGATCAAAACCTAGAGCCGTATCCATGAAACAGTCTAAAATCAATTACATGCATACTAAATCAACTCTACAATTTTAAGGTTCAACCATTTCATTAAAGCAGTTTAAAAAAATGCAGAATTTCAAGACAAAACTAAAATGTGTAGATGTGAAAAGCAGCGAGTCTCTCGGCCTCAGCTGCACAAATTATTTGTTTCCTAATCCGTAAAACACACTCAGGAACAGGCATCATGTGTGCCTTCCAGAAATCTGATTTGAGCAAGTGTATGATCATTAAAGCCATCTAAAAATGTAAGCTGTGCCTGAGTTCTGGGCATAACTTTGGAAAGCCTTTGACGTGAGTCAAATAATAGTATGGGGTGACACTTGTCGGAAATGAAAAAGGAAAACTCATTAATTTATTATTTTCTAACAAAAAAGCCTATGCTACTAAAACTAGTCTTGATATAGTTAATATGTCTTTTAAAAGTTTTAAAACATTTAAACATTTAAAACATTTCCTCTTTATCCTCCCATTCCCTACTCCTCATCTGATTGGTTTTATTTCCCTCTGAGAAAAGGTTATACACGTTTTCCCCCCAAAGCCTTCCTTTTCTTTCCTCCCCAGTAATTAACTCACATTAGAATACACTGTCAAACCTACTGGCTTCAGCTACCTCAGACCCTGAGGCCACCTGCCTCTTGGTCCCTAGGAGTCAGACTTCATACAGAAGTTCCAAGACCACCTGCATTCACAGGACCCTCCACCAGCCCTACCTCCTGAACACATTGGAGGGTTGTTTTAAGACAAGTCTCCTGTACCTCTCCCCTTCCTACCAGATTCCAGTCCCTCTTCAGAGCTACATGGGTTTCCCAAGACACACAATAAGGGAATGACTGTGTCTGATGTCCTGGTTGTCCCCTCTGGACATCTCCTTCCTGCACACCAGGGCTCTTCCAAGGGGCAGGTAATCCTCAGACCCATGGAGTTTCAACAACAACAAAAAAAAAAACTATATCTCATAAAACCTTTCATTTAGAAAGCCCACAATTATATAATGTGCTACATTATACTCTGCAGCTTTATCTTAAAAGGCTAAAAGGCACTTGGGTTAGATTTAATACAACATTAAGGTTTAAAGGAATGGCAAACAGTTTTGTCTTACCATATTTTTACTGAGGATTTGTTTAGTTAAGTAGGAACACCCAATTGTAGTTTCAACAGAAATCTATTTTAAACAGCTAAATCTCGGGGCTAGGAATGTAGGCCAGTAGCTGAGTGCATGCTTAGCATGTGCAAAGCTCTGGGTTCAATTTCTAGCACCAAAATGAAACAAACAAACAAAAAAAAGGAATGAAGGAAGGAAGGAAGGAACTTTTAAAATGCACTTTACCATACTGCAAAATTTAAGTAACATAACCTTGGAGAAATCAAGCAAAGATAGATGCTGCAATTTGAAAAGGATGTGTGGGGGGGACCAAACAATGTTAGATTACCTAATCTAATGGTTCCTAAAGCATGGCCCTCAAAACAATAGCATTACCTGAAAAACTGTAAAAAATGCACATTATTGAGCCACTCTAGACCCACTAAGTCAGAAACTTTGGGTGGGGTCCAATAAGCCCTCAGAGATTTTGATATACACTAACGTCTAAGAACCACTTGTCCAATCCAACCACATTCCACTGAAATGAAAGCAATCACATGAAGCCAGAAACTTCCTTAAATTCTTCCATGAAGCTAGTCACTATAAACACCATTCTCAATTGACTTTCAAAGTAATTCTTAAACTATCCAAGCAGTTAGTCCTACAGATCTTCCTATAGATGTACTTCTACTGCAGACATCTTGATTGTCTGCAATATTAATTCCAGTAACATAATTAGATACTCACATATGGGCTGATATAATTTTTTTTTCCTATGTAACTTAGCATTGAATACCTAGAAAAAGCCTTCACATGACTGAGCTCTCCACAAAAGTAACAAGTTAAATCCCACAGGCTTTTTTGTTTGTTTGTTTGCTTGGGTTAACTTTTGTTGCCATTAGCAGTGTTGGGTTCTGCCTTGTTATCCTTGTGTTTTGGTTTGGTTTCAAAGGCAACAGTAGGAATTAATGGGACACGTGGCTGACAGTTTGTTTTGGGGGTTTTATTTATATTTTTGGCCCCACCAAAAAGTAATCACAAAGGACAAATGGACTAGAAATTACTTAAAAGAGAAGCCTGCCCCCCCCCAAGACTTCACATTTTGTCTTAGAATGGTATTCTATGACCATTTTTTCATTTGATAACAGATCTGTATCTCCAATTGTGTTTCACGTGCTCTGTTATAAAATTAGTTCTGTTGGTGGAACATGTAGTGGCAGAATGATAGGAAAACAGCATGTGTCGCAGGAATGAGCAGTGGCAGATAAAGGCAGCTTAAAATATAGCCACAACGACAGCACAAAATACCTAAGACTGATGCACAGGTGGACAGTAGACTATAGATCGCATGTGACTGTAATCCCAGAGACTCAGGAGGTTAAAGTAGAGAATCACAAGTTCCAGGCCAGCCTCAGCAACTTGGTGAAACCCTGTCTCAAAATAAAAAATAAAAAGGACTGGGGATGTAGCTCAGTCATAAAGTGCCCCTGAATTCAATCCCTAATAACATAAGATAAATGGCAGAAATAAATAAATGTAAAAACCACATATTCCCCTGCATCATCAACACTCCCCAATAAAAAATTTAATAAAATCTACAATTTTCGGCTTTGGGGCTCTTGTTAAGAAACAGATGTCTGATGTGTCACATAACTTTTTAAAGAAATATTTCAAAGTCTAGTAGTCATTTATCTTACAATTAAACATCTGTTTCTATTTACATCTTAAATATCCTTGTAGGGAAATCTATGACTTGGGTGTTAGGACCACCTCAGACTGCAATCTGGAGGTTTAAAGAATAAACGTTTCCATTCCTGTTTCTCATACTGAAGTTGTTTTCTCAATGTCACACCATATTAGAGGTAATATTTTCAGCCTTCTTTTTAGACTCCATTGACATATATAAATACCTTTGATTTTACAAATCAAATTTTCTAACTAATGTAGTTCAGTGCATGATTTTATTTTCCCTGAAAAAGTATCATGGGCTAGTGCACAAACAGAAATGATAACTTCAATTTTATTTATTCTTCCAACACTCTGTATGACCTGAGTGCCAGATCTTCTTGTGACTATTTTTCAATCTGTCATCAAATAAGGGTAACAACTCTTGCTATGTATCTTACAGAAAAGAAATCGAAGTCACTGAGTTGGCAGCGCTCCTGGAGAGGTCACACTCCGAAAACTGGGGAGTCAGTGCAGTTATTGGTCTTCATTCTTTTCTTCAACTCTAAAAAGAAAACCATACTTCCAGGGAACCTGCCATACAACCAACTATACAATATACCCACCTCTGAAGCGCAACCGCAAGGATTAAAGTACTGGAACATTTTTTTATTCAACAAATATTTACAAGCATTCCTCTGTGCCAAGCACTATGCTAGGCACTGAAGATTCAATGACCAGCAAGACAAATACCATCCCTGCCCCTCAGTGTCTGTCTGATTAAAGTATCAATTCAACTTACAGGACTTTGGTTTTGTTTATACAGCAAGGGCTCATGTCCATTTGTAAATAATTGCTCATAATCATAATTACTCCCAACCTCTCCACTGTGTTTCTGAAAGAGAGAGACATGAACTGCATGAATAGCTCAGAGAACACACACAAATGCTCCATCCTATAAAGGCCTTGCAGAAGTCAAAAATATCATGTCGCAAGTACTTTACCGTCTATGGAGGAGAAGCACTAGTGTTAAACCCTAGAAGATGAATCAAGATCTTTCTTTTAGAGTACCTTAGCCTAGATGTTTATCTGTTAAATACTAGATCTAAACATAAGCATATTCTTTGTCACAGTGCTGTTCAAAACAGAAGCAGTCTTATCAATTAGAAATTCAGTTCCTATGTCATACTAGCGGCATTTAAGGTGCTTAATGGCCTCAAGTGGCTAGAGGCTAACGAACTAGATGGTGCAGCTTTAGAAATCATTTCCATCGTCCCAGAAAGCTCTCCAAGATGGTGCTGCTCTACAAATACCTCTGTATACTGAACCTGAAAATTACAGTGTAATGAAATATGATGGGGCATCTGTAGTCTGCTACGGTGGTAATGTAGTACCATTTCTTCCTTCCCAAATAAGGTGAAAAGAGGTATCAACAATGAACATCACACCAAGAAAATCCGCACGGTCCAATCGGCCAATGAAGAATACAATTGGAAAGCAAGAGAAAACCATCACATTCCAACCCTTCTTTTTCTATTCCTTTTAAAAGAATGTTAGTAGCACTGTATTCTGTATCCTGTATAAAGATGTGTGCTTTTAGTTTTGTAGTTCATATATAAGGAGGAGGTGAGAACAGTTCAGAATGAAGATGGGCGACATGAGCAAATACCTAGACAGATAATGTAACTTGAATGGAAGTAAATTCAATTGGGACCAATGCAATAAAGTTCTGTGCTAGTGATACACAAATTAAAAAAAAAAAAAAAAAATCACTGTTCCCCCCTTTAAAGAACCCAACTTAAAAGGGGTGTTCAACATGTAAGAAATATGATACACCGTGATAAATATAATGAGACTGATATTGAGAGACAGATGATAGAGGGTATTTTTACATGGTTTCTGAGGAGAAATCAAGAAAATTTTCTTCAAAGAATTAATTAAAAAGTAAAACAACAAAATAAGCAGAGATATGCAAAAGAACCCCAAGTGGTCTGGCAATGCTGGAAGAAAATGTTGTGGTAATACCAGGATGGAAGTCCTAGAAGGGAGGGCAGGAAGGAGATGAGGCTGGAGAGCTACTCCCACCCAAGACAGACACCACAGATATTCTCATTCATGCCTGGTTTGCTTAGGTGGTCCTTTAAATGTTCCTCACCAAAACTAAGTAATGTGAAAACCAGTCCTTAAAACTTGATAACGAATATACCTACCCACGTCTGCCATACAACCAGCAATACTTGAAAATTCTTAAAAGATACAGTACCACAGTAATACTTACTAGTCACAAAGTTAGAATCCTTTGTTTTCAAAGAGAAACTTCTGTTTACTGTTTTATTTGTAATATCCTTAGAGAAGATATTAAGAACACATTTCAAAACAAATGAATTATGACACCCCCCAACACACACACACACACACCAATGTTTCCACCAAAGAGTTCACCTGACCGGGAGACAAATGAAACAAATCAAAGGGAGAAGTAAAAGTGAATTTTTTGTACTCTAGACCAAAGGAGTTGGGTTTTTTGGGTTTTGGGTTTTTTTTTTCCCCCTCCAAAATTTTCATGGCAGAACTTCTCTTACTCTTTGGGCTGCATCCAGCCTGTGACCACCAAAACTGTTACATGTCCACACCTTCTGCAGCTACTCCTGTAAACGCTTGGAGAGGAACTGCGGCTTCTGGACTCCTCCCCTGCGTTTTACACATACATTTGACTCAAAACAGGGGGGAAAAAAAAACTATACTTGCAGGGAATCTGTTCTTTTCGAACTACTAGGTGCCTCTGGCCTTTCTTCACAGTACACTTCTCAAAAAGACAGCCCGCAGGCCTGAGTCTACCAAGAGATTCCTCCCTTGCAAACAAGTAAAACTTTTCCAGGCCAAAACCTTAACAGCGGAAAGATATGTGTAAAAACTCACGTGGCTCTTAGTTAGGTAAAGGTACGTTTTTACTCAACATTCACGGGCTCCGAGATCGGCCTTCCTGGGTGACAGTCAGGGAGCCCTTCAGATCAACTCTCACCTAACCCAAGCTTTCATTTTCCCAGCTGTAAAACCGGGACAACTACAGTGCCTGGCACAGAGGGACCCCACTTGGTGACAGATGAGTAACTGGTAATTATTTTAACTTATTTTACTACTTCACCCCTCCGTAGGGATGACTCCACAACTATGAGGCTATCAGGCTGGTCACTTGACGTTAAGTTCCCACTCCTCACTGTCCCTCAGAATCACAGGATGGGGCTGTAAAAACACTCTCTGCCCAGGCCCTACCTGGACTGGGGTTCGGTCGGTATGGGGTTACCCGGGTGTCGCACTATCTTTAAGTCCCTGGGGTTGATGACAGCGCGCAGCCAGGATCAGGAACCACTTTTTTGTCTCCCTACCTCCTCAGAGAAAACACACACCTGTGAGGTCCTGAGGATTTCTAAGCCCATCAGCGCAGACCGGCGCTCCAGCCCCGGGGACGACGCCCGCATGGAGGCTGTGACGACGAACCCAAATACCGGTCACGGAGGACCAACTGCGACCAGTTCCACAGGACCCTGCCTCGAAACGCCGGCGGCCGGGTCAGTCGGGGCCCCGACCCTTCCCCGCGCCCGGCCCCCTCCCGCCCCGGCACGTGACTCGACACGCGCCAGCTGCACGCGGGCTCCATCAAAACAAAAACAGAGGAGGCCGGCCCGGCGGCGGGGGCGCGCCGGGGTGCCGGGGAGCGGGCGGGCGCGTGCGCGCCCCCGCCGCCACTGCCCGGCGCCGCGGCCGCGCCTCCGCCGCTCCGGGCGCCGCCGGCCGCGCGCCCCGGCAGCCGGGGGCGGGAGGGCAGAGGGCGCCACCTTGTTTACTGCCGGGCCCCGCCCGCGCCCGCGCCCGCGCTCCCGGCCCGCGCCCGGAAACCGTCTCCCGGGAGCGGGCCCGCGAGTGCGCACCCACCCGCGGCGCGAACGCCGGCCCCGCGTGGGAGGCGCCCGGCCCGGCGGTCGCTGCGTGTCAGCCCCCGTCACGACTCTGCTACGCACTTCGCCCCCAGCTCTCAGCTCCAGCGCTTCCGCAGACCCCTCACGTGGCCGCCTCCTCCCTGACACGGCGCTCGCCGGCGTCCAGGGCAGCGGACCCGGGCGCTCTGAGGGATCCCGAGCCCGTCCCCACCCCGCCTCGGACGTCACCCTTCTCGGACCACCCAACCCACACCTTCCGCCCGGGGCGCGGGGCGGGGGGGCGCGGAGACAGCGACAAGCTGTCAGGAGCCTACAGCTTTCCACATGACGAAGCTCACCCTGGTCCTCGCCACTCACGCAGCAGCCGAGCTGCGCGCTGAAACGTACATTTCAAGCGGGGCGGGGGGGTCTTGATTTTTCTCCCTCATCTGGGGAGGGAAAAAAAAAAAAAAGGCGCAGTTCTACTCAAACGCTCGCTGAAGACTCCCCACGTCAGTCCTCCCCAGAGCAAGAGTTACCGGACAGAAATGCCCACCCCAGACACCTGCTAGGTAACCTGCCTCCTGGAAATCGGGAGCCCCACCCACCCCGCCTGCGGGGGGAAACCTGCGCCGGGGTGGGGAGGGAGCGACAAGGTCCAGGATCCCCAAGTCAGAGTGAGCGGGGGCAGCAGCCCTCGCCCCACCCGGGAGCGCTCGCACCCTCCCGTCCCCCATTTCAGTGCAAACCAAGGCATCCTGCGTCCCTCCGGCGAAAAGCGGGACGGAGTCAAAGGTCTGGGTTCCCAGGGGGGTTGCTTGTTCCCCGAGAACCAAGACACTGCGTCCTCTCCAGTAAGCACGCCCCCCGCCTTATTTCTTGTTGACAGCCAAGGTGGGGGACGTGGGAGAAGGGCTAGAGTTCGCTCTGGGCTCGGGATGTTGGTCTGCGCGGAGTGAAGAGGTGGGATCTCGAAATGGAAACAGGCCCCCCCGCGCCGCGGTCCCTCCCCTCCTCCTCCTCCTCTTCTTCTGTTTACCTCAAGTTTGAATTTTATCTGCGCAACATTAGCTGGAATGCGGACATTGAAAAAAAAAAAAAAAAAAAAAAACACTCGCTCTCAACCCGGCAGCAGCTCCGGAGGAGCCATGTGGCATCAAGCCACCGCAAAGGGGAAAAAAGTGCTCTTAGCAACACAAACATGGCGAAATAGCTCCGACATGCCCGTTTCACGCAACAGTCCTACCTTCGCTCACTCGCCCGCGAACCACCTGGCCGGGAACTGCAGACCCTTCCCCGGGCCGGCGAGGGGGCCCAGGGGAGCGCGAGGGTGGGAACGCGGGGCGTGCGAAGGGGGAAATTAACAGGAGTCCACGGGGGAAAGGTCTCGAATTGACTAGCAAACCCAGCTGCCTCGCCGGGACTCAGGGGACCCCTTTTACACCCCCTGAGATCGCAACAGAGAACAGAATTCCCGTCTCCAAGTCCTGCTGGACCGGCTTCCCCCACCCTACCCAACTTACCTTGGGGCTGAACACACGCCGCTCGAGTCCCTCTCTCGCTCCTTCCTCCGAACCAGACGCCAGGGGGAAAATGATGCGCACGTAGATTCGTGAAGCAAATTCTTCGAGAATTTCCCTTGGATGATCACGAGGAGCGATGGAGACTCTGGAGACAGGTGCAGGGCTGGCCGGGGCTGCCGGCTAAAAGTTATTCTCCGCTGGTGGGCGGCGGGGTCCCCGGCCAGGGCCGAGGACCCCGGTTCCCTGCCCCCCGGCGTCGCCCACTTGTCACGCCAGGCTGCTGCGTGCGCTCGGCTGCAGGGGAGGTGGCGTAGTTTCTCTTCCTCCCACCTCTTCTCACTCACTTGTTTTTGTAGCCGTGGGCTCCCCTAATGCTTTCCTCTCCACAATGTTGTTTCATTATATCATGTCCATCATGTGACACCGGAGAGGCCTCTCTATGGAAACTTAAAGGGGCTCCCACGTGACTGCAGCAGCAACAACAGCAGCAGGACTGGCGGCGGCCGCAGCGTTTGTACCGCCGCTCACCAGGAGCCCCTCGCAGCATCCCGAAGGGGCTTCTGGCGCTGCAGAAGCCCAGATAAGGGCGCCACAGCATCCGGGAGCTGTGGCGTCGGTGCGTGCGTGGAGCCCGTGCTCATTACATAGCAAGCCGAACAGAAGGAGCGTCCTTAAATCCTTTCCTACAGTCACAAAACCCACGCTCTTGTTAAAATGACATTTCGTGGCTCCTACTTTAATTTCCCCCAAAAGCAATGAGTTTTCTCTCAGGCCTGACTGAATATTACCAAGTCAAAGAGAAAAACCGGACTTGTCTTCTGCGAGTTGAGTGACAATATCAGGGGGAGAACAGAAATGCCAAAATAACAACAACAAACAGAATCAGGCATTTGATACATAATTACCATCACCACCAGTTTTAAAGCTTTCTGCAATTACATTCCTCTGGTAACTGTGTTGATGCTCGCAGGAGGCAAAATTCAATGCAGTTTTTCTCTTCCGCAGCTATATTAGGGCTTTGTTGCTGACAACAGTAAAAACTTGTTTGTGTCAGGAAGTGAGGTATGAAGATATGACCTGGAAGGTACAGACAAAACCAAACTAGCAGTTTTTGCATTACTTTTCTGACCACATTCTTTCAAATGGTGACAAGAAGGCTGTCTGCTGTAAAATGCGTGTTTGGTGGGAAATAATAAGGAAAACATATTTATCCCTTAATCATGCTGTACGCACTAGACCGTAGAAATTGTGTGTGCGTGTGTGTACAGAGAGAGAGATGTGCATTTTAATGATATTTTGAACCACTAATTTTGTCCTCGTTTCTGGCATTTAACTGAAGTATTTAACAAACAACTTTGAAAGACTTATTGAAGTCCTAAATGTGTGGAAACTGTAGCTGTTTTGAGTACTCTCGGTTTTGTTGACTCACAACCCTTCAGGAGTATTCTACCTTAAATCCCAGTTCTCAGTCTTAAAAGTTTTTATGGACCATGGAGATGTTATCCTATAAATCTAGGCTAGATAGCCATTTCTGCGTTTTGGTTCATGCTCTTCCATTTTATAAGGAAAACTGTCTGGATTGGCGGAATTATGGGGAGAAAAAAATAACTTCGCAAGAAACTGAACAGAGGGATGGAAGATCTTTATTTCCTCTGGCCTTGCCTTACCTGGATCCCTTTCCAGCTCATCAGTTTACCTCCTCAACGATGGTAAATGATCGCCACTACCTCCCTTCTAATTCTGCAAGTCCCCCAATCTTTGCCTTCCAATCTCATGCCTAGTTCTTTCCTCCCTTTCCTCTTCGGCTCTTGCCTCCACTTCAGCCCCCTTTCTGCCTGGGTGCCTAGCTCAGGCCTCCCCAGATACTCCCTCCCAATCCTCCTAACCCTGCAGCTCCCCAACCCCCAGCCCTTTCCCAGTTCGGTCTCTCTTCTCAGCAACTCTACCTCCTTACCTCTCTTTGACCTCCTTTCATCTCCTTCAGTCTGGCCCTTGACTTCGGGGTCTCTTCTTACCTTTCTTTACCTGAAATGATCTGCCCCTTCCTGGGGTCTCCTTCACACCCTCCTGTCTGGTCCTATCCCTTCTGTGGTCAAGCCCAGCATAGCTCCCCGGCTCGGCCTGGTCAGCTTGAGCTGTATTTTGTTCGCGTGCCCCTGGCCTAGTGCATGGTGCAAAGTGGGGCCAGGAGGACCCCCCGGGCTGGGGCCCCTGCCTCGCCCCCTCCGCCCCTCCCGAGTCCCGGTTGCGGCGCTTCCTGGGCGGATGGTTTGGACTTGCTGCAGCAGCTGCGGTTCTGCTGTGTCATGCAAGAAGGAGGCGGCGGCGGCGGCCGGAGCTGGAGTGGGAGGAGGGGAGGAACCTGATCCTCCGGTAGCGAAGGGCTGGAGGCAAACACCGAGCTCCCCCAGAGCCGCCCGGGAGCAGGGAGGGCTCCGCTACCCCGCTACCCCGAGGGGCCCTCCCCGCGGGGCCGAGGGTAAGTCGGGCGGCGCAGGTGGTCGCCTCGGGAAGGGAGCGCGCAGTGGGGTTAGGTGGGGCGGCGGGAGCATCTGGAGGCAGCTCGGCCCAACTGAAGGAGCCCAGTGTTTAGCTGAAAGGGACCCAGGCCATAATAAGGATGGCCAGCCCAGCGCAGCAATAATACTCTTGGAATAACGCCCCTCGGTTGACCCAGGCTACACAGAGGGTGGAGTTGTGCATCCCGAACTCAGGGCTGAGCTGGAGGCAATGATTCAGGGTTGGAGAAACATCCCGTCAGCCCTGGCGCTTTAGGGTCCAGCTGAGTAGCAAAAGCCAACATACCCCATGGATTCCTCTAGCCTTGCTGCGCTTTCTGGGTTGTCTTGTTGAAAACTGGGGAAGGGGATGGGAAACCTGCCCAACCTCACTTTAGCCACGAAAATAATGCTCTTGGCCAATGGCCCTGGACAAACAACCTCTGGTGCAATTAAACAATCAATAGGAAAAGAGCTTCACTCCCCTCACCACCCTCCTTCCCCAGGCTCCTTCGACCAGGGTAATTCATTGGGTTTAAAGGAGAAAGAAAATGTGTTACATTCCTCCCACCCAGCCCCCCTCCCCATCAGCCTCTTCATCACGCAAACTGCAAACAGCACACCCCTGGCTCACCCCACCTTCAGAACTGAGCTTGTGAGAGAGGTTGCAATACTGCTCCATGGTGCAGGAGGAGACAGCCTTAAAAGCTGAAGGATTTCATCTCCGCTGCCCTTTACCCCTAGGGGATTCAGAAACCTAGCACTGACAGCAGTGAAATGTAGGACCAGGCGGGGCACAGAGGAACCTTACTTCTTTCTCCTGAATACAATTCTCAGGACAACTATTTTATTATTATAATTACTAGTATTCCTTTCCATTTCATTTCTAGAAATTTCAGAAAGCACTTTCTCTGAAACATTTTTGTTTTTTTAATGTCAGTCATACATTTAGAAGTAAAGGGTTGACGGGATTAACTGAAAGGCTAATGACTGTCTCAAAAGCACATGCGGTTGCTAGGGAACTCCAGCTCATCCCGCTCTCTAATCACCAGCGTGTTAGGTGGAAATCAAACTGCTCAGGGTGTTATTAAAATGAATGGCATTTGGTTAAAGACTTTCTTGCTATGTTGTAGCATCCTGGATTATTATCGATTGCCTCACACCCACATATCTTGTTTTCCTAATTTGATTTCTGTATTTGCGTCACTGCCAGGGACACTCAGACTAGACCAGTCAGGTTCACTTCCTGTTTCTCAGAACTGGTTTATATTTGGTCGCAAAGCACTAGCTGGTGAAACATTATCAAACTGGTCCTCTTGGAAAGAAACCTCTGCTTTCCGTTGAAAACACATTATCCAAATTAAGTGCTAATTCCCGTGGAAAACGTCATCATTTGAGGAATAAGGTAGATTGCCAGTCTACTTTATTAGTCATTTGAGAAAATCATTCTTGAAATGTAAAGCCTAGAAAATCCATCATCTTTATTTCTTTTACCCAGAATCTTCAGTCCTCTGCATTGGAACTAAAACAACTCAGAGAACAGATTTAAATATGATATTTCTAAAATGAAGCACAAAAAAATACACATGGAAGCTGGGGAAATCATTCTGACTAAATAAGGCATAGAACTGAATGGAATCCAGGCCCCAGGAAGGACAAATAAGTTAGGGTTAGCTCTGTGGCACTCACAGAACAAAGTGTGATTATAGGACTGCACTACCAATAGGAAACCTCATCGCTTTGTGTACTGATCACCTCTTTTACCAATTCCCCTATGTCCCCGGAAAAGATAACCTTGTTTTGGGGGTGGGTTTCCCCCCAGTTCCTTCCTCTTTATAACAAGGCTGTCGCAAAGGCAATATCATAAACACAGGACTATGCAAATACCTGGGTTCTGGTGCGATAGATTTATTTTGAAAGCCCCTTGAAAAAGTTTTATGTGGCATTGAGAAAAGATCCCCCACTCAAAGCTGAGAAACTTACTCCCACTTCTACAAACTAGATGAACTTGGGCTAGCCTCTCTAGGTCTTTCAGTGTCGGCTTCCTCATGGCAGCATAACCAAGAGTGCTAGACTTCAGACCTCTAAGTTTCTTCGCATTTAGAAAATTCTTTGAACTCACTATATAATTTCAATTTTAGCTGCATTTTGCAATGTTAAATTTTAGCACTGAATTTTTAATATCTATCCATAGAGACACTGGGGTAAATGATTATAGGAATGATTTCCTGCTGATCCATCAGGCTTCAGTGTCAGTTGCCAGACAAATAGAAGGTACCTTGCTCCTGAGGTATTTACTCTCTCCTTGCCTGGTCGTGTTGTGGAAGCAACAGGGTAAGAAGTACAAAGCATAGAAAAAGGCCTTTTCATTATTTTAGGAGTAGTGAAGCCAGAGTACTTTGAGGAGTCAAGTGGTGGAATGACAGAGGAAGGGCTATCTAAGAAATAACTAGCTAAATCCTCATGGAACTTTTTGCCTATATTTTAATTTGTGAGAGGCAAAAACATAGGTAGCTCAAATTTTAGAATTTTCAGATCTAAGATATAAAGAAATGGCATGAAGAAATGTGAGATTTGTGGCGGAAAGAAAAGTCCTGACTTTGAAACCAACTCGGCTACTTTATCTATTCATTATTGAGTGCCTGCTGTGTGTCAGGCACTGGGATGGGCCTTGGGAACACAAAGATGAATAAGACCACAGTCCCTGCCCTGCAGGAGCTTATAGTATAATGAGGAGGCAGATGAGTTTGAGGGGAGATGGCATCTTCAGGGGGGCCCATAGGAAGGTATCCAAGCTCAAAAGATGAATCTTGAAAGGAGTACTGAAGGATGAGTGGAAGTGCGCTGACAACTGGGCAAGTCAGAGGGAAGGTGTTCCAGACAAAGAAAGTGCTCGTATATAAAGACCTTGAAGTGAAAAGGTGTGCCCAAAGAGTTGAAGGCAAAGGACAGTGCCCAGCAGGTTAAGGGTTCTCTATGAACACGTTGTACCAATGCATGGCAGAAGTCCTGAAGGATGCATCCAGAAAGATCAGCACGGTTTTGTAATGTGAAAGATTTTGTTTGTCTTCCTAGAACATTTGACCTTATCCTGAGGCCAATGGAAAGCCATTAATTAATTTTAAGGAGCATAGTGAAGTGATCCCATGTCCATTTTAAGAAGAGCACTCCAGTTTGCAGAATTTATTAGTAACACTGTGAGCAGGGAGACTAGTTAGGAGGTTATTTTAGCACTAAGGGAAAAAAAAAGATGGTCATCTAAGCTAAGGCAGCAAGAATGAAGATGGAAAGAAGCAAAAGATTCAATAAATATTCTAGGCATAGAATCAGGGGAATTTGTTGATTATATCTGCAGGATTAAAGAATAGGGAGAGATTTATGGCTTAGGCAAATGGGAGAGTAGTGGTATCATTCATCAAGCTGGGGACCTTATGAGGAAAAGCAGGCTGAGGAAGGAAGGTAATTAATTTTAAACATGTTGCATTTGAAGTGTCCATGGGATGTCAAAGTGAAGCTGTCTACTACATAATTGAACAGATTGGTCTAGAACTCAGGAGAGAGATCTATGGGGGAGTCACCAGAATAACTATAGTTCATGGAAGTAGATGAAATCACCAAAACAGAAAGGATAGTGAAAGAAAATAAGAGGACCTGCTATGGAACCCTATGAAAATGCCAAGATTTAAAAGTGTAGGAAAGAGCTGGGCATGGTGAGGCACACACCTGTAATCCCAGTTCCCTGGGAGGCTGAGGCAGGAGGATAGCAAGTTTGAGGTCAACCTGGGCAACTTAGGGAGACTGTGTCTGGAATAAAATAAAACAGGCTGGGGATGTAGCTCAGTGGTTAAGTACTTGTCTAACATGTGCCAGAGAGCTAGGACCAGGAACAAGGGGAGCTTCAGAAGCCAAGGAAGGAAATACCAACACTATTAAATGCTAGAGAGGGTCAAGACAAATGAAGACTGAAAGAGTCTTGGATTTAGCATAAGGAGGTCATTGGTGTGTTTGGCAAGAAGTATATTGGTTAAGGGGGGATAGTAACCCGATTGCTGTGGGTTGAGGAATGGATGAGAGCAGAGGAAGTAGCGAGAGGAAGTTCTCACAGATAAGAAGGACAAAAGGGCAAGTAGGGAAGGAAAATAAAGATATTGGAGAGAGAGCTTTTAAACCTCATAGTCTGTGACGTTCATGCTATCTAGGGGAAAAAGGGAAATAATATGGAATTCCAGAATCTTTTAGCCTTCAAATTACCTGGTTTCATCATTCACCAATTGCTCAAGCTAGACAACGAGTAGATTTTTTTTGTTGTTTTATTTTTCTCTTTTCCTCAGTTTTCATGTCCAGTCCATGAGGAATTCAGGTCAACTTATCTGCAAAGCATTTCTGTCTCTACTGCGCCCACCCTGATGCAGACCACCATTATCTCCCTTTGGTGCTCCTGTAACAGCTTTCTAAATGGTTTTCCTGCTTCTACCCTTGTCCCCATTCTTCACAGCACAGCTAGAGACATAAATCATTCATCATAAAACATAAATCAGATCATTTCGCTTCTCTTCTTAGTATCCTTCTGTATCTTCTGATTGCACCTGAAATAAAGTCCAGACTCCTGGCCTGGCTTGCATGGCCTCTGAGACCACCTCTGCAACCTCATCCCCCACCACTCTCCCTGAGTCCAGTCACACAGCCTTTTTTCTATCCCTCACACACACTGAATTTGCTCTTATTTCAAAGGACTTACTCTTCCTGGAATATCCTTTGGGTCCTTCTGATCTTTGTTTACATTTTACCTACTCAGAGTGGCCCTTGCTGGCCACTTCTGCCTGAAGTACCCTTCTCCATCCACCTTTCCAACCATCCAATGCTTTTTTTTTTTTTTTCCTCACAAAAATAGGACTTTATTGCTGAAACTTTATTACCATTTGTTTTTATTAATTAAGGTTGAGGATTCCTTTAAAATATAAGCCCCATGAGGATTCCTGACACAGAGTAGGTACTTAAAATGTCCACTAAATGTTTGTAGAAGGAAAGAAAGAGAACATATCAATAGAAATTAAAATTATCAAGAAACAGTCTGGTGTGTTGAGGGGTGGCCAGTGACAATGAATTTCTAGGCTTTTAAGATTTCAGAAGAGAAAGTCACTAGCTGTGTGACCCTGGACGTTCATGTTCTCTGAACTTCACTTTATGGTGAGTAATAGTACAGGCCTCACTAAGCTGTTAGGAAAATGAGATGAAGCAATGTGGGTGAACAATATGGTGGTCTCGTCAAGCCATTTCAGGAAGTCACAGATCGATTCATAAGCTCCATGTTTGGACTCCTCGAAGTGGAGTTACCCATTGATAATGGTAATTACCCATTGATAATGGAGTTACCCATTGATAATGGATAATGGTGGTCTGCATCAGGGTGGGCGCAGTAGAGACAGAAATGCTTTGCAGATAAGTTGACCTGAATTCCTCATGGACTGGACATAAAAACTGAGGAAAAGAGAAAAATTAAAAAAAAAATAAAAAAAAAATCTACTTGTTGTCATTATTGGAATTAAAAATGGAAAAATTGTAACTTTTTAAAAATACCGGGATATCTGATGGGAAATTAAATTAGATCAAAGCATTCCCATCAACTAATAGAAAACTACTAAAAATTCTGGAATTGGGTCAAGGGTATGATAAACAGATTTCAGTCAGGAAAATTCAGAATGATCTGAAAAATATGTAAAAACACCCACCTTTCCACATATAAATAAATAAACAAAATAATGGTCCATCCACAACTAAAAAAATATTTTTAAAAAAAACCTTTTCTCATAACCATAGTTTTGCACACACGACTGCATTGAAACATATTTTTTATATATTAGGTTGACAAAAATCCTAACATTTAATAACATACTTGGCTGACCAGCCTGAGAGGCGGGCACATTCTTATATAGTCAGTAGAGGAGAAGTTGGTACAACCTCTGTGGAGGGCAACCTGGAAATATTTATCATAGTTTCAAATGCATAGCCTTGGACTTAGCTATTCTACTTTTATGTATTTATCCAATAAATAGGCTCATACATATTTTGAAGGATGACTCTTCTAGAACCTTCAGAAAAGCATTATTTATAATCACTGAAAACAGCCATCAATAGAGAAGCAGTTAAATAAATGATAGTAGAGCTATACAAGTGAAAGGTACGCAGCTCTTAAAATTTGTGAGGCAGTTCAAGGTATATTGATGTGAAAATATCTTCACAACACATTACCAGGTAAAAAAGTTAAAAACAACATGTGTAGTTGGCTAACATTGTCTATCTTTTTGAAAGAAATTTTATACATTTTGGTCAGAAACACATTAACTGTGGGAGGGTCAAATATAGCAGGGCAGGAGCAGTTGTAGAAAGACTGGTTGGAAGGGCACTTCAGTGATTTGTGTGAGAGATGGTTACCCAGATAAAGGCAGTGGCATGCATAGGAACAAATGATCAGCGCCAAACAACTGTTTCAAAGAACTTAATGACTGATTGGGGATGGTGAATGAGGGGGAAGGAGATACTGTTATGGTGGACTTAAGAATTCTTCCAGGATGGACACATGAGCAGAAGTGTCTGTTAGCAAGATGGGGAGTCCTGGGTCAATCACAGAATTGCAGGAGAAAATCAAAAGTTTTGTCTAAGTGGAGATGTCCACTGCAGACTTGTAGATATGGTTCTAGAGCTCAGAAGAGTTACTGGATGTGTGAATTTGGGAGAAGATTGCCTAGGGAGGGCAGATAGAATCAAAAGAAAAGTGGCACCAGGACTAAGCCCTGATCATGAATAGCAAAGAAAGATCTGGCACTGGAGACCAAAAACCAGAAACCCAAGAAATAAAACTAGGAGACGTCAGGCCGCAGAAGCCAAGTGTTAAGGTGGATCAACTTGTTATACACTGATGAAGGTCAAGAAGGAGCATCACAACTTATTTCTGTTACAAACTCCAAGCTTCCAGAGCTTATTTTTGTATTCCTTATATGCTTTGCCCTATACATCACACACGATAGATGATCAGTAAATTTTTGTTAATTTTTGGAAAGAAATAGATACTCAGAGAGAAAGGTAGACATACATTAAGACTAGAGTTTGGGCTGGGGATATAAGTTGGTTGGTAGAGTGCTTGCCTGGCAAGCACAAAGGCCCTGAGTTCAGTCCCTAGCACCAGCAAAAAAAAAAAAAAAAAAAACCAGATTCCCTTGAAGTTTACCACAGACTAAACTTGATCTTAGGCAATAGGGAATCCTGCACACTTTGTTTGCTCCAAAGCTGGCACCAGATAGGACATTCACAGTACCATGTTGTTGCCTTCCAAGAATATTTTGATGGGTAGTACCTGTGCCTGGTCAATCTGAGTCATTTTTTATCTTTATTTAGGTCCTGGGTGATGACAAAAGAGCTATTTGCTTTCCCTCGTCTATCTGATTTCATCACACCACCCTGAATCAGTTGATGGAATCTGGGAAATCCATTTCTCTGCCCTAAGTTCTGTAAGAACCTCTTACAGAAGCCACCAGCTTCTCAGTCTGTTATGTCTCTGCATAAAGGTGTTGGGCTGCTGTCAGCAGAAGCTGTAGAGAATATCACAGAGAAAAAGGTTGACTTGGTTGTGAGAACATGAAAATCTACAACAAAGTATCCTTGAATTAGAAATTTTAGAAGCTAAAATAATAGATGTACTTTAAGTGATACTAAAAATGCTTTGACATCCTGTGTTATTTAGTTAGACCAGAGGACAGCAAACTTTTTCTATGAAGGGCCAGACAGGAAGTATTTTAGACTTTCCTGGCCATGCAGTCTTTCTCAATTACTCCATTCCGCCACTGTAGTGACAAAGTAGCCATAGTAATACGTAAATGGGAGAGCCAGTTGTGTTCCAGTAAAACTTTATTGATGTACACTGAAGAATGAATTTCACATAATTTCCCCATGCTATGAAGTTGTTTTTTTTTTTTTTCCCCAACCATTTTAAAAATGTGAAAACTATCCTTAGCTCACAGGCCACACAAAAACAGGGCATGAGTTGGATTTGACCTGTGGGCAGTATTTTGGCAACCTGTGGTATAGATAAACATGAAGATGATATCGTGAGAATGATACTCAGATTCAAACTTCTAAAGAAAATAACTTGTTGTGTGTGTATATATGTATATATCTGTCTTTATTTTAAACTCTCAAATTTACTTGAACATAGAAACATTTATCTACATCTGACTTAATCTGGTAATAAAGTACATCTCTTTAGTTCAGTATTCATTGAATGCCTTGCTCCTTCCCTTCCTGGTAATGTACATGTTCATGGTACGGCCTTGCACCAAAAAACAACATTTTGGTCAACAATACACTGCATACACAATGGTGGTCCTATCAGATACTAACAGAACTAAAAAATTCCTGTCACCTAGTGATGTTGTAGACATTAGAGCATGGATGTCGGTGTAAACAGACATACTATACTGCCAGTCACATACAAATAATACAGCACATGCAATTATCAAGTACCAATACTTGATAATGATAAATAATTACATTACCAGTTTATGTATTTATTATACTATACTATTATTTTCAAGCATATTCCTTTACTTATTAAAAAATTACAGTAAAATTACACTAGCATCAGTCTCATACATCTTTTTCCTCATGCTTGATTTAGTCTTTTTTCTTTTGTCTATCATGGCCCTAGAAGCAACAGGATAGTTTACCTACCTGTGTGCATATACGCAAGCACGTATACACCTGTGTGTCTACACACACACATGCATATGCCATTTAGCCTAGATGTATGTACACTCTGGATGTTTGCAAAACAACAAAATTACCTAAGGACACATTTCTCAGAATGTGTTTCTATCATTAAGCAACTCATGATTTCATATAGAACAAAGTGAAGAATTCTTACTAGTTGGCTTTATAAATAGCCAAATCCAGAGAGAGCAGAGTGATGCAGTTAATCACATTTTGAACTACATTAATTCATTCAGTGTTTTAGTCGGCTTTTTGACTGCTCTGACTAAAAGGATCTGACCAGCACAACCATAGAGGAGGAAAAGTTTATCTGAGGGCTCATGGTTTCAGAGGTCTTAGTCCACAGAAGGCCATTCCTCAAGGCTCGAGGTGAGGCTGAACATCATGGTGGGAGAGGGTGGGAGAGGGTGGCAGAGAGAAGCAGCTCATATCATGGTGATCAGGAAGCAGAGAGACACTCCACTCACCAGGAACAAATATCTACCCAAAGCCACACCCTAATTCCCACCTCCTCCAACCACACCCTACCACTTCAGTTACTACTCAGTTAATCCTCACCGAGGATTAATTCACTGATTGGGTTAAGATCCTCACTACCCAATCATTTCTCCTCTGAACCTTCTTGCAATGTCTCACACTTGAGCTTTTGGGGGACACCTCACATCCAAATCTTAACATTCAGTGTGTATTAATGATCTACTTCTTGCATAGGGCAATTCAGAGTAATGTGGAGTTTAAGAGGTTAGGTCCCTGAGAGGTAAGTAGGTAGATAGACAACCTAGTGGCTTATAAATTTATTGAGAATGGTTTGGGCATGTCACTGCTAAGTTTAAATCTGAGCTCTTTTGTATCCCAGCTGTGTGAACTTGGGCTGATTATATAAACCATATAAGCTTCAGTTTCCTCTTTTTAAAATGAGGGTAACAATAACTACCTCTGAAGGAGATTGTGGGAATTAAATAAGGTAACATGTAAATTAGCCATCATGGTACCTGGGACATGATCAGCAATCCATAAATCCTAGCTATTGTTGTTTTATAGCAATATGAGGATATATCACTTGTTCACACAGAAAACACAATGAGAGGTGGGGCAGCGTGACCTTCTCAGTAATGAAGTCATGGATACATATGGAAACCCACAAACCTGAGGTTTGACACCTGGTAGAAAACATTTGGGTGAAAATAATAGCAGAAGTGACATTGTCCCAGGATAAAGGCACCAAGCCAATTGACTTCCCTAGCAACCAGCAGCTGGATTATTTTAAGAAGCTCCACCTACAGGTCTGACTCCCCAGCCTGCCAACACTGAAGGCCAGTTCTATTTTTTTTTTTTTAATATTGTTTTTAGTTGTTGATAGACCTTTATTTTATTTACATGTGGTGTTGAGAATTGAACCCAGTGCCTCACACATGGTAGGCAAGCGCTCTACCACTGAGTCACAACCCTAGCCCTGAAAGGTCAGTTCTAACTAGGAGAAAAGCATCAAGGATAAGAGCTCCTACCACCTTGCTTCCTTCCTGTCACGTCAGCTGTGAGACTTGGACACCTTTAGGTCCCTCCTACTATGTTTTCCACCCATGTTTGCCCAATTCTGGACTTAACATGACTCACACTCCATTTTGGCCGTTGTGCCTTGCATCCCATCTCTCCTGACATGTGGAGCCCTGTCCTGGTCCCTAGCTTGCTTTTACCATGACTCTGATGTCGTGTTTAGCTCAGCTCTGACCAGTCCTCTTCCCCAGGGGACTGTATTCTATTACCCACATGCTTGCAGTGATCGCTTTAAACCATGGGACACAGGTCCCTTACCCTTCATGGATAACCTGCCACTGGAGTAAGTCTGGACTGCTTGGTATTAATAGCTTTCTGAATTTTACCTTGGTATGGGACACCAGATCTTGCACAGCCTGGCTTCCCTAATCCAGGCCAGCTTCCGTATTCACAGCCCAGCCCTGGGAGTACCCCTACCCTAGTCTTGACTCACACCCTTTCTCCATCAGCCATGTTGTCAACTCGTCCTAGCGTGCCTTGTGATCCTGTTAGCATCAATAATGCTTTCCAAGTAAAAATGACAAAATTATTGGCATGGGAGGGTAGGGGAGAACATTAATTGATCTGCCATCATCAACTGACAATATTGTTCTGCTGGAAAGTGAACATCAAATAAAGTTGGCAATATTTAAATTTAAACTAATTGCTTATTGAAAAAGTACAATTCTATGCCTGATTCTAACCAGCTAAAAAGAATGTGTTAGCAAAGCAGAAGTGACAATCAACTTAAAGTAAGTAACCACAGCACCCTTGAAACTGTAATAGCCAGAAAAGGCAACTACATTCACTAACCTGATGTGAAGTCTGAGATCATGTGGACATGAGATTGCCTGGGCGGGACATGGGAAGTAAAGCTCAAGAGGAGAAAGATGACTTGAAATATATATTCTTGTAAAATCAGTGATTTCAAGGAAAAAAAAAAAAAAAACATCAAAATGATTGCTGAAGAAGTGTTCTAATAAGCTGGTCAGTTTTCAGGGATGGATGTTTTCTTTTGTTTTGTTTGTGGTACTGGGCTGAGCTACATCTCCAGTGCTTTTTATTTTGAGACAGGGTCTTCCTAAATTGCTGAGGCTGGCCTGGAATTTGTGATTCTCCTGCCTCAGCCTCCAATTTGCTGGGAGTACAGGTGTGCACCCCCATGCTCAACATTGGAGGAGAGATGAACTGTAGTCCTACCCTTACTGCAGGAAGGTTCTATTCAAGACCCCCAGTGGCTGCCCAAAACCACACAGAGTACCAAATCCATGTAAGCTTTTTTTTTTCCTACACATAACATACACCTCTGATAAAGTTTAATTTATAATTTAAGACAGTAAGAAATGAATACCAATAATTAAAATAGAGTAATTATGATAATGTATTATAAGAACGGTAAGAAAGGTGATTTAAAACTTATGAATTGTTTATTTCTGGAATCTTCTGTGTAACATTTTCAGAGCATGGTTGACTAAAGGTAACTGAAACTGCAGAAAGTAAAACCTCAGATAAGAGGAAACTACTCTATAAGAAGGGCTCCGACCCGTGAGAATAATGCCCAAAGGGTTCATGTCCAGAGGCAGCTAGAGTCTGGGAATAGTATTGAAGACAATGAATAGTTTTCTTGTTTGATTTTGCTTACATTTATATTAAAGAATAATAATGAAGAAAGGCTAGTGCTACTGAAAAGGGCAGACTGACTGATGTGAATAGTTAACTGAAAAATAGAACTGTTCAACTGTAGCATTCCCTAGATTCTAAGGTACAGGTTCTTTATCTCACATTTTTAATATTTCTAAAATCAGAATGTATCTTCAATAGGTACATTTAATGTGGCAATGTTTTTTGGAAGAGCTGAAAACAGTTAATAAATTGTGGTGCATCCTACCATAAGTTGGTCTTAGAATGCAGAAAATTTGGAATTTTATTCTTTTACCTCTGCCAGTATTAATTGCACTCAGCAGATAAGGGGTCCACTTTGTGTCCTGAAAGTGACAGTGCTGTCAGTGGTCACCGAAAGGTAAGAAAGTATCAGGAAGGAGTTTGGACGCCATGTTGGAAAGTGTGTTCCCCCATGGAGGGTACAGAGGATCACATGAGCACTAGTGAAGAATACGAATGGCAAGTACTAGAGACAGAACAGAGCCCTGAAAGTCAAATGGGGTTCGAAAACTTCTAAGGACAGGGAGACCACTTCCATCCCTTGGAAGCCAAGTTGCTGAACGTGTGTCACAGTGGGTATGGGTGGAGACGGAATATATGTTGAAAAGGCCAAGGTGGTTAAGATGCAGAAAAGGATAAGCTTTTAGGAAGATATTCAGGATAGTGTCTAAGATGGGGTCAGACAGACAATGGCTTCCCCTGGGCAGGACATTTTGAACTGTGCCTGGTACATAGTACCACTATGTCCTGCCTCTTCAGAACCAATAGGTGATTGACTTAAAACCCTGGGGTTCCAGTCTCCAACTCCCTCAGCTTTGACTGACCTCAGAGAAGCCTCCTCTGAGAAGGTATTTAGAGGTCTGGGAACACAAAACAGGGGAAGATATTGCAAAGTAATTGAGACTTGGGTAAATAAATAAATTAATAGATTGATAGATAGATAGATAGGACAAGAAACAATCCAAATAACTAAAGAACAAGGTAGCCAGAAACCAGAGACTTGGCCAGAATAAATCCAGGGGAGAGTTGAAGCTGTTGTCTATTTGCATCACATCTTGTGACGCCCATGTGAAAGAAGAAATTCAGAGAACCCATAGATCAGTTGACCATGAAGGAAATTGTTCCAACCACATATGATCAGACCTTTAGAAACTGGGCTGTGTCCAGGTGGGCCATATGCAGCTTAACCATAAAGAGAAGGGATCATGTCTTTTCATGATCTTAGCTCTAGTGTCTGTTAGTATGAATAATGAGTGAGAAGACAAATGAGTTTTTGAATGCTAAGGCTGGGGTTGTAGCTCAGTGGTAGAGCACTTGCCTAGCATGTGTGAGGCACTGGTTTCAATTCTCAGCACCACACATAAATAAGTAAATAAAGATCCATTGACAACTAATATATATATATATATATATATAAGTTTTTTTTTTTTTTTTTTAAACAGTGATAAAGATACTTAAAGATAGAACCTTAGTTGCCCTCTCACTTGCATTCCATCTTTCCCAGCTGCCCTTCCCTTCCAAGTTCTGGGAAAGCCGATTCCACCTTCATCTCCAGGGGGCGGGGCACGTGGACCAGGTTAAGCCAAGCAGTGAAGAGTATCCCTTTGGACTCAATGACTTACTCAAGTATGGGCATGTGACCTAAGTCACTTCCACCAAAGAGAATGTCAGGGCTCTTTTGCTGGGAGTGCTAGACCATAGATGCTTCCTTCCAGAAGTGAATGCACAAACAAGTAACCCTGAAAATTCTTGGCATCAACAAGTTGAGATTGGAGTTGTCACCAGGGGCTAAAGCAAAGAAATGAAGTGAGAACTATCAGGTCCTGTCCACGTTGTGGAGACCCCTGGCCAAACCTGGCCGGCAGTCTCCGAACTTTTCACTTGGGGAGCGAGTAAATTCTATTTGCTGTTTAGGACACTTCAAGATTTAGAGTTTCTGTTTCTTGAAACAGAACCATCCTCTCTGGATCAAAAGGATAGTTCGGACACAGTTAAGATTTTTCAGATGAAGAGTTCGAAGCGGAGAATGACCCATACAAGAAAAGTGACATGTGTTGAAGAGAGAAGTACCACAGGCAGTGCTTGACCCACAGGTGGTAAAGGCCTTCATGAACAAAACATTAAGCTTGATGGTTTCTAAAGAAAAAAAAAAAAGTTGATATATCTGATTACTTAGAACTTTCAAATTTATGTAGATAAAACAGCATCACAAAATTAAAAGGCAAATAACATATTCTAGAATTTTATAGATAGACATAGCTATGACAAAGGGTAGTGGCCTTAACATAAAAAGAAATCTTCCACAATTATAAGAAAAAGGCAACACTGCAAAAAAAAAAACGAGTAAAGAGGCCAGACATGGGAATCCCAGCAACTGGGAGGCTGAAGCAGGAGGATCTAGATTTCGATTTGGAGGCCAACCTGGCAATTTAGTGAGACTCTGTCTCAAAATTAAAAATGAAAAGGACTGGGATGTAGTCAGCAGTAGAGATTTCTCCTGGGTTCAATCCCCAGGACAGATGGAAGGAAGGAAGGAGGGAGGGAGGAAGGGAGGGAGGGAGGGAGGGAGGGAGGAAGGAAGAAACGAAGGAAGGCAGGAAGGAAGGAAGGAAGGAAGGAAGGAAGGAAGGAAGGAACGAAATGAAAGGACAAAAAAGAAAAAAAAAGGAATTCAAATGGTCAATGAAAAGTAAAAAGATTCTGTGTCATTGGTACTTAAAGAAAATACAAATTACAGTAAAATCCTGAACTGGGGGTGTGACTCAGAGATAGAGCACATGGTTAGCATGTGTGAGGCCCTGGGTTCACCAGCACTGCCAAAAAAAAAAAAAAAAAAAAAAAAAAAAAAAAAAAAAAAGCCAGATGCCTTTGAGCCTTGCAAATGGCCAAGAACATTAATAAAATGATATCTTGCATGGACAAAGATTTAGGGAAATAATTGTACTCCTACTGTATTAGAAGTCTGAACTGATATAAGCATTCTACAGAGCAATTTGTCACTGGATATTAAAAAACCTTAACATATTCAAACCATTTAACCCAGCAATTTCATTGTTAAGACATTATCCAGAGAAAATGATTGGAGATGCTCACAAAATTTAATGTAGAAGAACATTTAGTGTCAACATTTTTTTTTTTAATTAGTTGTACTGCGGATGGAATCCAGAGTCTCACATGTGCCATGCAAGGGGCTCTACTTCTGAGTAGCATACCAGCCTTCTAAAACTTATTCATTATATTATATTATATTATATTATATTATATTATATTATATTATATTATATTATATTATTATTATTATTATTTTTGTGGTATTAGAGATTGAACCTGGGGCACTCTACCACTAAACTACATCCCAGCCCTTTTTATTTTTTTACTTTATAAATTTTGAAACCTAATCTCACTAAATTGCCAAGTTTTACCTTGAACTGACAATCTTCCTACTTCAGCCTTTCAAGTTGCTGGAATTAGCCTGGCTAGTGCAGCATTCTTTTTAACATTGAATATTTGGACATGTAAGTGTCAAAAAAGAATTATTGCATACATCTTGGTATATTCCTATGATGAAATGAATGTATGCAGCAAAAAGTAGGTTTGGGAAAATCTCATGGCATCAGAAAATGTTGGTCATTTATTTTAAATGTATTTTCTCAGGAAAAAAGATTAGTAAAATATTAACAGTGGTTATATCTTGGTAGTGGACTCAAATTGACATTATTTTCTTCTTCATGACTTCTGTATATTCCAAATCTACCTCAGTAGTCATACATATTCTTATGGTCAGTATAAAGAAAAAATTTAAGGGGCTGCGGTTGTAACTCAGTGGTACAGTACTTGCCTAATCCCCCAGTACTCCAAAAAGAAAAATAATAGGGAAAAAGGCAGAAAGAAAGAAAGAAAGAAAGAAAGAAAGAAAGAAAGAAAGAAAGAAAGAAAGAAGAAAATTTTAAAATGAAATGGGATACCAAGGTGAATGATGGCAGTGTAAATTTAAATAAAATTTAAATTTAGATAAAATTCAAATTTAAATGAGATTCAAATCTTCAGATCCATATAAACTACATCTAGGGATACAAAAACTACTTCCAGATATGATCATAGACATGTTGTGAAGAATCACTGAGGAGGGAAGTACCATATGCCTGAGGTTAAGCAACTATGCCAGTTTTTCAAAGGGGAAAAGTGAATCCTAGACACTGGTACACTTTTGTTGCTTGGGAAAAGAATACTGGTATAAGTAAGAGCCAGCGTGGGTTCGCTTAAGTTCAATGCTTGCAAACTATCCTCATTTCCTTATCTCCATATGCTTTAAGTCATGAGGTCCTCATTCCAGACCTCCGGAGTAGGGATCATTATGATTCCATTATGCAAAAGCAGAGGTCAGAGATGTTAAGTGATTTGCCCAAAATCCTAAAGCTGGTTTGTTTGGGGTTTTTTGTTTTGTAGATAAGGTTGTTCCTATGTCCAAAGATTAGAGGCATATTTGTCATACCTGACATTGTAGAGATTTTCCAGGGACCCTGGTGGACAATATAATGGGACGATAGTATGCGGTATATTTAGTAGGTGAAGTGATTACATACAAAAGTGGATTCATAGGACTTGTTTTACTTGGAGGTTTCTCACTGGTAATAATAACACCACTCACTGATACTTATCGTATGTTCTCACTGGTAATAATAACACCACTCACTGATACTTATCGTATGCAAGATTCTGTGCAGAGGTGCTTTCCATCATCATCTCAGTTACTCTTCCCCAACATCTGAGAAGCAGGTCCTGAGATCCCCATTTTACAAATGAGAGACCAAAGCTCAGAATGGTTCATGAATTCACCTCTGAGTATGTAAGTAGTATGTAGAGTAGCTGGGATCCAGTCACAGAAAATCTGGGTTCAGAACCCATTTGCTTAACTATTATGCCTAAGTATTTTCTTCTGATCCTTGTCTTCCATTATGCTCAACATTTTATTTTATTTCAATTTATTTATTTATCAATTTATTTTACCAAGCATTGAACCCAGGCACTTATCCACTAAGCCATATCTCCAGTCCTTTTTATTTTTTACTTTGAGACAGCGTCTCACCAAGTTGCTTAGGGCCTAGCTAAATTGCTGAGGCTGGCTTTGAACTTACTAGCCTCCTGCCTTGTCCTCCGTTGTCGCTGGGATTACAGATGTGTACCACGGTGCTTGGCTTTTCTTTTTATTAAAAGAAAGTTTTATTAATATTGAGTAGCAACTCAAAAGGCATACATCTGCTAAGAATACAAAGCTGAAGGAATCCAAGGGAAGCAAGAAAACCAAAGTGTATTGAGCACTCAGTGTAGATATTCTACTCTCCTTGTTTCAGCCTCAGAATCACTGTGTAATGTGGACAGGATTAGCCCTCTTTTCACTGTTAAACTAAATCGAGACTCGGGGAGATCACATGACACATTGAAAGTCACTGAGCTACCTAACAAAAACAAAATTTGAATATAGACCTGCCTGACTCCTAAGCCCTTGTTCTTTTTACTACTGGCTAATAAAAAGCAAACGTAAAAACATAGTGAGAAAAAAATGTAAAAATCCTGCAATTGACTTTAAAAGTGTAAGATTTGGGAGACCTAGCTTGTCAAACTTTTGAGTTCAAAAGATCTCAGGATTTGAGTTGATTGTGAAGGACCTGGAGGCAGCAGTATGACTTCAGGACACTTACACAATCTCAGGTGGTGGGACCAC
This sequence comes from Sciurus vulgaris, assembly GCF_902686455.1. Taxonomy (NCBI): domain Eukaryota; kingdom Metazoa; phylum Chordata; class Mammalia; order Rodentia; family Sciuridae; genus Sciurus; species Sciurus vulgaris. Next base: position 23,383,863 of record NC_136468.1, on the reverse strand, counting down.
AGGGACCTTGTCCTGGGCAAGGGAAAGGATGCTCCTACTGGTTTGTACACTGCTTTTCCAGAGGAGGACAATTGCAATTAACTTTGAGTGCACCTTTTTTTGGTACCAGAGATTGAACCCAGAGGTGCATAACTACTGAGTCACATCCCCAGCCCTTTATAATGTTTTATTTAGTTGTTCGGGCCCCGCTAAGTTACTGAGGCTGACTTTGAACTTGAGATCCTCCTCCCTCAGCCTCCCAAGCTGCTGGGATCACAGGTGTGCGCCACCATGCCCAACACCATACCCAACTGAGCGCAACCCTTTAAAAGAGATCATCTATGGATACCCGAAGGGAAGCAGCCAGCCGATAATAAAATACCAACCTACCTACAAACACACACGTGGGTAAAGACTTGGATTGTTTTGCAAAACAGAAACAAGTGGGAAAGCCCCAAGGTGGGCAGGGGAGGGGAATCTTCAGTCAGCGGAAGGATGGCTGTGTGGAAGAAACTCTTGTCGCATCATCTATAGCTCCAGAGGACAGACAGCTGTGGTCAGAAGAAGGCAAATTTAGGCCGATAAATGAAAAGCCAAAATATGACTGCACCTGGCCTGTCTTTCTGAGCACGGCAATGCCTGGCCTGCTACTTTAGACAAAGCAGGTGCTCAGCGAATATAGGTTGAACCGAACAGAATGCTTTGCTGTGCAAACACTCGAGAGGTTGTCTTGTGGACAGAAGCTAGATGGCCAGCCACCTGCTATAACTAAAACTCCCATCCCTACATCTGGCGCTGCTCTACCTTCTTCCACCACTACCTGGTTCTCCCCCAGCCACACTTCAAAAGGAGGCTTCACTAGGTCCCTTGCAGACCAACTTCTAATGCTCCAGACAGAACTTCCTTGTACCTTCATCTTGGCCCAAAGAGAGCTGTTCATCAATGCCTCTTGGAAGGTCGCTTCTCCCTCTACTGATAGACCTCACTCTGCCCTGCCACCTCTCTGGGCGGTCATTTCCAGTCCCAGTCCCACCCCCACCCCACTCCTTCTCTTCTGACAGTTGTCCACGTGCTCTCATTCTGGGCTCATTGTTTTCCCCAGGACACCCTACCCTATCCATTCTGAAGGCTTATCTCAATCTGTGCATTCAGTCCAACCTCTCTCCTCATCACAGACATGCCATTCATTCACACTGGACACTCTGCAGTCACTTCAAACTTACAATGTTACTAATATCCCCTCCGCACCTGGTAACTGCACTTTCACCTAATCGATCAGTGCTGTTTCTAACCCTCCCCCCAAATCTGTCACTTCTTTTCTTTTCTTTTCTTTTCTTTTCTTTTCTTTTCTTTTCTTTTCTTTTCTTTTCTTTTGTAGTACATGGGCTGCTCTACCACTGGGCTACATCACTAGCTCCCCCCCACCAAAACACACACTCTTTTTTTAAAAAAAAATATTTTGAGACAGGGTCTTGATACGCTGTCCAGGCCGGTTCAAACTTGCAATCCTCCTGCCTTGGCCTCAAGTAGCTGGGATTATGGGTGCAAGTCCCTTCACCTGGCTAGTAGCTACTTTTCACTCCACGATTGCTATGGGGACTCGGACCTTAATCCCTTCCTTATAGACTATTGCAGTGGGTTTGTAATTGACCTTCCTGGCTTCGTTCTCTCCTTAACCTAGCTCAGCCTTCATCTTGCCGCCAAAGTTATTTTTATTTTTGAAACATGAACAATCACGTCTCTCCCTTCTTTAAGGACCATAGTAATTACTCATTGTCTTCTGCGTAAAGTCCATATTTCTTAGCTGTAAATCAAAGTTCTTGAAATATACCTAGAACCGACCTCACTGATTATTTCCAACCTGCACCAGACTCCTACCTGTTCTCTGAACATTTTTCCTTTTCCTGCCTTTGTGCCTTTTCTTATCCTATTCCCCTTGTGGGGGGCGGGGCACCTCTTTTCTCCTTGGCCAACTTATCTCTCCTCCTTCAGGGCCCAGCCCAAACTTGAGCACCTCTGGGGAAAGAAACCCTCTTGGGCTTCCAAGCCAGGAGGTCAGGGGATAGGTCAGGGTGAGAGAGATGGTATTGTCTGTTATTTTTGTGGTGCTAGGGATGAAACCCATGGTCTTACGCACCCTTTGCAAACTCTACCCTTCGCTATCTCCCCAGCCTCTGAGGTGTGGTATTTAAAGCAATGGACTGATGTGCAGTTACAGAGGTACAAGTCCAAGGTGATGTCCAACATTCAGAGATCAGAAAGAGCCCAGCAAGAGACTAAGAACAATAAGGAAGGAGGACAGCCAGTGTCAATAAGAAGGGAAAGATGATCTGTGCTAAGAGGCTGCTGAGGGGGTGAGATGCAGGCTGAAAATGGACCATTGGAATTGACATCATGGAAGTCACTGAGACTTCATAGCTGTGTTTTTCGTGGAGTAACAGGAGCAGAAGGCTGATGGGGTTGGCTTTAAGAGAGAGATGAGGAACTAGCTGCCTGCTGAATGGGTGAAGGTTGGATAAATGAAGAACTAATGTCTTAGAGAGGATTCCATGAATTAGGAACTAAAATCAATGGATTATTTTGAACTCATAAAATAGCTGAAAAATTCCCAAGTAGAAACAGGGGTGTGATTTCAGGGTCAAAGTTTCTCATAAGTGAAAAGAGAATGCGGAATAGGACTACTGAGGCAGTAGATTAGCCATGGAGTGTCTGAATGAGTTCTGTTATGCTTGTTTTTTTTTTTTTTTTTTTTTTTTTTTGTCCTTCTGGCCCCAGTTCATACAGGCCTTCATGCCTGCCTTCTTGGACAGAAAGATGAGGTCCCAGGAAAGAACTGTCACTACAGGGACTTGGTGTAGAATTTTCAGAGGCCATTTTCGTATACCTCTTGGTATTGCTAATAAGAAACTTATCAGGCTGGCTCTGTCCTTTTGGAGACTGGGCAGCACCAAGCAGAACAGCCTGGAAGAGGCGAAGAGGAAAAACCTGACCCATCCCACCACATTTTGGGGGGTGTTTGTTTGGGTATTAGGGATTAAACCCAGGGGCACTTTACCACTGAGTATTATTTTAAGACAGGGTCTCGTAAATTGATCTGAAACTTGTGATCCTCCTGCTCCAGCTTCCCAAATCACTGGGATGTCTGGGGATAAATCTCAGTTGACAGAGTGCTTGCCTAGCATGCACAGGCCCTAGGTTCAATTCCTAGCACCACTGAAAAAATTAAAAAAAAATAAAAAAAGAAATCCCTGGGGTTACAGGTGTGCACCACCACACCCACTTGTATTTTGAAGTATTTCTACATGAAAAATTTTTATAGTCAAAGTATAATGGAAATAAGCTAAGAGACCACCTAGATTTGATGAATAAGTTGGCTGTTTCTGTTAGTTCCTGGAGTATAATAGTAATAAAATATGGAGAATACAAACCTTGGGGAGACCAGAGAAGCCTTGACTGTGTGCTTTTCCTGACACAGTATTCCTCAAATAGGGAGTACAGATCCATACAGAAAGGGTTTTTAGGGCTGGGGTCGTGGCTCAATAGTAGAGCACTTGCCTAGCATGGGTGAGGTACTGAGTTTGATTCTCAGCACCATATAAAAACAAATAAATAAAATAAAAAAGTTAAATTATTTTCAAAAAAGTGTCTTTACTTACATGACTGCAGGCATTTCCCTTTAGAGAATCATTTCCAAGAATCTCCAGGCCTGAGATGGGAAGCAGGACCAGTCATAGAACACCTGAAGAAGACTCTATCATACAGCACCTGTGTTTCTCCAGATGCATAGCATGATCTTATTTGTGTCTTTGCACATGCTGTTTCCTACACCCGGAACACCCAGATCCTCTTCCAGGAGTGCTCAGCTCTAGGACCACCTCTATCTGAGGCTTTTCTACCCATGCATATCAAGCCAGATCTTCCCTCTGCGCTCCCCAAACACTTCTTAGGTTTATCTCTATCTCCACACCTTCCACTACGTTCAATCTGGCTCTTTACTGGACTGTGCATTTCTTGAAGTCTTTGATTTTGTCTTATCCCTATTTTTATCCTGAACATCTAGAAGAGTGCCTGACATCTAAACTAGTACATTTTGGGCAGAAGATGTTTGTCAAAAGGACGCTGAATGTGTGAGAGTGTGAATGAATGAAGTGAATAAATACATGAAAAGATTAGAAAAACGTTACCCTCTGCATTGAAGTTCATGCAAGAACAAGAGTGTCAATGCTTCTATGTACGTGCCAAATCTGTATATGTAATGGTGCTTTCCAGATTGACTTGAGGCGACAAGATCATTGCAACATAACACTGGCGGACAGGGAATGACACAGGGATTGGCTTGTGCGCACGGGATGAGAACCAGGCGGAGGAGGAGCAGAGTTGGCGGCAGGAGTTGAGGGGTTAGGTGGAGATTTGTGAGAGCAGTTGGGGCTCTCCCAGGAGTGTGTTGGTCCTTGTCATTTCTTCTTAAGCATGAGATTTTTCATTTTCAAATGTAAAGGTGAGATACACCTTTAATGAACAGGTTTCTCCGAAACATGGTTTCATTGTCAATAAAAAAATTGCAATAAACCAGCAATGACACCTCTAAAGTGGAAGTTACACTGAACCCCTCATTTCATACCCACCTCCTGGGTTTCTTTCATGCCTAATTTGTAAAATGATAATAGCCCTTGCTAGTATCTACATTAGAAAAGCGTAGTTGCTCTAAATGAGGTAGTCCTGAATGGGTAGGGTGTCTTCTTTGAAAGACGAGCATTACACACAAATGAGGTATTATTATTTAGTTTTTCCTTTAGTGAAAATTAGATGAAAATCCGCTTTAAGCCATATCTAGCGGGTAAATGATTATTGACTTCAATGAGACCAAAAAACAAAACCTGCAGCTGAAAGCTCCGTTAGCCTGTCTGCACTCTAATCAAAAATGTTGGTCCAATGCGTGCTGTTTACTACTGTTCTTCCTCTCTTCTCTGCTCCAATCACAAGCTGAAGACAATCACGCCTTTCGGTTTCCTCACAGTGTGTACTTTGGAGAGAACCTGGACATCCTGGAAGGACCACAATTTAGAAACAAATTTCCACTCATCAAGTCACTAGCTAGTTTTCTTGTGCACTCAGGGACTAAATCTGCTGTGGGGCCTGTTCCTCCCCCAGGAAAGCTGTTCCTACCACCTTTTCAGGTTGGTTACCACCAGAGCCCGTGTGCCTTCCACCAACAGCTCCCAGGCCAGAGCTTTCCTCTCTCCTCGGAATACAGGATCATGATGGCAGGAGAGGGGGGCTGTGGAAATAAAATAAAATTGGGGTATTGTTGTGAAGGTCAGAACCTTCATATCAGGAAGACCTGAGAACGACCCGGGGCCCCCGAAGCATGCAGGGTGGTGATGTGGACAGGTGAACAGCACAATCACATCAGGCCTCTGAGCTTCACTTCCTTTCTGGTTTGCTGCTCTCGTACTGCCCCCTGGACTCCCGCCTTGTCCAAAGCCCTTCTAGTGTCCATCCATGACGTCTTGGCTCACCTTCACTCTCCCGGACCAACCTTCAGCATGGCTTGCTGTTCTGGTCATCTGTTTTCCACCTGACCCATTTATTTTGGCGTCTGGATTTTACTCTCAGAGAGACTCCCTGCTTGCATAGCTGCCTGGCCAGCTGTGGGGCCAGCTGCCTGTTCCTGACTCCAAGGTGACCAGGCTCCTCTCCTTTCCCCTGACTGCTCCCATTACATGAGCCATGACAATAGGTGAGAGATAATGACAGTGTGAGAACTGCGTCTGACCAGATTTGTCCCTCTGTAGGTCATGTTGTTGGTGGACTGCTCGGAGGGGTCAGTGTACCTTCTTGCATCTCAGCAGGTCTTGGCCCAGGAAGAGCTAGGAGGAGAACATAAAACATAGACTTGGCTTGCTTTACAGTTCTAGCCAAGTCTGTGGCCGGTGGTTGGACCACTGTCCAACACACAGGCCATGTCTCCCCAGAGAATGGCCACAGTAGTCAGCTGAGCTACTGTAAATAAAAATCCTTTAAAATGGGCCTTCCTGAGGGCTCAATTTCCCTCCCTTGAGAAGAAGGTCTAGGGATCATGTCTTCCTCCATTGAAGGCAAACTTCAAAGTGCCTGAATTCTTTGGTTCTGTGTCCTCCTCAACTCACTGTGACCTGACTTCTGGCCTCGGCTGCCCAGATCCTTGCCAAACTGATCAAATGTCTCCTGGGTGCCCCTGTGGGAGCGTCTCAGTGTTTCTTACTTGATCGCTTGACAGACCCCCACCCTCGCCTACTACTTGAAATGTGCTTCCTCTCATCCTCCGGGATAAGCTCTGCTTCTTGTCGCCCTCCTGTCTCTGGCTGCACCTCTACCTCTGTCCCTCAAGGATCCTTTCTCTGCCTGAGCTGTGAGCTTCACTGTTCCTCGGGGTTCTCTCCTGGGTCTTTTTCTCTTCACCAACACACCTTCCCAGGGTGTCGCCTACATCACTGTGGATCCTGTTGTTGTGCTGTTGAGTTCCAAACCTGTATCTTCTGGCTTCTGGATCCAGCTGGCTTTCTGCCACTTTGTGACTGTTCACCTGGCATCAGAAACACACACATCAGGGCTGAATGGGTCACCTGCTCCCCGCATGCAGTTCATCTCATTTTCATGATTTCCTCTGTCTTAGTAAATGACATCACTATCCACCTTGCTGCCCAAGCCCAAAATCCAATCTTCAGTCTCAACTTCACCCTCTTTGAAATGTCAACATGTAATCAAATCACATATTCCAGCAGAGCCTACCTCCTCCATAACATGGCTTGTACATTTCTGTATAATGCAGTCCTTTTTACCTTTCCAGTCTCATCCCTAACCACTCTGCCTGATGCTCTGCCTCACCTACATGAACTGTATTCAGGACTGGTACTCGGCATGCAGATTCGATTCTGTTATTTCTACAGCATGTGTAGTGCCTGTACCTGAAATGAACTTGTCATCTCTGTAGGATTAACTACTTCTGCTTAGAAGCCACTGACTTCCCATTTCCCATCCTTTTCTCTGCTTAACACACATTAGAGCTGACTTTCCTCTCTACTGTGAGCTTCCTGTAAGCAGTGACCATGTTTACCCTATTCCAGCACCAACAAAGTATATGGTACAAAATAGATGAATGACTATAAATACCAAAGGTATCATTGTGAGGATATAAGATGAATTTCCAACCAAAGGGCACAACTAGTATTTTACTAAACAAAAATTTATCAAGTCCCTTAATAACAGAGAGATTTAAAGATTAAAAATATTTAGAAGAGCCGGGGACACCTGTAATCCCAGTGACTTGGGAGGTAAGGCAGGAGGATCACAAATTTGAGGCCAGCCTCAGCAACTTAGCAAGGTACTAAGTAAGTTGGTGAGAACTTGTCTTAAAATAAAAAAATAAAAAGGACTGGGATGTGACTCAGTGATTAAGCACCACTGGGTTCAATCCCCTGTGTGTGTGTATGTGTGTGTGTGTGTGTGTGTGTGTGTGTGTGTGTGTGTGTGTATAATTTAGAATAATATATCAACATTTAAATCATGAGCAGAGAGGCAGATTTCCAATCTGTCACTATGGGCTTCTTTTCCAGAATTCAATGTCCAGACTCTCTGAGCCGTGCTTTGGGGTCACCTAAGCACCCATCCTCCTGACTCCTCGCAGGCTATTGGACTTGTAACTCACTCCATTCTTGAGAACATGGGAATTGGAATAAGGTAAGTGGTAGCTTTTCAGCATTTTCTCTTATTTTGCTTCCAACCATGTCCTGTGCCTGTTTAGCAATACTCTCAGGAGGCTTCACCAGGAAATGTGTCTGGCTTCCAGGAAACTCTAGTTGTCCTTAAGATGTTGACTATCCTACGTGGAAAGAGAGATGTGAAGTCTCTCTAAGGAATCGTGTCCTTTCAAATTTTCTTTTTTGTTTCATGACTAATTAAATTCTTTATCGTTGCTCTATTGATTTTTGTTCTAATATAACTCCATATAGAGAAAGGGGATTTTGAGAAATCGGAAAGACTTGCTGCCCACTTTGGAAGACATTTGGGGTCAGATGCACACCAGGAATGCTGGACCTGAGCATTCTGCTTTAGCCGCACAGCCTGTAGACAGTCCCCCACCTCCACCCCTCTGTCAAACTTCTCTGGTCTCTTATTTGCTTTCATTTTCATAACATTGAATACAACTTACATATCTTCTTATTTTTCATTGTTTAGCTCCCCTTCTAGAATGTAAGCCTCATGAGGGCAGAGATTTTGTTTTGTTTAGCACTATATGCTGAGCACTTGAAACACTCAATAAATATTTGCTGATTGAATGAATTACTTTATTTATTTATTTATTTATTTATTTATTTATTTATTTATTTATTTATTTATTGAGATGGCATCTCACTGATGCTCAGGCTGGTCCCAACCTTCAGATCCTCCCTCCCATGTAGCTGGAACTGCAGGTGTCCACTACCATGCCAGGCCTGAATGACGCCTTTTAAAAGTGTCTTGTTTTTAAGAGTCTGATGGCAGACCCAGGTTTCTAGATCCAGTGCAGGTCTTGCTTGCAACCATGTGCCCCTTAACACCTTTATTGATGACTAAACTGATGACATTGATGGGCGTACTGAACAAAATTACAGATGACACACGACAGTCAAGATTCCCTCCCCCTAACTCCTGACAAATGTAATAATGACTCATATCTAACAATCTAAAGCTAATGGATACAGATATAAAGTGCTCAAAGATCACAGAATTCAATTGTACAAGTACAGGGTGGGCGTGGGGTAGCTGACAACTGCACATGTCCCCTGTTGATTGGGAGTGAATGATGAGTCAACATGGTGTGGTGTCGCTCCCAAAAAACCCCCAATCTTTTGGGTTAATAAAAATGGAGTGTTCAAGAGGGAACTAGTTCTCTAGTACTCTCTGGTGATCAGACCACATTTGCTCTGTTTTATGAATGCTGGGCTTCAGACGGAGATATTGAAAATCAGAAGATTATTCAAGAAGAGCAAAAAGGTTCTGAAGGATCCGGTAAACAGTGTTATTCAGAAATAAGAAGAGGATCTGAGTTTATGTGTGGCATGTGAGCGGGGAGTGAGAACTGGCCGTACATAGCTGCCTTCTGAGGTTCCAGGGGCTGTCCTACACTGGACACATTTGATTTCTTCTGGGTAACCCCAAATGACAGATGGAGGACCAGTGAGTGGGAGATGTAAGAATGCATATTGCAACCCCTTAGAATTTACCAGCAACTCAAATGGACAAATGCAGGATGTAGTAAATTCCTGACCCTATCTAGAAGTTGGGTAACCAGGCCACAATTGCTGGATAAATTTGCAATGGAAGTTCAAACTCTGGGGTGAGGGAGTGGGAAGAGTGGGGCTAGTCATCATAGTGAGCACATTTTCTATACTGTTTATGTGGCAAGCACCATTGTAAGTGATTCCTGGGAATTCTAACTTATCAATCCTATTAGCTCCATTTTACAGATGAGAAAGGTAAGGCACAGAGGGATTAAGCAATTTTCCTAAGGTCTTACATGTTGGTGCAAACCAGATCCGGGATTTGAACCCAGGCAGTCAGATCCCCAACCTTAATTATTATTCTATAAAGATCTTTCTTCTGGAAACCCATTCTTTCCTATAGTCCAATCCAATACAGTCATGAAATCAAGGAGTTTATTATCTCAAAGAGTAGATGACTCTACAATAAAGTAGTTTCCTTCTACATTTAGCATGTAGGGACTAAATTCATCTGGATATTTGCCACTTGTGGCCCACTAGACGGAACTTAGATTAAGACCTGGCAGATAGCAGGTGCTCAATAATTATTCAGTGAAAAGAATAAACAAATGCAAACACATAAGACTGGCAGAATCTCAGTATAGTCTACCTGAAGAAAAGCAAGCACTTCTCGTTGGTTTACTGAGGACACCAAGCAAAAAGTGAAAATCCATCTGACAAAAGGCCTCAAGAATTCCTGATCCATTGTTCAGACAGTGCTCATCTGAATAAAAATTGAGTGCCTGTCTGGTGCCGGATGTGGAGGTGATCAGAGGATGCACCGTTGGTTGGGGGAGGTGAGGACAGGTCAGCAGGTCGTCAATGCTGCGAACAGTATTCCAAGTGTGTATGCATGGGGAGCTGGGGTTGTGGCTCAGTGGCATATGTGAGGCCCTGGGTTTGATTCTCAGCACCATGCACAAATAAATAAAATAAAAAAGATCCATTGACAACCAATAAATAATTTTTTAAGAAGTATGTATGTGTGTGCACATTGTGTGCGTGTCAAGTATCATGGAAACAGAACAAAAGAAAGGAACTGATTCTTCTCGGTTGAACAAGATATCTAATACTTGATTGTGTTTTAAAAATAGCTTTTATATATGTTATTTCATTTGAATTAATTCTGTCTTCCCAAAGACCATGTGAGATTGTGATCCCTTCTGGTATAGAAGATGAAATAGAGTCCCAGAGAGGTTAAGTGAGATCCCCAAGGTCATACAGCTGGTACAGGCACTTACTACTTGGGCCGAGACTCTGTGCTAAGTCCTCTTAAGATCTTTAAGCCTCACAACAACTCTATAAGGTAGTTATTGACATCATTGCCGGTTTACAAATACCGAGGCACAAGATTTAAATACTTTGCCTGGAGTCACATAGTTGTAAAGTGGAAAAGTAGGATTGGCACCTGCATAGTCTGGCTTCAGCAGGCACACACTTCCCACCACCCAAAAACACCTTAATGGGTCCCCCAAAGAGCTGGAGCCCACTCATTTGAGCTCTGACTCCAAGTTCAGTTTTCTTCCACAGTACTTTACTATTCAGCAGCTGTTGCATCTAAATGAGAAGAAATGATGGGCTGGGGATATGTGGTAGAGTGGTAGAGTGCTTGAAGAGTATGCAGGAGGCTCTGGGTTCAATCCCCAGGAGCCCCTCCTAAAATACACATGGTGGTGATGTGGATACAAGGAGGTTTATGTAGGCTGTGCACTCTGGTATTTTGGGAGAAATATGGTGAAATCTAGAATGCACATTGATTCAACAATTGACAAGCACTATGCCTCAAGCTTTAGACTCCCTGTTTAAGGTACACAGAGCTTTCCATGACTGTTAGAATTTGGCCTGTTGTTCTCCAGGACAGTAATCTGGGCTCTAGGGGATATGACTTGTTACTCATAGAAACTAGCCACCAACACCTACCCTGCAGCCTTTTGAAATCTGGTTTAAATTTTTCTAAAAGGAAGAAGCCAAGATGTAAAACATTAAGAATGAAGCAAGTTGAATTCAATACCTTGGAAATTAGCAGAAATGGAGATACAGCAAAGGAGAAATAAAGCACATAATTGCTTAAATTGTCCAAGCGTTCTCTCTATAATAAAAATTCTTGGATTGAAAAAAATAGCTCAATTCACTATTATTGTACTTTCATAATTAAGTTGGGCTGACTCTGTGGCAAATCTAACTGAGAAAGAATTGGTTACTAAAATGAATGAAGTAGATTACCCCTTCCTCAATAATTACCACTTAGGCCAATGTGGATTTGACCTATATGATCAAAGCTATTGTGCTTTTAAAAAACCCATCTCCCATAATTTTTGGAGATGTGGTAATTTTAAAATCAGCTGCAGGCTGGGATTTCTGTGGTAGGCGGCAGGGCAGAAAAGGTCAAAGCTCTTCGGCATTCTTTCCTTCAAAGTAGGTGGGGTTTTTTGGTTTGTTTTGTTTTGTCATTTATGGAAACTTGGTAGATTTGACTGATTATCTTGGGCTTTGTGTGTATGGATTTCTATTTTCTTGGCTTCAGGTCTCCAGCAACGTTTGTTCTACCAGTGGCAGGAGAGCTAGTTTTGTCATATTTTATTTTTGTTGTTCCGATTTATTCATAATATCCTTTAGTTCAAGTCTGTTTTCAAGGTGTTGCCTAACGGGTCTTTATGACACCACAAATAAAACGTTCCTAGTAGTAACTCTGTTATAACCTTATAGGAATAGTTGATGTGAGGCTCCCCTGTTGATGCTCATCAGGATGATTCTGTAATAATAATGGCTAGAACACTGAAATTTATCATTGGATTTAGAATTTGGCATGTGAAATTTCAAGTTTCTTAGATCAATTATTTTTGAGTTACCAAACAGCTGTATTCTTATACGCATTTTTTTGTTTCATTATTGAGTCAATAAAACTTGAAAAATTCTTTTCTCACATATTCCACTCTTTAAGCCTAAAGGTGAATTACTTTGATAAAACCACATCACAGTTTCTCATAAAGCTAAGAGAAAATGAATAAAGGGGGCTCTACTAGCATTTGGGATGTGCATCTAATTAGAACTCTGAGTATTTCCAACATATAATTTACTTAAAGTGAGGGGTTTAATTCCAAGCTTTGAGTCCATGGGGATGAAACAAGTGACCCATGTTGGAAATATGTCAAGAATCAATTTTCTCAGGTTGACCTTTAGTTCATTCATCACTAAATCAAAACATTGTCTATGCCTAGATTTCAAGATGTCTGAACTTTCTAAAGTTTGCTAAAAGAGCAAGGCAGAAGGCTAGCAGTGCTTTGTTGCTGTGGAGAACAGATTGCCCTCTCCCTCCTCCTGACCCCTTAACGTTGGTTTTGCAGGAGAGCATGCTTCACCTCAGCTAGCAACATCTTTGCTCTAAGATTGAGTCATCTTGCACTTCTGTACATCTCCCAGGATGTGTGTGTGGTGGTGGGGCGGGGGCAGGGTACCTTGTTTATGCAACCAAAATAGATGGATATCACCTTTGAACTGATTTGATCTCCTCTCCAGTACCAGCTTGGGTCCTAGACACCCAGGACTGTTACAAATGTTCTGCTACCATTGTTCCTAACATAAAGGTAGATAACACAAGACTTGGAATAGCTCAATTACTATGTGACCTTGAACAAGCAATTTAATCTCTTTCTAAAATAACTGTCTCATAAGGTTATTGAATAGATGATTGGGATTATATATAAAAATATTTAGCACAGGGCTGGTGCTGTAGCTCAGTGGCAGAGCACGTGCCTAGCACGTGTGAGGCATTGGGTTCGATCCTTAGCACCACATAAAAAAAAATAAACAAATAAAATAAAAGCATGCATCCATCTACAACTACAAAAATTAAAAAAAAAAATTTAGCACAAAGCCTGAAAAATAGTTGAAAGTGTAGACTGAATTTATGCAAAGCATACAATAACACATGGAAACTCAAAAGAAAAAATGAACTCAAACCAACATTATCTGCCTCTAGTCACTTTTTAATTAGAAAGTTTTACTTCCAAATGAATAACTACATCTACCTATGACTTTTCTTTGAAGTCTACATTCAGAACAAAAAGTTCTAATCCGTTACTATTTCAGAACGTTTCACAACAGTTTATATGGGAGAAATGAAGTGAATAAAAGGAAGGAGAATTAGATAAATAAAGTTTCTTTACTTAAAAATGATGAAGGGACAGCTATCTGATTATAGAGTGTCGGGATGATGTTATAATTATATATTTAATTATAAAATATGCTGTTGTTATGTTTATTTGGCTTTTTAAAAGTTTTATTGATCTGAAAGGACTGATTTTAAAGGACTAATTGAATGACTAACCGTGTAGTGCTTCATATTAATTTTTAATATATTAAAAATACCCATTAACTATCTTTTTATTTCATTGCACTTACTGTCTTGGCCTACATTAATTTTAGTGATACAAAAGAAGTCATTCAATTTGATAACATTGTTCTCATTGCATATCAGAAAATAGGAAAAAGAAGTATTCCCTCTGTCCTCTGAACTCTGAAAAAAATGACTCTCCCACATTGTCAGGAACTAACACTGTAACAAAATTACAGAGAAATTTTGTTAGGAAACCTTTGCTCGTCTGCAGGTTATTTGACTGAAATCTGAGGTGCTGTATTTCAGCACAAAGGTGACTTTGGAGGAGAAAGTTTGCGCCAAACCGGATCAGTTGTTTTTATGTTACGTAAGAAGGAAGGAAAAAAAAATAACCATTTACTTCTAAGCTATAAATTCAAGATTATTCTGTTACACCAAAAGACAGAATTTCCAAACCACAAACTTGATGTTGGGATAAATTTTCATAAACTGTTACCTGTACCCACTCAAAACTAAATACAATTAATATTAAATGAGTTGCCTTGTCTAATTATGTTTATAAAAGTTATTTTATTTCTTACATCAGAAGTGAATTATAGTTGAATTGTAAAAATGATATTGTTAACCAAAATATTTCTCTTTTAAAATACCTTTCTTCTGGGCTGGGATTGTGACTCAGTGGTGGAGCACTTACCTAGCACGTGTGAGGCACTGGATTCAATCATCAGCACCACATAAAAATAAATAAATAAGTTATAAGAAAATAAAAAATAAAATAAAACACCTTTTTTCTGATCATAAAGAATGCATGTGTAGCTCAGTGGTAGAGTGTATGCTTAACAAGCACAGGGTCCTGAGTTCGGTCCCCGGCATCAAAAAATAAAAAAAGAATACATGTGCAATGTAAAATATATACATAGAATATACAGTAAAATAAAGAAAATAAAAATCACCAAATCACTCAAAATTTTATCACGCACAGAAAATCACCATGAAAACTTGGTTGCATTTCCTTATAATGGTGTTTATGTAGTGTATGTGCACAGGCATGTACGTAACATGCAAACCTCAAAATGCTGACTATATGAAATGCACATTAAACTTTATTATAGAAATTTCAAGACATAAGCCCATGTGCCCATCAACCCATGCTAGCCTATCAAGAACCCCTTCTACTCTCCTGCTCTTATTTTTTCTTTTCGGTGTTGGGGAATCCAACCCAAGGCCTTGAGTGTACTAGGCAAGTGCTATACCACTGAGCTACATCCAGTTCTTTTTACCATTTTATTTTGAGACAGCATCTTTCTAAATTGGCCAGGCTGGCCTCGAGCTTGTGATCCTCCTGCCTTAGCCTCCTGAATAGCTGGAATGACAGGCTTGCACCACCATGCCCATCTCATTTTGAAGTAAACTCCAGATATTGTATTATTTCATCCATAAATATTTCAAACTTTAAAAGATAAGGACCTTTTTAAAAAAAATTCACCATTATCACATCTAAATTAATTAATTATTTAAAAGTATGAAATATTTAGTGTTCAAAATTGTCTCATTAATTTCCTAATGTTTTTATAGCTTGCTTGTTTTGTTTTGTTTTGAAGTTTTTGATACTGGGGATTGAACCCAGGGGCACTTTACCACTGAGCTACATCCCTGGTGCATTTTATTTTTTGTTTTGAGACAAGGTCTTACTAAGTTGCTTAGGGCCTCACTAAATTGCCCAGACTGGCCCTGAATTGAAATACTCCTGCTTCAGCCTCCTGAGTCACTGGGGTTACAGGTGTGCTAGCCACCAAGTGTAGCCTGCAGATTCCTTGTTTGAAGCTTGAGGCAGGATTTAAATAGGGTTCACACACTGAGATTGGTTGATATGCCCGTCTGGTCTGTTTCTGTCTCTATCTTTCTCACTTTTCTTCCCCCCAGTGTTGGGGATCAGCTCAGGGCTTTAAGCACTGAGCTATATCCCCAGCCTAATATGCCTCTGACAGCGCTGTTAGTATATAAGTTACCACTGGGGCTAGAGAGAGAAGAAACGAAACCCTGCTGATTCTCCAGTAGTTACAAAATTTACAGCTGGATTTTCCTGTGAGCATCCTCATGGTACATTTTAACGTGTTTCAACTTTCTCCATCTTTTGTATTTCCTATGACTACCTACAGCCTTTACCAGATTGTTATTTTGCTTATTTGTTTGTTTTGCAAGATTGCTTCACAGTTAGTGGTGTGTTTTGTCATAGGATGTGTGTAATGTCTAATGATCTCTTCATTTGTGATGTTACCTTGGTCCTCTAGTTCATTAAGGATTAGGAAATGGTAGTAGTTGAATCCTTTTATTCCTTGAGTTGATTTTTTGGCATGTGTCAATAGTGTTTACTTTGGTCGTTTTAAATTGCTTTTGTTTTTTGTTTCTGTTTCTCAATTATCATTAGAACTCATTACTTGAAACAGAGTTAATGCATTGCAGTATGTCTAATTTCTTCTTCTTCTTCTAGTTTTTGTTTTTGTTTATGGTGCCGGGAATTGTACCCAGGGCTTTGTGCTCATTTCTTATCATTATTGCTCAAATGATCCCTATTTGGTCTGTAGTAGCATCTTCAGAAGGTCTCCTGACTTCTTCTGACACAACTCTAGTTTGTCTTTAATAGACACCAGCTATTTGATATAAGATGATCTAGTCTCACCTTGTGTATTTCCACATAGTAAAAATATGTTTGTATTCAAAACTTCAGTGTCTCTGTGTATATGTGTGTGTGTGTGTGTCCAAAAACCGCAGGATGGAAACTACCATCTATAATAATATGTCTAAAAATAAACCAAATATCCATTAACTGCTTGAATAAGCTATAGTACCTCCACACAGTGGGGTTCTCCGTAGCTATAAATGGAATTGGGAGGCTGAAGAAGGAAGATCACAACTTCAAGGTCAGCCTCAGCAACTTAGCAAGACCCTCCTTAGTGAGATCTTGTCTCAAAATAAAAAGGGCTGGGCATTTGGCTCAGTGGGAAAGCACTCTTGGGTTCAATCCACAGTACCAAAAAAAAAAAAAAAAAAGGAATTGGAATTCTTTAGATATACTTATTTTAGACTGATCTCCAGGATATATTCTAAGTAAAAAATCAGGATAGTGCTGGGCATGATGGCACACTTCTGTCGTCCCAGCTACTCAGGAGGCTGAGGCAAGAGGATGACTTGAGCCCAGTAGTTCCAGACCAGCCTGGGCAACACAGTGAGACCTTGTCTCAAACAAAAAGCAACAAAAAGAAAAAAAAAATGGGGAGAGAAAAGTAAGTAAAGGATACTACCACATGTGTAAGGACGAACATATATGTACATATATAAACATTCATATACACACAAATATATGCATGCATATATGTAGACATATTTGCTTATATTTAAAAACACACAATGGAAGGATAAACATCACAAAAACAACAGTTACCTACAGAGGAGAAGGGAATAAAGTGGAGGGAACAGGGATCGAAACTGGACTGCTTTGAATTTACCTTGCTTTGTAGATTCAACTTTGAAATTGTGTAAATATTTCACATAATTATGAAAATATTTATTTTTAAAATGCAATTCCTAAATGTTTTCTTTTAAAGCTTTAAAATCCAATTGGTGGCATACAGAGAACTACATCAAATGACCTCAAAGCATACTAATTTAAGCCACGTGCACATGGTGCACCTGTCCCCGCTATTTAGGAGATCGAGGCAAGAGAACTGCTTGAGTCCAGGAGTTCGAGACCAGCCTGGGCAACGTGGAAAAAAGATCTCAAACGAAACAAAACAAAACAAAACCCCCCATCTGATTTGGCTATATGTCCCTATTCAGATATATACTAAAGCAAATGCAAAAATATCTAAAAATAGTTTTTAGTAATCATATTGTTGATGGTAGTGTCCATATTGCTATTCTGGGTAACGCGAGATAAGCTAATGTTAAGGACTCTTCTAA
Source organism: Sciurus vulgaris (assembly GCF_902686455.1). Classification (NCBI taxonomy): domain Eukaryota; kingdom Metazoa; phylum Chordata; class Mammalia; order Rodentia; family Sciuridae; genus Sciurus; species Sciurus vulgaris. The sequence continues at coordinate 23,366,307 of NC_136468.1, read as the reverse complement.
TTCTATCATGCTTGGTGTCCTTGGGAGTCAGAATTCTCCACCTGGGGAACAAGATTACAGATGTAAAATAAAAGAGGTTAGGTACAACCCTGCAGGCCTGAAGTTGAATCAGAAGTTATTGATACAAACTGACAATATATATGTCTATATAGAGATAGATTTCCTAGCTCCTCTGTTCATTGAAAAGACCCAGAAACTAAACCAGCAGCCGTTAGTACCTCTGGTATCTATATTACAATCTGGTTAAGGCTAGAAAAAAATCTACACTTGTATACATAAACACACATCATAAACATATGTTCACATATATATTTAATGTACATTTAACTGTTCTTTTGTTCTTAGTTCTTTACACTTAGATTTAATGATGCAACAGAGTCTTTGTGCACTTATTATCTCCTTAGTACAAATTTCTGTAAGTGGAAGAAACTGCCTAACAGGAACAATTTGAAGCCCTTGATTGATTGTCAGATCGCCTCTAGAAAAGTTATAACAGGTTCCATGCCACGTGACAGGGTGGGAGAGAGTGACTGAGTCACAGCGCTCATAGTGATAGATAATTTCTGGACATTTACGCCAACTTATTTCTGTCAATCTGAGATGTTACCTAGAACTACTCCTATATTTCTTTGTTTGTTCCTCTTTGATTTTCTTGTAAAGAATTTTTTTAAAAAAATTTAAAAACACCATATGAAAAACTGTACTGATATAATACTTTCCTATTTACATTGTGAATTAATAATTATATATCAACAAAGACTGGAATGGCCTTATCAAACTTAAATGTATTACTTATAATTGATGTTTTGCATTTATACTTTAGTTGTACACGTACATATTACAAATATATTAAGATATAACTTGTTATAGTTTTTTGGTAATTTTGATAGGTACCTTTGAAATTCCTGGGGATTTTCCCTGTAACCTCATCTCTGCAGAACTCATTATATGTGAAACTTATTTCCCAGACATAGTTTAGGAAGTTAACTTTATAAACATTGTTTTATCTATCTTATACATACAATTCCCTAGCACTATTCCCCACTGCTATGAAAGCCAAAAAATAAAAAGTAGCTTTCAGACAAAATCATCTACTGCTGCTGCTGGAGACCTCTTAAAGTTCATCTTCATTTTATACTTTGGAAAACTAAGGCAAAGGGCAGTTATGTAACTCTATTAAAGTCATACAGCTTCTTCAGGACAAAAAACCAAATCTGATTCAGTGCAGTGCCCTGTCCATGTAACTTCTCAGAATGAGCAAAACTTGAAGGCAGTATGCAAAAATGTGCTAGGGAAAATGAATTTGGGTGTCTGTCTTCAAAATTCTATTATGTTACCTTTTCAATAAAAACCTTATAGAAAATGGACCAATAATGACATTGTAAAATCAGATAAAATGCAGTGATATTTGAGAAGCTAGAAATGAAGCATGGTGTTTCTAATACTTAGGCAGGATTTATAGTAATTAAAATATATGGCAAAATACATGCGAATGTATATATATATATGTATGTTTACATTCCTGTACACTGTCGCAAGCACTTTATTTGCATAATTTCATAATCTCAAATGCAGGGAGGTTCTCTGACTCGCCCCAGGTTGCCTCCAGAGTGTCAGACTCCAGGATTTGAACCTGGGCAGCCAGACACACTGACTCACTTGAAGTTTCAAGCCTTTACTGTCAATTTCATTGCCATTGAGGGTTGGTGATTGACTGAGTCTCATCAGCTGTTTCCCTACAAGGTCAAAGTGACACCTTAGAAACCCATTTTGTTTGGGTGGGGATGTAACGCAGTGGTAGAGAACTTGCCTTGGCACGTATGAGGCCCTGGGTTTAATCTCTAGCACTGCAAAAGAAAAAAGGAAAAGGAGAAGAAATCCACCACTTTGAATACTATGATGAAATTTCTTTGTGCAAAATTTCTGAGCAATAGTTCTTCTAAGTCTCTCATGTGCCACTTGCTCACTATGATTCTTCCTTCCCCAGCTATAAAATGGGTGTGACAATATCTACCTCACAGGATTGTTAGAGAAATAAGATAAATTGCACCCATTTTTAGCAGAATATCTGGCACATAGTAAATATTCAGTAAATACCTGAAATCTTCAAATTTTACTGTTAATACTGTTGGTATTATTAATATCATCATTAACTACGGTATCGCTATCCTTACTTTGTTGACCTCTTTTTTAATGCAAAAGCTTCTGGAAGGGATGTTGCATTACCCAAGGGGCTAGTGACTCATTAGTTGTTTTTCTCCTGACAGGAGTGAGCAGAGAGGTATTAAAGTGCAAGAAAGGAAGGGAGATATCGAAGAGAGGTAGGAGACCCCAAAAGACTGTTTCAGCTGCGTTTTCCCCCAAAGTAGGTGGGATAGATTTACAAAACAGCTCATTTGAAGTCCAGTGCTCTCTTATGGGATCCTGTGATCTTTTTTAGGATTCTTGGAGGCCTGGTAGGGAATGAGGAAGTTTGCTCTTAGCAGACTGTGGAGACTGACTGCCCAAGGACTCCCAGACCCTGAGGCCACCTGCTTATCCAAGCCACATTTGTAGAAGTAGCAAGAATCTTCCACGGTCTCCTCTGTTTACTGTGCCTGGAAACAGGCCTTTTGCCATGGAAAAGTTCCTCATTGTACCCGTAAGCTCAGGATTCCTATTGCACAACATAAAAGGTCTTATTAAGGCTTCTTGTGGGGGCTGGGATGTGGCTCCGCGTAGAGCACTAGCCCAGCATGTGCAATCCCTGGCAGCCCATCAAAGACTTGTTCACCTGTGCACACATCTTACTTCAAGATGGGGACTAGGTGCCAGTTCTTCTTCTTTTCCTTTCCTTTTTTTGGCACTGGGGATTGAACCCAGGGGCACTACCCACTGAACCACATCTCCAGCCTTTTTTTGTATTTTATTTAGAGACAGGGTCTTACTGAGTTGTTTAGAGCCTCGGTAAGTTGCTGAGGCTGGCTTTGAACTCGCAATCCTCCTGCCTCAGCCTCCCGAGCCATTGGGATTACAAGCGTGCGCCACGGTGCCCAGCTCTGAGTGCCATTTCTGAGGTGTCCTTCCACTCTTCACTAGAGGCTCGATGTCTAATGGTGGCCTGCAGCAGCATCCTCGAACTTCCTCCAGAACCTTCAGGAGGTCCCCGAGGTTAAGGCCACCAGTTTCTCCCTCAGGTTCAAGTATATTTTTATCTCCTGTATTTTATTTTTCATCCTTATGGAAAGGACATAAGCACGTGGTACAAAATAAAATGGTGCCAAAGAGTACTCAGTGAATGGCACACCCAGCGCCCAGAAGTCCCCACCATTTCTTCATCCCACTACTCCGGGTGCTTGGGATGGAGAGGGAACAGCGCAGTTAGGTCCTGCTGTCTAGTAGGAGTCAACGGCCACAAATAAGACACGTGGTCAGATGATCAGAGAGCATGCTAGAAATGGTAAGTGCTATAAACAGAAATGAGCAAAGGCAGGGCAACATGGGGAGTCGCCGAGGAGACCCTGAACAAAGTCCTGAGGGAGAAGAGGGCCAGAGAGTGTTCCAGACCCAGGGGAGCAAGAGCAAGCAAGTTACGCACGGTAGGGGACAGGGGTTTGGTTTTTATTTATAAAACACAGAGATCCCAGAACAGGCACTCTCCTGAGCACTGCACAGACGTTAACTCTCGGATTGTCACAACAAGCCCAGGAACTCTTGTCATCCATTGTAAAGGGAACCTGAGGCACAGAAGAGTAAGGGAAGTTGCCAGAGTCACAAAGCTAGTGAGTAGCGAGACCTGGACTTTAACACAGGCTGCCTGGCTCTGGGCTAACCACTGCTCTCCACTGCCTCACAATAAGGCAGGGGGCACGAAGGGGTGTGGGACTGGTCCTGAGGGTGAGGTGGGACCCTCAAAGAATCTCAAACGCAGGAGTGAGAGGTACATTTGCCCAGAAAATTCTGACATACCACATACTTCTAAGTTTATGTACTTGTGTGCGCGGGTGTCCTCTAGGTTAGCAAATAAGCTTAATGCTAAACTTCAAAGCAGTTTTCATTTATGGAAACGAGAGGGAGGTTTGCTATTATGTATGCTGCAGTTAAAGATGATATCAAATAGTATTTTGGTCATGAGTAATTGCTTCTATTTTTAAAGTCCTACAAATATCTATTCTGGGGCTTTGGCAATACTTATATCTGTGACCAGGCTTCCTTAGGACATCAGATTAAATTTTTTTGTTTAACAATTCATTGGTATTTTACATTCACAGGGTTGTGCAACCACTGCTACTCTTTGATTCCCTTCACTCTGGAAAGAAAGCCCCAAACCTGTTACTCTCAATTCTTCCCTACCCCTGGCTAAACATTTTAATTAACAATGATATCTTAGCCATGGATCTATATTTTTCTCTATGGATTTGCCCATTTTGAACTTTTCACATAAGTGGAATTATGCACTACGTGACCTTTTGTGATTGGCTTCTTTGCTTGGAATACTATTTTCAAGCTCTATCCCTGAGGACTGGGATTGTAGCTCAGTGGTAGAGTGCTTGCCTAGCACGTGTGAGGCACTGGATTCAATTCTCAGCACCACATACAATATAAATAAAGATATCTTGTCCACCTACAACCAAAAATTAAAAAAAAAAAATCTATCCCTGTTGTAGCATTATTAGTCTTCCGTCCATTTTTATGGCTGAATAATATTTCATTCCATTAGTCTACCACGTTTTGTTTATCCATTTATCAGTCTGTGGTCATTTGAGTTGTTTCTACTTCTTGTCTTTTATGAATAATGCTGCAGTGAACCTTTATGTACACATATTTATGTTAACGTATGTTTTACAATTATCTTGAGTATATACCGAGCGAAATTGCTTGGTTTTACCAAACTCTATGTCTAACTTAACAAATCAACTTTTGATCAAAGCCTGTTGTTGCCTAAACCTCACCACGTGGAGAAAGGAAAACACAGGAGCAGGTGGTTGCTGTAGCAAATGTTTTTTGGGTTCTGTTTATATGAGAAGTCAGCAGATTAGTAGTGGTGCCTCCTTCCTGGGGTTTCGTGAGTCAGTGCTGGTCACTGTCCATGAAGATCTACTGAAGCCACTTTTTGTGCTCCCCTCCACACAACAGGTGGGGAGTGACTTTAAGGAAGTCACCCCTAACGTAATTAGAGGGCTCAGGCTTGAGCAACCCATCCTCTTAAAAGCTCCTAAGAGCATCATAGAGTCAGTCTGGAAGAGCTTTGAGATGATTACAGAGAGCTCAGACTAATATTAATGTTATTTTTTATTTTTGCATTCACTGTATGCTTAGCATAATGCTAAGTGCTTTGCAGCTTTTTCATAGATTCACATTCTCCGTGCTTGCAGCCATGAGGCACATATGACTCTTGAGTGCTGGCAACGTGGTCCAAGTTGAGAGATGCTGTGTGGGTCAAGTAGCGGGATTAGGACTTGGAGAGAATGAGGACTAGCTCACTAATATTTTGTACAAGTTGAAATAATAATTTGGACATAAGTAAAATGTAACACTAAAATTAAGTTCACCTGTTTCTTTTGACTTAATGGATTACTCAAAATATTTAAATTACACATGTGTTTCACATTGCGGCTTGCATTGTATTTGTATTGGACAGCCCTTGTTCTAGATTATTCCTCACAGTAATTTGATCAGCTGGACAGTATTATCATCCCCACATTATGGGTGAGGAAATTGAGGCTTAGAGAGCTTAAGTAAATTGCCTGTGATCACACAGCTGTGGCTTAAGTACAAGTCTGTTTGTCTCCGAGCCTCAATTCTTACCCATTACTCTATGCTGTCTCCCCTAGTCCAGAAAGATAACCCATGTAGCACAGAAACAGTTATGATCATTAGCTATGGCAAAAAGCTGTTTTCGTGTCTCCATTACAGAGCACAAGAAAAATGGCCCATGCAGTTCCATAAGGTAGAATTTAGGTGTAGTTGGGGGAAATTGCTTATGGGCAAGTTTCATAAATGCGAACTGTTTGTAACAGTGTGGGGTCACCTGCCAGGGAGAGAAGCGAGGTAAAGCTTCCCCAGAGGTTCCTTTCATTTCTCTGATCCTGGCTTTCCATCCTCGTTGGCCGCTCTGGTCAGCCTCCGCTCTCACACTCCAGGGAAGATGGTGGAGAGCGAGATGGGTCAGTGCTCCAGCCTCATCTTCCAGCAAAGCAGAAGGCTTTAGTTTTGTCCCATTTCATTTGAATGTCAGTGGAACATTCTCCATAGCAGCCCTGCCTTCCTCTAGCGCAGTGGAAAGGAAAACTGTGAAGGAGACAGCCATTCCGGTTCCTTTAACAATCTCTCAAACACAACTTCCCTCTGCCACGTCTTTCCTTTACGAAGGCATGGGCGTCCCTCTCTCACCAGGAAGTCTCGTGTGTGCATCGTTATTGCTAGCTGTTACGATTTTTTTTTAAGCTATGACAATTTTATTTGCATTTTACTTATACTGATGTATAACGTGCATCATGAGTATAATTTACTTATTTAAAGTTCCAAGGAGGAAACCCAGTTTAGAACACATTGGCTCTTTGACTGTTTTTGCAAGTTGGGAAAATGGGGGACTAGGATAATTGGGAATTATACTTGGACACAGAGCCTCATTCCCAAATGTTTAAACCCTTCTCATATTTTTAGGGTCTAGAAATGTTGCTGGGAGCTGTTAAGCCAAAGAAAAGACAAGAAAAGGAAAACAATCACATTCTTCTTTCTTTTCTTCTCCCCACCCCCAGACTATAAATTTACAATACACCACGCAACCTGGCAACTCGACTCCTACAAATGCAACTCAAAAATCAAAATCTAGGAAGCCAAAAAGTTTCTAGAGGTGTATGTGGCATGTGTTTTTATTGTTTTTGCTTTTTAATTCAAATTTTTAGTTAAATTTTCACTTTGCCTTAAATAGCTACATGGAAAATAAATCCTAGCATTTGTTTTTTGTTTAGTCATTTTTCCTTAAAATAACTTAGTGGTTTCAGATGTAGTTCAGATGAGATGACAATGAACCACAGAAAGAAGCCAGAAAGATAGCATGGTGTTGGGAAAGGTATATAGAACTGGGAACAAGATGACCTGAATTCTAATTTTGTTTCTAGAATGAATTAGCAACAAGGCCTTGGGGATGTTAAGGTCCATAAACATTTATTGAACACCTACTATGTTTAAGGGATTGTCATAAGTGCTGTGGGAGCTACAAAGATGTTTAAGTAACTTATTACGCAGTAGGAAAGATAACACATTCACAAAACTGTACTACATGGTGCCCAGTGTGTGAGGAAAGCAGACTTTATGGGAGCACAGAAGTACGTCCAGCCAGGGAGATGGAGATGGATTTGTGAAGAAAGTGGTATCTGGGGTGGTCCTAGAGTATGGCTAGAATTTCTCAGTGGGGCTGGGAGGGAAGAATTTTGTAAGTTCATTTTCTTGTTTCATTTTGGCCATACTGGGGGTTGACCCCAGGAGTGCTCTACTGCTGAGCTGCATCCCCAGCCCTTTTTGGTTTTTTGAGAAAGGGTCTTACTAAATGGCCCAGGCTGGCCTCTAACTTGCAATCCTTCTGCCTCAGCCTCCTGAGTCGCTGAGATTACAGGCGTGTACCTGGAAGGAGAGACAACATGAGCAGAGATATACAGAAGGAACCAGCAGGGCTGGTTCAGGAAACTTGTTAGACAGGAAGGCAGTTCATTCTGAGTAGCAACGGGAGATAAGTTTTAACTACCAGACTAGAGTAGAATTGCGGCAGGGCTTGAATTCCACTCACTCTGAAGAATGTGGACCTTATAAGTGGTGCAGAGCAGGATGACAGCCAAGGCCAAGAGCAGACCAGTGACAATCAGCCTTGCTGGTGTGACAGTTCTGGTGGCACAGTGTGGTCTGAGTGGAAGAGCAGAGAGAGCTGGGAGGGAGATCAGTCAGAAAGGCTTTAGGGTCTGTTTAGGGCAGTGGGACTGGACAGAGACGGTGGATGTAAGAGACCTTTTAGAGGGAATGGTGACAAGGCTTGGGGACAATTAATTTTGCTATATAAAAGATGACCATGACCGAGGCTCTGAACATTACTGAGTTAGAGAATGGAGTTGCCGAGAACAGAGGAGGTTTGCTAGGAGAGATGCTGAGTTTGGTCTGGGGCCTGTTTAGTCTCTTCCGAACACGTTGGCTGTAGGGATCAGAGAAAACGCAAGCCAATTCTCGACTCGCCCTGCTCGAAAGCCTCCTGTGCCATCTCATCTAACTCGAAGTAGAAGAATCTTTAATGGCCGGAAAACCCTCACATGTCCTCTGATCTCATCTCCTTCCACACTCTCATCTTCTTAACAGGCCACACGGGCTCAGCGTGGATCTGCCTTAGGGCCTTCATGTTGTCTCTGCCTGAAACTCTTTCCTCAGACAGTTCCGCTTCCTCCTCATTTCCTTCAGCTCTTATTCAAATGTCACCTTTTCAGAAAGGCCTTCCCTGGATTGAATCGTCCTGTCCAAAACAGCACTGTCCCCGGCTCTCCTCTCTTCTGTAGCACTGATCACCGACTGACATACTAGATGTTTACTGGTTTATTATCACAGCCTGGAAACTGAAGTTGTAAAAAGAAAATGAATAATGAAACAATCCAGTGTTTTCAAGGGCGCGGTGAGGTTGGTCACTTCCATGCACCCTTCTTGGGACTGGGATGATAAGTAATTTGAAGGCAGTCTGGCAGGTAAGTATTAAGAGTTCATAAAATGTTTATGTCCTGGAACATTTTGTATTTTGGAAATTCTGAAAGTCAATTCTAAGAAGGTAATCTGAAACATAGAAAAGAAAATATGTAGGAAAATATATACTAATGCCATATATTTATGATATCAAGACATTGGAAAGAGTCTCAACATCTAACAATATAAGATAGTTAAATTAAGTAAATTACTGTTCATTTGCTTAATGATATATTATTTGCTTGTTAAAATGAGAGTTATGAGGAGTTGGTTAGCAACAAGGAAAATGCTCATGAGGTAATTTTAAAGAACAGGATCCACGCTTGTATACCCTGTGATTTTGGTTATCTTTAAATATGCATACTAAAAAAGATGAGGAGGAAATTAACCCAAATGCTGATATTAAATGTGCTAGGCTAATGGGATTACAGATGGCTTATTTTCCTAAATCGTTTGGATTTCTGTATTTATGTTATATCCTTTTTTATAATGTGGTTATTTGATTTTTAAAAATAATTAGTTTTTTAAAAACACTTGAAAGAAACTGCGGCTGTAACTCAGCTCACCCTGTGGACTGCACTGTCGGGTCTCAGTGCTCCGTGTGAGGGTCCAGGCCAATGGATTCTGCTTTCAGCACGGAGGTCACCCACACAGACCACTGCCCCTACCACCCACTAGCCTCCCAGGTCTCAGTGCCCCTCATTCCTGACGCCTCCCTCTGCTGTACTTTGATGCATGTCCGACTGTGTTGTTCTGATTATGAAGTTCATGATCACGAAACAATGAAGGTTAATAGAACACAATTTGCCCCCACGCACCTCGATGACATTTATACACATAGATTGAGGCTAAGCCACTTATTAATGGCTCTCACTGTTTCTTATTTTAGCTACCCATTGGTAGACATTTAGGGTCCCCATTTTTCTGTTCTCCACATTGCTGATCACCAGTTGAAATATTATATATTTACTTGTTTATTATTATCATGACTGAGAAACTGAAGTCATTAAAAATAATATTCCAATGTCTACCCACTAAGCACCAGGTATACATGACCTCATTTTACCCTTATAAGCCAGAGAAAGAAGTGCTGCGCAGTTCAGTAAAGAGATGAGGAAACTGAGGCCTCAAGACATTATGTCATTTGCCCAAGTTCACTTACATAGGAAGTTACCAAATTGGAATTGAAATCCTCATCTTTCGAACCTCAAATCCCACTTGCCGTAGCTGTTACATTGAGGAACATGTGTCAATTACTAAAAGTGCCAAAGTTAATTTATTATGTAGACATTGCCCAAGTGGAGTAAACAGTTAACTGAACCTAAAACTCATAATCAATGGATGCTAAGTCTTTGTGTCTGAATTAACCAGTCTGATGCTTCAAATTTTCCTGGTATATGTCCACAGTATCTCAATGACTATTCCAGACTCTAAAATTAACAATTTGAGGTTTTTTTTTTTTTTTTTTTTTTTTTTTTAATTTTCTTTTTGTGGTGCTGGGGATCAAACCCAGGGCCTTAGTGCTTACAAGGCAAGCACTCTACCAACCGAGCTATCTCCCCAACCAAGGTAGTTTAACTGTTTGGCTTACCTACAATATTCTAAGCAGTTAGTTATTAGCTAAAATTTAATTTTATCTGCTTTGATTGATGACCCCTTTGAAGGCTTTTTAGCAGCTTTCCTTGGGACGAACTTATGTTGATAAAACAAAATCCTTAGCTAGTAAATATTAAGTTGGAGCCTTTAAAATGGTTAGTTAGATTTAAGAATCGAGACTATTAATAGGAGACATGTACAATGCCAAAAGGAATGTGCACATCTTATAAATAACACTGTTTCAGAGGAAATTTCTAACAAAAAGAGATTTTCCATGCAATAAGCCATTTATTTCAAGCAACAGAAAGTTTAATAAAGACCCTAAACAAATCTGTTGTAACGTGAATGAAGGAGTTGAATTAAATTTCCCAGGAAATATCACTCATAATGTTCACTGGCTTAGCCGTGTTCTCGCATGCCTTCTTTGGCTAAAATCCTAGGTAGAAATGCTTTCAGTTCCTGACACAGGCAGGGGCAGCCAACGTAGACCGTCCTAGCCAGAGCTAGCATTTTTGAGAACTTACTGTGAGCCAGACTTTGCGGCACACTAAACTTAGTTATTTCATTTTAATGCCCAGAATCCAATAAAACAAGCACCAATGCTATCCTCATTTTATAGATAGTTAAAGAAACTGAGGCATAGATGGGGGTTAAGTAACTTGTTCAAGAGTCCATACTAAATAAAACATGAGATATGTTATATTGGATGTTTCGCCTTCTCTGTCATGCTGAGCAAATAACATTTCTTAAAAGGAATGTCAAGTTCGACTACGGCTTTTATGTGAAAAAGAAAAATGAAGGGCTTTTTGAATTGCTGCGGTTGTTATGCCAGTGATTAATTCCATTGGAGAATTGGTTCAATGAGAGTTGAAATTTTAGAAGTCTAAAAAGTCTGAAAGCGTGTGTTTCCTTTGGATAGTTTGTGCTTCCCTTCCGGCGCTTTCGCCGCTGGCTGGCTGTAAGATGGTTTCCTCTCGTGTGTGTGACTGATGGCGCTGTCCTTGGTCTGAGAGGTCAGAGGAGAAAAGTCTTGCCTGGGTTCCCTGACTTCTCACAAGTTTGCAGCACTGCTCGGCTGATTCATAAAAATCCTCCAACAGATTAAGAAAATTGTCCAGAGAGGCCATGAGAACTCTAAAGGACTCATCTCAGTACATCGTCCCCTTTCTCTCCCTTTAAGCAGAGTTTTCTCACCCTAGATCAGGAAGCAGGGAACCTAGACTTTACTTGTTCAGTAAAATTGTGTTGAATTCCCATTTTGTGCATGATACAGTTCAAAACTCTGCAAAAGATCAAGATGCCTTCTCCCTCAAAGATTTTACACTGCAGTGACAAGACACTCCCACATACAAAATTAAACAGCCCAACACCATAAAGAGATGAATCAGAAGCCAGCAGAGTGCCTGGATACTAAGTATTTGAAATCCAAGGCAGGGTGATGGGAAGGAGGTCAGGGGATGCTGAAGCAGTGAAGGACACTTCAGGAGAGAGAAATTTATCTTAGGACTTGAAGAAGAGGAAGCTGGCCACAGCACCCAGTGTACAGTGTTAACCCACACCCCTAAAAACAAAACCCAAGAACTCTGTGTGTGTGTCTGTGTGTGTGTGTGTGTGTGTGTGTGTGTGTGTGTGTGTGTTAAATACAGAATAAAAGAGTTAGAAGGGTACCTAGCAAGTTAGAAGGAGGGATGCTTAGTCCATTTTCTTTTGCTATAATAGAATGCCACAGACTGGTTAATTTATAAAGGAAAAGTTTATTCAGCTCACGATTCTGGAAACTGTTAAGTCCAAGAGCATGGTGCTGGCATCTGCTCACCTTCCAGTAAGGGCTTCATAACATGGCAGAAGGGTAAGAAGGTAGGAACAAGAAGAGAGCAGAGGAGGCCAAACCTGCTCTTACAAACAATTCACCCTTGAAATAATGAGCCCAGTCCTGCAAAAACTCACTTCTGAGAGAAGGGCATTAACCTACTTAGTTGGCCACGTGGGGCCCTCATGATCTAAATGCCTCCTACTAATCCCACCCCGACACTGACAGCTTGGGAATTGAGGTTCCACCATGTGAACTTTGGGGGAACACATTCAAACCAAAGCAGGGGGGGAGGTGCAATTGGTGGGTGGTGGGGGAGGGGAAGGAAGGACTAGAATTCACAGGGACTTTCAGTTCTCGCTGTACTTCTTAAACTTCTACATCGTTTGAATCTTTCTCTAGTGAGAATGTATTCGTGCATTATTTTATGTAACTAGGAAATATGAACTTACTAAGAATGGGTAGGAATTGGGTTTGTAGAACCAAAGGAAGGGGATGTTTCAGGTGAGAAGAACAGCTGGAGGAAACGCCTGCAGGTTACAATGTACAAGGTGTGTTTAGGGACCAGTGAGAAGCGTGGGACATGCAAAGAAGGGACATAACAGGACAGTGGGTTGGGACTAGGGGGAGGAGAGCTGTGAATTCAGGACCTTGTGGCCAGCAGCGGGCGGCGGGGGTAGGGGGGGTGGCTTTCACCTTTGATCAGAAGCAAAGATGAGCCTTTAATGACTTGGCTTGGGGTTGATTAATCGGGCTACATGAGAATTATGACCCAGCAAAATGAGACACATGAATTCAAATCTGCCTCTCTTGGACACCATGAAAGTCCACAAGATTGTCTCCTACAGCAACTTCAGCAAGAAAGGTCGTGGCGTTCATCAACCTGTTGGTAAATTCTTCAACAAACTGAAAAATAGAAATGCTGTCAGGTGCGATGGGGGAGCAGCCACTTACACTTGATCCATAGCATTAATTCTACCGTAAATCTTTATGTAATAGTTGACATCTGGGTTGAATGATTCAAATGTATGGGAGAGCATTCCATCCTTAACTATGAGAAAGGATGGAGTTGGATCTGCAGAAGTTGGATAAAAATTATTTGATTTAGAAAATGAAAATCAAAGTATTCTATAACATGTTCTTTTAGTAGACTTGCCCTTTCCTTGGGGGAATTGATGAAATCAATATTTTTCTTTAAACTTATGCTTATAATGACAGTTCTATTCAAATGCTAATTTGTACACATTATGTTTTGCACATACACATGGGCACTCCTTCTTACAGCAGGCATGATGTAACAGAAATCTATGGCTACCTGGGGGTGGGGAAGTAACTCACCTACAAGCTCATCTTGGAGGACACAAACCCTAATAGGTGGAAAATACCACAGCTAGTTGAACCTTGAGTTCATTGTGACTTTCCCAATGATTGGATCCTGGGGGAGATGAATTTCTTTATTGACCAAGTGCAGGAGGGACACATCAGAGTCCCAGAATGACGATGTGAGTTAGGTTTATAAAAGCAGTCTGCATCTCCTGAAATGCTCTTGTAACCATGAGTACTATTTGAGGAAGAAACTGACAATTGAAGTTAGTTGTCAGTTTTCACTTTTCTCCTTCTTCAAGCTTTAAAGATGCAATTCCCAGTGTATCCTTCACCCCATGCTCCCCGCTCTGCCTGCCACACTGTCCCTCCTATTTCAGAGGGGCAGATGGAATTCTTCATAGACAAAGCTGAATTTCCTTGGAAAACAGATAATGGGACCAGAAAGATTCAAAGAGGCTTTCAAAATTACATGGAAACAGAGCTTCCTGGTTTCATATGTTGTATTTTCCTGCTTTCTCTGTTCTTTTTTGGGGGGTACCAGGGGTTGAACTCAGGGACACTCAATCACTAAGCCACATCCCCAGCCCTATTTTGTATTTTATTTAGAGACAAGGTCTCATTGAGTTGTTTAGCGCCTCACTTTTGTTGAGGCTGGCTTTGAATTCATGATCTTCCTGCCTCAGCCTCCCAAGTTGCTGGGACTATGGGTGTGGGCCACCACACCTGGATTTTCTCTGTTAATTGTTTACTATTTATGCAGGAGGGCAGCAGGAGGCAGGCCTCTGCATGTTGAGAGAAGGCAGGAACACATGACTCTGTACCTTGTGTGCTCAGACAAACATGCACATTGTACATAACATTTTTCAGAATAAACAATGATTCTTAATTTTTTTCTAATCATTTTCTTTTTCTTTTCTTTTTTTGTTCTAGGGATTGAACCTAGGGGTGCTTAACTACTGAGCCACATGCCCAGCCCTTTTTTGTATTTTATTTAGAGACAGGGTCTCCCTGAGTTTCTGAGGCTGGATTTGAACTCACAATCCTCCTGCCTCAGCCTCTTCAGCCACTGGGATTATGGGTGTGTGCTACCATGCCCGTCTCTAATCATTTTCATATAGTTCTCAACACTGATCTTGAGAAGAATTGATAATTTGATTCAGCAAATTTTTAAAAAACTATTTTTATTAGTTGTTGATGAACCTTATTTATATGTATTGCAGTGCTGAGAATCGAACCCAGTGCCTCACACATGCTAGGCAAGTGCTCTACCACTAAGTCACAATCCCAGCCCAGCAAATATTTACCTATATCTTCCAAGTTAAATTTAAAATTGCTCAAATAGTCCTGATAGCATTGTGCTAATCAAAGAGTTGCAGAAGAAGACAGGAATCTAAGAATCTATAGACTCCAAGCTTCCAGAATAATTCAGACTGGGAGGTTCTGTTCTCTCTCTCTTTAGTCTCTGTTTATCCTCCCTTCTCTTCTCTCCCTCCCTAATCAATGGACACTCTACATAAATTCTGAAAGGGAAAGGGGTATATTAAAATCGACCACTATAGTTGTCATTTCATGTATGTGTACATTTGTGTGTATGAGAGAGAAAGAGAGAGAGAGAGAGAAAGAGAAAGCAACAGGGAGAAGCTGGAAGAAACTTCTACATATGCAACATCTGTTAATAACAATAGCTTCAGCAGAGACTGGGAAAGAATATTTATGAATGCAGAAATTAGTGAGAAGGTCATTCAAAACAGAAGACAGGAACTGATTTTGCAATCGCACAAAAATATTTAAAAGAGAGAAAGGAGTAGAGATTAGTGAAAAATAAATGCTCTAAGATAATGAAAAAAATTATTAGGAATAGCTAGACAGGAAATATTGTGGACCAAAAAAAGAAAAAAAAACCACCCTCAGTTTACCCATTTGTATTTCCACATGTTTGAGATGGAACATGCAAATGTTTTCAAAAACACAAGCATTACTCTGATGATGCTGTTATAGATTTGCAGAAGCAAAGGAACAAGCACCCCATTCATTCCCAGATGACGTGTCAGTTTATCCAGGGTTCGTGAACTAAAATGGGTCGGGGAGCTCACTGTCTTCAGTGGATTTCTGTTAGCCCTCTAAGTTCAGGACTATAATTTTTTAATATAATTGATAATTTTATTATGTCTTATTTTATTAAAAGTATACATCAAGACATTGAATATTTATAATTTGTAACATATCCCATATATTTATAACTTACTTATCTGAAATAATTTATTAAAATACATGCTTAATGTTATTCTTAATAGATTCACATATTTTCACATATTAAAGTGCTTGTTTCTGGAAGTACTCTCCTTTCCTTACCTACTCTGCTGTTGTTTCAGACAAGGTCTCTCTATGTTGCCCAGACTGGCCTTGAACTCCTGGACTCAAGTGATCCTCCTGCCTCAGCCTCCTTAGTAACTGGGACCATAATTGAGTGCCACTATACCCAGCACTATTTACCTATTTTTAAATATTTTAAAATGCTTCAATATTTTGTGGGTTTTCTTGAAGATTTATATCAGTGTTTTCCTTGTTCTGACCAACAGCTCAATTTAGGAGCCCTATCTTATATCCCAAATGATCCTCATCAACCTAAAAAGTTTATATTTGGGGGGATTTAGAAAGACTTCTTGTCCCGTAAGCCTCATTGACAACGTTTTTGTCGATTGTCTTCGACTGTCCTTCATACTCGCTTGCCAGCAATAAGCAGAAATAAAGCTGAGACTGTGTCAAAAAAATTCACTGCCCACATTCATCCTGTTTCAGCAGGGTTTACTCTATAGTGCTCCGCATTCAGGGACTGTGCCAGCCGGCAGAAACAGCCAGTTGTTGTCTGCAAGGAAGAATAATTGGAAACATGGTGCCTGTTTCTTTCCCTGCAAGCAACAATCCATCCATTTAACATTCTTTTGGTGCTCTTGAATCCTGTGGTAGACAGTCTTGTGTTCCCTGTTCAGTTGAGGCCAATCTGAGGAATGCTAACCTTCCAGCCTGCTGCCAGCCCTTTCAGTATGGAGCAGTGACAGCCATCCCAAGGCCTGGCCCCTCTTCACAGAGCCGGTTACAAACCTGCAACGTCATGTAGGTAAAAGGCCTCAGACTGGAAAAGGCTAGGCTGGGTAGGGTTATAATTATGAAAGATAAAATTTCTGTCTATTCCAATCCCCACTCTACAGATAAAGAAACAAAGCCCAGAAAGGTCAAGTAACTTGCCCAGGGTCACTTTGCCGGTATGCTATAGAACACACATCTTTCTTCTCTCTCCTCTACCACAACATGCTTTCATCTTTTATGATCAAGTACACTACTGGTTTTGTAAACATTCCATGTACATATAAAAAGATTGCATATGCTCTTTTTGTACGGTATACATATGTGGTTTTTATTCTGTTTACTAATCACGTATGTCTATCCATTGTGTGTATATCATAAGCTTTAGATTAATAATTGTAATCATCTGTATTCTTCCTTTTTTTATGTCATATTCTACCAAGTTCTGTAAGGGGTATATTGAAATCTATCCCTGTAGTTGTCATTTCATAAAATGCTACTTGTCTTTTGATATTTTTTTTAAATTTTGTGCTTTGTTTTTTAGTGCAAAATAGGGGACAACTGTTAAATGTTTTTTCATATTTATATTTATGCCACATGAATTGGGCTCCCTGCATATAAAAAAGATACTCAAAGAAGAGTGGCTTCAATAAATAGAAATGTATTTTTCTCAAACATAAAAGATGTTTGAAGTCAGGGAGACAAAAATGGTACAATGGCTTTGTGGTCATCTAAAAGGCAAATTCTATCTTTCTACTCTGCCACCTTTGATACGTGGCACTCACTCTCAAAGTCATGGTTGCAACGTCTCTTCTGTAGCTCTAACTGTCACGTACATGTTCCAGGTAGGAAGGAAGAAGAGGAGGGAGGTCAATAGGAGGAGTTTCCCACCGAATTGAAGTTCACCAGGCCCCGCCCACCAGCCTCTGCTTACAACTTATGGTCTGTCTGTAATATAAAAGGGGTGGGAAAATCATTGTTTTAAAAGTCTGGACATGTTGCTACCCTTAATTAAACTGAGATTTTGTTAGCCAGGGAGATGGGAAATAGACTCTGGTGTAGGCATCTACCAATCTCTGCTGTGTACCTTTAAACATTCCATCTTCTTGTTTCTATTTAATGCTTTTGGTGTTGAATTTGATATTAATAACACTATTCATTCTTTTGGATTTGCCTGATGTATATCTACCCAATCATTTATTTTAAAACTTTGTCACTTTCTTTGAAGTGAGTTCCTTATACCATAGCTTAATTTTTTGGGTTAGCCCAATCTAAAAGTTTGTCTTTTGCATGGGAAATTCAATTCATTTCAACAAATACTGATTTTTATTCTTACTGTTTTATTTGTTTTTACTATTTATTTTATACTTCCTCATTATTTCCTTTTTTCGTCTTTCCTTAGGTTTTACTGACTTGATCATTTTGTTAAGTTATCTCCCCCCATCCCTGTTAGGTAAAAAGTTTCCCTCTAAGTAAGTGCTTTCTTCTCTTAAATAAATAAATGCCTTTTCCTGACATAACCATATCTTTGTGTCTCAGCAATTCAGTGGAAGATGCTGAGGAAGAAATGCAATTTATTTCTTCAATAGTGACCTAATAGGCAAGGTCACTGGTGCCATCTAATAATTAAGGAAGCTCACTTTCCTCATTTCCTTCAATATCATATGCAGAAAGCAACAAATATCTTGCCAACTCTCCTAAGTAGAGCCCGAAATGAGCCCTGTGTTGACCAACCTGCAATGGATAGCCCTTCCCAGCTGCCTTTCAGGGTCCACCTAATGAAGGAAAAAGGAAACCTATTATCCCAAAATTCCAAAAGTCCACATGGGAATGAATTATATTAAGTATTTATCCTTACACTTCTCCTATTCTTTACTGAATGCAAAATGAGTTATCATGGGTGATAAGGCAAATAACAAGACTTCGGTACATTTTGTGGCTTACTAGCCCCATTGCACTTATTTATTTATTTATTTTTGGTACCAGGGATTGAACCACTCAACCACCCAGCCACATTCCCAGCCATTTTTTTTTTTTTTTTTTTAATTTTGACACAGGGTCTCACTAAGTTGCTTAGAGCCTTGCTAAGTTGCTGAGGATGGCTTTGAACTTGTGATCCTCCTGCCTCAGCCTCCCAAGTCACTGGAATTACAGGTATGTGTCGCCCCACCTGACTGCATTTGTTTTTAAAGAGGTTTGAGCTGGACACAATCCTAGCTACTCGGAAGGCTGAGGCAGGAGGAACGCAAGTTTAGGCCAGCCCTGGTGACTTAGTGAGACTCTGTCAAAATAAAATAAAAAAGGGTTGGGGATGTAGCAAGGTTTGTTCTAAGTCTGTATGGAACTTGCATATGAAATGTAGCTTTAGATTACTTAGTAAAATTATTGATTTTTTTATGCTTCTGCATTTAGGTGAATAGATTGTTTCTGAAAGAAATCTTTTTTTCTCTCGTCTGGCTCCAAATTATACCTTCCACTTCATGCCACAGCGGTATACTAGTTCCCAAGAGCAATCAAGGATCCTAAAATTAAGCAAATAGTACAAGTGCTACCAGTTAGATAGGAATGTTGCTGTTTTTACCATGGGGAATAATATACGAGAAGAAACCTAAGTTTTATTAAAGCCATATAACTTCTACCCAACTTCACAAGTCTAATTTACTTCTTTCTTAAAAATTATTTTAGATCTCTTCAGAGTATGATTTGACTGTAAACTGCTATACATCTTAATAAATCTTAGAATAATAATTCTATGCCACAAACTATTTGTACTCTGCAACACATTTGTAATATATATTAAATAAGTTAAATAAGCAAGTAACATATTACATACAAGAAATTCTCTACCTGAAACATTTGGGTTATGTTGTCTCTCCCCAGTGCATTCCCTTCTTTCAGTATTAAAATCACAGAGATGCCCCTTAAAGTACCTGCCACTCCTCATCTACTGTTGGGGCAAAAGGATGAAGACGTAGTGGTCCTCCCTTCCCACAATCACGGTCTTCCTGCAACACTCCAGGCAAAGTGTGCGGGGCATGGCATCCTGGGAAGAGAATAATTAATAAGTTTAAATCTCTACTTCCTCCTCTTCTCAGATATTTCCATTCTGCTACTGACTATGAAAGGGCTTGGCCTCACATCAGCCCCAAAGGGGAAAAGCCTGAGAGTGACAGAAAAGTACCTGACAAAAATATAATTATTTGAGAAATATACCTAGAAATAAGCATGTCATCAGGTTTGAACATTGAAATGCATTGGTGTATAGTGTGAGTATCATTTTCCTGGCTACTCATATCTATTAAAAATGAGGCTTGGCTGGGTGCTGTGGGGCACACCTGTAATCCCAGCAACTTGGGAGGCCGAGGCAGGAGAATTGTGAGTTCAAAGCCAGCCTCAGCAACTTAGCAAGGCCCTGTCTTCAAATATAGTATATAAAAGGGTGGGGATGCAGCTCAGTGGTTAAGCGCCCCAAGGTTCAATCCCTGGCACCAAAAAACAAGAGGCTTCTTGAAGGGTTGAGGGGTGCAGCTCAGTGGTAAAACATCTGCTTAGCATGTACAAAGCCCTGGGTTCCATCCTCTGCACCAAAAATAAATAAATAAAAGCTATAATAAGAGAAGGCAACAGTTAGCAGAGCCAAGTCATTGGTTTTCTAGATATTTCTACTTTCATGTTATTCAGGTTCAGAGAACTCGATGGGGAATCATGCATTTGTATAAACTAATCTAAAATATGCCACTCCTTTTATCTCTTAGTGTCTCCTTTACTTTCTTGAGTTAAGAGAGAGGGTGTCCTGAGACTCAATTTCTTATTTTCTAGATGCATTCTGAGAAATAACCTTGTTGGAAAGATTTTTCCAATGTACCATATAGAATTCTGTTAGGACAGGAGATCGTCTTTTTTGCTAGCAATAGAGAATAAAGACTATAAATGAATTAATTGTTCTTAGAGTCTGTTTTATAGTGTCACCTCTTTGTGAAATTTCCCACATAAGGTATGCTTTTCATTTTCTTCTCAGCTGGCCTTGGCTTAGAGCCATAATCTGCCACACTCATGTAATCATGATGTGCTAGAATACAAAATATCTATGATCCTTTCCTGGGGTACAATTTCAGTGTTCTGCTAGCAGCATAAGAAAGATTCTGACACACTAGTGGGGTACAAATGCCTTGAACTTTATGATCTTTTGTGATTGATGTGACCATGACACATGTGAGGACTTTTTTGGTTGGTTTACTTGGATTTCAATAAAATGTTCAGGTAACCATGGGGTAAAATGCACTAGGGACTATATCACATGATATCAGTAAGATGTGGAATGGCTTTGCTACTCAAATAAAATTAAATCCTGAGAAATAAAACCCTCAAAGGAACTGAATATAGAGGAGAAAGGGGAAGACAATACCTTATCATTAAAAATCAATCAGATATTTACTAAGTGCCTCTTCTAAGGATTCCTTACATTTCAGTAGCTAGCATATCTGGGTTTACAAAATACTCTCACATGCATTATCTTATTTGATCCTCCCAACAACCAGTGAGACAAGAGAAGCAATCTAAAGATGAGAAAATTGCATCTCAGACTTAAGTGCTTCCTGAAGACCTACACCCAGCTTCAGAGAGTGGAGGGCCACTGAAATTCCCCCGGGTCTCCACACACTCTTTCCTGGGCTCATTCTTCCTCTACCCCTGGGTATTGTGCTGTGTTTGGTTCTACAAAGGAGTCTAAAGAAGTAAAGACATGATCTCAGCCCTTAGGAAGTTTATGATCTTAGATGGGGAAAATGCAAATTTTCATAATGAAACAAGCAGAGAATCATTGCTAAACTGTATGAAACAGGCTATAGTTGAAAAATAGGTGCTATAAATTCTACTCAGTGCCCTGAAAAGTATGTGAATAGGTATCTGAGAATACTGGTCAACTGACTCTTTCTGAAGTTTTTCGGATAGCCCATCAGAATTTTCCTAGAGAAGTCCCGTGGTTAATTCTTCTTCTTTTTCTTTTTCTTTTCTTTTCGGTACCGGGGATTATACCCAGGGACCCAGGGGCACTTGACCACTGAGCCACATCCCCCAGCCCTTTTTGATTGATTGATTGATTTTGCGACAGGGTCTCACTAAGTTACTTAGGGCCGTGCTAAATTGCTGAGGCTGACCTTGAACTGGTGATCCTCCTGCCTCAACCTCCTAAGTCACTGGGATCACCGGCATGTGCCACTGTGCTAAGCCCATGATTAATTCTTAACCAGGAGGAAAGCCAACAATCACAAGCTTGCACAGGTTTACAGGGACACTTGGTTGCCTAGAGGACCAATTCTTTCTTTCTTTCTTTCTTTATTTTAGTTGTAGATGGACCATTTATTATTTTATTTATTTACATGCAGTACTGGGGATCGAACCCAGTGCCTCCTGTGTGCTAGGCAAGTGCTCTACCACTGAGTCACAACCCCAGCCCGAGGACCAATTCTTGAGTCCTTGGACTCATACTGGCCCCTATTGTGCCTCAGACTGAGGACTGGAAGCCTGTAGGAGCTGGTTCTGGCCCTGATACATTTAGGTCCTCTGAAACATCAGTGGAGGTCATTGAGAAAGGCCAGCTGGCCTCCTGTTATTTGCAAAAGGAGTAAAGAAGAGAACACTATTTTTTTGGAGAAAACTGCCAAGGGACAGGAAAACGGACACATTTGCTCTAGACTCTAAGGGACCATGGATTTCAAGGTCCTGCAGAGATTCTGTAATCACTTGAATGTTTTAATGTCCTAATGTTCAAACCTAACACTTTTCAAATCCTTATTTGTTTTAGAAGAAAAATTCTATTCCAACTACCTGTTTTTTGTCTTTTCAGCAGAGCCAGCCTGTGCTGAGAGACAGCTGTGGGACAGTCCCTGTCTGTCACAGTCTTTGTCTTCCCTAAGGAGTGACCTATTGCTTGAGAGGCCCCATGGGGACTTCCAGAGCCACAGTGAGTGACTGGCCCCAAAGCTTTTACAAAAAATGCCCATGCCAGTTTCTCAAGCATTATAGACATCCTTGTGTAATCCTCTTCAAAATGCTACAGTAACTTAACAAAACAATGATTTGTAATATAAGCTGTGTGCCCACGGAGACAGAGTCCTCTTCATCCTCTCAATACCTAGCAGCATCCGGAGCAGAGACTTTAAACTCATCTCTGGAATGGGCCAGCCTGGAAGGTGGTACTGTTCGATTCTGTTCACCATAGGCAAGACTCAAGTGGCAGACACTGACAGGCCTGCTGAAGCTGCCTGGAGTCACTCCTCAAGCGTCAGTGAGTGCCACCTAAGGGGAGGAGAAGATGGTAGGGGGACATCAGACTGTAGCTCAGAATGCAAGTGTCACGTCTGTGAGTGGACACAGGAGAGAATCTTGTGGGTACCACCCGTGCCACTCACAACCCTGCTCACTTACACAGAGCACATGAGTGCCAGCGTGAACACAATGCCACCAACTCTTAAGCTCACACATACAACTACTGTCACCAGAGCACTCATGACCTCAAGGTGGCTCCTTCAAATCACTTTTCCAGGGTTAGAAATGGGTTAACGCAGGGCTGGGGCTGGGGATATAGCTCTGTTGGGAGAGAGCTTGCCTAGCATGCGCAAGGCCCTGGGTTCAATCCCCAGCACCGCCACCAAAAAAAAAAAAAAAAGGGTTAATGCTGAGTCAGTCACCCCAACTTTCCTTTCACCCCACGGGTGTGCACATGGCCTCTGGGACCCAGAGTCACATACTGGCTGTGTGATCTAGGAAAAGTTATCTAAAAATTCTCTGTGTCTTTGATTCCCCGTATGTGAAATGGTGATAATTATACTAGCTCCCCCATAAAGTTGTTATGAGGATTAAATGAGGTTAGAAATATATGGAGCTTAGAACATGCTAGAACATGTTCTGTACTGTGTTCATCTAATAGTAAAGTCTTTGTTCTGGACACTACTAGGTTTTGAGAAATAAAGACAAAGAACATGCAGTTTGTGCCTCAGTGGGGGTACAGTCTACATTGTAAGTTGCTGCTTTAACGACCTGTGTAGTCTAGCCTGATAGTCAGAAAATGCTCAGTAAGGGTTTCTGAATGTATGATTGGCCCGGGGAAACAAGCAAGTTCTACCACCAATTTTAATTTCAATGGTGGTATATAGGCGTGCGTAGCACGTAGTCAGGGCCTGGTATCATAGAAGCATGAACTCTTTCAGTTATTCGTTCTGCAGAATGAATGCTGAACCTGAGTGTGGTCCAGAGGTTGAAGGCGAGGAGGTGGAGGTGCACTCGGGGAAGTCTTCCAAGAGGCAATATCATTGAGCTTCGTTTTGATCAGTGAGTAGGCGTTAGCCAGTAAGAGAAGAGGGCTAGGAGTGTTCCAGGCAGAAGGAACATTGTGTGCACAGTTAGAGAGGCGTGAAATAGCACAATACATTCAGGGAACTCCAAGGAGGCAAAGAACAAGAGCAGCCCCATCGTCGGTGTAACACACAGCCTGCGCTTGTGGAATGAGTATCTGAGATTCGAGGCTGTTAAATCAAACAAAACAAAGTGCTTGTATCCCTCTGGCCCTTAGCATTAACTAAACAACCAGCCAAGGACAAGCAACTCTGGAGTTTTGCGGTACAGCATGGTACTTGCCCTGCTACAAATGCTCTATGGTCCATCCTTTCTTGTATTCTAGAAGAAGTAAGTTCACTTAATTTGTCTTTTTATTTTTTTTTTCAAAGTATTGCAGGTGAATTAACAATAAAGTTGATGGAATCATGGTATAGGTGAAGATGTTTGTGAATAGTCACATACTGCTCTAGATCAGAGGTCAGCAGGCTGTGGCTTGAGAACCAAATCCGGTCCATGGCCTGCTTTTGTAATTAAGTTTTATTGGAGGGCAGCCATGCTCGTTTGTTTGTGTGTTGTCTGTGGCTGCTCCCGCGCTGCCACAGCACAGCAGACTCTACAGCCTGCAAAACCTGAAATATTTCCTACTTAAAATATTTCCTACTTGGTCCTTTGCAGTAAATGTTTGCCAATCCTTACTCTAGATTCAGTTTTCTTAATCTGATCGGTCAAAACCAGTATTTAAAACAGGGGGTTGGGTTGGTTGAGAACCAGTGTGGCGAACAATAGGTTATTGGATTTTTTAAAATTCACTATTAAGGAGAAAGAAGAGTGCAACTGTGCTAGCCATAAAGTATGTGATAAATACAAATAAATGAATGAACAAAGATGCTAGGATTGGCTTTCAAATTTGACTCTGAGATTCCTGGCTGTCAGATGCAAA
Source organism: Sciurus vulgaris (assembly GCF_902686455.1). Taxonomy (NCBI): domain Eukaryota; kingdom Metazoa; phylum Chordata; class Mammalia; order Rodentia; family Sciuridae; genus Sciurus; species Sciurus vulgaris. The sequence continues at coordinate 23,341,519 of NC_136468.1, read as the reverse complement.
TTGAAAGATAGGAATTGTTCCCCTATTAGTTACCTATTTCTTTATAACAAATCATTTGAAAATGTAGAGCCTTAAAGCAACTGCCCTTCAGTGTTTCTCATGAATCAGTGAGTTGGCCACGTGGTCCAGCTGATCTTGGTGGACTTGCTTATACAGTGGTCAGCTGGCTTGTTGGCTTGGGGTTGACTGGTCTAGGGTGACCTCAGTGGGGACAGTTCATCCCTCCTGCACATGATCTTGTCCTCCAGCACGGTGGCCTGGGCTTGCTCAGTTAGGAGTGGGAGGTTTCGAGAGAGAAAGTGGAAGCACAGACTTGAGGCGTAACTTGGACGTGACACACTGTGACCTCTGTTACGTTCTAGTGGCCAAAGAAAGTCAAAAGGCCAGCCCAGATTCAAGGGGCAGGGGAATAGATTCCCATTCTCGATGAGAGGAACTGCAAAGTCATATTGCAAGGGGAAGGGAAGTAGGAGGGACAGAATTGAGGCCATGTTTAAAATCACAAACAATCGATCGTAATCTAAAACAGCATGTATTCTGACCACACATTTTTAAAAAGTCATCTCTGTGGTCTCAAGTGGAAAGAAATATTCATCATACATGTCTCTTCAGCCCCACCCACAGATATGAATCATCAGTGTCTTCAACTAAGAGGACCATTATCCTGTAGCTAATGACAGATACAGAGGAGGAGTGGAAAGAAGCCTGAACCAGGCCTGTACTCAAATACCACTTGACAGATTTCACTGGGAACCAGACTCAGTTTTAACAGGTAAAGGGATTAGGGAAAATCATTATTACAGATATAACCAATGACTAAACTAAGCAGCCTTTGCCACTAAAGTCTAAACCTACCTACAACATTCCTGCCAATCATTCCATTCCCCTCCACTTTTGTTGTCAGAGGGCGATAAAAGTAGTCACCGAGGACATTGCTATCTGTTGTATATGGGTGTGATTAAAATGACAAAAATGGGATAATTTTTTTAACTCACTAGCCATGGAACGATTTTTTAAAATTTCTTGCTAAAAAATCTTCACTATTACCAAATTTGCCTTGATAAATAATGTTAAGTATAAATAGCAACAGTGAGGTCAGAAAACCTCCCGCTGATCTTTTCCTGGTCCCCTAGGGATGTCAGGAAGAAGAGAGCAAACATAGGTAGCCCTTGCTTCTTAGACTATTTCAGAATCTTCAGAAAATCTAAAAGCAAAACAAAAGCGAAACTCGAAAAACCACTCAGACGAAACCACACAGCTTAGGTTTGAAAATGTTTTCTGGCCCAGAACCTGTCAGGGTCTTTGGACTTGTCTGCAAGAAGCCAATGCCTTTACGCTCAGACTTCAAAAGAGCTTCCACCATCAAACTGCTGGGGAGGAACATGCCAGAATTTAAGGAAATATTAGACGCCTGGACCAGCTGTGAAGGGGACTATATTTCAACTTAGATTCAGTGACAACGAACAGAACTGTTGACATTATTGAAGAGGTGGAGCCAAAACCCCCATGATGTTTGCAGGGAACTAGTTAATGGGGTGGGGATTGGGTTGTCTTTGGAAGAATAGATGACACTCAAACTTTGGTTGTAGAAAATCAGAAACTAACCTTGGGCAGGTCACATAAAGGTTAAATGACATATCTACCTGGTGGAGTAATTGGAAAATCAGACTACTGACAAATGCTGATTCCCTTTCTCTCTCTGGATCTCCCACCCAACTTCGGAATTTCTTAAAAACACAAAAATCCTGCCAGCCAGCTGCTACTGGAAAAATGTCAAGTAGGATAAGCTGCTGATAGATGATAACCATCAACAAAATCCACGTTCAGGTGGAGGGAGCAGGGTGTGTCACCTCTCCTGCCCCTCCCTCCCCGCATCACAGCTCAGAGGCAGCACAAAGGCACTCCCTCCTTCCTGCGGAGGAAGTGTGTGTGTTCTCTCAGACCTACCTTGGCATTCCTTGATGTCTTAGAGAAGCAGATGACCCCGGCTGAGCAAGACAGTCAGCAGAACAGCAGCCCTTGATGCTGCATTTGGAAATTTCCATTCTTTGCTTGCAGCTCTGAAAAAAAAAAAAAAAAAAAAAAATCTAAAGAGCCCAGTAGCTGGGAAATTTCCACGATGGAAAATTTTAACATATTCTTTAGCTCTAAACTATGCAGGTTTATAGACACTTTTTTTTTTTCCTTTTGGTAATTTCCTTCTTTAACAATAATTTATGAACATGGTAACACTAGAGCTGTGGGAATAAGGAGGGCAAGATGACCTGGAGGGGAATGAGCTTGACTGGCCCAGTGGGAGGCTGTGCTATATAAGCTCTTGACCACCCAGACCATAGAAATGCCCTGGAGCCCTACACAGAAATCTGTGTAGAGACTGGAAGTGGAAAGTGATGGATACAACTTGGGCACAGGACATGGTGAGTTCTGTTGCTGGAAAAAAACAATCTCAAGGTAGATCCCTTAGACCGTTGCCTCTTAAACCTAAGCGTGTATGGGAATCACCTGGGAATCCTATGAAGATGCAGATTCTGATTCGACAGGTCTAGGGTGGGGCCTGAGTCAGTGTTTCTAACTGGTTTCCAGGTGACACCGAGGCCTCCCTCCTGAGGGCCACAGCGTGTGGGCATAGCAAAGCCATAGACAACAGGTCCTCCTCAGTCTGAGGTCAGCGCAGTGACAGTAGCAGAGCACTGCCTGAGGGGGCTGGAGGAGAGCTTCTTTGGGGTGGTTTTCTCAGGTTGCGAAACTGAGGTCTCAGAGCAGCATGCCATCTTGGATAAAGTAGATCTTCTAGAATATGGGAATGCATGCAGTTATCAGAAGGTTGCCTATTCCAGCAGATTCTATTTGGGGGATCTAGAAACCAATGCCTTTCTAAAGAAAATCCCTGTATCAAGTTGGTGAAGATTCCTAAACTGGTTCTGATTCCCTCTATTGAGGGAAAACTGTTGAACAGAATCACGTGAAGGGAAGGACATCCAGAGAATAAATTACCTTCATTTCAGCCAAAATATTTGTTTTGCTATTGTTGGAATAAAATAAAAAGGGAATTGGAGAATTTTCCATTTTCTTAACAGCTATCCCACCTTTGAACTACCTATATGAGACAGACAGACAGACAGACAGACAGAGATATCAAAGTCTGTGGGATCTGTCCTCCAGGATGTTACTTCCACTTGATCTGTAATGTGTCTGTTTTGTACATTTTAAAAGCAACATTTGTCCCATTTTTCATTTTCCATTCAATTGAATTCTGGATGGGTTATTACTCCTTACTTTTCAAATGAAAGTACACAGAGGAGCAGATGGAAGGAAAGGAGGAGGGAGATTACAATCATGAAAATGTGATTGAAGTTAGAGTGTAACAAGCATGAAATGAATTTGATTACAAAATAAAAAGTATTAATATATGTTAAAAGTAAATAAGTACTCTAGTATGCTAACATTCACATAATTTTAAAAAATTCTAAATGGCGTACAGGATTGCTTAAGGGTTTGGACTTCAAGAAATTGGTTGATGTCTTCTCTTTCAGAAATCTTCACTGTGGGGTCAAGGCATGATTCAGCATTGAAACAGCCATGCTGATTACTTAAGTAAAAGAGATCAGATGATTTTTCCTAGGTCTCCGTGAGCAACTATTCACCTTGCAATCTACAATCAATCAAATAGAATTTGTTTGATCCACCTAAAGCCACATATTTTTTAAAAATTTTTTATAGTTGTAGATGAACAACATGCCTTTACTTTTTTTTATATGGTGCTAAGGATCAAACCCAGTGACTCTTATGTGCTAGGCAAGTGCTGTGCCACTGAGCAACAGCCTCAGCCCCTGAAGCCACATATTTAAGGAATACTTTTTAAAATATATTTGAGGTGAATTTTATTAAATGAAAGCGAACATTTTAAAATAAACAGTTTGGAGGCATTTAATATATTCATGACATTGTATGACCACCACCATTGTATCTAGTTCCTTATTTCTTTCTTTCTTTCTTTATTTTAAACAAATGGGGTACAACTTTTCTGTTTGTACATGATGTATCTAGTTCTTAACAACTTTATCACCCCCTCAAAGGAAATCCCATATCCCATGAAGAGGTTGCTTTGCAATTTCTGTTCCCCCATCCTCTGGCAACCACCAACATACTTTCTTCTATGTGGATTTAACTATTCTGGATATTTCAGATAAGTGGATTCCTGCAATATGTGGCCCTTTGTAAAATCACATCTTCTTAAGAATAAACATAGTAATTATAATAAAATTTAGCATTATTGAGTGCTTATAACAGGGAGGAATGTAATTTTTACAATAAACTTATAAATGGGTACCATTATTATATAGATGAGCATTATGGTTTAGATATGAAGCTCATGTGTGAGACAAGGCAGGGAAGTTCAGAGAAGAGCTTTAATCTAGTCATTGGCTTAACCCATAGATATGGATTAACTAACTGGGTGGTAACTATAGGCAGGTAGGGTGTAGCTGGAAGAGGTAAGTCACTGGGGACATGCCTTTGGGGTTTATATTTTGTTCCTGGTAGTGGATCTTGCTCTCTGCTACCTTGTTATCTCAGTTGCTTTCCACCACCATGGACTTGCACCATGATGTTCTGCCTCATCTTGGGCCCAGAACTGTGGCGTCGACCGGCTATGGACTGATCATCTAAAATCATGAGCCAAAATAAACTTTCCTTCTCTAAGTTGTTTTCATCACTTTTTTTGGTCACAGTGACGAAAAGTTGACTAAAACAATGAGAAAATTGGCACTTAGCTAAAGAATTGCCTGAGATCCATAAATTATGGCCAAATAAGGAGTAGCCTTTGGCCAGGCCCACTTATGTTAGTGCTTTTTCCAAATGCCACAACTATATCTCAACTTCATTTCCCTTATCACAAGACAGATGGATAGATACTCCTTCTCAAGTTTAACAACTTCACAGAACTTGATTCAAATACTGAATGTGTTGTTAGTTGCTTACAGCTGCTATTTCTCTAGCAGTGCAGTAAGTCCAGGCAAACTCTTTTGAAGAGCTCATTAAAACTGCTAAAATAAAGTCTTAGAAGCAGGTGCATTCATTAGTGGAAATGCAGATGATTATGTTAATATCGCATTCAGGTGACAAATTTAAAGGCATCAAAATCATGGAGGATAAAAGGATTTTCAAAGCTAAAGTTAACTTCTTCCTTTGTAGAACTCTTTGTTCTGTTAAGCATGTGACTGACTGCAGCTGTCCAACTTGGGGACCTCCAATGTTATGTCACAAAAATAAAGCTGTTTTGCAATATTTTATTTCCCTTACAATTTCTTGAGCCTCAATTTAGGATAAGAAAGAAGGAATTGTCTACAACCCTGGTGCTAGCTCTGGCACCCCATTTACAACTTACTGTTACCCTGAGTCCAAGGATAGGGGAAACACATTTTAAAAGATGATTAAAATATGTAGGCAGAACTGGGGATGTAGCTCAGTGGTAGAGCTATATGTGTAAGATACTGAGTTTAATTCCCAGCATTAAAAAAAAAAAAGTTGGGGAGTTGGAGTTGTAGCTCAGTGATAGAGCACTTGCCTAGTGCTCTGGGTTCCAACCCTCAGCACCACTAAAAATAAATAAGGTATTGTGTCCATCTACAGCTACAAATATATATATATATATATATTTTTTTTTTTTTTTTTTTTTTTTTTTAAGTTGGATTGTAATCCCTGGTTTGGGAAAGATGGACCAACAATTCTTTTATTTTGCCCTTTTTTCTTTTTTAATTTTTGGTACTTGGGATTGAACCCAGCAGTGCTCAATCACTGAGCCATATCTCCGGCCCTTTTTAATTTTTTTATTTAGAGATGGAGTCTCACTGGGTTGATTAGGACCTCACTAAATTGCTGAGGCTGGTTTTGAACTCACCATCCTCCTGCCTCAGCCTCTTGAGTTGCTGGGATTACTGCATGCGCCACCACATCCAGCTTGTCCTTTTTTCATCTCAAAGAAATGTTGAGCATGAAATGTGAATGTGACCACATATGTGTTTGGTATATTATTTATATATTTATTTTGTGGTACTGGGGGGTTTTAGTCAGTTCTTTTTGCTGCTGTGACTAAGGGACCAGACTAGAACAACTGTATAGGAGGAAAAGTTTATTTGGGGGCTCACGGTTTCAGAGGTCTCAGTCCATAGATAGCTGGCTCCATTCCTGGGGCTCAAGGTGATGCAGAACATCACGGCAGAAGAGTGTGGCAAAGGGAAGAAGCTCACATGATCAGGAAGGAGGGAGAGGGTAGAGGGGGAGGGGGAGAGAGAGAGAGAGAGAGAGAGAGAGAGAGAGAGAGAGAGAGAGAGAGAGAGAGATGAGGGGAGGGGAGGAGGGAAGAGAGAGAGGGGGAGTGGGGGAGAGGGGGAAATGGGGGAGAGGGGGAGTGGGGGAGAGGGGGAGTGGGGAGGAAGAGGAGGAGGGGGAGGAGGAGGGGGGAGGAGGAGGAGAGGGAGGGAGAGACAGAGAGAGGAGGGAGGGGAGAAGAGAAGATTCTACTCTCCTGATACAAATATATAGCCCAAAGCCACGACCCCAGGACCCCAGCCACATACCACCTGCCTTCAGGTTACCACTCAATTAATTCCATCAGGTGATTAATCCACTGATTGGGTTAAGGCTCTCACAACCCAATCATTTCTCCTCTGAACCTGCTTGCATTGTCTCACACATGAGCTTTTGGGGGGCACCTCACGTCCAAACCATAACATGGGGATTGAACCCAGGAGTGCTCTACCCCTGAGTGACAGCCTCAGCCCTTTTTTATTGAATTTTGAGACAGGGTCTCCCTAAGTTGCCCAGACTGGCCTGGGATTTGCAATCCTCTGCCTCAGCCTCCTGAGAAGCTGAGATTATAGATATGTGGGGCCAACATACATATATTTGGGAGCCTATATACCAGAATATTAATAATAGTTTCACCAGAATAATTTAAATTTTCTTTTTTTGTGTATCTTTGTATTTTCCAAATTTTCTACAATGAATATGGGAATTTAAATTTTCTTAATTAAAATTTTTATTTTGAAATTTGTGCTTTTTAAACTTTTTAAAATTTTTCATGGAGCACATAGCCCTTCTGCATGCAATTGTTTTATCTGTAAAATTGGGTTACCATTTAGTTGTCTAGCACATGGAAGCAGGGCAAGATGATTCTGTAATTCTCCTCTTCTCAAATCTAGGATATCTGTGGAAAGATTGTTTTTTTCTTGTAGAAGGAAATATAAGAAAATATAGCTCAGTATCAAGTTATTTAATAAAAATATAAACTTGGTTAAATAGTTTTATATTTTTCTTCAAAACCTCAGTCAAGTGGGCTTGCATCAAAGTGAATGCAGCTTACCTCTTGAGATGGGAAAAGGACTAAAAAAACCTATTTAGGATAAACATACTTTATTTTTAATAATTTAGTTATACTCTCAGTAAAGCCTATGTAAGCTATACTTATTTTTTTTTTAAATAAAAAGGTATGCTGGGCTGGGGAGATAGCTCAGTGGGTAGAGTGCTTGCCTTGTAAGCACAAGGCCCTGGGTTCAATCCCCAGCACTGCAAAAAATAAATAAAAATTTTAAAAAGGTGTGCTAAAATAATTGTACTACTGATTGTAAAACAAATACTGAAGCTGCTGTAGACTTGAACCTTGCTGCCAATAGAGCATGTTTATGTAGTGTGTGCATTGCTCAACAGCTTGAAATTAACAAGCTGAAAGACCATTTGTCCAATGTAATAGTCCTATTTTTGCCTTTCTCCCTCTTTGTCTTCTACTTTATCTTCCCCTGTCCAGTATCACTTTCTCCCTTTCTTCCTCTACACAATTTAGAAGTTCATTAATGCTATTTAAAATGAAAAGCTGTACATACATAAAGTAGTCAGAAAAATCCCTTGGGATGGGATTGCACAATACTTCCGTGTAGTAGTCCCCCATTATATACTGGAGATTTGTTCCAAGACCCCAGTGGATGCCTGAAACCATAGAGTACTGAACCCTATAATTTAATGCCTTTTTCATTTTAACTAAGCACTTCTCATGCACAGAGGCCATAATTTTTTCCTTGGATAGAACCAAAGGTCTCATTAACCACAGAATACAGTTTGTTTTTTCTTTCCTTATTAAATTTTGCTTTACTTTCACCTCTTTCCTTGACCTGTCTTCAGCATATTTGAATTGTTAGTACCACTACTCTTACGCTTTGGGACTACTATTAAGTACAATAAAGTTTTCTTGAACAAAATCACAGATACCATGACAGTCAATCTGATGATTAAGATGACTACTAAGTGACTCATGGGCAGGTAGCATATACAGCATAGATACACTGGACAAAGGGATGATTCATGTCCCAGGTGGGATGAAATGAGATGGTATGAAAGTTCATCATGCTCCTTAGAACAGCCAGCAATTTAAAACTTATGAATTATTTAGTTCTAGAATTTTTCATTTCATATTTCTGGACCAAGGCTGACTTGGGGTAGCTAAAACCTCAGATGAGGGGAAACTGCTGTATACATGTATGCATACATACCCCTCTCTCTGGCCAACAGTGGCTTGGCTGAATCCTGTTCCAAACTGCCATAATATGTCTTCTTAGCTGAAGCTTGCGTGGCTGCAGCTCCTTCCACTGCTGGACAGCTCCGAGTCTCCTAGCAGTATTTTCCCACCCATCCCCTTCTCTTCTGTTTAATTTCTCAGAGCTGGCACCCTCACAAAGCTGCAGATTTTAGACAAAACAAGGAAAATGGCTAGAAGAGACTCCTGTTCTTCTAGCATGACACCTCACCACCATATGTTAAGAGGGTAAATTTCAGATCACAGAATACAGGGATGAACATGAGAGGACATCTTAGTCAAGTTTCCTTCCCATGGATGTGTTTCTTCTAGAGAGTACCTGGTAGTCATCCAGGCTGACTTTGAAATTTTCCAATGATGAAAAACTCTTCTACTTTCCCCCCACTTTTCTCTGGATAGATGGGTCGATAGGGCACAAATAGCATTATAACCACAATGCCAAAAAGAAAATAAATAAATGAGTCCTAATCCTGCCACCTTTAAAAAAAAATCAGCTTTTTTCGAATTTCTGTTACTGACCCAGGACCCAGTCTCAAGGAAATATAACCCCTTAGTATCTACAAGGAATGCAATGAGGCTGAATCATTTGGCTGAAAGACACTTAGATGTTATTGGTTCAGAGTGTCCATTACACCATGAGAGCAAGATCCAGAAAAGGAAAATTGTGTAATTTATTTATAAGCCTGAATACCAGAGTATTGTCCAAATCTCTTCCTAATTCATCCCCTTTGTCTTCCCGATGCCTGCACAGCAAAAGAAAATTTCTGAGATTATTTAATCCACAGACCCTGCCTTCAAGGATATTCCAACATTTACACATACTAACTTGAGCAGTGTGTTTCCAAGTTGCCTTAATTCACATCTTATGGTTTTCCTTTCAGAAGAATTTAGAGAGTTCAGCAGTGTTCTGAAACAACTAGATATGACAACACAAAGAACAATAATAGTGAAAGAAAAATTCTCCAGAGACAGAGTACCCTATGGAAGCAGCTGGATATTCTGTCTTTTCAAATTGGCTACCTCAGAGAGTTTTTTAAAATAGTGATTGTAATGATTAAAGAGGGGTTGAATTTGGAAAATCAATTAGCTAATAGGATAGAATGCTGTGAACTATAATTTTGGCTAAGTATATATAAAGGAGAGAATTTTGAATGATTATTTTTGTAATGCATTATAAATATTCAAATACAAAAAAAAATGCAAAGATGAACAAGAAATCACCCTCCATCCCATCACCCAAAAAAATAACCACTATAAAAGTTAGGGATACATTATTTCCGATATGGGATTAAGAGATACTTTAGAATTTTAAAAAGCAACTTATATTTGGGCAAGTGAACATGGTTTTACTGATGGTCCAATTGAAAGAAACAAAATCTGGCGTTTAAAAATCATCTATTTAACAGAGAAACAACATGTATCCCATTTGTTTACAAAAAAATAATAATCATCTATTTAATCTGAACAGTTTTGAAAGGAAGGGAATTAATTAGAATTTTGAGTCTATAAGCAATTAAAATAATGTGAATTCAATAAAAATTAGCAAATGTCTTTAATTTCTTTTGTATATCCATCATCTAATCTTCAATTCAGCTGCATCAAAAACATATTATAATATGTTTCCCTAATGTATTTTAGTTTACAAATCAACTTTATACTGACTTTCATGATCCTGTAAAATAATCAGAGCTGCCAGTCAGCTGTTGCTTGCTAGTAGGGCCATTCTAGTTTATTTAGTCTATCCTGGTTCCTTGAATATACATTTTGATTGGTTCTTGTCTGTGCTATATGAGTAAATAAGGCTTTTGTTGTTGTTGTTGTTTGTTTGTTTTTGTTTTTTTTGTTGTTTTGCTAGGGATTGAACCCAGGGGCACTTAACCACTGTGAAACATCCCCAGCCCTTTTTCATATTTAGACACAGTGTAGCACTGAATTGGTTAGGTTCTCACTAAATTGCTGAGCGTGGCTTTGAACTCACAATCTGTCTGCTCAGCCTCCTGAGCTGCTGGGATTACAGGCATGTGCCATCATGCCCAGCTAGTTATTAAGTATTTTGAACATCATCCTTGCAATAGGAAATAGAGGGAAACCTAATCATTTTGGTCTAGCAATTTACAGTTTGAAAAATACACTTCTCATCTGATGGCCACATTCTCCCTGTTCTTCTCTTTGGAGCAAATACTCCAGCAAAACCACCTTCTTGCGATTCTTTTAGCACCTCTTTGTGCCAGTTCATACTTCCACATGTTGGCAATGCATTTTGTTCATAGGACAACAGCTTTCTGTAAGGAAGAGGTGAATGAATGGAGAGGTGTGTGGTAAATACCTTGGTCTACCTGGGGAAGAGGGCTGGTGACAGTCGTTTTACCCTTGGTCTTCCCTGAGGTCTGAAGCAGCGGCCAGCAAGGCTATGACAGAAGCTCAATTCAGCAGGGTTCCAAGATTATGGAAATCACATTATTCCTGGGCCAGGAGAGTCTGCCAGCTATTCATGCCCATCATTATAAAAAAATTATAAATTCATGCCCATCATTTAGGCACTCTTCAATCCAAAGTCTCCATTTTAATATTTACCTAACTTCCCTCCAAGAAGAAAGGAAGCCTCTTGTTATTGTAAATAAATGCAGACAATGAGGGGGAGGTCCTAATGCATCACATCAAGGTCCATTTATACTAGTTATCGCTCTTTATCTGACCATACTGAATATATCTGTGAGCCAAATTTGTGTGTGGGAGGAGTGCTGGGGATGGAACCCAGAGTCTCGCATATGCAGTAAATGCTCTAACTGAGGTCCATCCCTAGCCCAAGTTTTATTTCTTTATTTTTCAAATTTGGGGTGTCCAAAAATAAATATGTTTCAGGGCTGGGACTGTGGCTCAGTGGTAGAGCGCTTGCCTAGCATGTGTGAGGCACTGAGTTTGATTCTTGACACCACATATAAATAAAATAAAGGTACTGTGACCATCTACAATGTGTACATATGTGTGTGTGTGTGTGTTTGTGTATGACAAATCTTTAAAAAATAAATGTGTCTCTTATGAACTTCTTCTATCTATTAAGGAACTCCCTCCATCAGTTTCCTCCTCCATCAGTAATTTTTGATTATTTAATTTGTGTTTATGAAAAGGAATGAGTAAAAGCCCGCCTCCCCTGCTCTTAAACATACCTCGTTAAACTTACACTGGGGCAAAAAATTAACTGGAAATTTTCAAATTCAAAGGAAGTCCTGCTCCTTTATGTTGCAAAATCAGAAACATCATGGTCTCTGTGATCTGTGTTAAATTTAGGAATGTTGATTCTAATTTTCCAAATGGCAGATTATTACATTTATTTCTGTTTAAAATTTGTATGATATTTCTCCCATCCTACTTACCTATGAGTAATGGTAATATAAAAATTAGATGCCATGTCCTGTCTTACTCACCAACTTACACTGAAAATACAGGCCAAATAGGTGGAAGAAAAAAGCCACTACTTCCTGGGTAACCACATATCACAATTGATGGTAATGGCCTAATCAAAAGTACAGATTTCTATGCAATAATAGCCCTGTTTACCTCATAAATGCTAGAACATGAGACCACTTGATGGTTTTTCCTGGAAAAAATGCTAATTTTAGTAAATTAAATCATATTTTTCCACTGACATGTTCTAATTTAAAGATATAATTTCATTGTTTAATTTCAGTGTCACAAACTGAGAGTGACACTCAACCGTTTTCGTACTTTACTTTCAACACTGTGTGTGTGTGTGTGTGTGTGTGTGTGTGTGTGTGTGTGTGTGTGTTGGAGATTGAACCCAGAGGTGCTCTACCACTGAGCCACATCCCCAGCCCTTTGTATTTTTTATTTCGAGACAGGGTCTTGCTAAGTTGCTGAGGGTCTTTGTTAAGTTGCAGAGGCTGACCTCGACCTTGCAGTCCTCCCTGTCTCTGTCTCCTGAGTTACTGTTTAAAATTTCAAAATTCATTAGCATTCACTAATAAGGTATTTTAGGGAAAGGGCTAATTTGAATTAGGGAAATTTTTGGATGCCAAATTATAAAAATATATATAGAGTTATATCACTTCACAGTACGATATGCAATTCCAGGAGTCTATCGAGAAGTATTTCTGAGAAGAAGGTTACTATGAGGACTATTTTAATAAGATTCCTCTTTAAACTTTAGGTAATTTGTGCTGCTAATTTATCTGAATATGTTTAGTTCATATTCACTCAGCAGTTATTATATGCTTGGCATCATGCTAGAAAAATTTTGTCCTCAAGTTAACAATTCACTCTAAATTATCATTCATTTTGCCTAGTGACATTTTATCTCATGCTTCATTCAGCACCTGTCTCAGTGTACTCATTTATTCAAAAGACACTTTAGAGTTATAATGGGATATAGGCACAAATTCAAAATGACTGGGGTCTTAGGGTGAAAGTCATTTATCATGTGGACCAACACCAATCAATCAGTTGAGCAATTGATCAACAAGTCCTTTGTTCTAGCTAGCATAGCTAGGTCAGGGTTTCTCAACCTTGGCACAATTGACCTTTAAGACTAGAGAATTCTTTATTGTGAAGGGCTGTTCTGTGCGTTCCAGGAGGTTTAGCAGCATCCTTGCCTCTTTCCATTAGGTGCCAGTAACAACCCCACTTCCAGTTCTGATAATCTCAAATGTCTCCAGACATTGCCAAAAGTCCCCAGGGGAAGGAGGGGATTGCCCCTGATGAAAAGCCAGCGGTTAGAGTACATATCACGCCTTCTTGATTAGATTATAAAGACTTTGAGGGCAGAGACCCAGTCTGATTCATCACTCCACCACCCCTTCTTTACCACCTAAATTTAGTTTCTGGCACAAAAATGCTCCTTGATGAATGTTCTGAAAGGAACAAAATATCTCTGGAGTGTCTCTACTGCCGTCAGCCCTGCACAGGGCACCTTGATAAATCCAGAAGCTGAATAAGATAACTGGAATGAATTGTCTAGCAAACTTTTACAATTTGAATAATCATCTCTATTGTAGACCCACTTTGGTGCAAAATGCCTACATTTGTATTAGACTTTTTCCTAGGTCCAAACTGTGCCTCACGTAATGCTGTTTAATCCAGATACAATGGTAATCCCTTTGGCCACCACTGTTTATAATGTAAGCTCCTGAACCCTAGAAACATATTCTTAGGTAGGAGTGGGAGGAAACATATTCTTAGGTACGATTTCAGTAGCATTGCTTTCGTTTATTAAACACAACTCTTAGAATTGGTTTAATAACGTTAAATTTAAAGTTCAGATTCTTTTTTGTCGTGTTAAAACATCTAAAAGGCTCTCCAGTGATCTAAGTAATTTGGGTTTGCTCAGATTCCTGGAAATTGCCAGAGGGCTTTAAGGGAGGAGGGAAAAAAAGAGTGAGGAAATTTTCCCTGTGGGCAATTCGGGAAAACAAAAATATTTTTGTGCTGTGGAGACTTCTCAGGAAAGGAGGGTTGGCCAGCACCGGCTGCATCTGCGCAAGGGGAATTTCCACATTTGGGAAAACATGATCATAATTAACGACTTAGGAAAGCCAAGAAAATGGACCATGTTGGAAAAATATGATCTTTGATGGCTAAGTTGGTCAATGGATTGGGACAGAAAATTGGATTGTTTTAGACAGAGATTTTTATTTGTGGATATTTTCCTATAGTCCCTCGCACCTGGGAGGGGGTGTCTAGTAAGTCCTGTCCCTGAGGAACTGGCCTCCTATATCTAGATCCACTCTCCTGGTCTCCCTGCCATAAGGGTGTGTTTGCTTTAGACATCTGGCCTCACCACTGGTCTGGTCTTTTGCTTTGAACATGACACTGAGGCCTAGCCAGAGGGGCTGTTAAGAACCGAGATGCTTATCCAGGACTCTGGGACAAGGGCAGGGGGATGAGATTGCCTGGTCCTAATGCTGCCATCGTTAGTCGAGGCTTCCATGTTTCAGGCATGCTGTTCAGAACATTCAAAACTGTCTAGAGTCAGGTGTGATAGCTCACGCCTGTAATCCCAGTGGCTCAGGAGGCTGAGGGGGGAGGATTGTGAGTTCAAAGCCAGCCTCAGCAACCTAGCGAGGCCCTGAGCTACTCAGCGAGACCCTGTCTCTAAATAAAACATAAAAAAGGCTGTAGATTGGCTGAGATTGTGGCTCAGTGGTAGAGCGCTTGCCTAGCACATGTGAGGCGCTGGGTTTGATCCTCAGCACCACATAAAAATAAAGGTATTATGACCATCTACAACAACAACAACAACAAAATATATATATATATATATGCTTTATATATATATAAACTATATATATAATATATACATATAATATTTATATATATAAAATATATAAAAGGACTGGGATGTGGCTCAGTGGTTAAACTCCCCTGGGATCAATCCCTAGTACTCACTGTCCCCCGCCACACACACACACACACACACACACACACACACACACACACACACACACAAAATACTGTCTTGATTTAGACATGAGGCAACTGAGGCTCAGGAAATTTGAGCCATTTGCCTAGGGCCATGAAGTTTTTAATCAAACAACCTATACTTCCCTCCCTCCTGGTCCTTCATAGAAAGTCTGCCTCCTAAATTGGAATGTTCTCCCTCCAGTACAACCTCGCACTTCCTTAACCACCACCTTCTTCTTCCCCATATCACTTTGTTTAAACTAGATCCGCTCACCAGAGTACTCCATGGTTACCTCTCATTCTTAAGAAGAGAAATCTGGGTTAACAGGTTCAGCACCATTCACGTCTCAGTTTACTTAGGGCATGATTATGCGCTCAGAACATTCTTGACCTGCTTTCTGGCTTTCTTTTATCTCACTGATCAATTTTATTAAAACAGGTATGATCTTCTTTTGCCTCTTCTCTCAGGATCTTCTCAAGATAGAAATAGCTTGCTGAATTTGAGAAGATTTTCTAAGGTGAAGGTCAAGTTCTTCAAAAAAGGAAATCTAACTAGGAAACAAAAAGATCCCTATATTTGACATGTAGATGTGGCATCCAGTAGATCATTGATAAAATGCAGCTCATTGTTTTGCTAATTAAAGACTACAGGTTAAATGTGTCCCTCCTAAGGAACAATTCCACACTCTAACCCATATGAAGTGGCTTCTAAAGTTAGCTCTGTCCTCCAACTGCAAGGAACTGACAAAACAAATGTAACCAGCATTGAAGAGTCTAATTGTCCTCAATTGACCCTTGACTATTGTAATTAATATAAAAATCACAGCATTTGGAAATAATTGAATACATTTCTATTGAACTTAAAACAACATACTAATGACATTAATATTTGTGTTTGGAGTGTTTCTTGGGCATAGTTAGACATTATTACCTTTATTTAGAGATCTGAAAGCTGAAAGGATGTATTAGTTTTCTACAACAGTGGAAAACATTAACACAAACTTAAGGATTAAAACAGTATCCTACTTACTCAGCAGGTTCTGTAGTTCCATAGGTCACTATGATCCAGGTGGGCTTGGCTGGGTTCTCTGCTTAGGATCCCATCAGGTAGAAATCAAGAGATTATGAATCGGGCTGGACTCTTCCGGGGGCTCTGGGGAAGAACTCTGGTGTAGTGCTCACCCATTCCTCTCACTTGGTTTTCTCCATTACCCCAGCCAGCAGTCACCCTGTGTCTTTCTCACCTTTGGAATCTCTTCAGTTTCCTCTGGAAAACTGTTCTTCTGAAGTTCTCACTGGAATGGGCCAGGCCCACTGGATAATATCCATAATTTAAACTCACTTGGGACTTAAAACCCTCCCCAGCTATACCTCAATGAGAGTCTGACTGAATCGCCGGGGGATGGGAATTTGGGGCTGCCATCTTTAGAATTCTGTCTGCCATAAGGATATAGTCACCCAGGTAATCTGAGACAAAATCTGAAAATAGCCTCCAACAGTAGTGAGTCAAATAATTTAATTTTACCTTTATTCCTCTTATTGTTTTGTTTTGAACATATATGTATGGTTCATTTTTAATATATGAGTTTGGGGGATGTATACCTTCACTGGTATACATTTTTCACTGGTGCATGCTCAAAACTGTTTCCAAGGCTGGTTTGGGACATAGAGTTTCAGAAGTCTGTGGTATATGAGAAGTAATGTCTAGGCTTAGAGCCCAGACATGGTGTGCGTGGTGGGGGAGATGGTGTTGGTAAGTGAGGAAGGACAGGGGCTAAAGTTTCACTGAATACAGAAGAATAGTTTCTTCTTCTTCTTCTTCTCCTCCTCCTCCTCCTTTTTTTTTTTTTTTTTTTTTTTTTTTTTTGGTACCAGGGATTGAACTCAGGGTCACTTGACCAGTGAGTCACATTCACAGTCCTATTTTGTATTTTCTTTAGAGACAGGGTCTCACTGAGTTGTTTAGCGCATCTTGCTTTTGCTGAGGCTGATTTTGAACTCATGACCCTCCTGCCTCAGCCTCCTGAGTCACTGAGATTACAGGCATGTGCCACCTCACCCAACCTATTTTTATTTTTAACATATTCACTGAGGACAGTTGAAGATGGGAATTCTCTTGTTATTTTCTATAGGCAATTCCAGAAGTTTGAAGATCAGGAGAGGAGGGGAGGGAGAAAGGAAGAGGGAGAGAGATTGACTTGTGAGTAGCATTTGAGAATATTTTTTTCCCAGCAGGGATATTTGGGAGTGAGCTGGATAAGCATCACCAGCAGGTACCTAGTATGGATCTGAATGAACTTCCCCAACTTTTTGTTGTACAATTCCAATGCACCATGACCTGCAGGTGTGCTGGAGGTCTCGAATGCAGGCTGAGTTCATGGTCCCAGCTGACCATTGGTCCAGAAATCTAGGCCTACACCGGGTCACCTTGGGATTGGGAAGGCCTGGAAAGGACTGAGAGGATCAAAGAAAGAGAGATGAAGGAAGATGGCATATTAATCTCTCTGACTTCACCATTTTTCCTGGAGGACAATCTAATAAAAAATCTAGTATTTTGATCAAGAGAGTGGAGATGATTTTAGCCTTTGGAAAGTGCAAAGATAGAAATATGAAAACCTAAGAAAAAGGGAAGTCATTTCAGAGGCTAACTGAATCCTTTTCTTCTCTTTCAAGAACATTTGGGTTTTCCCCTTATTGAAATCCTGGCCAAAAATGGAGGGAAGCAAGACATTTCCCAAATGTTTCTTTTCAAATTCTCCCAAACCTTCAGAAAATGGTGAGACAATGCAATCATGTTATTAAGCAAAGAGAAAGAAATCAGTGGAGAAGGCATTCAATAACCACCTTGAAAGAACAATTTGGTCCAGAAGACACGTGGTCTATTTGGCTTTGGAAATGAGGACACAGGGAGGAGAGAGGTAGGGCGGAAGTTAATGTTGCTTATTAATTGTGATGTCGTAAACCAAAACACATTTGAGATTTTTTAACTGAATGATTTTGCTCTATAAAGGATAACTCTAAGGATCCTGATAATATGTTACAGATGTTATTTTGCTTCACAAAGTTTCCACTTAAAGGTCTTTCCTTTCATTCATTCAGAAATATTTGGTGAGAACTTACAGCAATGAACACAACAGATGAGGTCCGTGCATTCTGGTGGGGGAGTTTGACGATAAACAAATCCATAGGTCTCATTACATGATACATGAAGAGGTAAATACTGTAAGAATTAGACAATGATAGCAATACAGAGAAATGAAAAAGGGTGAAGTGATGGATCATTGGGTGGCATTTTAGACTGCGTGATTAGGGAACCCCTCTCTGGGAGATGACATTAAATAATGATCTCAGTGACCAAGAGGAGCCCATCATGAAAAGATAGGAAAGAAGAGTATTCTAGGTGGAGAGAATGGATGACTCAGAGGTCCCCAAGGTAGTAAGAAATCTGAGTTTGAGAAAGAGGACCCAGGTGACTGAAACTCAGTGGCAAATGGAAAAGTGGCACACGGTGAAGTTGTACAGGTAGACAGAGCCTAGACCATCTAGGCATGACAGGCTAGGATTAGGAATTTCGATTTTAGGACAGATGGGAAGCCATTGGGAGGTTTTAAACAAAGAAGCGATTTTCTGTTTGGGCCAAGAATTGTAGAGAACAAGAGAGGAAGTCGAGTGGGGAGGTCTTTAGGAAGCGATCGTCATGTAGGTGAAAATGGTGGTTTGATCTAGGACAGTGGCAGTGAAGATGGTGGGTAGAGGGTCTGGGGCAGGTACAGCAGGTGGAGTCCACAGGTCTCCAATGGTTTGTTTGTGAGGTGTAAGACAAAGAGGGACTCAAAGCTGTTACCCCTTTTGTGAGCCCAGGCACCAGGTGGGTGGTAATGCCATTGGTGATGCCATGTCACCAGGTGACATGGGATAAGAAGAGTGGCCAACTCTGTTAACTCCCTCACCAGTCGCTGGTTCCTTTCTTGCCTCTGCTAACAGAGCCCTGTCTTTGTTTAGAATGACAATATGTCCAGCCCCAAGTGATGAATCATGATTGGTATAATTCAGTCATAATAATCCCATTCCCTTTTGCTAGATACTCAATTTTCCCATTTCCTTTGCAGCTAAGGGAGACTTATTTCTGGCTAATGAGATCTCAGTGAAAGCCTCTGGGCATAGATATCTCTGTCTGGAACACCCTCATGATGGGTGGAGCTTTGGTAAAACATCTTCTGACTTTAAGACGAAAGGTCTGAAAATTAAAGACACATATGCTAAGGATGGTGAAGGAGAAAAAAAAAAAGTCACCTGAATCCAGATAATATGGTTGAGTAGCTGAACCTATACCAGCAATCATCTACTACCAGGCAACTTGTTTATAAAAAACAGAAATTAAATCTTTGTTTAAGCCCCTTGTTATTTGATATAAGAAGGTTCAAGGAAAGAGCCGAGGGTTCTCTTTTGACTGTGTTGAGTTGAAGATGTCCAAGGGATCTCATGGAAGTCCCTGTCCAAGGCTTTTGTTTCCCTTAGCAGTCAAACAAAAATTTATAGACCTATGAAGTCTCTGTATAGATAGAATCACATAGCATATGACTAGAAGACTAGAAAACATGAAAAGATAAACAGAAACGTGAAAGAAGTTGCAGTGGCCACGAGGAAGCCCAAATTAGAATCTGACCATCAGTATGTAAGACTGACTCCTCCAGATCGTTAGGTTAACAAGATTGAAGTTGTTAAAACACAGTACAGCCAGGTATAGGGGAACACACCCGTAATCCCAGAGGTTTGGGAGGTTGGGGCAGCGTCAGCAACTTAGTGAAATCCTGTCTCAAAATAAAAAAGTAAAAAGGTGTGGGGATATAGCTCAGTAGTAGAGCATTCCTAGGTTAAACCCCTGGTACCAAAACAAAAACAAACAAAAAAACAAAACAAAGCAAAACAAAACAAACCCCAAGAAAATGGCCAAGCTGTGTAGTAGAAAAAGCTCAGTCTGAGAGCAAACGTGTCCCTGCATTTCCAGGTAACTTCCATCATCTTGGCAGGGCAACATTGTCCTAAACTAGAGTATGTATTTCAATTAAGATACTTTCATATCTATATATCACAGTGTTCATGTATTGCTATATTCCCTCCTTGAATAACTTACGAGGGAGCCTAAAATAGGCTAAATTGAGCTTTTAGCACAGTTTCTGGTTGCTGATAAAAATCAGTATCTACAAAACCAATTGCACCAATTTCCATTAGAGCCATCACCCACTGCTGGATCTTCAGTTTTGTACATTAAAAGTTTGCCAATCTATGTGTTTTTTTTTTTCCTGCAAACACTTTATCTGTGTGCTAGATGGCTTGGACTCCATCTACAGAAAACTATATATATGCTTATTGTTTGTTTGTTTGTTTGTTTTTGTTTTTGCCAGTGCCTATCAGACATAGCTATTGATTTTGTGTGGACAAGTAACAGAATCTGCAGGATTGACTTTGCAGGATGAGTACCTTGTATTCTGCCCATGCTGTGAGTCTGTGTTCTCCTGAGGTTGATGGGCTCATCATATTCTGCTTTCGTGTTCCCTAGTTTATCACTGTGCTTGGGGTTTTTGCCCCTACACCTTTCACTTTGTCTTCTCCTAATTTATTACAACCAACTCTGGTATTTTTTGAAGTCTGAGATCTGCATTAATTTTTAAGTCCCTAAGGAACATTATGTTCCCAAACATTATGTTCTGCACTCTCATGCTCACATCACTTTGTGTAGTGCCAGACACCTCCTGGGATCCCAAGAAATGTTGTTTCTTTTTAAAAGATGGGCAATTACTCTGGGAGGCCCATAAAACATCTTTCTCAGTTGATTTACTTTCACCATTTATTTATCCCCAGTGGCTTGGGTCAAAATATTGGTTAATAGAAAGATCCTGTCTTTGAGGAGGTCTTGCTAGCTTCTCCTCATTTCTTTAAAAGCAGAGGTGAGTATTGACTGCTCTTACAGGAATGTTGGAAAGAAAGGATGAAAAGCATTGGAATGAGAAAGGCTTTCGTTAAAAATAAGAAAGACTAGGGAGACGACCGTGTCATTCTTACCAAGCAGGCCTCCGGGCAAGCAGAGCTCACTCCGCTGCTAGAAGCTGTTCATTCATTACTAAGGGTGGCTGTCCAGCAGGATCCCTTTCTACTGGAGGCATCCATGGCAATCAGTAGGAGCTTCTTTCCAAAGTCTCAAGACCGGCTGTGTCCACATTTCCTCTTCTCTCAGCTTCTCAGCTAGATCTGTGCTTTCCTACCATACAAATTGGAACCTCCCTCTGAATTGCTCTAAGGCCAGAGACACAGGATAGGACCATGGACAGAGGTTTAGCCTACCAATCACTGCTGCTGTGGGAAAGCTGGATCTCTTCCTGCCAAGAATCCCAGGGAGAGGGTCGTTAAATGGAGAGAGATTTCTTTACCCTGGGATAAAATTTTCCTTCTCTAACTTCCTTTGGAGTGATGTAAGTTTCTTCCAGAAGCACTAGCTTCCTCCACCAACTCCATGCTCCTGAGACATAAGGAATTACCTTTTTTGCAAATGGCAGCTCTGAAATGTTTGAACATATTTCCATTATAAAATAACTTCAAGCAGAAAAATACAATTTCAAATTTTAAAACCATGGAAATGGTTTAGTAAACATCAATGTATAAAACACCATCTTAATAAATCTTAATATTTGACTTATTTGCTTTACAGTTTGAATATAAAAAGTCTTAACAGCACTCTTGAAACCCTTACCTACCCCCTAGTTCCTTTAATTTCTTAATTTTTAACTTCCCTCTTTTTCCAAAAGTAACCATTATCTTGAAGTTGCTACAAAGTATTCTTCTTCATGCTTTTATACTTTTATATTAATGTATATAAAACAATATTACATAAATAATATGTAATAATGCTTTGTGTTTACAAAGTAAAAAGGAATACTATGCATCATGTTGTACATGACATTCTGTTTGTGTGTATGTGTGTATGTGGGTGTGTGTTACTGGGGATTGAATTTAGGGTCTCAAGCATGCCAGGCAAGTGCTCCATCACTGAGCTACATTCCCAACCCTTTTTAAAAATTTTTATTTTGAGGCAGGGTCTCACTAAGTTGCACCAGCCTGGCCTTGAACTTGCGATCCTCCTGTTCAGCTTCCTGAGTAATGTGTGTTACAGGTTTGAGCCACAGTGCTCAGCTGCCATTTAAAAATTCATCAAACTTTAGATTTATTCATACTGCAACCTTAAGTATTAACTTATTCCTTAAAACTGTTGAATATTAGTCCTTTGAATATACACACATTATGTATCCATTCTCTTGCTTTAAGGTTATTTTTAGTTTGTTGTTTGCCATAACAAATAATGCTGCCATTAACATTTAAATACCAGTTTCCTGGAGCACATTAGTGAGGATTTTTCTAGGCCAGAGTATCTCACCCTTATGTTATTGAATTTTGGACTGTGCGATTCTTTGTTGTGGGGTAGGATACTGATCCCTCACCTCTACCCACTAGATATGAGTCACGACACTTCTCCCTGTCTGCAGTGTGACAACTGAAAATGCCTTCAAACGTTTCCAAATGTTCCCTCAGGATAGTCACCCTTGGTGGAGGACACTAACCTAAGACAGAAACTACTGGGTTTTAGAATTTATTTTAATACATTTTGTCATTTTTGCTTTCCAAGAGTTCTGTTTCTCTACATCTTGTTAACTCTGGACATTTTCAGAGTTTGAAATTTTTGCTAATTTATGGATATGAAGTGGCAACTTTCTGTTGTTTTGTTTTGTTTTGCCTTAATTGCTAGTAGTATGGAATGTCTTCTCTCTATTGCTCATTAGCGTTTCTCTCATAAGACTTGCCTATTCATATTTTTATCTGATTTTGTTTCTAGTTTTTTTTTATTATTGCTTCATAGGAGTTCTTTATAATTTTTGAATACCAATACTTTGATGGTTTTATGTCTAAGCTTTTCACTTTGTTGATGATGTCCTTTTTGAGGGGGGGTGTTCCTGGGGATTGTACCCCGGGGTGCTTAACTACTGAGTCACATCTCCAACCCTCTTTTATATTTTATTTAGAGACAGGGTCTCACTTAGGGTCTCGCTAAGTTGCTGAGGCTGGCTTTGAACTCACAATCCTCCTGCCTCAGCTTCCTGAGCCGCTTGGATTACAGGCATGTGCCACTGCACCCAGCTAATGTCTTTTATTTTAAAGTAGTAATATGCATCGATATTTTATGCTTATATTTTTGTGCTTTATTTAATTTCTTCCCTATCCTAAAGGTATAAAGACAATCTTTTATATTTGTTTCCTAGAAATAAAATTTTACTGTAACATTTAGATCTCTAAACCGACTTAAGCTTATTGTGGTGTGAAATGGTAAATGCATATGTAATTATTCCATCACGTATTTATTAAATAGTTGACTTTTCAGTCCTGGTTAGTTTTGCCATCTCCAGGGTTAAGTTTTGATGTTTAGTGGAAAAACCCTGCTGGCTTATCGTTCTTTTTCAAAATTGACTTGACTATTATGGTTATTATCTGAACACTAGTTATTACCTCTTTTTCCTTTCTAACTGAACCTCATTGTCTTCAGGTATCTCTGGATCCTATCCCCTGGTGTGTACTCGAAGCCCATCACAAGGGCAGTTCTCTCCTATCAGAATTACTTTGGGCCTGGGTACATGCTGCATCTCCTGCCAATGAAAACTAAGTGGAGTTGTGCTACACTGAGGATAGAAGGGCATGGGAAACTTTTCCTCTTACTTAAAAAGGTACATAAGAAAAAGAGTTACCTTTCCTATCTTTGAATAAAGTTGGAGGCAGATGTGACGCCTGATACAATGGTAGCCATCTTGCCACTCTGGAAGCACAAGCCAAACACCCACACACTGAGAGTGGCTTAACAGAAAGGTGAAAAGGTCACAGGTCCCTATGACATCATCGTGTGGCTGAATTAACCCAAACTGGAATCTCCTGTGATCTGAAAGAGCAAACCTCTTATTGCTTACGTCACTTTATGTTGTATATTCTGTTATTTTCAGCCTCAACTATGATAAGATTTTCAGTCCCTTACTTTCTACTTGGATTTTGTAATCATTGTTCCATGATCCTAATCAGGTTAGGAATTTTAAAACTGAGTTTGCATTAAAAATAAATGTTGGGCTGGGGTTGTGGCTCAGTGGAAGAGCACTTGCCTAGCACATGTGAGGCACTGGGTTCGATCCTCAGCACCACATAATAATAAATAAATAAAATCAAGATATTGTGTCCATAAAAATAAATAAACAAAATAAAGGTATTATGTCCACCTACAACTAAAAAAATGTTTAAAAAATGGGGTGGAGAGCACTTTAAATAAAAACAGTAAATGTTAACTTTGGGAGAACTGGCATCTCAATAATGAATATTCAAATTCATGGATATGGTATATATCTCCACTTACTCAAAATTTTTTAGTTCTTTCCATAGCAATATTTTATATATAAAATCTACATTTAAAAATATTTTTTAGTTGTAGATGTACACAATATCTTGATTTTATTTATTTATTATTACATGGTGCTGAGGATCAAACCCAGTTAGTTCCTCACACATGCAAGGTAAGCACTCTACCACTGAGCCACAACCCCAGCCCTACATTTTATTTATACATAAAAATCCACATAATGTAAAATATTTATACCTGGACACAATACTATTTCTATTAAGCTTGGTAGCTTTTGTTTGCTATTAAGTATTATACATTTCTGGCATAGTGGTGTATGCCTGTAATTCCAGCTCTTGAGGAGACTGAGGCAGGAGAATTTCAAGTTTGAGGGCAACTTAATGAGACCCTGCCTCAACATTAAAAAAAAAAAAGTGCTGTGGATGTAGATCAGTGGTAGAACATCTGTAGGTTCAATCCCAAGTACAATAACAACGTGTGTGTGTGTGTGTGTGTGTGTGTGTGTGTGTATGAGAGAGAGAGAGAGAGACATTGAGGTATGAGGTTGCAATGGAATTTCCTGTATCAATCTTGTACCCATCAATCTTGCTGAATTCTCTTAGTTCTAAAAAGACAATTCTTTTTCACTTTTATAGATCCTGTTTGAGTTTCTTCATAGACAATTATATTATCCAAATAAGGAGCGTTTCTTTTATTTTCCTCTCTTGGGATAAAGGAATAGATGCCATCAGGGAGGCCTGTGGTTGCTTGGTCCAGTTCCCTGTCACGTGCACTTTCTCCCTGCCTCATTATTCCCTGGTGTCAGGCCCATGACCAGGCAGTAGGCAGTGATTCCAGCCTCTTTACAGGCAGTCCATGTACCTGGGGTGGAGGCTCAGTCTGACCTGTGGTTTCGGACACTGAACCTGGCTTACCACCTATGCTTCCCACCCTGGGCAGGTCACATCTAATCTCCTTTTCCCCACAGAAGCCCCATGCTGGCATCCTGTGCCACCTTTCAGATCTGGGACCCAGTAGCCCCATCTTCTGCTCCATTCGTGTCTTTGCATTTCTGATCCATAGAAGTGTTTACATATTGGGCCAACTGTGTCTTTTAATTTTTCTCTGTTATATTTTAATAACTGCTATGTTTTAGATGTGGCTAACATCCTGTGTTGAAATTTGATCCCCCATTTTTAGGTATTTGGAGGTTGAAAAATCTGACCATAGTGATTACAGGTGGGGACTTTGGGAGGTGGTTAGGATTGGATAAAGTCATCAGGGTTGAGCCCTCATTTGAATACTGGTGGCTTTATAAGAAGAGGGACAGAGACCAGAGAACACATACATACCACACACATGCTCTTGCCATGTGATGTTCTGTGCCACTTTGGGACTCTGCTAGCAAGAAGATTATCACCAGATGCAGGCTCTTGAACCTCTAGAACTATGAGCTATGCAAAACTTTTTCCCTAATAAAGTTACCCAGCCTCCAGTATTTGATTAAGGTATTGCAAAATAGACCAATAGGATAACCATTGCTTTGTGTGTAGAGCTAAGCAAGGCCACCAAAGGCTTAGGTACAACAATGCTACCTTGACCAGAACTCATAATTCTAACTTATATTTTGTAAAGGGGCACAGAACTAGCTTCTGCCACTGCTGAAACTTAACATAGTAACTTATCATCAAATATAATACTACTCAGAATTTCCACTATTTTCTTGTGCTTTGTAAATACCATTGTTGTGTCTTTGTTTGTCATCTGGCTAATGAGGAATGGAAGTAAACACTATTTTCTATACCTGAGAAAACTGAGGCCTCTTACTTAATTGTAATCAAGAATAACCATGGGCTGGGGTTGTTGCTCCGTGGTAGAGCACTTGCCTAGCACTTGTGAGGCACTGGGTTCAATTCTCAGCACCACATAAAAAATAAATAAGTAAAATAAAGGTATTTTATCCATCTACAACTAAAAAATAAAAATTAAAAAAAATGAATAGCCAGACAGAGTCATAATTCTGTGAGTTCCTCTAGAGATGGAGCTGGGTCTTGTTCATCCTGTGCTTCATCCAAAATAACCCCAGTCAAAGTTTTTGAGCTGAGAAAACCAAATTCCAAAACCATGCCTGGCTTTATTCAATAGGATGTTCCATGAATCTAATAGTACCACGACTTGAGGAAAAGAAAAGGAGGAAAAAGACAGGAATAAGAGCAGTAAGAGTTGGTTTTAAGCAAAGTGAGTGGGAAGGAATTGTCAATAGCATTTCATCTAGAGTGGATTTTGATTGAGATTTGGATATTTTTTATACTCATCTCCTTATATAAACTAGCTTACTATGTAAATATAATCAAAATAGCATTCATTAAAATTGCAAAACTTATTTATTAAAATATGTAAAGCAGCCAGCTGCAACAGTAGTGACTAAGAAGTGTAAAAATATTTTGTCAAACAAATATTTTTTGAGTTCCTACTATGTGCCCACACTGTACAGGAAGTGGGCATACAAGGATAAATGAGACGGGTTCCAGCTAAAAGCAGTTAAAATTCTAGTTGGGTCAAAGGATAGGTAAATAATACAAATATGATGGAACAAGCTTCTTTAAAGAGTGTTAAGTTTGTACAACTGTTTTCTTTTTAGTTTGGATGTGAGGTTTCCCCAAAACCTCATGTGTGGGACAATATAAGAAGGTTTATAGGAGGAATGATTGGGTTGTGAGAATCTTAACCCAATCCGTGTATTAATCCCCTGACAGGATTAACTGTGTGGAAACTGAAGGTGGCTAGAGTGTGGCTGGAGGAGGTGGGCATTGGGGGTGTGTCTTTGGGGTATATATTTTGTATCTGGCAAGTGGAGTCTTGCTCTGCTCTCTGATCATCATGTGAGCTGCTTCCCGCTGCCACACTCTTCCACCATGTTGTTCTGCCTCATCTTGAGCCCTGCGGAAGGGAGCCTGCTCTGTATGGACTGAGACCTCTGAAACCGTGAGCCCGCAAATAAACTTTTCCTCCTCCACAGTTGTTCTGGTTGGGTGTTTTAGTCACAGCAGCCAAAAAGTCGACTAAAACAGTGTTCCTAGCAGCCTTATTTACAATAGCAAGAGATGGAAGAAACTCAAGCATCCACCATCAGGAATGGACAAGCAAAATTTGTTACACATAGGAGGTAATATTATTCAGCTTTACAAGGAAGAGAAATTCTGATACGTGCTAAAACATGGGTGAAACTTGAGGATATTACGCTAAGTCAAATAAGCTAGTTACAGAAAGATGAATACTGTCTGCCTCCACTTCTATGAGGGATCTAAAGTAATTAAATTCATAGAAACAGAAAGTAGAATGGCAACTGCCAGGATCTGGGGGTAGAAAGGAAAATGTTTACTGTGTCGGTTGCATGGAGAGTTTCCATTTTACAAGATGGAAGATTTCTGGCGATGGCGCAACCAAGGGAAATGTTCTTAACGTTTTTAAACTGTACACTTACAAATGGTTAATACAGTAAATTTTATGTATTTTACCACAATTTTATTAAGTTAAAAAAAAAAAAGAAGAAGAAAGAAAATGCTCATTAGCTTTATGAGGGCAGGGCCTACTAGGTTCACTCTTACATTTCTAATGTCTAGCAGAAGGCCTGATACATAGTAGGCACTTGTCTAATATTTTGCCTTCCTTTGGTGTGTCCTCCCTGCCCAGTGTCCTACACCACAGGACAAAGGCCACGTAGTTCTAGGAGCCAATTCAGCAAACAAAAGCCCTTCTCTCCTGAGGGCACGGAAGGGAAGAATTTCAAATATTTGTGATTTAATATTTGTCTTGATTACACCAACTATGCTTTGCTTCTCAATTATGCTTATCTGAGCTCTTTGGTATTTAAATTTCCTAAAGATAGATCCTGTTCCTACTTCCCAAAACAGAATAGAATTGCGATGGACTTTGTAAGAAAAGGGGGAAAAAAAAAGTGGAAGGAAATCTGTGAAATGAAATCATTATGAGACCAATGTACAATGGCTTGTGGGCCCTGGTTGCAGCCCAGCGCTGGAGGAAGGGTGAGGTAATTAGCATGCATTTGCAGTTCTGCAGTTTGTCAGTTTGTTCCTTCCTTTCCTGGGCTCTGTCTGAGTCTCTTGTGTGTGTGTGTGTGTGTGTGTGTGGTTTTTTTTTTTTTTTTTTTTCCTTGGCCAAAAATAGAGAGACAAAAAAAGTTTCCTTGTACTTACTTAGGCTTTTCTACTTTTTTTCCTGGTGTGTTTGGTTTCCTCTCACCATGATCCTTCCTTCTTCCTGCCACCTGCCAGCTTCTCTGCTCCTCCTTCCCTCTCTCACATCTTCTGTGGGATGGACATCTTTGAGCCATCTCAGCCAGCAGACGTCCCAAGAGCGCTATTCCTTATTACCATTCTGGGACCCTGGCTTGGTGCAGGGTATCTGTGAGGGACAGGTGTGTGCAGCGTTTGGTGATGCATACGCAGGAAGCTGGCAAGGGTCTGAGGGACTTGGAGGGAGGGATTCCTATTTTCTGGTCCAGGCACTGGATACAGCTTCTCATTCTGGCTGGGCCTTGGTTGGGTGTGCACGTTGTTAGAATTCAGAGTAGAGGAAATGTGCCTCACCTTTGCTGCAGGAGAAAGGTGTCTGGGTGTCTTTCTTCTGCCTCCTTATGCTGGCATGGTGGGAGGGTACATGCAGAGCCAACCAAAGATTTTGTCAATCACAGAACCAACCAGTGTCCAGGCTTGGAGATTTGATTATGTTACTTTTTAAACACTCCACTTTTATATTTCTCATTTTGTGACAGACACTGTCCTGGGCACTTTAAAATATTAACTCAATCCTTTAAATATTAACTTATTTAATCCTTACAACCACTCTGTGACTTGGGATCTCCTATTGTCTGAATTTTATGGATGAGGAAACTCAGGCCCAGAGAGGTTAAGTGGTTTGCTCATGATCACAGAGCTGATATCACACAGCCTGGCTCCTGAATCCACTTTTTTAACCTACGACTCTTTGCTGCTTCTCTGGTTTATGTACAGTTCTCTGGCTTTCCCTTGGAGATCCTATGTCTGATTTTACAAAATCTCTCCCCCAAAGTGTAACACTTTCTACTGGGTGTTGGGCAATGTGTATCTACCTCCGAAACGTCCCCCGTGGCTCTTGGGATGTCTGCTGGCTGTCACAGGTTCACAGGCGTCCATTCTGCAGAAGACTTCAGTATTTGACCTTCTTCTCTTTTGGAATCAGGGCATAAGGAAGCAATTTTTTTTACCTATACAGATTTTGAGAAATAAAATTTCAGCACATAGCAAACTCTTCACCCTTCTATGAAGGGCCCTGTCTCCACACAAACAAGGATACTATCTTGGGATCTGTCACCAATCGGGGTGAGTTTGCAAGGAGTCTTCCAGGCCCTTGGGAACAGGGGTCATGAATTTTTTAGATCGTTAGCTGGAGTGGCTCAGAGCTGTAGGACAGACCTTCCGGTGAGTGTAGCAAACTGGTCTGGAGAGAAGCCCGTGACCTTGGCCTCCTTACCCTGGGATACCATGGCCAGGACCTGCACATCACAGAGTGCTTTCCTAGTCCTCTGACCTTCCTTAGGCCCCTCCTGCTGTGCTGTTTTCCCTGATAAGAACTGGGTGAGCAGAGAAGGATTTATAGAAAGGTAGGGTGAGCTTGGCTTTCTACTGTCTACGTGAAACTCTGACTTGTGTTTGGGCCTCATTGTTACACACAGATTTGTCTCCAGCTCTTCCATGCCTCCTGTCAGCTTCCTGCTGTAATTCCCAAGGCCTCTGCCCATTCTCCACCTCCAGAATGCTTTTCCTAGATCTTCTTCCCACAGGGTCCCAAAGTGAAGCTGCCTGGAAGTAGTGGGAAGTGAATTCCTGCTACAACATCTGACTTCTGGTCTCTCCTCTGCACGCTGCATTTAGATCTTCATAGGGGCATCAAACCCAAAAAGTTGAAGAGCAGGGGTAGAATGTCCTATTCCCTGACATGAGAGGGATTTGGGGGGCTGCTGTCTTAGTACATTTGGGCAGCTACGATAAAATATCATAGACTGGGTAGTTTAAAATCATTGTTTTAGAGGCTGGAAATTCAAGATCAAGGCACTGGCAGATCTGGTGTCTGCTGAGGGCTGCTTTCTGGTTCATAGACAGTCGTCTTCTCACTGTGTCCTCACAGTGAGAAGGAACAAAAGAAGCTCTCTGGGCTGGTGTTTTTGTTTTTGTTGTTGTTGTTGTTGTTTGTTTCCCCAGTACAGGGGATTGAACCCAGCAGTGCTTTTACCACTGAGCCACATCCCTAGACCATCTTATTTTTTATTTTGAGATAGGGTCTCACTAAGTTGCTGAAGCTGACCTCAAACCTGTGATCTTTCTGCCTCAGCCTCCCGAGTCACTGGGATTACAGGCGTGAGTCACCACACCCGGCTTCTGGGGTTTCTTTCATGAAGATACTGATCCTATTCCTAAGGGCTCTCGTCTCGTGACCTAATCACTTCCCCAAACCCTACTCCTAACATTATCACTTTGGTGATCAGCTTTTCAACATATGAATCTGGGGGGATGCATTCGGCCCTTGGCAGCCATTGTCCTGTAGACCTTGCTGTGTGTGGATATGCCTCTAAAGTCGGCCCTGGTGCCTGTGCCAGGCCCACAGGAGTCCTCAAGTCCAGAATGAAAACCTTCACTTTAGAGCCACAGTGCCAGCCCCCACCCCCACCCCCACCGTTTTGTAGGATTCACTAAATCTAGGACCAAAATCCTAAATCTAGGACTAAATCCAGGCAGCACAGAGTTCAGTGTAGGCAACTGGAGTAGAGAGGCCTTTGTCCAGTGGGGTGTTTCCTCTGACATCTCTGGTCTGATCGTCAGGGCTCCAAGGTGGGTCTCTGCCAGGAAAACCTGAACTGAAGAGGAGGAGGCTCGGCCTTCGGGGAGGAGGGCCTGTGTCCTGGCAGGCCGGGCGTGCCTGCTCCAGGCCGGCCTCTTTTCCCTGCTGATGCTCTGGGTTAATGCACTTTTGACCCAAGAGGAGGGGGGAAAAAGGAATAAACAGTGGAACTGTAACCGTCAGGTGTTGCGGTGGGCCTTTTGAACTGGTGGGATGGAGATAGCTGTCAGAGGTTGCTGTCTTCCCTGGCCTGTCCCCTTTCCCACCTCCTGCCCTCACCTCGGTTTTCCCTCCTACTTCTGAAGACCAGCTGCCTGGGCGACACCTTTTGCTCCCCAAACCTCCTTTGTTGTTTTTCCTTGATCCCTTTCTCAAAATATTCTTCTCTCTCTCCTCCCCTCAGTGCCAGACTGCTGGCATCTGACTTGCCGGCTTGCGCAGGCTGCCATCTCTGGCTCACCACAGTTTTATAATTGCCTCTGGTTAAAGTTTAAATAGATGGGTTTCAGCCCAAGAGAAAAATGTAAACAAGCCCTTTCTGCAGTCTTTCAGAACTGCCGGCCTCCGCTCCTGAATTCTGTGCTAGGAAATTCATCCTGCTCCTCCCTAACCCCTGGACAGAGACATGCCACCGGGCTTTCAGAGCCACGATGGCTTCTCCGAAGCTATCAGAGGCTTTTAGATGGCCTGGCACTGTTCCTTTTAACTCAATCAAGCCAGCAGGATCCGGTTCCCATTCTAGCCAGGGTGTCTGGTGTGATCAGGTGAAACAGGGTAGCAACCCTCATGGGCCGGCCTCAAGATAGGAAGGAAGTGACCAGGATTGTCATTTCCCTGCTGGAATTTTTTTCTCTGGGGGGAGGATGGGGTTGGATTTGCTGGCCCAGGGTTTTGGTGGCTGAGATGGTCTCAGAGTCATAGAACGGGCCATGGCAGCAGGGAGGAGGCAGCCTGGGGTTGAGCTCCTGGCTTCAGGCACAGATCCCCTCCTTTACTGTGATCCCTCACAAGTAAGCAGGTCTTTTTTTGGTTTGTTTGTTTGAGTCTTGATTAAGAATATTGATTTTCCATACTTCTCTGCTTTGCATACTTTGTGTACTTATACTCTGGTGTCAGGATGGAGTCAGCAATAATTGGGAATGTTTTAGTCACGGGTTTGATTGGATGATTGCTTTCCCCTACTCAAAAACCTTCAGTGCGTCCCGGTTTTCAGTTCAGACTCTTGTTCAAAACCTTTTGTGGCCTGGTTCCTTCCTCTCCTCACTGTCCACCATGCCAGCCACGGTGAACCCCTGTGACTTCTTCCTCCTCCTCCTGTGACTTGTTCCCCCATTCTGCAGTGTCCTGACTCTCTGCCCCATCCCTGCCCAGCTCCTGCTCAGAACCATCTTCCTGTGTTCTGTGGGTTCCCCTGCCCTCTCTGAACAACCAGGGCCAAGCATCCTTCCTTAGTTCTGGAACAGCCACGCCCGGCCTCTTCCCCATAACCCTATTTCATTGTCTGGTTTTTCAGTCTGTTTCCATTGACCTCTTGCACTTGATACTTTGATTGCAGGATGATTTTTTTTTTCTATCCCCATCCCAACACTGCCCAGCCTCATGTGTGACCCGTTGGTCAGTGCCAATGAATATTTAATCTTTGTTTTTCAGCTTCTCTGAAAAGATGTCAATATTTTAAAAACAGCTCTTGAGAAGAACCAAGAGGAGTGAAGAAAGGATTTGGGAGTCTTTAGATTTGGGTTCAAATCTAAATTCTGCTGAGCATTAGTACTAGGACTACTTCCGGGTTACTACCTTTTCCCACCTTCACTTTCTTTGCAGGTAAAATGAAGACAATAATATGACTTTTATGGGTTTTTGTGCAAATTAAAATGAGATCATTCAAGTGAAGAATGTAGCACAGTTCCTCTCGTCCTTATCCTCTCCTGATGTTAAAACACTTGAATCTTATCAACCAATTTAAAAGACATGTGCCTTCCCTGATGGAAGCATTTCTTTTCATTCACACTTGTGAGTTTTTGAGAGGCTATTTTTTAATTTATTTTTATTTTTTTGGTGGCATTGGACTTATTTATTGGTTGTGAGAAGTTCTCTCAGTGGTGGGGTGATGGGAAGCAGCTACAGCTCATCACTGAGTTAACGTCACAGGTTGTCCATGGTCAAGTGGCCTCTTCACTGCCAATCTAAACTGGAAAGAGAGGAAGATCCACCAGTGAGGACACCCTTCTCTTTCTCCCTCCATCAAAAGTCAGTAGCCATCTTCCCATGGGAGCGGAGTGTGGATTCCATTCCTCCATTCCCTTATGCTGATGTCCACCCTGGTCCAGGTGCTGGATGACGGAGGAATCAGCCAAGGTCCAAGCGTTTGGAGGTTTGCAATCCAATGTGCTCGCTGTAGCTTGACGTGGGGCAAAGCGTTTAACGAAACCAGGATTGAGGGGTGCAGAGAAGCTTGAGAGAGGATGACCTGGACTGAGTCTTGAACCATCAGAACATGCACGAGCCAGTCGGGACCAAGTGCCTCCTGTACCTTCCCCTCCCATCCCTACCCACAGCCTGGCGGTGGGGCTCTGCCATCTTCAACCTCCGCGGTGCAGCCAGCCTCTCCTTGGTCCAGTGGCCTTGGGGCTTCTTCAGAAGCAGCATGTTACTGCCGGTTCTCACCAGAGAACTGACACAGAGGCCTCTCGGCTGCTGCCTTTCTTTGTTGGCAGGACTAGAAAACAGCTGGAGTAGTTTGAGCTCCCTGGGGGAGGGCGGAAGAGCCAGGCTGTGTGCGACTGTGCACAGTGTTTGTGTGGGGGTTGAGAGTGTGCGGGTGTGTGTCCATGTGGATGGGCCGCTGGATGTTTCCATGTAGGTGCTGCCACCGAAAACAGAAGTGGAGATTCTGAAAACAAAGTGGCAGCTCAGGACCAGGCGGGCCGAGAGCCTGCTTGGAGAAGGGGGAGGTTGAAACAACCTCGACCAAAACAAAAACAGAGAAGGAAGTTGCGTCAGAGGAGGAAGCATGCCAGTGTCATGCTGAAGAGCCACAAATGTCACAAAATAAAAATAAAATGTGCTTTTCTTACTTTACCTAGGCAAATACTGTTACAATATTTTCCTCTTTACAGTCTGATAAGATTACTGACATAATATTTTGCACAGCAAACATGGAGAACAACAAAAAAGCCACCCACAAACAAAAGTTGCTATATTAAAAAAAATTACATGCATCATATTTTCTTTATGGTGATAAGTGATTGATTATAACTTTGCTCTCTACCTCCATATGATATTTTTTCTCCAGCCTTAAAAATATTAAAAACAAGTTATGCAACTGACTGATTGAAGAACATTTAAAAGGTCCTTACTATTAGCACAAACTGAGAAATTCTAATAAAGGTATTCTAATAACAGTGAAATGACGGGAGATGCCAAAGCAAGAAATATAGATCCCAGGGATGTTATTTACTGTTTTCATTTCAGTTCAAGTAGAAATGTTGGTCCCCTTAATGAAAAAAAAAAAAAAGGCTAGTTTTCCTTTTGGTTAGGTTCTTATAACTACGCACATTAGAAAAACATATAGAACTGGTTTTAGATGTGGGGGCTTTATTAAAAGGTGATGTAATTCTAGGATAAACTTGGCATCTGGGTCTCAGTCTTTTGAATCTATTACTTTAAAAGTATAGTCAGGTTCATTGGCTTTCTATCACCTTTCTAGAATTGTAATGGCATCAATTGATTAACTGAGTTGCCAATTTCGCCAGTAGTTAAACATATATTGAATTTTTGGCAGTGAACTGGACAAATTTTGTGTGTTTCAGCTAAAGTAATGCTCAACTGAATAAAGTTTTAGCACACACACTGGTTGACCAGCAAAAGTAGAAAGAAGCATGGGGAAGGGACCAGACAAAGACAAGCCACCAGAAGTGAGGAAATGCAGTAACTGAGTATGCCCTTTGCTCCATGTGTATACAGTGGGCGCTTCGTAAATAATTGTGGAGGGAAGAAATGGATGGAATGTGTGGAGGAATAAGTACAAAGAAAGCAGCCTGAACACCTAATTCAAAATGAAGTTAGGGGGCCGGGGTCGTGCTTCAGTAGTAGAGCGCTTGCCTACCATGTGTGAGGGCCTGGCTCGATTCTGAGCACCCCACAAAAATAAATGAACATCTGTCAACATCTAAAAAAATATGTACATTTAAAAAAATTTTTTTAAATGAAGTTCAGATTTGGCTTCATGATAGGGTTATAGCATATTTTCCCTTTGATGATACCTTGGTGATTTATTAAGATGTATAATTTTTAGAAGTTGTGAGACCCTTTAAAAAAAGAAAATATAAAATGGGGGGGAAAAGTGAAAATATATGCAAAACTTTGCTTTTAGATATTTTAAAAAGTTTTTTGCTTTTGTTTTTGTTTTGTGTTTTTTTGTTTGTTTTGTTTACTACAAGTCTAAATTCAGTGTTACTGTGGGAACAAAAAGTTCATTAGAGGACCCAGGATGTAACTCAGTGGTAGACCACTTGCCTAACATGCCCAAGGCCCTGGGTTCAATCCTCAGCATCACACATCACACACACACACACACACACACACACACACATTGAAAAAAATAGGTTTATACACAAAATTATTAAATATTTAAGATTAAAATATTCAAATAATATAAATCCATTAATTGAAATGATCTTTTTCTTCTTAACACTAATTACTACTGGGACTACAAGCTGCTGAATTTTATGATAACAAATGTCATTTGACTTTTGCAACTGAGAGGAAACCAGTGAAAACTTGGAGAAGTCATAAACATCATAATAAAAACAAACAGAACCATTAAATCATATTTTTTCTAGATCCACTACCTTCCGTATAGCATTTATTTTCAGAAAAGATATAGAAAGAAACCTTTATTGGGAGTGGGTGGGGAAGAGGGAGAGCTATAGACCAATTCCACTGGCCCAACATTTTTTGAAACCGTATTTTTGTTTAACGAGTCAAAGTCCCTGCATTTGCCTATTTCTCTGCTTTCTGAACTTCCACATCCTGAGAGGCCCTCCACTTAGACATACAGTTGGCCTCTGGGTCCACGGTCCAGCATCCTTGAATTCAACCAACTGTTCCATTTCAACCATTCAAAGTATTTGATTTAAAAAATATTGCATCTGTCCTGACCATGTACACAATTTTTTTTCTTGTCATTATCTCCCAAACAATATAGTATAGCCCTTACTTATACAGCATATACATGGCTGAGGTACATCTAGAGATGATTTAAAGCATATGAGAGGATTTGCATAAGATAAATGCAAATATGATGTCATTTTATGTAAAGAACTAGAGCATTCTTAGATCTTGGTATCCCCAGTGGGTACTGAAACCAATCCCTATGGGCGCGGAGGGAAGACAGTATTTCCTGACTTGGAATTTGCCAAAAAGTCTAAAACATTGCTTCAGAGGAATTACACAAACTCCCTGACCTAGCTTGTGTTCTCAGGGACTTCTCTTTTCTGATGGTGTTCTCAAGGAACAGGCAAGAGAAAAGACAAGGTGTGAACTAAGAGATGTAAAGTTCTGTTTCACATTGTGAATCTATAGCTTTTTCCATCAATGAGCAGCAGGCCATTCTTCAATCCTGCTCTTCTGCACTGAAGGAACTTCGCACTTTGCCCCTGGAGAGCCAAGGAACTTAGCACTTTGCCCAAAATACCTTTGTCACCCAAAGCAGTTTCCCCTCCTCTGAGAAATGCTGTCATGTCAGGCTGCACTGCCCTTGAACCAGACGACTTTCTCTGCTTGTCTTTATCTGTCTAAATAAAGCTAACCTACATTTGCTGTCTAATTCATTTGGATGCTTGCTGATGCTATTTAAAGCATCCCTCAAGGCCCAGAGGAAAACAAGATGCATTATCTCCAGTAGGGAACCATAGGTTTGCTGGTCATTTAAGGAATTCAAGAATCTTAAGAATCCATTCAGTCTTCACTGGTGCTGACGCAAAGGACAAAGGAACTCTGGATTTTTATTCCAAGCAGCTTTCTTTGACTTGCGCATGGCTGGGATCATTTCATGGAGAGAGGTAGTTGGAAGTGCGTGTGTGTGTGTGTGTGTGTGTGTGTGTGTGTGTGTGTGTGTGTGTGTCTGTCTGTCTGTTTGTGTCCTGGTCCTCGGGCTTCATGAAATGAACTTTTCTGAAGACGTATTGCTCATTAGAATATCATTCTGGACCCCAATAATTGGTTAGTCCACCGTGTGAGCTTACTCATCCCTTTCAGGGAACAAATGTGAAGGTTCAAAAGCAGCTGTCACCTTAATAAACAGCCTTTTGGTGAGTTTTTGATTTGTTTCCACCTCTCCCTCTTCAGCTACCATATGTCCTTTCATTAGAGAATCCTGACACTTCTACATTCCAGAAAAGAAGAGGAAATTCTGCAGGGAATGGGGCAGAACATTGGTGTTGTAAACAGGACTCCACTGTGAATTTCATCTACGACTGAGAGTTCAAAAGAGGTTTCAGATCTGTTGTTTGTTTTTCCAGATCCGGCATTTCTGTGGGTCTGTTGGCTTGCCTACTGGGAGGGAGAGCTGGTACAATGGGGTTGTTTTAACCATTAGTGCCCCGCTGCTACCTTAAGCACAAGCTCATTATCAGCATCCACTTGTTCAGCCAGGATTCTGTGACGTCCATTGCAGTGGGTGAGTCAGAAGCCACAAGCTAACAGGTCTATTCCTTCCCACTGTCACCTAGGAAACCATCGCATCATCCACAGGAAATGCAGGCCCCAATGGGGGGTGTGCCCAGATCGGGCTGTAAAGCTGGCAATGAGTTTTTCAAAGGAGGTCAAATAATAACATGTAGAATCTTGGTCTGAGGTGGGAGGTGAGCCCAGCCTCTTAGGCACGGATCGAGGGCTGTTGGGCAGAAATAGCAGGAGAAATTAATCAGCTAAAAGCCCATAAGACGTCTGCTTTATAAGAAAGTGATCAAGGGCAAGAGACATACAGATTTGATTCCCCCAGGAAGCAGTATTTATTTGCCCAGTGGCTGAGGGTATTTGGGGATGGTACAGTCGTACAGTGTGTGAAATGAGATGAAGAAATTGACAACACATCCAAACAGGCTTTCTGCTGAGTGAAACGCATGTCCCCTGTTTCATGGTCATTATCCCTAGGTGCTAGGTAGTACCTTAGAGAAAACCACACAGCACTCACTGTTTTGTTCTTGTTTGTTGGTGCTGTGCCTGATTTTTTCTTTCTTTGGCTACTATAGTCCAGCATAGTCCATTGTCCTTAGTACGTATATATTCTAGTTTATGGCGCAGTATTCAGATACCTGTGTATATTAGCTTAGTGCAGCTGAGAAGAATTACTTGTGCCATTTCGTGTTGTTTGACAAGCTTGATGTTTCTAGGTAGCTATGAGTGATTCTATGTCAAAGTACATGCATCCCGCACACCTCCAGAGGAGAGAGGAGAGGTAGAAAGCTTGATACCAGCTCAGGGGGAGTTAATGGGTGATACAGACACCTTGAAATATTAAGCTGCTTTGACTGAAGGATGGTATCCAAGAGAGGCAATGGGTCCCAACATCGGCTGCTCAGCACATGCGAAGTGTATGTCCACCCTGAGTACCCATAGAATGGGAAGCAATAACAAACCTGAGCGTGGTCAGAGAAAGTCAAAGATTGGTGGTGAGAGTTCTAGAAACTGTAACCTTAGGACAAATGAAGTGCATTAGACTACTTAGTCTGGAGGCCAGAGGATTTGTTATGGAAGAGATGTGTGGGTATCCTCAAATAGTTGAAGGTCTGTCTCAAAGAGGGTTCAGACTTATTTTGTGTGCCCATGAAGAGTGGTCATAAATTGTTACAAGATAAAGGGTGGTGGAGTTTAGCTCCATATAACTAATTTTGTAATAATTTAAGCTGATTGAAGGGTACTAAACTGACTAATACAAGAGTGAATTAATTCTGTACATCTGGAGTCGTTCTGGTATTTATTTATTCATCCAAAAGCATTCATTGAATACCTGCCATATGCCAATCATGTTAGGTACTAAAGATACAAAGATGACTAACATAGTCACTTCCTTCAAAGTAATCACAGTCCTCTGATCATTTATATGCAGGGATTGTGTCTTAGTTCATTTTGTGTTACTATAACAAATTACCTAAAGTTGAGTAATTTGTAAAGGAAAGAGGTTTAATTACCCTCACAGTTTTGGAGGTCCCAGAGGATGGTCCCAGTCTCTGCTTGCCTCTGGTGAAGGCTTTCTGGTCATATCACAACATGGCAGATGGCATCATAGTGGAAGTGTGTGTGAGAGGGAGATAGAACACATGGTCAGACAGGAAGCAGGAGAGAGATTTGAGACAGTCAGACTTACTTTTTAACAACCCATTCTTAGAAAGAACTAATCCATTCCACAAGACCTCCCTTGGAGGATAGTACCCTATGACCTCATTACCTTCCACTAGGCCCCGTCTCTTAAAGGTTCTACCACCTCAATAATACCACACTGGGGACCAGGATTCCAGCACAGGAACCTTTGGGGGGAAATTCACATAATATTCAAAGCACATCAGACAGGATGACCAGTAATTTAGAGTGCTGGGGAAGAGATTCATGCTTCCAGGCTCTGCACAGAAGATGAGATGAAGGCACTTTGAGGTTGCTGTCTGTGTTACTGCAGGCAAGACTAGCTGCTGTAACAATCAAACCCCCAAAATGTCTGTGACTCAGGAAACAAGACAGGAAACTTTTTTCTCACCATATAACATCCCAAATGGTTGTTTCTTATGGTGGTTGTCTCTCTTCCAAATTGTATTTCAAGGCCAGGCCCTTCCACCTGGTGGTGATTCTGCCATCTTCAACATGCAGCTTGTGGAGACACTAGGCATTGGCATCTTGCTGATAGATGGGAAGGACATGGAGGATGTGGGGGGTGTGGTTATGGACTGGACCTAGAAAAAATGCTTGTGCTCACATTCTGTCCATTGGAATTTAGCCACATGTCCACATCTAACCAGGAGGGAGGCATGAAAGGCAATCTGGGGGGTGTAGCTCAGTGGTAGGGCACTTGACTAGCAGGTGCAAGGGCCTAGGTTCAGTCTCCAGCATTGAAAAAAAAAAAGAAGAAGAAAGCCACAACTGGTCTAAGCCATTTTGCCAGAAAAGAGAAGAAACTTGTTTCAATGCCTAGCGGCAGAACCAAGATAAAGAATTATTTTTGTGGGGTGGGCAGGGTGCTCCACTGATTTATTTAAAATTTTTATTTTTATTTATTTATTTTCTTTGTTGGCTAATAATAATTATGTATTTACGGCATACCAC
Source organism: Sciurus vulgaris (assembly GCF_902686455.1). NCBI lineage: Eukaryota > Metazoa > Chordata > Mammalia > Rodentia > Sciuridae > Sciurus > Sciurus vulgaris. The sequence continues at coordinate 23,300,882 of NC_136468.1, read as the reverse complement.
ATGCTTGTTATATATTTACATGCATCGTGAAATGGTTAAATCAGACTCAACAACATATTCCTTACCTCGTATAGTTATCGTTTTTTGTTGTGTGGTGACACAAAAGTTTAAAATTTTTCTTGTTTAATACTAGTATCATCATGTCCCATGTTCACAGTAAATGTCTTCCTATTGACATTTACTCCTACTCAAGATATATTATTATTATTACTTATTGTTGTTTGGTGGTGCTAGGAATAAAACCCAAGGTCTTGCACATATGAGGCAAATGCTCTACCACTGAACTACACCTCAGCCCTCAAAATATATTGTTATGTTAAAAAAAAGCAAGGTAAAGGACAAAGCAGTGTATGCTACTTTGTGTATGAAAAGGAAATAATACTATTTTTATTTGTTTGCATATATGATGAAATAGTGGAAAAAGGCAAGAAACCACAGAGACCGAGATCAAGGCAGAGGGAGAATGGAGACATCAGTGGAAACGAGAGTTTATTTATTCCTTTAAATACTGTTTTATTACTTATTTATGAAAATATATAATTTTTAAAAACCATTTCATTCTGTTGCAGAAGAATTTTTCATTGACCTTTTTCGCTTTCAAATGAAAAACATTCAACAATAAAATTTCTTGGGAAGGTAAACAGGGCATACATTCTGAGCCTGAGGTATAAATAACGAGGAATTTGGTGCCTTTCTTGTTATACTATACTGGCTTAATTAGAGTTTTTCAAAGAAAGTAAAAGAATAGTAATGCAACAGCTTGGTTTTATGTGGAATCATCTGAAAGTCTCAGAGTGCTTTCATATTCAACATCTTTGCTTATTTTCATAACATTCCTAAGTTAGTCAGTTTTTGTTATTATAACAAAATACTTTAGATGATTATTTTATGAAAAGAGAGGGTTTATTTTGATTCAGAGTTTTGGGGGTTCTAGCCCATGATTAGCCCTGTGTCTCTGGGCCAGAGGCAGTGCGGCATATCATGGTGGAGAAGAAGGAGCTGGATTCCCACAATTTCCTTTGAGGGTTCACTTCAATAACCTAAGGACCTCTCACTAGGTCCTCCCTCTCAAAGAAAGAGTCTACCACTTCCAAATGGTACCACACTGGGGACCACACCTGTAATACAATAGGCTTTTATTTTTTGCTATACTGTAGCAATTCATAATAACTATTAATGTCCAAATTAATATCTTGTTTTGTACGATTCTGTCAGAGCCAAGAGTAGGAGTTCAATTGTCTATGAATTCATGTTAGACTTATAGGCAATCTTTTTTTTAATTCTGAGTAGAATCATCATTGAAATATGTGATAAATATCCTTTATGTTTTATAACATTTTCACAAGTATTTTCTCTTTTAGACTTCTCATCAGCTATGTGATTTTTTTTTTTTTTTTTGTACCGGGAATGGAATCCAGGGGCACTCAACCACTGAGCTACATCCCCAGACCTTTTTATTTTTTATTGTGAGACAGGGTCTCACTAGGTTGCTTAGGGTCTTGCTAAGTTGCTGAGCCTGGCTTTGAACTCTCAATCCTCCTGCATCAGCCTCCTGAGCTGCTAGGATTACAGGTGTGTGAACCACACCCATCAGCCTGCTGATTTAATTGGGACTGGTATGACCTCAAATTTAGAGATGCAAAAACAATGGTGACCACTATAAATAAAGTAAAAAACCTAATGAAGTTTGGGGTTGTGGCTCAGGGGTGGAGCACTTGCCTAGCACGTGTGAGACTCTGGGTTCTATCTTCAGCACCACATAAAAAGATAAATAAAGAAAATAAAGATATTGTGTCCATCTACAATTAAAAAATATATTTTAAAAAACCTAATGAAAATATGGGGAAGCAGGACTCTCAATATGTAAAGCACTATTATAAATCATCAATTTTTCAATAAAAAATTGGCAACAAATAAAAATTTATAGAAAGAGATCTAAGTATCAAATAAACATTAGAAATATTTGTTTCTCCTCAAAATTAAGAGACATAAAATAAAAACAGTACCTAGTATACTTTAAAAAATAGTAACTAGTATCAATGAAGACTAGTGGCAATAGGAATATTGTATTTTTCTTGTAGAAACATTAGTTTGCAAAACCTTTTCACAGGTAAATTGAGAGCATAGTAAAATGTTAGACATGTTCGTATACTATAACCTATAATTTTATTCTACTGATTTATTCTAATCAAATATTCAGAGGAACAACAATTTATCACATGATATTAATACCAGCATCCTTATGAGACCAGCAGAAGATGGATCAGGTGACATATGGAAATGGAATACCAAGCTGCCTTTAAGAACTTATGTTAAAGAACCAACTAAAAGCTAAAGGAAAAGCTGACTACCCAATGTTGAGTGAAAAGGCATAACTTTTAAAAATACAGTGAAATCTGACTGTTAGTAAATAATCTGGCTAAGAGTGATTAAAGTTTGGAAAGACATACTGGTCCTTCAAATCTTTACATTTAGGCAGAGTTCTCGCTTTCTTGATGGTATCCAGTTTACTAGGTTACTTTATTCAAAGCAGACTAGGTCATACAAACTGGAAAAAGCAGCGCTTGGTGAGCTCTGCCAGGTAGCATAAAGAATTCTGCCGGACACGGTGGTGCATGCCTGCGATCCCAGTGGCTGGGGAGGCTGAGGCAGGAGGATAGCAGGTTCAAAGCCAGCCTCAGCAACTTAGTGAGGCTCTGTCTCAACATAAAAAATAAAAAGGGCTGGAAGTGTAACTCAGTGGTAAAGTGTTTGCTTAGTGTGTGAATGTGTCAGGCCTGGGTTCAACCCCCAGCACTGCAAAAGGAGAAGAAGAAAAAAAAAAAAAAAAAAAAAAAAAAAAAAAAGAACTCTTTAGCAACTCTAATGAGGGAGTTTAATTTTGTGTTGATCTAACAGGTCTTTTTTTGTTGTTGTTCATTTTAGTTATACATGACAGTAGAATCTATTTTGATATGTTTATACAAGCATGGAATATATCTTATTCTAATTAGGACCCCAGTTGAGATTCACTGTGGTATATTCATAAATGTATATAGAAAAGCTATGTCAGATTCATTTCACTGTTTTTCTTATTCTTATCATCCTCCCTTCCCTTCATTCTCCTTTATCTAATCTACTGAACTTCTATCCCCGCATCCCTTAGTGTGGGTTAGCACCTACATATCAGAGAAAACATTTGACCTCTGGTTTTTTGGGATTGACCTATTTCACTTAGCATGATAATCTCCAGTTCCATCTGTTTACCAGCAAATGTCATAAAAGTCATTCTTTTTTATGACTGAGTAATATTCCATTTTGTATTTTTACCACAATTTTTTTATCCAATCATCTGCTGATGGGCATCTAGGTTGGTTCCATAGTTTAGCTATTGTGATCTAACAGGTCTTGAACCTGTGGAACCATCCCTGGTGTTCAGCAAAGGTTTCAGAATGAGGATTTTGTAGCACATCTGGCTTTTAAATGCTTACCCATAATTTTAGCCTTTGCTTAAATATTTATTTGGATCATAAGCATTCAATGTTGTTGCCAATTCTCTAATCACACATCCAAACTAGTTTCTATATCTTGGATGATGGTTCCTCATCTCTTGCAAATTGCTGTTAAATACAGCATGACCTAACTAGCATTTTTCATATATTTTGAGTTTCTCTTTGGTTTTCAGAATCACTCCTATAGGGTTGGAGGTGTAGCTTCATAGTAGAGCGCTTGCCTACCATGCAAGAGGAACTGGATTGATCCCTAGCACTGAAAAGAACAAAGAAAGAACATCTCCTGTCTATCTTGTACCCACATGCAACATCAGTGACTTTTCTTGCCACATTCAATTTGTTTACCTCTTTATTATCATCATAATCATAAGCCTCTTATTAATAGCGTATTCAACATTTTCGTTGCTTTTGCACTTAATAATGTTGGGAAACACCCAGCACTGAATACAGCCAACCTGCTGGTAGCAGAAAACTAGTTAGCCGAGACTAAAACCACCACGACCAACTACTGTTGCCATCTGTTGGAAGAAAGTGAAGATGAACTACTGCTGCTTTTGGAGCAAAGTGTTTTTCATCTCCACAACAGTCTACAGTTGCCCAGCTGATGAAGAACCTGTGCCTTTAACAGGCATGGTACCACGCCAGTGAAGTGCATTGCAGACAGTCACCATCAAATTACAGAGAAGTATGTAATCAACCAAAATAATTTTTAGATAGCTGATTTGGTTTACATTGACGGAACAGACTGAGTCTGTGGGTTAGATTTTTGTGTGGGCTATTTAGCCCGCAGAGAAAAACTGTGTCACCCAGGTACTGTCTACCTACATCCTGCCATCTTGCAAATACATGCTCTCCAGAGGGCCTACCTATAGTGTGTAAAAGGAAAGCCTATCATTTATTTTTTCTTTCTTCTCCTTCTTCTTCTTCTCCTTCTCCTTCTCCTTCTCCTTTTTCTTCTCCTTCTCCTTTTTTTTGGTACCAGGGATTGAAATTAGGGTCACTTAACCACTGAGCCACATACCCAACCCTCTGTATTTTACTTAGAGACAGGGTCTCACTGAGTTGCTTAGGGTCTTGCTAAGTTGCTGAGGCTGGCTTTAACTTCACAATCCTCCTGCCTCAGCCTCCTGAGCTGCTGGGATCACAGGCCTGTGCCTCCAACACCGGGTTGGTGATATCATTTCAATGCAGTCTATATAGGGCAATGCTGTCACCAACCTTGATAATAATAGGCAACGTGGCATCGCCAAACTAAGAACCTCAATTAGCCATTAATAATAGAGAAGGGGCTGGGGACGTGGCTCAGTGGTGGAGCACTCGCCAAGCAGGTGTGAGGCTCTGAGTTCGATTCTCAGCACCACATATAAATAAATAATATAGAGGTCCATCAACAACTAAAATATATATTAAAAAAAACACTATAGAGAAGATACTTCAGTCATGTGTTTAAATTTTTTTGAGAAGTGTTAAATATCCTTTATTTAATATTATACATAAACCACACTAAAATGCCTTTCCATAAGGAAAAGACAGCATTTGAGATCCAGGGAATTCTAATTAAATTGGCATGGTCAACAAAAATACAAAGCAGACACTGCTTCCTTATCTTCAACCATTGACCTTAATAGTCTAACAAACACAAATTGAAACGATGTGAATCGTGCTTGGTTCTGAGAGAGTGAAGGGATTTCCCCCATATTTAAGCATATTCACGTAATTAGTTAAATAAACCTAAATATAAAACCAGTTTTGAGATGTCATTCACCATTTTTGTGAAATACTGAACATTACTAATTAAGTCCACCCATAACTTTAAAAAAGAGAAACAGTGATAGAATTTACTGAAGCGGGAGTACAACCAAAATATTAACTACAACTCAATTCTACGTAAATCAAGATCTGAATTTTGGTGTATCACATCAATTGAATTATGGTGCACATAAAAAGCCATGGGACATTTCTGTTGGTAATAAATAAGGCAGGGGCTATCACTCATGAGTAGCATTTCTGAGGTAAGGTGTTCAGTCTGCCCCTTCTCCCTTCTTCTCAATGCCAGTGAAGACCATTTCTGTTCCAGGATGTACTTTCTGGGATTCTCCAAATGCTCCATCAGTATATCCTCTCCCCAGGTGATGCCTTTGATCTTGTTGGCGTCTGTGGAAGAGAATCCCGCAGCCTGACCTGTCTTCTGCCCCAACTGTCCGTGGAGATTTGGCCCAGTCTTGTGTTTGCCTCCTGTTCCATGATTTTGGAACTGGGCATACTTCTGAACAAAAATCTTGCCTTTCTCAACATCACCCATTTTTAATTCCTTCTTTCACCGCTAGCACAAAGAAGGTTCCTGCTCAGAAGCCAGATGTCCCACTCTCTACTAAATTTTTTAAGGTATATTTATAAGCACAGGTTGGATCACAGTGTTCTCCAAAGGTAAAATACTAACAAAAATCAAGAGACTCACTTTTCTTGTTGAAAGTATTTTAAAAATTAAACAGTGGTACCTGATTCACCTCTATTCTCCAGGGACCTGATGACAATTCCTGTTGAGTTGGTATTCTGTGACTTGCAAAGAGCAGGTCAGTGTCACTGGAGAATGTTATGGATTTCTCAAAGCCCAGAAGTCTACAGATTATAACTCAGCTTCTGGCCTCAAATGTAATTTTCTCCCTTAGTTTTCAGAACCCACTCCTCCTCCTTTCAGAGAGCTGCAGGCAGGTCTCTAAGTAACGCCATGTCCCTGGCTGCCTAGCTCCCATTAGAAGGGTACGGCGGGGCTCCTTTGAGGCCTGTCCCCCACCAGCCTCCTCTTCCAGGCATCTCGTTCTGAGTCTGAGTCAGCTCGTGAGTCACCTCACTCATTAGCAGAACTCAAAATGCCTCTTCATCCTCTGGATCTGTTTTGTCTCCCTTCTTCTAACTGGTTTCCGGGCAGCCTAGGGTCTGGGGACAACCTTGAAGCTAGAGGCTGGGCTGCTACTAGGCTGGTCTGCTCAGCAAAGAGGTTGGCAGGTGGCAGGTAGAATAGGAACAATGAAGAGGTAATTGCCTCAGAAGGGCTTGAGTGGCCAGATCTGGCATCTATCTCTACCTGCGTCAGTTTATAGGACAGCACAAAGGTCCTTGGATCTTGGTACACACACACACACACACACACACACACACACACACACACACACACACACCTCCGTGGTATAAGGTGAAAACTTAGGGGCTCCACTCTGTGGGGAAATGCAGGGAAAGAGGACTGTCCCCATGTCGGTGGGCACTCTTCTCTCCAGCCTTTTCAGGTCTCTTGTTCTTATTTCTGCTCACTGAATTTCACATCCTTTTTGTGAAGGATGAACTGGAAAGCATGACAGAGCAGAGTTATGTCCTGTTGGTGCCTCCTGGGCACATGGAGAAGCCCAGTGAAATGATACTAATGAGAAACTCTAAATTCACTGCAGTGACATCGGTACCAATGCACTGTTATTGATTCATTCATCTTAAAGCCTTTCGTAAAACGGTGATGTTTTACTCAGCTGAATACGACAGTTTTTGTTATATCTGATGATTAAGCTTTGAAAGGGACCCCAGAGACCATCCAGTTTACCCTTTCACTCAATGAGGCAACATTTACTGGGCACCTATGAGGAGCAAACCCTGAGCCAAATGCCCTAGGGTAGTACTTGTGCACGTCACTGTCATGGTGTGCACGAGTCACCTGGGAAACCCACTAAGATGCAGATTCTGATTCAGGAACCTGGGTGGGGACTAGCAGTTCTGCATTTCTATAAGTTCCCAAGAGATATCCATGCTGTTGTCCCACAGACCACACTTCTGAGTAGCAAAATTCTACGGACTCTGCAACTAGGGATCTGCATAAAGCCAGACGAGGCTCAGCCAGGGCCATGACCCACACCTGTAATCCCAGCCACTCAGGAGTCTGAGGCAGGAGGATTGCAAGTTTGAGGCCAGCCTTAACAACTTAGTGAGATTCTGTCTCAAAATAAAAAATTAGAAGTGGCTGGGGGATATAGCTCTGTGGTACAGCACCCCTGGGTTCAGCCCCCCAGTACTGGGGTGGGTGCCGGGGAGCAGAAAAAGCTAGATTCCGTTCTTGAGGAACCTCATGGGGCCTGCAGGCTCCAGGCTCAGGGATGCCGTACTCCACACTCCTCCTCTGCCACTGGTGTTTATTCATGAGGCCCAGACAACGCCGGCCCGTTCTTCCAAATGGTCTCCACTTTCTCCCATAATTAGCCCCAGTGCAGCTGTTAAAATTTCAAGACTTAGGCTTGAGTGTAGGACAAGAAAAAGGCTCCATTAGATTTTCAATCTTGTCTATGATATCTAGGCTATCTCAAATTACTATCTCACACCTACAATATTTCTTTAATCATTACAGTGATCTCCTTTTATAATTTGATAGTTCCTGTCCCTTGCTGATTTTTCTATTGGTGTCTTTGCTCTTAATTATTAAGTTATGATTGCTCTTTATGAAGACATTAAAGAGAATAAAGTTTTCTTTCAATTTTTTTAAAATGAATTTTAACTTTATTATTTTTGGAGCTTGCGCTGTTAGTCTCTAGACCACCATTAACTTTTTTCTTGTTAATCTCAGCAAGCCCCTTTTCCTGTTGTGACATGGTTTCTTCCTTTCCTTTGAATGGAAGCAGTAAAGTCTAACATCTCTTCCGAGGGAAGTGTTAAGAGAAAGTGCATGTGAGATCATGCTGCACAGATACAGAACATGGTTAGTTTATTTTCAGAGTTATATTAATCCCATTGTTTTATTGAAACTACTAGGAGACACAGAGGACTGGTGTTGACAAGTTCCAGTTTTGTTTTGTTCTGCTTTGAGTTTGGTTTGGGTTAAATAAACATTTATTTAGCACTTACAAGTACTCTGGGTTCTGTTTTAGGTTCTCGTTAGGAGGCATAAGGCTGAGTTAGAAGCTTGTGGAGAGCGTTGGATGGGCAAATGCTTTCCTGCCTTCTGTTTACCTTTTGCCTCCCAACCACCCCTCAGTTGTCTGCAGGTAACCTCTTCCACCGCCTGTAGCCCAGTTGTGAACCTGCCTCAGGACTGAGGTTTCAGCCTGGTTGTTTCTTGGTTCCTACATTTGCTGTCTCATCTCTATTCGAAGCTTTTATTTGTTAAAATGATTTATTTCTATAGTAGAAGTTATAAGAGTCATGTAGATTGACAGTTTTTTGTTTTAACTTTACTGAGAAACATTGTACTCTTCCCTGCCCTTCCATCCATAGTGTTCAATGACTTTAAGATCTATCTACGGACTGGGGATGTAGCTCAGTGATCAACCACTTGCCTACATGTGCAAGGTCCCAGATTCAATCCCTAGTACCACACACACACACACACAAATCAATCTACTACTATTCATTAAAATATATATATATTTTTTACTATTAACAATTGGTTTTACATATATATTTATATATAAATTTCATATTTTATCTAGATTTATATGTTATATATAAATAATACTTAAAACCAACTGTTAATAGTAAATATTTTATATAAAATGTAATATATATATGAATAATAATTAATAATAAGATAGAAATACCTGAAGGCAATGTGTTTTGCATCTGATGGGTATTTGTTCTCTGATAGTGTAAGCAAAGAACCTCTAGTGGCAAAATTTAATAATCATGCAGTTTGAGAATGCTCCCCGACCCTTGCTGGTACCCCGTTATTCTTTCTACACACAAATGTACCTTCTGCGTCCCTCCACTGAGCATAGATAAAACAAGAAAAAGTCGATATTATTGAATCCCATCCATTTGCCAAGCACTGTGCTAAGTGCTTTCACCTATGTTTTCTCATTTAATGGATCCTTGGCTTCCTAACTGCAGAGGAGAGAGTGAGACTGCATCCTTGACGGCTCCCTCCTCCTGCCGCAGGCCTTCCTTCTCCCTGTCTGTGACATCCCTACACTGGTAGCAAGGGAACCCAGTTGGAGACACGATCCATTCTTTTCTCATCTCATCCAGCTCTGTGGCAAAAGTTGGTTTCTCATTTCTAGAAGATGAGAGATGTGTTGATTTAGGAAAAAGTGAGTGGGACAGGCTGCCTGCTGTCTAATACCACCCTGTGTACCCACGTGGGTGGGCACCTGCCTCTGGTAAAGTCCTCGCTTGTTCTGGCTCCTTTCCCAGATAAGCTTTGTGCTCTCTGGGAATGAGGATTCACATACATTCAACTCCTCCCCTGATTGACTGATTGATTGATTGACTGATCTCTGATCATAGGTCACTTATCACCACCACCAACCCTGACCAAAACCCAAAAGTAAGACATAGTCTCCTGGAGATACTGAATGGTCTTATCCGTTCCTGAGATCACCTGCCGTTTTCTCCCCTTACCCTGATTCAAATCTTGAACACCACTAAGGAAAACATTATCAGAGTGAAGTTGCACCAGTACCGAGAAAGGAATCTTCCCCAGGCCATGGGAGGAGGCCCGTCTCACTATCTCAGCTCTTAGGAATGGCTCTCCAGCTGTGACAGAGCCACATGGGCTTGGCCACAAGGCCAGAAAGGTCCTCCCTGGTGACTAACAAGAAGGAGGAAACCAGAAGTAATCAGAGCTGAGCTGAGGTGACTGACCCAATTGTAGAAATGACCCCAAAGACAGTGGCCAGCAGTGCAAGTCGCCATGCATTGGCAGTGTGACAGACTCATAGCTGGCCCATTCTGATGGATGATTGGCACTCAACAAAAGAAGACTCTGGAAAAGGGTGTACTTAGCATCAGCATATGGTGATGTTTTTATTCCAGAGGCTTCTTCTTCATCCTTTGAGGTATACAACAGATGTGTGCATGACGGTGCTGGGTGTGGGGCTGGAGCAGGCATGCTCCTTGCCCTCCAGGGGTTGACAGTTTAGCAGAAAGGGAATATGTCCAGAAAGCTTTAGAAGAAAACTGGAGAGGTACTTAACAGGCAACTGGAGAGTCAGGAGAGCTGAGAATGTGCCAAGGGTTTATATAGAGGGGTAGGAGAAGGATGCTCCAGGAGGAGGGGGCAGCAGGGCCAAGTCACAGAGGTGAGCCTGTGGCTCACTGCAGAAGCAAAGGGTGTTGACTGTTGTGGTCAGAATAGGCAGAGAAAGGGACAAGAGATGTGACTGGGGAGGTGGGCAGGGGTCAGGCCATATAGGTGTGGTCTTGCATGTCATGCTAGAGGGTCTGAGGTCTGTCTTGAGGTCCATGAACCACTAACTGACTTTCTGTGGGGGGAGGACAGGAGCTGCTTTTATTTGTTTTACTCCTACCCCTTGGGTGTTAGGGATTGAACTCAGTGCCTAGCTGTGCTAAGCATGTGCTCTACTGTGGAACCACATCCCAGGCTTATACCTTGTTTTTAATCAAATTTTACACATATAAAAGTGTTTATTGGGAGAACAATGAAATAATTATCCTTTTAATTTTCCATCAATAATGCTTGTGTTTTAAAAAAATGGAATAAATGTTTCGAAGAGACTAATACTTCAAAAGAATTCACTTCATCCTAATTCGCCCAACAAACATAAAAATTTGAAGGGAAGTGACAAGTTAAGGTTAAAATTAGGATCCTGCCAGGCACGGTGGCACACTCCTGTAATCCTAGCTACTTGGGAGGCTGAGGCAGGAGGATCACAAGCTCACGGTCAGTCTAAAAGTGAGACCCTGTTTCAAAATTTCAAAGTAAATAAAGAAATAAAAAGGACTGATGATATAACTCAGTGGGAGACACCCCTGGATTCAATCCCTAGTACTCACAAAAAGAAAAAAAATAGTAAAAATAATAATAATTAGGCATTATTATTTTTATGATGCCTAATATTCAACTCCAAATATAAAATATTTTGTAGTTCATGGATTACTTTGATTTCTTCCCTTTTGCATAGAATTACATGAGAACTCTAAACAGAAAAATCTGTGATATGCATAATCAAATTCTGACAGTTTGGTTCTAATATCTTATTTTTAAAGCTTATTTTTAATTGTTCAGATTTATGGGATATGCTTTAACAACTTGATATGTATATAAAGTGCAATGATCCAACCCGAGTGATTAGCATTTCCATCTGGTTAAACATTTATCATTTCTTTGTGTTTGGAGCCTACATATTCGTCTTTCTAGATCCTTATAAAGCATATCATAAGTTATTGTGAACTACAGTTACCCTACTGTGCTGGAGAACTCTAGATCTTATTCCTCTCTCCTACCTGTTTTTTGGCACCTATTATCTGAATTCTATCCCCCATGCCACACCCTGCCTAGCCTCTTTTTTTGGACATTTTATCAGTGGTTGTTGTGTGGAGACTGGATGCAAGGAAAGCAAACATGAAAGTACAGTTCAGAGGATCCTGCAGTAATTTCAGAAGGAAATAACGGGGGTTAGGGCTTTAACAGAGGCAACGGGGATGTCCAGAATGGACGGTCTGAGAGATAGGAAGGAACTTCACCAATAACGGTGGTGGTCACCACAGGTGGGACCTGAAGAGCCCAGAGTGGCTCTCAGCTCTGGCAGGTGAGCGGGGAGGCTTGCTGGAGGGCGATGCAGAGTTCATGCTGAAGCAGGACGTCAGGACGGAACCCTTCCCTTCCACCGATAACCGCCTGAATATGATGGTGTTGGGGACTTATCAGATGCACTCCCAGTGACTGGAGAGGATAGGGTTGCTAACATCCTGCCTGGCTTGTTAAGACCGAATCCATGCAGGACAGGAGCTGCAGATGAGAGGTCTTCAGTACCTGCTGCCAAGCAGGGCCTCACAAGCTGTTTCCATGGAGACGCAGTGGTGTGTGCAAGAGGGAGTAGGAGTGTTGATCCATTCCAGAGCCTTGGGTCACAAGGCTGTGGTGGGCTAACAGATAAACAGGAAAAAGACATGATCGATCGGAAAAGGATGTTCAAACCTATTGGCAATTAACTGGGGTTATAGTGCCTTAATTCTGGATTAAGTCTAAAATTCAGAAGGATGGGCAAAATGACTTTATGATCCTGCTAGTTATTCTGGGTGAGCACCAGGAAGTGAATGCCAATTCAGGCTAACGCCAAAGGTTCAGACCTCCATCTTAAGCCCACCTGCTTCCCTGGACTCTAAGTGGCTGCATAGCACTTCCAAGTGTTTGGAGAAGCAGGAAGAGCTATGGGAAGATAACTGATTTGGCATTCACCATGCTAATGACAGTAATATGCAGGACACCTCTGGAGCTCTATAGAAAACTCAAGTGCTAGCAAAGCCCCAGACTGGAGGCTGTTGTTAAGCAATTTGAGGAAAACGATGAACAGAAAGACAGCAGCAATGGAGCCCCAAATGTTTTGTGTGTGTGTACATTTTAAACAGCACAACAATATGTTTACCATTTTGAACATTTTAAAGTGTACAATTCAGGGCACTAAACATTATTTTGAGTCTTGTGCTGAGAATGAAGCTCAATGGTAGAGGTATGTGTAGCATGTGCAAGGTCCTGGGTTCCATCCTCATCACCACATTAAAAAAAAAAGTTCATTAACAGTTTTGTGTATCCAACACCATTATCTATTTCCAAAACTTTCTTATCAACCAAAACAAAAACTCTATAACCATTGAGCAACAACTTCTCCAGGCCCTGTCTTAGTCCATTCTGTATCATTATAACAAAATACTGGAATCTTGGAACTTTATAAAGAAAAGAGGTTTATTTGGCTTACAGTTCTGGAGATTCAAGCATGGTGCTGGCATCTGCTTGGTTTGGTGAAGGTCTCCTTGAAAATAGCATCACAATGGTGGAAGAGATCGCATGGTGAGACAAGGAGCAAGAAACTGGGAAGGTCTGTCTTTTTATAACAACCTGCTCTTGCAGGAAACAAAACCACTGTGAGACCCACCTTTGGAAGACCAGAATGAATCTGTCTGTGAGGGTAGAGTTCCCTAACCTAATTACTCTCCACTAGGTCCCACCACCTCACTGTGGATCCAGCCTCTAGTACATGGACCTCTGGGGGGACAAACTATATCCAGACCATAGCAGGCCCCATATAAGCAAAAACTCTGCAAGCGAGATGATTCAGCTGTTGCAAGTGGGAAAACTGGGTTGATTTTGGTTTGATGAGTTGCCCTCAATTCAGGCAGTGGGGGGATGGTTAGTCAAAAGGTTCTCATCCTGTTGGTGAGCTTGTTAAGCATATTCTTTGGAAGGAAACTGATTATAAACATCTCAATGACTGATAGAACTTATTAATCTTGACCTCAAAGGTATTCAAATGGCTGAAGGCAGTTCTTACTAAGAGGTCAATAAAAATTAAGTAAGAGCCACAGTCCCTCATAAAGATCCTACTGAAGGCAAACTTTGTCCCAAAAATAGTGGAACATAACTGAAATAGTCTAGAATCAACTTCCCTCTAAGTAACCAAAAATGGTAATGCTTGGGAAGATGAGAACATCATTCTGGTATAGAACAGTAGACTGTGACTAGAAGATCAGAACCTGAAACACCAAAAGTCTAATTACCTTTCTTTCACAAATCAAAACATTTTTGGTGGGTGGGGATAAGGTTTTGTGACTTTGCTTGCTTATTCAATAAGTTCAAGGTGTTTAGAAGATGGTTCTTGTAGGCCAAGGTTCAGTCTGGAGTTCATAGTTCTAAAATATCAACAACCCACAAGTTCAAGCAGATACATCACAGATACATGTGGATCAGTTGTGTTAGTCACAAATGACAGCTGGAGAAAGAAGAAATGGAGTTGATTTAGTGAAAATTGCTCCACTATAAACGCGGTCTAAATCAAATGTTGTCTTTGAGGACCATAGTGAGAAATACTTTATATGATATACAGTTCCTGGGAACTGGAGCTCAAAGGAGGTTGACTAGTTTACTCACTATCACCAAGAAAACCAGGGAAAGAACTAAGAATTAGTTTCTGTGTTTCCTGATACCTGATCAGGTAGTTATTTTGATCAGTATCTGTGGTATTCTGTGCTTGGAATGCACAAGGGAGATGGTTCTTGGAACCTTTCTAAAGATTTCCTTTGATGAGGGGTGACCTATTAGCACCTCATCTCCAAATTCACTCCCAATTTAGTTTTCATAGTTCATTGATTTTCTCATCAGAACCTAAAACCTGGATGGAAGCTCAGAAAAACATTGCTAGCAGTCAAGAAATGTTGACAGCTACTAAGATTGTATTAGGAGATGATTTTCTCCTAATACATGGTAGTATGAGAAGATCTACAGACCTACTCTCAACAAAACAATCATAACTGGTGAAAATAATTTTCGAAAACATCTATTTAAAGTCTCTGGAAATTGTCTTAAGGGCATAAAACAAATGGAGAAACATTTATTCAGGAAAATCTGCATCTCAGGAGAATGGGAGTCTATGGCATCTGGACCAAAAATTGTACCCTCCCTTTTATTCCTCTCCCACCTAGGTTAGTGTGATAGAAATTCCAATTGAGTATATATGATTGGAAAGACAGGGATACCTTTCCCCCAGCTACCAGTCAAGGATTTCCATATCTAATTCTAAAAAGCTTCATCTTATAAAGACTAATTTTCAGGAAAGTGCAGCCAAGAGGTGGGGGACTCCATCCTTCCATCAACCCCCTACTTGTAGGGCATAAACTCTCCCCCAACTGCAGTAGACTGATAAAGCTGGGGTCCAAATTATAACCCAGTTTACATGTAGGTGGGGAAGAATTTCCACAAGGACAAATACAAGCCAAGGAGATCAGAGGCTACTTTCCTCATTTAGATTCCTTCAAGAAAAGTGGAACACTGTGACTGCCCCAAGTTCTAGTACAGAGTCTCAGAGATTTTTGTCTGAGAGAAAAGGCTCATGATAAGAACAGAGAACTCTGAAATAAGGGAGCTGATTTTGTTTGGAGCATGGAGAAGTTCAAGCTAAAGATAATTCTTGAGAACAATAGAGATTTTGGTGATAAGCAATTAAAAGAAATCTGGTGGCTCCATGAGAGCAACAAGCTAAGCCCTAGGTTGGCTAGTTTATAAGAGAAAACCAGGGAAAGAGAGAGATCTTTCTGAGCCTCCTTGGGCTCAGAACAAACCTTAAAGACTGACCTCAAAACTACCACTGCAAAGATGCTTAAATATAATTAGATCAAACTGTAGAGAATTTTATATCTCAGAGCATTGTGGGAAATAATAGAGCAGTTAGCTGGTAGACAGTGGAACCTAACAGTTAGGGACCATGGTAACAGAGACAACTTAGAGCAAGTAGGAGTAGAGACAGTGAAAGAGAACTTTGCTAAAAGTATTGTCATCCCAGAGTGTCTGCATATAACCAAGCCTGTAACTGAGGAGTAACATCAGAAGTTTTATACAATGGGGAGATAGCATTCATTAAAATAATCAAAATAAGTTGTCAAAGAGATAAACAGCAAAAAGCCCTAGCTTCATGGAATTAGTATTCAATATTGCTATAATGGCAAAAATGCCCCAGTACCACATGTATACACATACAGGAGCGGTGGAAAGGAAGAAAGAAATAAAAGAAAGTCCAGTTTTTAAAAAAAATTGGAAAGCAGGGCAAATAAACAGGAAATGGTTGTGACCCATACATGGGTAGGATTGAGGAGGAAACTGTCTGTGAGAGGAACTAGATGTCACCAAAGAACTAAAAGAAATAATTTTTAAAGAAGAAAGTAGGGTATGGTGATGTCCTATTAGACATTATCAGTACCAATAAAGGAATGGAAATTATTAATATTTTATTTAAAAAATCATATGGAAGTTCTAGATTTGAAAAGTACAATAAACGAAATGAACAACAACTTGAGGAACTCACCAGTAGATTGGACTGGCAGAAGAGTGAGCAAATTTGAATATAGATGGATAGGGATTATTTGATCTCAAGACCAGACAATGCCAGGCATAATGGTACATGCCTGTAATTCTAGCTACTTGGGAGCCTGAGGCAAGGGGATCAAAAGTTCAAGGCTAGCTGGGCTCAGTAATGTATGCCTGTAATACCAGCAGCTCAGGAGGTTGAGACAGGACGATCATGAGTTCAAAGCCAGCCTCAGAAAAAGTGAGGTGCTAAGCAACTCAGTGAGACCCTGTCTCTAAATAAAATACAAAATAGGGCTGGGGATGTGGCTCAGTGGTCAACTGCCCCTGAGTTCAATCCCTGGTACCTCTCCAAAAGTTCAAGGCCAGCCCAAGGAATTTAACAAGACCCTGGACCCTGTCTTAAAATTAAAAAAAAAAAAAAAAAAAAAAAAAAGGTCTGGGGATGTAGCTCAGGGGTAGAGCACACCTGTTTTCAATTCTCAGTACAAACAAGCAAACAGCCCAGAGAAATAATGAAGAAATATGGGGAAAAGTCTCAAAAACATGTGGGACACTATTAAGCACATCAACATATGCAGACTGGGAGTACCAGCAATGATTGGATGGAGGGATAAATTTGATGAAATAATGGATGAAGACTTCTGAAATTTTATAAAATACATTAGTCAACATGTCCAAAAACAACAAACTTCAAGTACAATAAATACAAACAAATTCATATATTCAGATACATCAAGAACTTCAAGTATAAATAACAGAGTCCCATATCCAGATACACTAAAGAAAAATATTGAAAGAGAAAAAAGAAAATCTCAAAAGCAACAAGATAGAACAATAAAACAAACAAAAAATCCAGCCAATGAAAAATGAACTCAAATAAGATTAACACCTGACTTCTCAACAGAGACAATGGATTCCAGGAGGCAATGGGATGATTTCTTCAAAATGCTCAAAAGAAAAATAAGTCAATTAATAATCTCATATTCAGTAAAATTATCATTCAAAACTAAATATAAAATAAAAACTTTCTAAGATAAACAAAATCTGAAATGCTCTTTTATTGGGAGGAAGATTTCTAGCAGAGATATAGTGATAGAGTTTGTTGAAAATATAAGATCAAACCAAACCTGAGCAGAATGACTTGGTGAATAAAAATCCTTTAAAGTTCCTTGCAAAACAAAGCTCCATTAGAGGAAGCTACACATTTCAAGATTTTAAAATAAGATTTTAACCTAGAAAGAAATTATTAAAGTGGTTTGATTTTCATAGCAAGGTTCTAATTACTGATATAAATGAAGTGCATTGCAAATGTTACCAGATATTTTTGGCAAGAAAAGCCATCCATTTACATTCCCATAGATTTATCTTATTAGTGACATGTGTGGCTAGATTTTCCTCTTCTTCCCTTCTCTTCTGAGCTTACTGCTAGTCAGGGTACACTAGATAGAAATTCATTTGTGAAAAAGAATATGGATGGAGATGAGCTTTACTAGAGATGTGGCCTAGTGATTTGCTTTTTGGTGCACTGATTTGTAAAAGGGAGTGATCTGCAGAGTGCTTTTGATGAAAATAGTCCCTATCCCCTCTGTTTAGCTTCCAAAAATGCAACTGTCTGGTCTTTTAGTATGATTAAGTAAATCAATCCTTGAGGGAAGATGTGAAGGTAAATGAAGGCTAGTTACAGCTGAGAACAGTAATTCTATGAACAGATTTTCTGCACTCTGGTTTTGGGTTGAAAACTTTTCTCCACTCTTGAACTTTCCTTTCTGATGTTTTTTATATTCAACACCTCTGTTAGACTTATGTGATTATGACCACCACACTCATCCTGTGCCACCCACCTTCTTAGCCCTAGAAAGTCTGACTTTCCAGAGAGCATTGCCACAGGCAACTCATGTTTCCAATTTAAAGCTCCAATTCCAATTGAATTGTACAGACAGCTTTTTGTCCATGGTTGTAGAATAAAAAAGTTATGGAACAATATTTATTTGGATGCAGAAAAAATAGATCTTTTAATGTTTCTTTGGAACCACTTAAATTTTTGCAAAAGAAAGAGAAAAGCATGCATGAGTTCTCTTTGTTTAATGCTTACCTCTTGTCTGAACAATTGATTCAATGAAAATATAAAAAGTGAGTTAAAGGACTTCATTGTTAAAACTAAGAATTTGCCCTTGTAAGAGAAAATGAGTTATTTTTAATCTCCAATTAAATGCTTTGTGTATAGCAATTAAATACCCATGTCAGCTAAACTCTGCCCCAAAATGCCCTAGATTTCTGGATCCCTGGAGGTCTTTTTTTTTTTTTTTTTTTTAATGGTTATTATTATTGCCTATTTGTTTTTAGGGTCATTTTGTTATTTTCTTTTAGCTAGGGAAGTTTTTGTGAGTTTTCTTCATAATGAAACAATTTAACCTTGGGATACTAGACTTGTAATTTTTATTATGCAACTGGAATTAGTCATATACCTTTTCTCCATTTTTATAGTGTAATTTTTAAAGGTTCTGGCTTAAAATTTGCCAGTTGGGTAGGAGAGGTGATAAAAATCTCTTTGAGGAAATAATTCTTCAACAATAGGCTGCCCAGGGTACCTACTCACCCCACATGCCTGCCACCTCCACTTGGGTCACTAATTGTTTGGTGATGAAGACCCCACAGTTAGTTAAGCCAAATGGTGCGAAGCATCCGCCATCATTTTCCATATCTCATTTCTTCTTCCTCCTCTCCTTCTTTCCTCTTCTCTCTTCCTTTCTTCTTTTTCTGCCTGTCCTTGTCCCTTTTCATGCCCACCCATCTTTTTTTTTCTTCCTTTCCTTTGCCACTCTGGCCTGGGTTGGCATGCTTCAATGACTCTGCTGATTTCCACTATCAAACTGTTTTTTAGCAGGATCCTCCTGGTTCACACTAGGGTCATTGAACATTTAATAGAAGCAAAGGAGTGAAAGAATCCCAGAGGAGGAAGGGCTGTGCCTGGGTCTGTATTCCAAACTCCCCTTTGGCTAACTTCCATTTCTTTTGAACTGCCACCTGCTATTTCTAGGCTGGGTGGGTCTTCTGGACTCTCAGTATCAGAGTTAGTGAAACTATGTCTAGTACTTGAAAAATGCCTAGAGGATATTGTATATTTACCCACAATAAAACCTGAACAGATCAAGAAGAATAATGGAAAGATTCTTTTTTGTAGTTGGAGGAGGATAGGAGATGGAAGGTGGGGGCGATTATGCCCCATCACATCATTGTGAAGACTGTATCCCATACTATGAAGTTCTGATTGTCTGTTGTCTATGGAATAGAGGGAGCATACAGGAGAGAGGGTGAGCCCAACCAGTATTGAGTTAGTAGTGATGAGACTTAGGCAATTTGCCTAACATCTCAGAACCCCAGTTTACTTATCTTTAAAAGCGGGCTAATAATTTCTGTTTTACAGGCCATTTGAAGATTCAAGCTAATGTCTGCTAATCATTCATTAGTATAATATCTACAGTAGTAAATACTTATTTTTTTAACAAATGTAATTTATTTGTAGAGAAAAATATTTCAAAGCATGTAACCCTTGGGGAAAAAGTGAATCTGACCATTGAGAGAAGAGGAACTTGGGATGGGAAGAGAATGACATGGAGTGTCTTGGGACGATAAAGGAGGTGGAAAAGATGAGATAAATGGGAGGATTATCAGAGCTTAGTTTTCACCACTTGAAAGGGAGACAATAGCATTTGTTTTCCTCCTTAAGAGAAAAGTACTGTCCTCTTCTCCCATCTCAGTCCCATGGGGACTCTTCTAAGAAATGAGACTTTCTCTTAGGTCTCTTACTTGTTCCCTCCATCTAGGCTCTGCCTCCAAATTCCTCCCTTTCTCTAGGCACTCTTGAGACAGAGAGATCACTTGCAACCTTTCCATTATTGGGCTCAGGTAGACCTCTATCAGGCAGAAGCTATCTGACATTTTCTAGATGTCCTAGGCTGCTGCTGAACTTTATTACAAAGGTAGTCTATAGAATCTGGCTTTTAAGCTTAGTGTTCTACTGGGCAGGTCAGATGAATTTGGAGAACATATTATGTTTTAAACTGAATTTATCCTTTATTATATTAAAGGCTGTAACAAGTTATTTTTTTAAATGTTTTCCATCAGCACTTTTTTATTTATTGTCCTTAACACCCTGAGGCTACTTGAAGAAGGATTTAAATTTCAAAGTCTTGTAAGTAAACAAAAAGTTTCTCAACAACATCTTCAGGCAAGCACCCAAAGACCTCATTTTTGACACCGTGTTTTGGTCCCCCATAATTGTCCAATAGTTCTGTGCCTAACCACAATGTTTCAAAAATCATTTAAAAAATACTTCTAGACACAAAGTAGCCTACCAATTTACTTGTTCTTCTTCTGAATCACCATGTTTAGCAAAAAACAAAACACAAACAAACAGGTTTAAATGTGGAATTATTTGACTGAACTCTAAACATATTAAATGGAGGAGGTTGTGTTGGGGATTGATATGATGACTAATTTGGAGATGGTTATTCACTATTCTCCCAAGAGTATAAAAATATCCAGAGGGATGGATAGAGAAGTAGAGGCTAGCACGCATGGCCTCAGCTCTGTGGGGATTTCAAAGGCTTTAAAATTCACTCCAGAATCCACTAAATGCAGCATTCCCCGATGTTGAACTTGGGCTGATATCTTCTTTTATCTCTATCATCTGAGGCTACCCACTGAGACTCCAAAAATTTATCATCTCTTTTCCTGCTTGTGACCAAGAGGAAAGTTAGGAAGCAGGGTCAATAGGTAGGGACAGGGTCACTGTTATAACAAATGACCTCAAAATTTCAATGGTTTGATCCAACCATTGAAAATGTACTGCTCTTGTTGCAGTCCAATACACATGGGTAGGAGTAGAGAAGTAGGGAACACATGATTGACTCTGTCCTGTAATTCAGGGGCATAGGCTTCTTCCTTCTTGTGGTCATCTTCCCAAAGGTTCTCAGAGTCCTCCCTCTTCAGCCCGTGGGACAGAGAACCTGCAGAGAATTGCAGAGGAGACTTTATAAGGTTGACTAAAACTCAGCTAATGACCTGCCCAATTTCCAGAGAGGCTGGGAAATATGGGCTAGCTGAGTACTCAGTGCTGAGCAGTTTCTTCCATAAGGGAACACAGAGGGCTCTTCAGGGCATGCAGATAGTTCTGTTCTTGTGTATCATCCAAGGTGTGCAAAATAAATGTGCTCTCCTATTTCAGTTCACTTAATGACAAAACCTATGTTTAATCTTTTGGGCAGTTTCTGGAAAAATTCCATCTGCCAACAGAAGCACCAATATCATTACCACAAATAAGTCCAAACTGGAACTTACTTGTTCAGTGCAGAGATGCTGATTATAAACTACCTCTGCACTTGCACATTGCCTTTCTCTCTCTCTCTCTCTCTCTCTCTCTCTCTTCGTCCCCCACCTCCATCCCTCTCTCTCTCTCCCCCGCCCCTCTTCTCCCATCTTTTTGTGGTGCTGGGGTCTAAATCCAGGACCCCACACATGCTAAGCAAGTTCTCTACCATTGAACTACAACCCTACTCCTTTTAAATTTTACTTAGGGACAGGGTCCCACTAAGTTACCCAGTCTGGCCTCGACTTGCAATCCTGTCCCAGGCTCTAGAGTAGCTGGAATTACAGGCCTGCACCACCACACCTGGCTCACATTACCTTTGTCATCAATAGATTGTTCCCATGATGAAGCTGGCAAGTCGTCTCCGTGTGGACTATCTGAACCAAACCTTGCACAAAGAGGAGAATCAATGCATCACAAATATTAAAAGGACTGTCTTCAGATCCTTCTTAATCAAGTAGGGTTGTTATGTCCAGATACTATAAACTGGTGGTTTATAAACAACAGAAATTTGTATCTCACAGTTCTAGAGACTAAAAAGTCCAAGATCAACTGCACCCAGAGTTTCAGAGTCTGGTGAGGGCCTGCTTTCAGGTCTGTCGGAGAAGTCTTCTTGCCATGTCCTCACAGGGCCACAGGAGTTAAGGAATCTCTCTGGGGTCATTAATGAGGGGTTTGGCCTCACGACCTAACCATCTTCCAAAGTTCCCAGCTCCAAATGCCACCATCTCAGGAGGTAGGTGCTATATAAGAAACTTGGGAAGACAGAACAGCCAGTCCACTGCAATACCTCTTCAAAAATATTTAGAATGTTTTTGTCTTTTCTCAATCCACGTGCTTTTCACAGTTGTCATGACTCCATTATTGTCTGTATCCTTTCTTCCTGTTTCTCTCATTAACCAATTTACAAAGGCTGTTTCATGGTCCTGCTGTTTTAGAGGCATCCATTTGTCCTCGTTTACTCACAGGCTAGGATTCCCTTGGAGATTTTAGCTTCCTCAGATAATGTTTGTTCATTTTCTTACATAAGGTGGATAATGACATGGACCGTACGAGGTAATGGTGGCAAGGTCCTGATGTGCACTCTGAGTTGTTTTTCCAGTGATTCTGGTAATTTTTTTTCCTGATCCATCCACGTTTTCCTTTTATAATCCAAGTTATGTACCTATATGACTCCTGGGGTTAATAGTACAATCTTCATTCATGGCTTCATTCATTTCTTTATGTATCCATTCATTCCAAAATACTTGTCAAGTACCTACCATGTCCTGGACGGTTTGCTAGGTGCTGGAGTCAGAGCACAGAATAATAGATATTAGGTCCCTACTCTAAAGACAGATTCCTTTTTTTGTGGGAGGGGGAGATACCAGGATTGAACCCAGGGGCACTTAGCCATTGAGCCACATCCCCAACCCTTTTAATATTTTATTTAGAAACAGGGTCTTGCTGAGTTGTGTAGAGCCTCAATAAGGTGCTAAGACTGGCTTTGAACTCACAATCCTCTTGTCTCAGCCTTTGGAGTTGCCCTACCACACCTGGCCACACGATGAATGTTCTAATGGAGAAAGGTGTGAAGTCCAGCAGACAAGGAAAAGGAGGACCTACGAAGGTCAGGGAAGACTTTACAAAGGAGACACTTGAACTAAGGTTTGAAAGGTAGATAAGCATTTGCCAGGGGGACAAGTGGAAGAAGGGCAATGGATCCTAGTTGACCACAAAGACTTGGGCTATTCTTCTATAGTGACATGGGAAATGGCCTAACTGACTTCCAATCCCCCACAGTTAGGTAGGATCAGAAAAAACAGTTGTCATTAAAGGAATGTGGGCAGAAGTCATTTGCCTCATCTCTGGGACAGGTGAAGAAGGAGGTGTAACTTAATTTTCTTCTCTTTCCCAGCTGCCAACTCTGGAAGAAAAGGACTCTGAACCTCAGAGGATGGCAGAGCTGAAAACAGAGGGACCTGAGAGAAAGTCTGGCTCGTTACATGGCTGAGAAAGAGCTTTCTATTGTGTTAACCTACCAGTATTTTATAGTTTTGTTACAGCAGCAAGCTCTATCCTAGTTAATATACAAAGTTCAAGAAAACTGTGCAAACACAGATGTGAGTGTCTAATACAGAATGCAAATATCAATAAATATTTGATAATGCAATAAGAACATTATGGGGAAGTTCAAGTGTTCTCTTATTGCTAGAATATAAAATACATGACTGGGAAGGGTGACTGGATAGATAAGCATGGGCCAGTCATGATGAACTTTGAATGCCACACTGGAGAACTTTGGCTTAATCTCATGCAGAAAAGGAAGCCAATGGAGAATAACAAGAGGAGGAGCACGATCACTGGAAAAGCATTGACACTCAAGAACCGGCTTTAATTTTCTTCAAATGTAAGATGCTAATCCATTGATGAAAGGACTTTAGATAAAGGATTAGACACAAAGGGATTTAGAACCAGAAGGTATCATAGTCTGGTTCAATCTCACTTAACGAATGAGGAAAGTGATGCCCAGAGAAGTCAAGTGTCTTTGCCAAGATCACCCAGCTAAAAACTTGGCAGAGCTGGGGACTGGAAGGCTAGTCTCTTGTCGCCAGCCCTACAGCCTTGCTCTTTCTACTGTACCACAGTGCTTCAAAGCAGTTGAGACCAGCTGGTGTGCCTGTTTTCAGTTGCCTAATGAAGACATTAGGGATTTGGAGGCAGAGTATTTTCCATGGATGGCCATCTTTTCTGTAATTCCTCATCTGGCTTGAACCACTCTTCTGGAAAAGGTCCATTTTTTTCAGCATCAAATTTCCCTGGAGGACAATGAGGAATGTGCTTATTGGCCTGTGGGGTGCCCTTGTACTTTTTGAGTTTTTGTTGAGAAGAAAGTAGCAGTGGCTTGAGCTCC
This sequence comes from Sciurus vulgaris, assembly GCF_902686455.1. Taxonomy (NCBI): domain Eukaryota; kingdom Metazoa; phylum Chordata; class Mammalia; order Rodentia; family Sciuridae; genus Sciurus; species Sciurus vulgaris. The sequence continues at coordinate 23,276,343 of NC_136468.1, read as the reverse complement.
TGTAAACACTGCCTGGTCCCTTGGCTTCTGGGGAGTTTGCTGGCTCGCTAAGAGTGGCTGTGGTTCCGCTGGCCAGCTGACTGTCCTTCAGGGGGCAGATCCAAACATCTTCTTCAGCTTGTCTGCTTAAAGGGTCAGCCACCTATAGCTAACATTTTAACATTGCTTTCTGTTCATCAATTCACTATTTCTGGTTTTTGTACATTGTCAAGCTGATCCATTATTCATTAAAATGACTGCTCCATATGCTACCCGAGGCAAGAGGACGTACATTTGTTATTTAATGAGAAGTAAGAGTGAAGGGCAACGGTGCTGAGGCCAGTCTCAGAGAAACGCGACATGTGGTCTGACTTAAGTAGGGCTGGGTATTACTGAGTTATTTTATGTCTAGGGAAGCCACAGCTTAAGTTGTGGGGGAGGGGAGGCCATTTGTTCAAAAGTCTCCAAGAAATCCAGGGGAAGATTGATTTCTAGAGGTTTTTTGCTAATCACTTTGCTCCTTGCCTTTTGGTTGTGTGATCTTTGCTTCCTCTGGATGTTGTGTTGGTGATTAACGGAGGTATTAATCATAATGAGGTATTAATGAAGATTGCTCTCCCAGTCTCCGAGAATTAGTACCCAGGACAAGCTCTTGAGAAAGGAGCTTGGGCTTTGAAATTAGAGAGATGTCTACCAATTACTAACTGGGAGAACTGGGCCAAGTTGCTGAACTTATTTGAGTCTTAGTTTCCTTATATGTAGTATGGGAAAATAACAGGATGATGTGGGGATTAAATTAAATAACATGTAAAGCTCCTTTCTTAATGCTGGAAACAGAGGTGGCTCTTACATTATTTCCTTTTTTCTTTCTTTCTTTCTTTCTTTTTTTTTTTTTTTTTTGGTACTGGAGATTGAACCAAGGGATGCTTCACCACTGAGCTATAACCCCAGCCCTTTTTATTTTTTATTTTGAGACAGGGTCTTTCTAAGTTGTTGAAGCTGGACTGGAACTTGCAATTCTCCTGTCTCAGCCTCCCGAGTTGCTGGGATTATAGGACTGTGACACCGTACCTGGTTACGTATTTCCTTTTTGAGTGCCTAAAGAGATCTCATTAATAGCCTTCCTTTACCCACTTCCCATCTCTGACTGTGGTCAAGAGGAGAGATCAAACGGTGAGCAGATGGAGAGGAGACTCTTACCTTAGGTGATATGATCAGGTTGCTATAATAAGGAACCAAAAACTGGTGGCTTATCAACAACAGACACGTATTTCTCACAGTTCTAGAGGCTGGAAGTCCAAGATGGGAACCAGCATGGTCAGGTTCTGGTAAGGGCCTAGACACCAACTGTTAATTTCTCACTATATCTTTGCCTGGCAGAAAAAGAGTGAGAGAACTCTGGGGTCCCTTTCATAAAGACATTAATCCCACTCATGAGGGTTTCACCCTCATGACCTAATCACGTCCCTAAGTCCCCACCTCCAAATACCATCATCTTGTTGGGGGTAGGCATATCAACATGTAAATTTTGGGAGAGTTGTCATTAGTCCCTAATAACCTCAATTATTTCTAAAGCCTGTTCATTGTGAGAACTAATAGGACTGCTAATTGATTTCCATTATTAGGCTTCACAATTCACTCTATCACAGGTAACATTTTATCAGGACAGGCTTATGTTCATTGGGGTGGTGGTGCGGTTAGGAATGGGACCCTGCTCCTCTACAGAAGCAGAGCCAGGTGGTATCCTCACTGTGGGCAATGGATGCCTATGAGGAAGAAAAAGGGACTAGGCTGAGCATACCCTCTGTATTATTTGCAAACTCACCAATCAAATTTAGGGATTCCTCTAAGGAAGAGGAACAAGAAGAGGAGTAGAGGGAACTAGGAGTGCCAAACCAATATTTCCCTTTTTCCTTCCCTTCATCTTCATTTGATGCCTGTTACTTTCCAGCCATTTCTGCTCATGGTGGGCACTGGTGTCTGGGTGGCATTGAAGGCAGCCTCAGAGTGCAAAAGATTGGGAGCCAAGTATGGCAGAAGGGAGGAAAGGTTGGGTCAGATCTTTGGTTGAGAAAGGAGTGGACACTTGAATCCAAAAAGAAAAGTCCAAGTTCAGAGTCAGGGGTTAGAGATCTGAAGTAGGGTCAGTGTTCTAGACAGGAGTTGGAATTTCCAGGCATGGGGGAGCGTCCTAGAACCAAATCCCAAGAGGACAGGTTGGCAACAGGCTCTCAGTGGTGTTCAGATCTAACCATGAGCCCCAGAGCTGCCTCTCCTGAGATGACTCTCAGTTCTGGCATTGGGTTATATACTCTCAGCTTCCATTTTTTAAAATATTTTTTTAGTTGTTAATGGGCTTTATTTTATTTATTTATATACAGTGCTGAGAATAGAACCCAGTGCCTCATACATGATGGCAAGCACTCTACTACTGAGCCATGACCCCAGTCCTCTGCTCCCATTTTTGATCTTTAAAATATAAACATATTTTGTGATTATAAAAATAATAATGCTCAATATGAAAAATTAATAAATACAAAAAGGTATTAAGAGGAAAGCAAAACTAACCCATAGTCTCATCATAAGGAAAAACTGATATTAACTCTGTATATTTAAAAAGCTTTCTCCTATGCAGATTATTATGCAGATTCTGTAATAATAAGGTGATTCTGTCTATACATCTTAATTTTGCATGTTGAATTTTTAAATTACAATATAATCATCCCTCTATGTTATTAAGAAATCTCAGTAATTAAATATCATTTAAAATGACATTTTCCCTGGTTTTAAGCACATCTGGACCAATCTCTACCAATTTATGAAAATCCTGAGGCTCTGGGGAAACCTTCTTCTAAGTGTTCACCTTATTGCAGATTAGTGAACAGGGCGTTCCCCAGGTCCCCCAAGTGCCTGTGCATGGTGACCACTGCACAGGACTTGAACTTCTTGAGATTTCTCATGTTTCTAACCATTGTTGACAGAGGGGATCAAAAGGTGCCACCCATCACCACTACTGCAGAAGCAACAATTCAAAGCATAGACCTTTTAAAATATGTCATGTCATTGTTACATACTCCAGAGAAGCACTGTATTAGTTTGCTATGGTCTCCCACCATAGACTGGGTGGTTTAAAAAACAGACATTTATTTCTCACAGTTCTGGAAGCTGGAAGTCCAAGAACAAAATGTCAACAACTTTGGTTTCTTCTGTTGGCTTCTTTCCTTGGACTGCACGTGGTGGCCTTTTGCTGTGTCCTTACATGGTTTTTCCTGAGTGTGCACAGCCCTGCTGTCTCCCTGTGGGTCCATATTTCCTCTTGTTATAAGGACAACAGCCATGTTGGGTAAGGGCACACCCTAAAGGCCTCATTTTCAATTAATTTCCTCTTTAAAGATCTTATCTACAAATATGATTACATTTCGAGGTACCAGGACCTCAATAAGCTTTAGGTTGGAAGATGGCACCATTTAGCTCACAACAACCACACATCCTTAAAAAAACCATAAGTAGTTGAAATTTGGGGCTTGAAATTTGGGGAAAAACCCACATTGACAACCTAGTAAACAAATTTTTCATGCCCTAGAAATACAGTGAGATGACTACTGTAATTCACAGCTATCAAGCGTCAGGAATATGCTCTTTCCCAGCATCCAAAAAGTCATCAATTGCACAAAGCACCAATATCTTGAAAGACAGGATACCTCAGTCCCCAGAGAAGTTAGTGGAATTGTCCTGTGACTAGAGAGACCAGGAGGGCTAGGAAGGATCTGCAGAGGTCTGAGAGAGTCATCATGTAAACCACATTCTCTAGAAAACTGGACTTCTCAAAGGGCTTCTGCTCCTTTAGGTATACTTTTTACTTGTATTTTTCTTATCTTGGAACTCTAGAGTATATTGCATATATGGTAATTTAGTATATTGTATTTTAATCCCATTTCAGATGTGCTTATTATTTTCCTCCTTACCCAAAAGAGCATCATGGAAATTTAAAACAGAAACCCCCTTTGGGCATTTTTTTCCCCCAAATTCCAAAATGTGTGAAGACAACTTTTGGTAGGTTGTTACTCTTTACCAAACATTCCAGGTTTCTTCCCTCTGTTTTCTCTCCCTTTTGGAAGACTGTGCCTTCTTCCCTGGCTGCTTTGGTCAATGAAATGTGGGTAGAAGTGATGTGGGTCAGTCGAGGGTAGAGTTGGGTTCACCATCTTTCTTTTCCCTCTCCATAACAACCAGCGATGTTTCAGATAATGGCTGCTCCAGCAGTCTGGGCCTTGGAGTGAAGACAAGCTGGAACAGAGCCACAGCTGACTTACAGTGGACAAGTAGTATGAATGAGGCATATACTATTGTTGTAAGCTGCTGACATTTTGGGGTCATTTGTTCATGCAGCATAACCATAATTTTCATGATTGATATGCCACTGTAACATATCATCTCTTTCACAAAAGACATTAAAGCATAGTTTTCTATGACCTTGACTTTAAATGAGGGTTACTAAAAATGTGATAAAGCCTAGATATGGATGCTGTTCAGTAATAAAAGCCACTTTCTAGCTATGTAAAACCAGCCTTACTCCTTAGGCGGATCACATTTATGCTTCAATAACTTCATGACACGGATCTTTTAAGTCAACAAGAAAGAGTCAAAATTAAGCAGCTACTATATTTGTACTCAATAGACACTCACTACATTCAAGTTGAATGTATAATAAGTGGATAAAAAGTAGATTATGCTCAAAACATAGATCAACCCATTCTCTTCTTTTCTCTTCTCTTAGGACCATTTTTCTTTAGTCTTTCTTTTCTCCTTCCTTTTCCTTCTTTATTTTTAAAAAATTTTCCTTTTTTTTTATAATGCATGTGATCACAAGAATAATTACAGATATTGGCCTGGGATGGGTAGCTGAATGGTAGAGCACATCCTTAGTATGCACAAGGCCCTGGGTTTAAACCCCAGCACCACCACCACCACCACCAATAACAACAAAACTATAGCTATTATTCATTGAGTGAGTTTAAGGAGGAGCCAAATTCTAGGGTCCTTGAATACAAAGCTTGTCCAGTTTTGAAGGCGGGACCCAAACATTCCTTTTCCACTGACAATCCTTAGTCCAAGTGCTTATTATCCACATCTAGAGCATTTTAATTATAGACTAGTAGTGGTGGTAGAAATAGTAACAATAATTATTATTAACATTTATTGAGCATCTATAGTGAGCTATGTTTTTTGTATATGTTATTATTTAATCCTCATAAGAATGCGATGGGTTAAGTATAATTGTTATTATAATGCCATTTTGTAGCTAGAACATGAAGATTTAAGGAGATTAAGTGAAGCTTGGAGATTAACCACCATCCATTCATTCAACATCTAATACAATTATTGGATTCTGTGCAACAGACTATTTTAGACGTAAGTATAGAATTTTTAGACGTAAGTATAGATTAGGTCCCTATTCTCATGGAGCTCATCTACTGGGAGAGACAGATGAGAAACTATTGGACTAAGAACTAAAATGCTTTCAGATAGTGATTAACACTATAAAAAATAAAATAAGATAATTAATAGTGATTGACAGAGGTGAGGGAGATTGAAAACACTGGAGGAGGGATTCTGAAGACCTAAATGATGAGAAGCCAATAGTGCAAAGACTTGGGGTAACAACAAAAACCAAGATCCAGAGTGGTGAATGAACTTGGTATGTTCAGAAATGTTAATTGAGCTAGAATTCAAAACTGGGTTATTTATGTTTTATTTCTTTTATAGCTTTATCAAGATATATTTTATATATAAAAATCTCCTATTTAAGGCATATGGTTCAATTTTGTTTTTACTATTTTCATAGAATTGTCACATCCCAACTAGCTGATTTTAGAATATTTTCAATATTCTGAAAAGAAACTTTGCATCCAGAAGCAACCATTCCTCATTCCAGCCTCCCTCCACCTAGGTGGAGGGAGGCTAATCTACTTTCTATATCAAGGCCCATTTAGGACATTAAAGTAGAATCATATGATATGTGGTCTTTTGTAACTAGCTTCTCTCCCTTAACATAATGTTTTCAAAGTGCATCCAATCATGGCCTGTATCCGATTATCATGTTTTTTTATGTGGATATACCACTTTTTGTTTATTTAGTCTTCTGTCAAGGGACATGGATTGCTTTCACTTTTTGTCCATTATAAATAATACTGCTATGGACATTCATGTATGAGTTTTTATATGGACATTCATATATGAGTTTTTATATGGACATTATGCTTTCATTTCTCTTGGTATGTGAATACCTATGAAGGAATTGCTGAGTTATTTGGTAACTATTTGGTTCAGCATTTTGAGAAACTGCCAAACTGTTTTCCAAAGTGGCTACACCATTTTATATACTCACTGGCAACATGAGGTTCTGATTTCTTTATATCCCCACTGACACTTGTTATTGTCTGTTTTTATTACGGTCCTTGTGGGTGTGAAATGCGTCTCGTTGTGATCTTGACTTGTATTTTCCTAATGACTAATGATGCTGAGCAGCTCTTCATGTGCACAGTGGTCCTTTGTATATATTCTTTAGAGGAATGTTCTTTGCCTGTGTTTTAATTGGATTATTCATATATGATTAAGTTGTGATAGGATTTCATGTACTCTGGATATAAGGTCCTTGTCAGGTGGACGATCTGTAAAGATAGTCTCCCATTCCACAGGTGGTTGCCTTTCCACTTTCTTGATGGTGTCCTTCGAAGCACAGAGGCTTTTACTTTTGAAGTTCAATTTATTTATTTTAAATTTTTTGTCACTTCTGATTTTGATGAAACATCTAAGAAACCATCACCAAATTCAGGGTCATGAAAATGACCTGAATTTACTCCTATGTTTTCTTCTAGGATGTGTATGTATGTATGTATGTAGTATGTACTGGGGATTAGACCCAGAGTCTCACATGTGCTAAGCACATGTTCTATCACTGAGCTACAATCCAGCCCCAGTTGCATAATTTTTAATAATGATTTTTATTGATACATTATAATTAGGTAAAATAGTGGGATTCATTATACCATATTCATACAATCACCTAACATAATTTGATCAATCTCATTCCCTAGTACCTTCCCTCTCCCTCCCATCCTCCCTCCCCATCTACTTCTGTACTCTACTGATCTCCCTTCTATTGTTATTATTATTATTGTTATTTTAGTTAGTACATTATAATTATGTATATATATGCAGGACTCATTGTGGTAAGTTCATACATGGACATAGAAATATTTGGTAGATGTTGTTACCTCAGTACTTCCCTATGTCTTCCCCTTCTCTCTCCCTCTCTATTCCTTTATTCAACTCTATTGGACTCTGTCTCATCTTTTTGTGAGATCCCAGTTTTATAGTTTCAATTCAATTTATGGTTTCAATTTATAGGTCTACAATCCATTTTGAGTTAAACTTTTTTTTTTTTTTTGCATAGTGTTTGGAGGGTCCAGCTTCATTCTTTTACACAAATATCCAGTGGTCCCAGTACCTTTGTTGAAAAAAAATATTTCCTCATTAAATGGCACCCTTGCTAAAAATTAAGTTGAGTTGAATGCAGCAATGCATGCCTATAGATCCTGTCAATTCAGGAGACTGAGGCAGGAGAATCCCAAGTTCAACGTCATCCTGGGCAGCTTAGTGAAACCCTGCCTGAAAATAAAAAATAAAAGGGAGGTAACTAAGTGGTACAGCATCCCTGGGTTAAATCCCCAGTACAAGAAAAAAAATTTTTTTTGATTGACCATAAATGTGAGGGTTTATTTCTGAACTTTAAATTCTATTTCATTGATCTATATGTGTATCATTACACCTTATATCTGATTCCTGTAGTTTTTTTGGTACATTTTGAAATTGGGAACCACATGTTTTCCCATTTCATTCTTCATCTTCAGGGTGGTTGTACCTATTCTGGACAGTACTTCCATGTGAATTGTAGGATCAGATAGTTGATTTTTTTGCAAAAAAAAAAAAAAGTTGGGATTTTGATAGGAATTGCATTGTATTTCATTTTAGATTCTTCAATGCTAATCTACAGAAATACAATTGAGTCTTTTATATTGATCTTGTATCCTGTCATATTTACAAACTTTTTGATCTATTAGAATTATGATGCTTGACTGCTTTCTCTGTGTGAAGCATTGTGTTAGAAACCATAGAAAATAACAAGGTGAACAAGACAAGGTCTTGGTCCTGAAACTTATAGCCTAATTTGAGAAATAAGACATAGCCTCTTGAATAAACAATAGCCCATCTTAGCAATGTACAGGGAAGTACATAATAATTGCTAAATGAATGCTACAGATAATTAGAGTTCTGGCAAAGTTCAGGGGATGAGAGACAATTCAAGGCTGGAGAAGTCCAGGAGGAATAGAGTAGGAATATTTAAGCTAGGTTTGAAGGCTCACTATGGCCTGACTTCCCTTCCTTCTTTCTCCCTTTTCTCCTTTAATTTTCTTGCTTCTTTTTCTCCCTGGCCTCTGCCCAACTTCTTTGAAAACATTAGTAGAACATAACCATGGTTCGTTATCATTTCTCAAATCTGGCTGATCATCAGAATCTCTTGGCAAGCCTTTTAAAAATAGATTCCAGAACCTCACCTCAGAACTACTGTATCATATTCTCAGATGGTGCGGGCATGGACAACAGCATTAAGAATTATATCTGATTTTCACTTCGGGAATTTCTGGATTATAATAATTATCTCCCCAGGTGGACCAATTCCTATCTTCAACCCATTGCACCTCTGACTATTGGGGATACTCACAAATCTAGGACATCACAAGGGAACCTGGGTAAGAGATTGTTTAAGTGGACCTTTACAACAGCTCCCGACTAATGAAAGACATCTCAACGAGCACATGTTACTAAAAGGGCTCACTAGCATCCTTTATGTTTATGAGGATGGCTGATTATACAGAACAAACTTATTTTCCAAAATTGAGAATCCTAAGAACTTTAAGAGATCCTTCTGCAATGCATGTCCATGACCTTCAGAGTCACATATCCATTATCCGGATTTAATAAATACTGTTTACCATATTTTAAAAAATATTTTAAAATAAAACATTTTAGTTGCAAGAGAAGGCCCTTCCATCTCATATATCCCCAGAGATAACTAATTTCTTTTAAAGATGGTAAGAATCCTGTCCACATGTATTTATATTTTACCACATGATATATAAAATTTGAGAGTTTAAACATGTATACAAATAGTATCCACATTTTTCTGCAGCATATTTCTTCAACACCATTTTGAGATTTATCCATGTGATACAGAGTTAATCCAGTCTTTATAATGCAGTAATATTATACTATAAAGTACTGTAATATATTATCCCACCATGTGTTTATATGTTTAATTTTTTATTTGTTTTTATGTACTGAGAATTCAACCCAGAGGAGCTCTACCACTGAGCTCTATCTCCAGTACTTTTTATTTATTTTTAAATTTTGAAATAGGGTTTTGCTAAGTTGCTGAGGCTGGCCTCAAACTTGAGACCTTCTAGCCTCAGCCTCCTGAGTTGCTGGAATTACAGGAATGAGCCACTGCATCCAGCTGTCTAAATATTTTAGACTCTATTCTCTTATAAGTGGATAATTGCTGCCTAGTTTTTGCTATTTCAAATCATGTTGCAATGCATGTCCTTGTATGTCTCCTTGGACACATATGTGAGAATTCTTCTGAGAATACATCTAGAATGGAAATTGCTAGTGAATAGGATATGCATATTCTCACCTTTACTGGATAGCTTTCCAGGTTACTCTCTGAAGTAGTTGAACCAATTGTTATGTTTACTAGAGATACGTGATAATTTCTCCTGCCCCACATTCTATCCAATACTGCCAAGTTAAAAACCAGTACACATATCTGGGTCCTATTTTAGTAGATTCTAATAGGGTAGCACTGGAGTGTGGTTTGAAACTGGCTACTGCTTCAAAGGATTATTGTTTATGAGGATGTCTGATTATGTAGAACAAACTTTTATTTCCAAATAAAATAAATTCTGAAGGACATTGTTCAGAGCCCCTCTGCTCCATGTATATGTGTATACAGTCTAATATGTTAATAGGCCTGTGGAGACTCCAGCACTTTGTTTGTTGCATTTAGAGCTTTAAGGAAAGAAGGGTGGAAAAGCACTACTGCCTAACATACTTTGCTGATGAATTACTTAATCAATCAATTCATGTATTTTTGCTCAACTAGGAATTAAACCCAGGCCCTCATGCATGCTAGGCAAGTGCTCTACCACTGGGTTATATATATCTCCAGTCCTTTATTTTGAGACAGTGTCTCACTAGATTACCCAGACTAGCCTTGAACTTTCGGTCCTCCTACCTTGGCCTCCTGAGTAACTGGGATTACTGATGCGCGCCACTGTGCTTGCTGCAGACGCACTTTAATACAACAGCAACGTGATTTATCAGGCCACTGGGTGGTACTTAATCTAAAGTCCTACCTCTGCCAGCCAGGCCGATGGGAGGTGGGCCCTTTCTGGAGCTGACTTGCCTCTTGGCAGGCATACGGGTGGGCGTCAGTTGTCAGGGCTTGCATACGGGCGATCGCTTAGGGCAGGATGCATGTCCGCGATGTCTGCCAGCCCGCTGGGTGGTGTCACTGTGTGGAGCATTTGTGGCTTTTTCAAAGCCCTGAGGAATCTGAGAAGCAAGTGAGGGGAATGATGCATGAAAACAAAAGGCAGTGGAAAGAGTGACCAGTCAGCAGGCTCCAGCAGGCTAGAACGCTCTGTCCTTGTTATTACTGCTTCATGAAAATGCCGCTGGCTTCCTGGCAGGGTCTGGAAGGTAGAGGCTTCCTGAGAAAACAAGAACAAGGGATGAGGACTCTGAGGCTGGGGAATCAAAAAGCTTCCCCATTTTCTAGTGGCAGCAACAGGGTGAAGATAGGGAACCCTGTGCCCCTTGATGGAGTCTGGCCAGTCTTTTCCTCTCTCCTGGCTGCTTTCCCAAGAGGTTTTCCTCCCACTCGCAAGCTCTGGTCTCAGAGGCCTGGCAGGGCTGGCCTGGGAGAGAAGCTGGGCGGTGCCTGGGACAGATCTGTTCCCCATGGAGGGATCTGAAGGTCAGCCTAGGGGAGGAAAAAGGGCTTCGGCCATGATTCCCTTTCAAGGAGTGTTTGTCCTAAAGAAGTGCCAACTCGTTGTGGGCAGTGGGACGGGGGCGTTCTCAGTCCTTGCCTACTTTCCCCTGGGCTCTAAATACCCTGCTACCACATACTCTCCCACGACAGTCTAATTCAGTTTTCAGAAATAAGGTGGACACCCAGGAAAGGTATGTTTCCATTTAAATTCACTCTTGGATGGATATTTGGACTTGCCAGGAGTCAACCTCTACTTTCCCTCCAGATAATCTCCTTCCTTTGATATATAAAATACCTGGATGCAAAATGGGGAGGGCATTCTCTTCTCTTAAAAGAGCTAGGAGGATAATGAATAAAAATAGGCCTTTGTGGATACAATGGGACTGAGCAGGGTGTGGTTGGCTTGGCAACTGCTCAGGCAAAGTTATTTCTCTTGGTCCTGGAATGCTCTTGACTTCGCCTCTGCTTGATGAAGTCCTAAAAAACCAGCTTGAATGTGAGTTTTTGGGGAATGGAACTCCCATCACTGGGGTTAATCACTGCCTTCTTTCTGGTCCCATAGCATTCTGCCCTTACAAAAAGCATTCACCCATATGTGTGACTTGGGATTGTGCTTTATTCTTTGTGTGTGCTTCCGTGGCTTCTATGGACTATGTTTGATAAATATAGTTGATAGTTCGTTGATAAATATTTATTGAATAAATCAAAGTTCCTGAGTAAACACGGATCTTCGGCTCTTATATTTTCTTAATTATCCCCTGCCTGTTCCTTCTTGGGCTGAACTGCAAGCAGCTGCAGCTCTGCATGGACTAGAGGCTCTTTAAAACGAAGTGTAATTTTTGTCCCTAAGGAGTTGCTGCAGCAGGAATGGGTGTTTCAGACATATCATTCTGTTACAGGTACAGAAACTGTTTCCAGGAAACACTACCATCATTATCTCTGAAAGCCAAGTCAGTGGAAATTGTTATTTTCAATTTACAGATAGATAAATGGAAGCTTTCTTTTTCATTTACCAATTACGGCATGTCCACTCTGTTCAAAGTACTGTGCGAGGAGTTTTATGGGCTCCAAAGAGAACCTGGAGAGACAGGGCTCTTGTTGTAAAGGAGAATGTCATAATCTTACTTGGATGAATAGATATTTGTATGCAAAATTAACTGTCATTTAGGAGCATGTAATCTGGAACATATGAGTGGTCCCAAAACAAATACCAAAGGGAATATAAAAGGTAGGAGCAAGAATGTCCGGCTAACATGATCAAGGATATATGTGATCATGTCATTGAAATGAATAGATTTTGGCTGGTCATTGTACATTTGGCCCTGTGTTGGTTTCCTGAGACCACCGTAACAAATTATTTTAAACTGGGTGGCTTAAAACAATAGTATTTTATTGTCTCACAGTTCTGGAGGCCAGAAGTCTGAAATCAAGGTTTTTGGCAGGGCCCATGGCTCCTGAAGGCTCCAGGGGAGAATCTGTTCCTTGCTTCTTCCAGTTGCTATTGGCCCACAGCTACCCTTGGCTTGTGGCCACCTCACTCTGTGGTTGTCTGGCCTCCTTCTCTCCTCTCTTAAAATTCCCTCTGCTTCTCTTTTAACGGATGTGTGTGACTACATTTAGGGCCTACCCCAATAATCTAGGATATGCTCCTTCTCTCAAGATTCCTAACTTAATTACACCTTTCGTCATATAAGGTCATATCTTTAGGTTCTGGAGATTAAGCTTTTTGGAGGTAGGAGGGCAACCACTACAGACTTTCTCTGCTCTGTGTCCACATCATGTCGCCTGGCTTCTGCTGCCCTCTGGTTTACTATTGGGTTTGCCAGTGGGAAGCATTGGCAAGTAGCAAAGGATAGGAGGAAAAAGGAGTTGAGACATTTCTTCTCTTGTTGCTTCAGCACAATGGTTTTGGCAGTACATATGGGTCTCCAGAATTCCAGGTCTTTTCCGACTTTGATCAAACAATTTCCTTCCTTTTCTCTTCAGCCCTGGGCTTCCACCATTGCTAGTCCTTGGGAACCCAAATATCCTCTTAAATATGCTTAGTCTCTGCAAATATGTCTTCATCAAATTCAGTCGATTGTGCTCTCAGATTTCAAGAGGCAACATTTAATTTTCAGAACAGAGGTACTCAGGTTATGTCCATCTAGTTTAAGTGATGACCACTGGAAGGTGATTGGCACTCACTAGAGTCATGGCAACTGGGCCATCCTGTGGGCCTTTGGCAGTAAATATCTCTTGCTGAACTGTAATTATCTACTGCTGCTGCTCTTGTTCCTTGGTACTTGCTATTCCTTTCTCTGTCTCACAGCTTCTACTGCCTCGTGGTGTCTGCTGCCACCTGACTTCAGCTTTCTTTCCCTCCATGCATCTTCTAGCTTCTGCCCTCTGCTAACAGCTGACTCCCTCCAGTGTATTTCATATTCAACTTCCTGAAAGGATATGACTGACTTGTCTGTTCACCATCAAGTGTAGACTATTGGGCAGAGCTTTCCAGACACCATCTCATCAGCAGGGACTTGATGCCCTAGATGAGGTGCCCCTCCCAGCTTACGTGGCCTTTGTTCAGGATGGCAGAAAAAAATCACACACAATTCGGTGTCCTATTAGAAACCCGTAAAAGGGTTTAGGGGTGGGGCAGGCATTTTGACATTTGTGGGGAGAGGAGTGGGTTATCAAAATCCACAAGTATGTTTGTTGTCCAGCAGAGGTATGGTGGTCTCAGAAAAACACGGGACATACTTAAGGAAAAGTAAGATGCCTAGGTCAGCTGGTGGCATAAATCAAACAGAAACACAATAGCTGGTGTGAAGTGGCAGATGTAGGCTGCAACAGTATGCGGAGGGTCCTGAGTGCCTGGCTTTTGCTGTGGTCAGAGTCATCAAGATTAGTCTTAGAAGACACTTTAGGCATTATTCTAGGGCAGCGAGGGGTTACTAAAGGTTTTAGAACATGGGGGAGCAAGAATGTGAAGGCATAAAGACAAATCAGGAAGCAATTATAATGTCTAAGTGAGAATCATGGGGACCCAGACCAGGGCAGGCCTGGGAAGGAAGAGGAAAGCAGGTTCAAGACACTTAGAAAACAAGATGATTTGGGGGCTCAGAATCTTTTTAGAGCCAAGGACCCTTTTAATTACTTTTATTTTCTTCCAAAGAAGCTGCACTTTTTTTTGTTTTGAGGGGAAATATTCAAATTCCCCTCAAAATATGGACAATATTACTTTCAGGTATTCCTATCTTTTGGAACACATTCTTTTTTATATACTTTTATTTATTTTTATGTGGTGCTGAGGATTAAACCCAGTGCCTACATGTGCTAGGCAAGAGCTCTACCACTGAGCTACAAGACCAGCCCCTTGGAACACATTCTTAGGAGCTTGGCTTTGAGCCAAGATTTAGGAAGTGATGGTTCCATTGAGAGAAATGGAACCTGAACATTTTGCTGGTATTTTCTAGAAAAAACAGCACTCAAACCAAGAATTAATGTAAGGTTTTGTTTAGAAGACGTAAGCCCAGGGTGAGAGTGAGAGTAAAAGGGAAGAGAGGCAGAAGAAGATGGGAAGCGGCCACATGATGCTTGGGCCATCTGCAGAAGGCAGTAGGGACAACTGTGCCACCACATACAATATGGCCAGACAAGTGGCATGGCCAAATCACCTGACTTCAGTCTCAGGTAAGTTCTCAAAGAAGAGAGGACAAGGAACCATCTTCTTGGCACCTTCCCATCTACTTCCCAATGATCAAAATTCACCCCAGTAGGAAGAACTTTCCTCATACTCTGGGTCCTGTCCCCTGTTTTCACTGTTAGTCTTACAGCAAGCCATACCCAGTGGTATGGCTTTTAATGTTGGTTGAAGAGAAGAGAGAGAAACCAGCATGGTGGATAGCTGGTGAGCTTGGTTGCTAGGTGGCAGAGGAAGAGGAGGGCCAGGCAAAAAGGGGCAGATTTGGAAGCTGGCTCCGTGAGCCCAAACGAAGCAAGTTAGCTGCCTCAGTGTCTGAGAAAAAATAAGCAATTGAGGATTTGGGAGATGGTGGTGAGAGAATCTGATAAGGTCCCTAAGATGTAGCTGATAAACTGAGAGACAAAGGCAAGGGTGGAAACTTGTAGTTATGGAAATTCACTCTAGAATCACTTGAAGTTGTAGAAATTCACTCTAGAGTTATGGAATCACTCTAGAAAGATAGTGTTTTGAGAGTTCCAGAGGAATCATTCATATGCCATAGAGGTTAGATTCCTAGACAGCACAGCTAATGAGTGGGAACATGGGCTTTGGAGACAGGCAGAGCAATGCTTGAGTCACACGATATATAATTTAGCCAATTAATCTTTCTAAGTTACCATAACTCATAACATGGTTGATACTGATACAAGGTAACTTATATTCAGGTATACATAAAATGCTAAATAAGTTGTGACCATGATGCTCATTAATATGATTCTTATATGTCTCTGTAATCTTCCCTTTCTCTTCTCCAGAAGGATCCTACTGTGCTGCTCCTAAATGTTCTTTAAATGGGGCGAATTGCTGGAGCCTGAGTCCTTTAGTTATTCTCAATGGCACTTGCCTCAGGATCACTCCACACTCAAGGTCATGGAGTCCCGGAGGGGCTGGTGGCCCAATCAGGGTATGGACACATTATGCCTTAAGAAGGTAGCATCATTAACACAACACCTTTGGCATATAGATAGGATGTATTTTAAATGGTTCATTTGTTCTTATACTTTTTTCCCCTTCCCAGTAGGAAAACCAAGTTTTGTAATCAAAATTTTGCTTTGGTGTCCCACATCACTGATACACAAATGTCACTAGAGTCACATAATAGAGATCTGGTGGGATGTCAAAAATAGGAGATTACCTTATGCATGGTAATTGAGAGGATACAGATCACGTTTTCTTTGTTCTCATAAATTAAAACCCTTTGAATCTGTCAGAAACATATTGAATGCCAAGAGTAATACATATCTAAAGTATGTAAATGCTTTGGAAACTTCTGGAAAGATAACAAAAACACATTTCCCTCTTCTGTCTGAGACCCATACAGTTCAGGGTAAATGCCACATCTTCCCTCTCTCACCCAGGGCCTCACCCAAGCTAGACCAGCCCTGTGGCACTGAACCCCATCGTAGCCCTAAACACTAAATCTTTACCAATGGCCTTCGGTGACCTACCAGATCTAGTCCTCACTTATCGGACCTCACCTCTTACTACTGGGAAGAAGCACAGCATACTCTGGTGCTTAAAAGCATCAATCAATCACTGGAAACAGACCACCCAGTTCCAAGCCTAGCTAAATCACAAAATAGTTATATGATTTTGGGGGCGTTATTTTACCTTCCTGTGCTTTAGCTTCCTCATCTGGAAAAGAGAAAATCAATATACACTTCCCATAGTTATTGGAAGGCCTAGCTACTATTTTTTAAGTGCTTAAAATAGTGCTGTTAGTAAAGGCTATGAAGTGTTCGCTAGATAAATAAAATGCTTCCCCTCCTTCACTACATTCCAGTCACACTGGCCTCCTTCCTGTGCCATCAGCAGGCCAATGGCCTTTGTATTTATTGTTTATTGAACAATTTCCTCACTTCTTTCAAGTCTTAGCTCCAATATCACTTTTTAAACGATGCCAATCCTATTTAGATCTCAATTCTCTGTATATTCCCTGCTTTGTTTATTTTTCTCATTTGCAGTTACCTATTTTTAGTACTCTATTTAATTTGCAAATCTATTTATTTTTCACCTATCTCCTCCAACTAGCGGGCAGGGATATTTGTTTTATTCTTTGATGTATCCCAGGGGCCTGGAACACAGTAGGTGCTCAACACTACAGTTACAGGTCACCTGATGACATTTTGTCCAAAAGTGGACTGCGCGAATGATGGTGGTCCCATAAAATTCTATCAAGTGACATCACAGTGAGCTCTATTTGTGTAAGAACACTCTTGTGATGTTCACATGACCACGAAATTGCCTAAACACACATTTCTTAGAATGTAGCCCATCATTATTTGTAGAACAAATGAATCCACTATTTCCAGGTGAACAAAGTTGGGGTCTATTTTGAAGACTCTGATTTTATAAATGAGCTTCTTAATGTGTGTGTAACATGCTAAAGATCTTCCTCAACATTGTTTTCTTAAGTTGAATAGACACGATATCCTTCCTACAATATATATTTTTTTGGAGCTTGGGAATTGAACCCAGGGTTTTGAGCATGCAAGGTAAGTGCTTTGTCACTGAGCTAAATCCTGGCCCTACCTTCCGACAATATTAAGAAATTGATTAATGAACTATTTTTTGTTTTGTTTGTTGGTTTCTTGAAAGATATTTGAAGGTAACTTTAGCTGAAACTTAGGTCAAACTATCTTTTATTCCTAACAAGCATCTTCAGAAAAAATGAGATAAATGGACTCCTGATTGATTGCTGGTGGACCCTCTGACACTGTGATTTATCCAACATGACCTAGAAGTCATAGCCTAACATCAGGCTACATAACAAAGAGAACTAACAGCACTTACTCTCCATCAGGTAAGCTGCTAGGCTCAACCTGTGAGTCAAATGTCATCATCACCATAGCAAGATAAACAAACCAAGGCCTACAGAGGCCCAAAACACATCCAATAGGTAATAGAGCCAGGATTCAAACCATCAGTTACCAAAATCCATGCTCTTTCCAGTATCTTACTTTACGCCTCAGATTTCTCATTTGTAAATGTGTGGAAACACTAAAGCATAGAGTTGCTGTGACAATTACAAATAAATATATGTAAAGCAGAACACTTAATAAATGAAAGCTCTCATTATGGGTGTACTTTAGGAATGACAATAAGCCCCTTCCCCTTGAGGAACAATCATGTAACTTCTACAGCGCAGAAAACAAGAGCCCCATCCTAGCTGGATGACGGAGATGGGTCCTGTAGAGGTGGGTTCGTTGGAGTGATCACATTTAACGTTTCTGTTTTAATTTTTAAATGTTGAAAAAGTTTAACAACTTATTTGTTCTTTCTTTTACTAAGAGTTAACCTTAGGGACTCTCATAAGTCAAGTTCAAGACAACGTGGTCACGAAAATGTTGTTTGCGTGGTTGTATAGAAATGAAGGCTGCGGGCTAGGGGAGTGGGTCAGTGACAGAGAGCAGACCTCCTGGATTTGGCATTGGGAAAAAAAAAAGATGATTGTAATCAAAGCAAAAGTCGTGAACTTAAATGATTTTAAAAATGAGGGAGAGAAAAAGGAGAAATAGGAAAAGAAACCTTCTCTTTGGCATTAAAATGCCAGTTAATGAAAGTCGAAACAATAAAACTTAAGAAAAACACAGTTGTGCAATCCCAAAGGTAATAACTAATCCAAGTGGGGATCATCGGCGGATGATAAAACCATTGAGTGAAGGTGATGGGCATTATGGGCTGAATGATGTCCTCCCCCGCTCGCAAACTTTGATGTCCTAATCGCCAGAATATGCTTTTACCAGGAACCAGGGTCGATGCAGATGTAGTCAGTTAAGAGGAGGCCACAGTGGGTAGGACAGGTTCTTATTTCAAAATGACTGGTATCCTTACTTATGGTAAGTGGCCACATGAAGTCACAGGCACACAGGAGAATGCCATGTGAGGACAGAGGCCGAACTGCAGTGCTGAGGCTGCAGGCCACAGAACGTCTTGGGCTCCCAGACGCTGGGAAGGCAAGGAAGGAGGTTCTCCCATAGGTTCCCAAGGGAATACATTTTTCCCTTACTTCCAGCCTTCAGACAACACATTTTTATGGTTTTAAGATACCCAATTTGTGAGTACTTGGTTACTATATGGGCCTAGGAAACCAAGACAGTGGGGAAGAGGATTGACACAGTGCAACCAAGTATTACCCCACATTATATATAGGATAAGGACTTCCAAGGGAGAGATCAGTCAGTGACCACTTAACCAAGGATCAAGCTTAACATCACTAAGAATGGGACAATATGACACCATACACCTCCTGATATGGTGCAGTAAGAGGCACTCAGCATCACTGTGATAGACGGATTGCAGTAGGAGGTAGTGTGTATTTCTCCACCATTTGACTCTGGCCTGGTTTTGTTATTTGCTTTTGCCAACATACATAATGCTGTTGAAGTGATAAGAATGCCAAGTCTAAGCATAAGCCTCCATAAATGCTCCCCCTTCACATCTCCTTTTCTCCCAGAAGGTAGTTCATTATGCAGTATTATAAAACTAGTAATAAATAACTAGTATAGTCATCTATTTAATATTCTTGCCATTAATTTAAATGGAAACTAATCCTGAGGAAATAATCAGAAAAATTTACACTGTGAGATATTGTACAAAACAACTGGCCCACTGCTACGGAAGAGTCAGCGTCATGAAAAACAAACAACACAGTTGGGAGGCTGTTTTAGATGGACTAGATGTGTTAGCCAGCTTTTCATCATTGTGCCCAACATATCTGACAAGAATAATTTGGAGGAGGAAAAGTTTATTTTGGCTCATGACTTCAGAGGTTCAGTCCATGGCTGGCTGACTCCATAGCTCTGGGCCTGAGGTGAGGGAGAACAACATGGCACAAAGGCATGGTAGAAGAAAGCGGCTCAACTCAAGGCAGCAAGCAAGCAGAGAGGTGAAGGGCTGAAGTGAAGATGCACCTTCTAGGGCAGGCTCCCAGGGACCCCCCTCCTCCAGCCACATCCCGCCTGCCTACAGTTACCACTTGGTTAGTCTATTCAAACAGGATGGACTGGTTAGGTCATAGCTCCCATGATCCAATCAATTCACCTCTGACATTTCTGCATTAACACAGTTTTTTTGGGGGACACCTCATATCTAAATCACAGCACTAGAACATGGTTTCCAATCTTGGCATTAATTGATGTTTTGGACAGGTAATTCTTTGTTATGGGAGGCTGTGAATCATAGGATAGCTAGCAGGCATCTCTGGTCTCTACCCACTAGATACCTGCCATAGACTGGATGATGTTTGTTACCCAAAGGTTCCTGTGTTGTAAGGCTGGTGATGTTGAGAGGTGATAGAACCTTTAAGAGGTGGGGCCTAGTGGAAGGTGATTAGGTCATTAGTGGTCCTGGCTTGGGAAGGGATTAATGAATGTAGTACTTGCCAGACCCCAGTTAGTTCTTCCAAGTGTGGGTTGTTACAAAGCATAGTGGCCCAAGGTGATTGGCCCTTTCTGTACGTTGGATCCCTTTTTCTACATCATGTTGTGATGCAGCCAAGGGGGCCCTTGCTGGAGGTCAAATAGGGCTATCTGATCTTGGACTAGATTCTAGCTTCCAAAATTGTGAATCAAACAAATCTCTTTTCTTTATAAAATACCTAGTCTCAGATATTTTCTTTTTTTAAAAATTTGTTTTAATTAGTTATACATGACAGTAGAATGCACTTTCATGCATCATATATAACGGAGCATAATTTCTCATTCTTCTGGTTATACAAGATGTAGAATCCCACCGGTTGTGTAGTTATATATGTACACAGGGTAATGTCTGATTCATGCCACTGTTCTTCCTATCCCCATTATCCACTCTCCTCCCTTCAATCCCTTCTACCTAAGTTAAAGTAACTCTATTCTTCCCTAACTCCCACCCATTGTGAATTAGCATTGGCATATCAGTGAAAACATTCAGCTTTTGGTTTTTTGGGTATTTTCTTATAACTAATACAATGCCAATAGCACCTCTAATCATGAGAAACAGGAATGTCTTCAGATGTTGCTAAATGACCATCTTAGGCCACTGAATTAGAGAGACAGAATCAAATGCAATGTATGGAACTTGTTAAGATCTTGGATTGAAGAATGCACATTTGGGTGACAGAGGACATTTAAGTACAAATTTAAAATATTATTATTGAATCAGTACTAATTTTCCCAGGCCTGAGAATGGTATTATAGTTCTATAGGATGCCCTTATTCTTAGGAGATGTATGCTGAATTATTTAAAGTGAACTATCAATTATAAGTAGACGCATTCAAATTATTTTCAAATGCTTCCATAGATAAAAAATGTCTGTTATAGAAAGAGATAAAGCAAAGGTGAAAAATGTTAATTGCTGAATTGAGGTGAAGGACATAGGGGCATCTGTTGTACCATTCTTTCAACCTTTGTGGGCTTGAAATTTTTCAAAATAAAAAGCTGAGATCGGGGGGGAAGAGCTGATCACATTTCTACGGTCTGACTCCTTATTAATCCAATGTGTTGCAAGGAGAAGGCTGTTTTAAATGAATCCGAGCATTCATTTCGTGATGCCTGGAGAATAAGCTAGCTCAAGCCAGGTGTGAGGGCCTGGAGCTGAGGCAGGGGCTTCTCCCTGCCTGAGGAACTGTACATAAACCCAGCTTCCTATGGGACCACTTGGCTTCCTTTTCCTTGTGTAATATCCCACAGGACCAAAAGTCTAGGTGCTGGGCAGCTTTGTGTGCGTTTCCCAGACAACTCTGGCAAAGAGCTGGCACCAAAACCCAGACTGCCTGATGCCAAAACAGTTGGATTATTCCTTTTACTGATAAGACTGCTCTCACACTTGTATATACAAAAAAGAGACAAAAAGAGGGTCAGAGTGCCCTTCCATGGAACATACCCGATTCTGTGAGGCCAGCTGATTGCCCAGGGACAATGGGAGGATGGGGTCTCTGTTTTCCCTTCTCTTAGTGAGAAGGGCTTTGTAAGTTTCCTTTTTCCACAGTAAAACCTAATTTCTTCAGCTGTACTGTGTGACGTAGTGGAATTCAAATCAAGCTACAACTGCAGAGAGACCCAAATGCAAGACAGCTTACATTAAAAACGCAGGCAAAGCTCAGAAACTAAAAAAGAAAATGCTGATAAATGCATCTGTATAAAACACTTAAAACTCATATGGTAAAAACAAAAATGATGACAACAAGAAGAGCAAGAAAACACAGTAAACAGAGCTAATGACAAATGGCACAGTAGAAAAAATGATCTGCAACCCGACAGGAAAGTGCATATATTTATTTATCGCAGAAAAAGAGTTTATAGTTTTACCAGATAAAATGATCAGAAAAGCAGATAAAAAATATGAATAAATGTTTCATAAAGAAAACAAGAAAGGCAAAACTTATTTGGAAAAAAATTCTCTATTTTGTTAGTGCTTAGAAAAATGTAATTCATGACAGCATGCTAACATTTTTCCTATGAGAAAAAGTTTAAAGTTTGATAAAATTTAATTTTAGCAAAGTTATAGTGAAACATACAGAACTGATGGAAATGTGAATAGGAACAACTTCATTGGGGTTACAATTTGGGAGCAGCTAATCCAAATTTAAATGTGAATATATTATGATCCAGAATTTCATTGAAAGGAATTTATCCTACAAAGTCATACAAGTTACCAATGATATGTATATAAAGATATTCATGGAAACATTGTTTATAACAATGGTATAAATGTAAAAAAGTTAAATGTTCATTGATTGGGGCGATGGTTAAATAAATTCATGGCATATCCAATGATTAAAAAATCTATATACGTTGACATGGAAATATTTCTGACACATTTATTAAATGAATAAAGTACAGGGCACATATTATATAATCTTATCTGTGTTAAAATCCTGTATATATCATATATCCTTCCATGGAAAAAATATACAATAAATAGTTATCAGTGCTTACCCTGTGGTAAAAGTAGAGGACATTTTTTCCCCTTCCATTTTAAACCATTTTTGAAGTTTTGGTTTATTTTTATTAATGTCATGCCTTACTTTTCCAGTTAAAAATATACAGATTGTGCTTTGGAACAGCTTTTAAGATGTCAATCAGTGCCCCTTTCTGATAAGTTTGTAGAAAATATTTTCATTACTCTAACAGGATAAGGCTGTGTGTGGGTTAACTTGCTTTTAGCTGAGGATGCAAATATGCAAATGATACCAAGCCACTGCAACTAGGAGCATACTTTTTAGAATCCAGAACCTAGAAGGTTACATCAGAGCAGTTAGCAAGCTTCTTTAGCAGCCTGAGGTTATTGACCCTTATGTGACTCAGACCCAGCCTTCAGCAAGACTCCTATTTGGAAAGCCAAAGTGGTCCAGAAAGGGAAATGTCTTATCACATTTTCTTTCTCCTCTTTCTTTCCCTCTCTCTAGAGTTTCTTTAGGAACATGAAATTAAAGATATAACCAGGATTCAAAGATATTGAGTCATGAGAAATTTTTGCAAAGGTGTTTGGATGATTCTTGCTCTTCACAAACATACAATGTCCATGCCTGACTGCTCCTCCTTAAAGCACCAAAGGTATTTATCTGAGAGAACAGCCTCTATCAGGGAACATTTTTTTGTTCTCAGTGAAGTGGCACATTCAGTTCCTGGTGCAGGCTCACTTAATTTCTATTAGTCATTTCACAGCTGTATCTTGGGAAAAGAAAATCTCAAATACTTTTGGCTGATTTCACAAGTAAACAAAAAACAAGGCCTTCACAGTTCCCGTTTGTTTACAATTTTCAAGTCAATAAAACATGTCTGTCTTCGTGGCTGTTTCTCCTGAAGGTTTTTAGTGTGTGCTGATCAAGCTACCTGCCTTCCACCACTGTGGACCTAGGTTTGTTGCCATCACGGTGCAGGTGCATGCTGGGCCACCCACCCTAGTTTGTAATTAAATTAATGGTGCAATTTTTGTTGGGCGATTTATGATTCGAAGGTTATTCAGGGACACTGTTTAAAAAACATAGGTCAACTACCAAGTGAGACATCAGATCTGATCATAGGTTTGCTATTTTTTAGGTTGTTTAGGGACATTAGATGAATGCACAAATTTGTTATTGTAGAGTTGCTATGAATACTGAAGATGCACATACGGGGATCATTATTGTAGATTGGTTTCTGACAGCTGGCCCTGATTTAGTTATTTCCTCAAGAAGACACTTTGAACAATTATTGAAATGCCTCCCCTCTGTAATTACAATAATAATGATGATGATTTTGCAACTGAATATGCAATTCAGGGTGTATACACTCAACTACTGTTTTTAGCTTGTTGCTCTTTCTACATTGATGTCAGCTGCTGCTGTCAGAATTATTGGAGAACAGAGAATCATTTTTCTATTGAGGGTCAATAAACTACATGAAAAAAGTGACCTACGGCCAATATGGGAAGTTATTAAAAATAATTATTATAGGGTAGAGTGCTTGCCTAGCCTGTGCAAGGCTGTGGGTTCTATTCCTAGTACTTTAAAAGAAAAAAAAATATATATATATGTATACACACACACACACATATTATGCTTAGTATTTTGTAATTATTAACTATGGACAATTTTTTCCCTTTGGCTAGTGAAATATATTTTCAGTACTCATCTGCTTTTAAAATTAACAAAATAGCTAATTTAATAATTATAAATATCTGCCAAGGCCTTTTTTCTGTACTAGCTAATTAAGGAGCTGAAGGGAAAGACAATAAAATAGAGAGAAAGGTGTGTGCTGTGGGAAGAGAACTGAGAGAGAAAGAAAATGAGGCAGATACAGAAAGAACAGGGAGGCCTGATGGCAGTGAAAGATGAACCAGGAGTGAGAAGAAGAGGCAGAATGACAGTGATGAGCCTCCAGAGCAGGTGAAGGAGACAGCTGGGTAGGAAGAGTGAGAAAGGGGAGGAGAAATGGGTGCAGAAGGGGAGAGGGAAAGACAAGAGAAGTTTGGAGGAATTTTTTTTTTTTTAAATACTTGTTTGCTTTGAAGACCAGTGTGGGATCTCTGGAGCATGGTGATTATTCTCTTTCAAACACTGATTAACTCCTGTTCACAATGCTTTATGTCACTGTAGAGCTGGTAGATGAGGCAAGACAGTCAACATGGACACCTTTGAAAGTGGATGTCCATGCTGGCCACCACTATCAGCTTTCCTGATGCTGGCTCCTTGGGAGAGATTTCTAATGGAAGAGGAGTTCCAGAAGGGAGAAGCAACTAGCAAATTGCTGCCTGTTCATTCTAAAGCAGGAAGGTTCTTAACCTTGGCTGTGCATGGAAGTATTTTGAGGATCTTCAGAAAAATACATCAAGGCCTAAGCCCCACCTCTAACATGAAACTGGCTTGGGGTGTAATGTGGGAGTTTTAAAACTTCTGGGTGATTCCAATGCACAGCAAAGGGTGAGAACTGTTGCTTCAGGGCTTTACTCTGAATGTGCTCTCCAGAGAATTCTGTTATAATGCTGGCTAGTGTTTGGCCTGCGAATGCAGTGACCCAAATATTAAGTTGGATAAAACTGAGTCAAAGGTCAGAGGTTCTCAACCTTTGTGTTATGTATTAAGTAACTGCCTTGCTATAAATTGGTTGTGTAACTGGGGTGAATGGGAGATCATTTAGAGCTTACTTGGAAACATACAAGAAGAAAATAAAATAAAAATTATCAACATGATAAGAAAGTCTTCTGTAAAAATTTGCATTTGAGAAATGATTTAACTTGATTCCAACATTATGAGGGCATCTGGTATCTTTTTGATGGCAAATTTCAGTTGACCTCGTAGTGATCTTGCATGTGAGAGAACCAGGAGACATGGTTTGCTTTGCTTGTTTGATTGCCTCTTGCTCGTTCACCTCTTGCTAACCTGGACAGCTCTGTTCCCTTGCTCTTTGATTTGCCCTCTAGGTTCCCCATTCCAGTGGAGCCATTTGGAATTTGCTATCACCAAGCTTTCCTATCTCTGTCACTCTCCAGTACCCTGTGTTTAGTAACACCGAGACATTTAACCTGCCTATCACCTGTGTTAATAGTCTCACAGGGAACAGGTAGAGGAGGAAGCTGTCCCCAGTTAGCCTGGTCCTTTCGTGCCAGGTAACATATTCATGTTTCCACTCACAGTGGTTTTTGGGAGCCAAAGCTCCAAATCCAGAAAGGATTCTAATATGACACCTTTGATTTGAAACAAAAGAAAAGATTACCTTTATAGACCTATGGGGCAAATACCTGTAGGACTAGGGGATCACTTCTAGATGATTTTACGATATTACAGGGATAGCTGTCATTAGGAAATATGATATTCAGCTTGCGGACTTACAAAAATAAGACTACTACCACTAGTATTATGTTTTTTGGTTTTTTGTCATCCCCTTCTGAATATATATTACTTCATTTAGTATTTGACCATTCGACTAAGATCCTTAATAACCAGGTATATTCCCAGCACCTGGCAAATGGGAGGTGCCCAATAAGTGTTTACTGAATTAATAGATGGAAGTTTGGAGAAAGCAATGTGAGTCAGAGCAAGCAGGATAAAGTAGGGGGAAAAAGAAGAGCTAGTTCCACCTCATCCTTCACAAAGACCAGGTGACCCTCTGGCTGTGGCAATGGAAGAAAAGCATAGAAAGGTCCTGACTAAACAATCTCCTTACACTAAACATTTGTACCCAAAGGGCTGGGACACTCTTTTTGGAGCCAATGTCACTCTTCCCCAAAGGGCTTTTAATTTCAAATACACTAGGAATCAGTGTTAATTGCTCTTTCGAAATATCATTTTGTTAGCTTCATTTAGATGGGGTAATTTGCAAAGCAGCACCTAGCGGTTGACAGTTCATCCATCGCTGTGTGGTGTCCAGACATTTCCTGGGATTTCTGCCCACCTCCTATGCAGCTGGCAGTATGTGCCAAACCAGGATATGTGCTCAACTGGGATTAACTTGGAACCAGCAATGTTTTGTTGTGTCTGAGATTTTAAAAATTCTGAAAGGATGAAGGCCCAGCCCCACTTAATAAAGGTGCAGTAACTTATAAATTAAGAATTAGCAGGTGCTGCTGGGTGTGGTGGTGCATGTCTACAACTCAGGAGGCTGAGGGCAGGAGGATTATGAGTTCAAAGCCAGCCTCAGCAACTCAGTAAGGCCTTAAGCAACTAGTGAGACTCTAAGTAAAATACAAAAAAGGGGCGGAGTGTGGCTCAGTGGTTAAGTGCCCTGGGTTCAGTCCTGGTACGGGGTTGGGGGTTGGGGGGAGGGGGAAGAATTATCAGGTGCTTTATGATCACTGGTCCACACTGGATGAATGAGGGAATTGCACCAGCCCATCACCTATGCTAATATTCTCACAGGGCACAGGTAGGTGGATGAGGATATTGCAGCTCTGACAGATTCAATGACAAGGTCAGCTGGCTGGTAGCTGGGAAGAGGTCAGAATCTATATTTTTTGTGTGTGGCACCAGACTGTGAGCTGGTGTCCTCTGGATGTATGCTAGTATGGATATAGGTGTTTCAATTACTGTTTGTTTCTTTTTGAATCTTTTTTCCCCTGGCCAGAGACTTCCTGATCCTCCTTTACACATGCTTCAAGGTCATAGCCCAGACCAAAATGTTTACCAAAAAAATAGGCACTTATAAAAAGGAATCTCTGCCAGCTCCCTCACTATGCTCTGTCTTCAACCAAGCTCAGCAAACCGAAGAAGGGATAAAATGGTCTCTGGAACCAGGCATTTCTAGGTTTGGATGCCAACAGAAAAACAGATGAATTCAGTCTGATTTCTCCACAGGCTGAGCCTGCTGCTGCTGCCACCTCCTGGGAGAAGACAAACCTTAGCTTCATACCTGAAGCTACGCTAATTTTCACCTGTGACTTGGGCAAAGGCTCTACTGGGGCAGGGCTGAAATTCCTTGGTCCTAGATAGTACAAGGGATATCTCTTTACTTGGCAAATAAAACATTGGTATTCTTTGCATTTCATTTGTTCTTTTTGGTGATGCTATGCTAAAAGAAATGATTTCAGACAACAGTAACAAAGTTGTGATGAGTTAGTGTGGGAAGGAGAGTACAGAAAGAAGATTGAGACAGAACTGTTAGTTTTAGGAATATATCAGATTCCTTTCTTGGCTTTCTGAACCTTGAATCCCAGGTGATGTTAGGAATGCACACAATTGAGAATTTTACAAAAGAGAGGGTACATATGAGCTTAGTGAATCAAAACCTCCTAGAGTCTTGGTTTACTTGTGGGGCTGTTGTAAGGGCTGAGATAATTAATACACATAAGTTCCTGACATGCAAGAAAAGGTCAGTGGGAATTATAATGGGGCAAGTTTACTTTTCCAATCTCCCTTGTGATTTTCTTCATTTGCTGACCAAAGATTTGGATCAATAGCCCCATGCCTTTAATTCTGCTCAACCTTCTGATTTACAGATGATCCTTAATCAAACCCCTTTGTTTCTAATAACACAATTATAAATAAGTAAGAATCAATTCAGGAGACACTAAGAATTCAGGAAAGATTTCTTGAGTACCTACTATGTGTTAGCCTTAGGGGATTTAAAGAGGAACAATGCAGATGTAGACCTCAATTTCCTTCCCATCAGGTGCATTAGGAAAAAAAAAAAAGAGAGAGAGAATTGGGTGGGCTTGTGGCGATGGCGTCAGGGGGCTGTGGGGTCTCGAGGCTGTACCAGGTTCCAGCAGACCTGGGGGTGTGTATCGAGGCACCTGCAGCTGTCCCCCTCTCTGCCACACCCTACGGGGCTCCTCAAGCAAACCACAGGGCTGGCCTTGACCATGCAAGATGGCATGTGACTCACCAAGCTTGGAGGGAAGCTTAAACGGCTAGGCAGCCTGTAAGAATGGGTATGGTATGGAAGTTTTAAACAGTGAACAGCAGAGGCCCTGGTGAGGGTGGGTGTGGTGGAGACGGAGTGGAGGCTTGAGGAGAAAGCAAAGGCTTGAGAGTTCTCTTAAGCAGTGGGGAGAGTGAACGAAACCATGAAATGATCTGGGTTCCAGATCCAGATCTACAAACAACTCAGTGTATAAACGACTGAGGCACGACGGCTAATGTATGGGTACTAGTTTCTTAATCTACTGAACAACACTATGGTAAAGGGACATTTTTTCATTTATGGCAGAGCTTGGCTTGACAGCAGCACACTGAATGCTGTGTTGTGCTTCATCTGTTCCAAACACTGAAAGCTGTTAAACAAACCATGAACTTTGAATGATCCTGGTGAATCACAGCAAGATCCTTTGGTCTGAAAATTTTTCTTTCCTGATTAATGAATTATGGGTCTTGTTTTAACCAATCACATACACAGCTCTGGATTTATTCCAGCATTCTAAAAAACAATTCCCAATGCAACTGTATTAAGAGTTGGGGTCTTCAGGGGATAATTAGGCTCTCAGGGCTCTGCCCTCACGAATGGGATGAACACTGTTACAAAAGGGCTGGAGGGTACGAGCTAGGCTTCTCTTTTCCCTTTCCATCTCTTCCATCATGTGAGAACACAGCACTTCTCTCCAGAGGACATAGCAACAAGGCAACAGCTTGGAAGCAGAGACTGGATCATCACCAGACATTGAACCTGTTGGCATATTGATCTTGAACTGCCATCCTCCAGAACTTTGAGTTTCCAGAGTTGTGAGAAATAAATTTCTGTTCCTTATAAATTATCCCACCTCAGGTATTTTGTCATAGCAGCGTGTGAACTAATAAGCAAAACAATTATGAGATACCTTCCTTAACAATGAAAAACAACTCTTCGCCTTCAGTCAATTGGTGTATTCCTTTGTCTGAAAATAAATAAATTCAGCTGTCTGTGTTTTGCTTTTTAACTCTGGTGGCCTTTATTATAATTATCTGACAATGTCTTATAGCCAAATAGTACTTTATAGTTTGGACTTTATAGTTTACTAAATCTCTTCCCATGTACAAAGAAATGTGATATGAACAAATAGAATGGGCTTTTGAACCAAAGAGAGTCTGGTTCTATCCCAGAACAGCTATGTTGCCTTGGATAAGTTATAATATCAGTGTCCCAGTCTCTGCGTGAAAATTTTAAATCTACAACTACCTCATATATTATCATCTAGAGAAGCTCTCCTTTACCATCTGATCAAAATTATCCAGTTTACCCCCTTTTTTTGCATTTAGCACAGACTAAAATTAAGCAATTGACTTATTTAGTATATGTTGCACCACCACAATATAAGCTCCATGAAGGAACTTTTCTGTTTACCCCAGTCTTCCTAGCATCCAGGACAGGGCCTTGCACAACCCAGGTTCTCAATAAGTCTCTTTTGCAGCAAAAGATGGTGACAGCAAAAACTCAAACACAGTTACTCTCACTGGGAAATACTGAATATGAGAAGCATGCTGAGAAGGTCTGTGGGGGGTGATAAGATATCTGGGTTACTAGAGCCATTGGATCACCATGCCAGCTGTTGATCCCTGAAAGATGAGGTTCACTGATGATCCTCATGTTCTCTGTGAGATTATCAATATGTCCCCATCTCTGAAGTGCAAGGGAACTAGGAAGACTGTACAGCTTCTCTCAGTCCCCAGGC
Organism: Sciurus vulgaris; assembly: GCF_902686455.1. NCBI lineage: Eukaryota > Metazoa > Chordata > Mammalia > Rodentia > Sciuridae > Sciurus > Sciurus vulgaris. Next base: position 23,245,977 of record NC_136468.1, on the reverse strand, counting down.
CTTCCCTGTGTGTCATCACCATACACTGCACCACCTATAATCAGGCTCCGAAGACAGAAGATGTACCAAGGAAGTCTCAAGATGTCTCAAGGTCCAGCTACTAGCAGCCTCTTACGGAGTTTGCAATTTGGAGGTGGGGGTACCCTGGTTTGAACTCAGGGGCACAAGACCACTGAGCCACATCCCCAGCCCTATTTTGTATTTTATTTAGAGACAGGGTCTCACTGAGTTGCTTAGTGCCTTGCTTTTTCTGAGGCTGGCTTTGAACTCAAGATTCTCCTGCCTCAGCCTCCAGAGTCACTGGGATTAGAGGCATGCGCCACTGTGCCCAGCTCAGAGTTTGCAATTTTTTTAAGTGTTCAATTTTCTTTACATTTATACAATTTTGGGGTTGAGTATCAATATATCTCTCTGGATTCATGCTGACATAGGAATGCTTTAAATATTTTTCCATTTATGAAATTTATGCTGTAGGAAAGACATACTGTCCTGCGTACTTATACTGTGCATGGCCGTCATACCACAGGGATACACGTTTGTAGCCTGATAAGTCTTGGATTCTTTTCCCTTGGCAATGCATGAGTCTCTAATTCAGGTTTTCCTTTAGCACAATTCATTCATTCTTCAATAAATATTTATTGAGCATCTACATGTGTAGAGATATAAGATACAGCTGTGAACAGGATATGCATGAGAGTTATCTTTTAGGGAAAAAGAGAAATAAAGAAGAAATTAAAACATGTTTGTTAAGCTAAGAAAGGGGAACTCAGTGTGGTAAGGTAATGTTACCTAACCTCAAAATAAGTGATGAGGAAAGATTTTTTTCTTTGGGTATGGGGGTCCAGGACTGAACCCAGGGGTCCTTAACCACTGAGCAACATCTTCAGCCATTTTTTTCTTGGGGGGAGGGTGGGGTACCGGGATTGAACTCAGGGGCACTTGACCAGTGAATCACATCCCCAGCCCTATTTTGCATTTTATTTAGAGACAGGGTCTCACTGAGTTGCTTAGCACCTCACTTTTTCTGAGGCTGGCCTTGAACTTGAGATCTCCTGCCTCTCTAGTCACTGGGATTACAGGTGTGTGCCACCATGCCTATCAAGAATAGATTTTTCAGAACAAAATAATCTGATTAATGAGTAGGAATTAGCTAGGTGAAGTGGTAGGAAATATTCCAGGACTAGAGGGAGAGAGAATATAGAACAAAGACACAGGCAACAATATAGCATACTAGTTTAGTATTGCTTGAGTAGAGTGCTAAGGAGAAAGAAGAGACTTAAAGATTAAAGATTTTAGAGATTTAAAGATTTTAAAAAGATTGCTCAATATCATGGAAAATAATGAGTTTACTTCCTAATGTTAAGGTAAGAGGTAGCATTATCAAAATTTGGGTCCCAAATTAAATGGAGTAAGTTCCATCTTAATCTCATCCACTTTATAGTATTTCTTCTCTCTAAAGATAACCACAGATCATCTCTGGCATTAACCTCCTCTGGCTCTCTTCCACTGTCTCTCAGGCAGTTCCCTAATTAAAGTCCCTCAAGGATTAATGAAGTTTCCAACACCGTGCAACACACAGAGCACATATACTATCAAAAGTTAATATACGTGCCGGTGATGCATGCTTGTAATCCCAGCTACTTGGGAGGATATGACAGGAGAATTGCAAGTTTGAGGCCAGCCTCAGCAATTGGAAAAACAGTAAAGGTTATTATACATATGACCTTTCTATTTGACATTCGTGATCTGGGCATCCTAATGGAGACCTCTATTAAATATTCTCCCTATAGAAAAGGACTAGAGGGAGTTTGGACAGGTTAATGATCACAACAGAAATAATAAAATTATTGACTCACCTGGATATTCATGAGAGAAATCTTTGCGTGGGTTTCTGCATCCGTCAGGTGGAGATGATGATACATAACCATCCAGGTTGTCAGGAGTCCAACCTCTGAGACAATGAGTGACACAGACTTTGATGACTGTAGTGGCTAAGCCAAGGAATAAATACGCCTAACCCTGACACACAGGTACTTGATGGGAGCATTATATAAAGTTGCCAAATATTTAGACCAAGTGTTCCTTTTCTGTTTGGAAGTTGGGGTGCTGTCCATATGGTTTTCAGAGAAGAAGGGCTGTGATTCCCTTTATGAAGACATGGTCTCTTTCTTGAACTTTTCGGCCTCTGAACTTTTGGGCTAAAATTCTCTCCGAATTAAAAGTATGCAGATTTACCAAATGGGAAAATGATGACACAGCTTTCCAACACTAAGATTTTTCTGGTCTGTGGGTGAGCGTCATTCCTGAGCAAACCAATGCCACAAGATTAATAGGAGAGGGCTCAAAAGAAATGTTTATGGTGAAGGGCATCACAAGCTGAAAACGGATTACAAGGGTGTACTAGCATTACCTCCTATCTGCATCTACCCGGGAACACGGTGACAAAGACAGGCCTTCGCACGCCCTTCAGGATAACTCCAAAAGGAAACAGATATAAGACCTAAGTCACTGCACTCCGATTCTCTTCAGTGCTGTTTCCTTAAGGGAGTTATAAACTGGCTAGAGCCGTCATTTCCAAAGTCGCGAGGGCATCCCTTTTCCAAACTGGTCTTCCCGTTTTACTTTATTGGTTTATGACTACAATTTCTTTTTATAATATTCTTGGCTTTGTCTTTACCTCTGCTTGTAAGAAAAGTCCTTTGCTTCACTCCTGTTACCGAAGAGCCCCGCAAGGGCTCACACCCCAGATCCAGCTTCGGTTAGCCATCGACGCGCCGGGAGCGTGGGAAACCTTAGGAAGCGACAGCGGGCCTGCGCGCCCAGGCCCTGAGTGTCAGGGGCAGCAATGCGGGCCGCGGCCCCTTTAAGAGCAGGCCCCGCCCCCGCCCCTCCTCCCGGCGCGGCCGGCGGTCGGTGGCGGCCGCTACGGTGCTGACAAGATGGCGGCTGGCGGGGCTGTTGCTGCGGCGCCCGAGTGCCGGCTTCTGCCCTACGCGCTACACAAGTGGAGCTCCTTCTCCTCCACCTATCTTCCCGAGTAAGTGCCAGGCCCTGGGCTGGTGCTGCCCCGCTCGTGGGCGTACGCATGGCTGAGCCGGGGGTGCAATGGAGGGTAGCAAAGGCGAGAGGCCCAGGCGGGGCCTGTGAGGGGGACGCGCGGCCTTCGGAATCTCAGTCCAGCCGCCGAAAGCGCTGCCCGCCGCGGCCCTGGAAGAGACCAGGGTCCGGGGAACGAGCTCGGGGTGGCGGCCCTGCGTGTGGCGGTCCGGGTCAGGCGCAGGGGACGCGGGAGCTCGGCGCCGCGCCCGGGATCGGGGGTCGAGGCTGCCGAGGTCTTGGGGCCGCGGCCCGGGGCGGGGGCAGGACTCGGGGCTCCCGGGGGCCGGCCCGCGGGCAGACTGCGGCGGACGCGCGGGGTCGTCCGGGGCCGGCGGCCCGGGACCGTGCGGTCGTTTGCTGCCGGGACGAAGAGTAGACTCGAGGAGTTCCTGAGGGTCATTCGAAGTGATTAGCCCAGGAGAAGTGGTAGAAGTCGCGGGAGTCGGAGAAGTTGTGGAATCCGAGCCCTCGCAAGCCGGGGAGAAGTTGTAGGACTGGCCAGAGGGTCTGTCTTTTGGCTGGAAGTTCTGAAAAAGATAGGGAGTGGGGAGGAGGGACAGTACAGAAGAATTCCATTATATTACGGCTCATTAGAAGACGGATGTGTACCGACAGCAGTTTCTCAGCCCAGGAATTCAAATGTAAACATAGAAGTCTGGCACTAGGACTTTAATGAATTTGACTTACAACAGCGACTTGGTCTGGAGCCCTGATTTAGGTGTTAAAAACGACATCCAGTGCATCACTACCATAAAATTTTCTGTAGCAGATGTCTTCTTTTCTGTAACCAATTCTGGGTTTAGCTTATCTTTGAGAAGAGCAGATCTAACTCCACTTCTACATGCAGATAGATGAACTGGCCTAGTACGACTTAGGATCTGTGCACATCTTGAAGAAAAGTGCTGGTGATATCCCATGGCCCATCACCTCACATGCCCAGAGATGGTTTTGTGAACAAAACAAGTAATTAATAACATGTTACTAAAAAAAAAAAAAAAAAAAAAAAAAAAAGGACTGGATCTGTGAAGCATACAGTTTTCTACTTATAGTTCAAAAATTCTTCATATATCCCTTAGTTTGATTTCTCTAATCAAATCGGTCAAGAATCTTAAAAGGAAGTTGTCCCTAGAAGAATGTAACTTTCTTGACTGACAACTGGTCCTCCTCTCAACAGTTGGCAGTTAGACATTCAGTAGGATCTGCCTCAGTAAAAGATGCCAAGTGACCTGTGGTCTTATCTGACCTGTGTTACCTATTGATTGTTGCTGCATGGCAGTGTCCCTGATTGATGCTGGAACCCAGATTTCAGTTTGAGGCTGAGCCAGGTAAACACTCTTAACTCTCAGCTGAAGTTGAAATGTGTCCGTAGGTACTTGACCTCTGATTTTTTGGACTAACTTGTTCTTTACATCAGCATTTTCTATATGCAAGTTAGGATCACAGACATTTGGGAATTGGGGTGGCGTTGTTTAATCTAATACCTGTAAAGATAGATTTTTCTGGTCTAGAGTTAGGATATTTCTAGGATCTCATTCCCTTAAACTTCTAGTCTCAGAACAGATAACTTCTTTTCTAAACATAACTTTTTTTCTAAAAATGTCTACATAACAGATAACTTCTGATATCTGTTATGTAGACATTTTTAGAAAAAGTACATTTTAGGCAGCAAATTCTTTGGTGGATGGTAACTTTAATCTAACTTGTGCCTTATTATTCTAGCTTCTGATTTGAAGTATACAGAAACTAGTGTTGGAGTTAGGAGGCAACTGTTTGAAATTGGAAGAACCCATTGGTATAATTTTCTCACATATATTAATAGAAATAGTACTTAATATATCCATATTACTTGACAATATTTTCATGTACTGTATTTTATTTAATCTTGATTATATTCTGTTGATAGATGCAGTGTAGTTTTTATTTTAAAGCACTAAACTATTTAACTGAAAAAAACCCTGTTACAGTTGAAGAGTAATTAACTTTTTTTCTTTGAAGGGTATAGTTGAGTATTATGGATCTTGAATTTGAGAATTTTCTGTCTGATGGTTTGGTGTGTGCCATGCCTAAATTGTAAACTCTTGGTTCTGAACTTCTATTAGAAAGTAAGGATGGTATACTTTATATGACAAGAAGCGTAAGAAAGGAATTTACTTTCCATTGCACTAAAATTCCCTCTAAGGATGGTTGCTGTATCTTTACAGGCATTGGAAGTCATCTTAAGGATCTTCCTAAATAGGTTTCATTTTAGGGATAGTCATTTGTTGAAATTGTTCACAAAGTAGCAAACTTTTTTTTCAACAAATCTAGGCTTTTGAGGGTGACAATAATAGGACAATGTCAAGAATGGTAAACACTTATAAATGTGCTTTTAATATGCTGTGATCATCTCAAGTATTTTAACTCATTTGATCCTACAGCAGTCGTAAGAGGAATCTCCATTTTCCTGATGAGGAAACAGGCATGGAGAGGCTAAAACTTGTCCAAGGTTATATATCTCAGTGGAACCAGGATATGAACTAGGCAGTGTGGCATTATAGTCAATGATCTTAACTATTTACTGCTTCTGCACAAAGGTAGTGAAATCAGATATTTGAAAGAATTCTTGTATTGAAACCACTTGCATTTTAGTTCTAAAGTCATGAAAAAAATTCCAATCTCTATTTCTTTTATCAGGACTTAGAATTTCCTTCCTTCTCCCAAAGGCAGAAAGAACAAACATTTCCTATTTTAACTTTAGACTTATTTGGACCTTAAAAATGTTAAAGCTTATTTAGTTATAGGTAGTACACTTGTACTTTGAAAGTAATGAAACAGCCTTCATTTTTCAGTATGCCTGAAAGAGTTTGCCTATATTTTACCTTTTTTTCTGAAATTTGTACCAAATTTGGGAATTAAAAACTGTACATTTATTTAAATGATAAGTCATAGAATTATATATCACATGATTTCCCAGTATATATTTTGTGAATGGCTAGTTTCTGAGATTGTTGCTTGTTAAGGGGTTTTGTGGTCAGATAAGGTTCTGAGAAGTCCAGCAGTATAAAAATCTCTTAATATGGAGGCCTTCCTTCCTTCCTTCCTTTCCTTCCTTTCCTTCCTTCCTTCCTTTTTTGATAAGTAATAGCTTTTAACATCAGTGCACTTTGGGAAGATATTTCTCTTAAAAAATTCTTGTGCAAGCCAAGCATGGTGGTACATATCTGTAATTCCATCTACTCAAGAGGCTAAGGCAGGAGGATCACAAGTTTGAAGGCCAGCCTGGTTAATTTAGTGAGACCCTATCTCAAAATAAAGAGGGCTGGGGATGTAACTCAGTGATAGAGTACCCCTGGGTTCAATCCCCATAAACCCCCTCAAAAAAATTTTGTGTGGGGACGCAGCTCTGTGGTGGAGCACTTGCCACTTATGTTCAAGATATTCAGACCCTGGGTTCAATCCTGTGTGTGTGTGTGTGTCTGTGAGTGAGAGAGTCAGAAACAGACAGACAGACACAGGAGGGAAATTTTTTTGTTAGGAAATTAGCTCTTAGGCTTATTGTTGCTTCTTGGAGGGTAATTTGACTTGATTGTGCAATTGCCTTTAAGACTTTCTCTGTCTTTGGGTTTTAGCTTAAGCTTTATGATGATATACCTATGAATGGTTTTCTGTTTACTCTTTTTGGGGTTTTTGGCACCTCTTGGAATCAGTGGTATAACTCTCATCACTTTTGAAAAAAATTTGACATTGCATAAAATTATTTCTGTTCTATTCTTTTTCTCCTTTACTCTGGACTCCCAGTTAAATCAGTATTATACTTTGTCATGTCCTATATGCCTCTTACGGTTTTTTCTATAATTTTTTTCTTTCCTTATTCCATTTTGGATAGGTTTTACTTGCCTGTGTTTTAGTTCACTGATTCTCTATTCAAACTGGTCCAACCTACTTTCAACTCTATTGTTTCTTGATTCCAATTTAGTATTTTTTAGTTCTTTAATTTTTATTTGATTCTTTGTAAATAGCACATGTACTGAGAGCCTTGAATGTGTTTGTATCTGTAGATACTCTAATCTCATTTTCTGTAGAATTGCTTAAGGTAGTGTTCTGAAATAATAAAGGTATATTCAACCCCCCAAAAAAACCTCTATGTGACCATCTTTCATGAACATATTAATCAAATCACTTTAAAGTCTGTCTGAAGACTCTAGTGTCTGGACAACCTATAGACCTATTTTCATCATCTTTTTTTCTTTTGGTTTTGTGTCTGTTATGCCAGGCAATAATTTACTATAATGATTAGTTGGAAACTTTTGATGTAGTGGCATTATGTCGATAATTTTAGATACAATTATAAATTACAGTGGTAAATTATGTATCTTTAATGATATATTCTGCAGATAGGATTTGCCCATCTTCTGGCAGGCAGAGAGAGTAGATCACTTTAGTAGTCAAGAAATGAGCTGACATCGGTGGGGCTTTTGGCCTTACTAAACTTGTCTCTAGTTTGCCTTGATGGGGTAGTCATCCAGTACTCCCATTTGAAAGACTGGGTGTTTATAGGGCTTCTCTAGCTTTTTTCTTTTCAGCAGCATGAGAGTCTCAAAACCTTGTTCCCTTTTAGTTACTTTCTGCTGACTTTTTTAGCCTCTTTATCTGTGTGGTTTGAACATTGGCAGATGCCTCAAGGAATTTGTACAGTGTCAGATTTGTTCCTCTGTGCATTCCTTCATTGTGGGACCTTGACCCCTCAAGATGTCACGGGTATCATGGCAATACCTAACTATCAAGTTTTGTACCTGTACCACTACGAAATTGCCAAAAGCTTGCTGACTTCTCTATCCGCTAGTGGCTGTTCTTTCCTAGTTTCTCAGCCCATTGTCCTGTGCCAGTAAATAGTTGGAGTGACCTGACAGGGAAAACCTCGATCATTTGACACCTTAAGTCTTAGCTGCCTCAGGAACTCTCTGATACCTTACAGCTTTTCTATTTCTAGAAGGAACTGTTGGTTAGGTATACTCAAAAAGCAGAATTCTTTCCATATTTAGTTCTTTTGGAATAGAAAGTGTCTTGTAAATCTATAAGTTGCTCATAGTTATAAATGTCTTGTAAATCTATAAGTTGCTCATAGTTATGTTAATATAATAATGTAGGACTTGAACACTGAATTTATTTGGGTTCTTACTCAGTTTTTCTTCATCTTGCATTTTGACATCTGAACTATTTGTTGACACTTGATGGGAAAAATTATGGGATATAACCCTTTGTTAGCAGTTTTTAAGCAATAAGCAGTTACTAATTGTCTAAGAGTTAAAATAAGATCTTATTTTTGGTTTGGCTGGTGACCTGCAAATCTCTTTTGAAACTTACTTATAAGGCTAGAAATTGAGATTTTAATCTTTCCCATAAGTTCATAGTATTTTCCCTTCCTTGTAATATGATTTTTATATTAACCTATATCTTTATTAGAACTTTTGTGGTGGGAGTACTCTATTTATGTGAAGGTATACATTTAGAAGGAAGATAATTGAGTTGTCTTTTTTTTTTTTTTTGGCATGTAAATGTTAGTATTTAAATAAAGTAGCCTTTTCTTCCTTTAGTATGGCTAATTATTATCAATGTCTGATATTTAGCATAGTCAGTGCCACCTGTCTATTTGTTAAAGAAGTTATTTTATGTACAGAGACCTTACTTTCAACAACCTTGCATATGTCTCCTTTCCCCTTTTTCTCATTGTCCTCTTTCTTCCCTTTTCCCCTTTGATTGAAGTAGGTCCATTAGAACAGCTATGAAATCTAACTCCTGCTTATTCTTATCAGCCAAAACGGCACTTTTTCAGGAAATCCTGTCTGGTTTCTCTTCTCCAATGAGTCTGATACCTATTCCTCTACATCTAGATATTAAATGCTTTCTTAGCAACATGTACCTGATATTTCATTTCGTGTAATTTGCAATTATGCATATATTTGTATAGTTACTTGCTTAATAGCTATCCCCCAACTAGACCACAAATTTCATGGGGAGTATGGAATCTACTCCCCATCATTGTAGTTCAAGCTTTAAATTTTTTAGGTAAATAAGTGAATGAATTAATGCACCATTTTTGATTACTTTACTTTTTAAAATATAATTTTGGTTTTGAGACAGAGACATATGTTGGACAATTTCAAAGTAGAAAGTAATTAGTAATTTTTAAATGTATACTATAAATTATTCATGGTTTTCATGTTTCTGTTCTTTATGTTCCTTTTTTGTTTTGTTTTGTTATTCATATATACAAATTTATGGATTGACTTCATATCTTCATTTTTGAGGGTATCTGTCCCTACCTATCAATGTACATACTTAATAGTACATACATACATGTACACATACTTTGCTAAGCAGTTTATGTTGGAGAAGTTAGTTGATGTGTTTTTTTTCCCTGAAATCTATATTGTTTGTTTCCGTGTGAAATATTGAATAGGTGATACTTTTGGAAGGGATCACACTTGTTTATAAGCTCTGAAACATAGATTCTTTTTTTGTTTGTTTGGTCCTGAGGATTGAACCCCGGGGTGCTCTACCACTGAGCTATATCTTTGGCCCTTTTTAGTTTGATTTTTAGATGGAGTCTTACTAAGGCACAGACTGGCCTTGAACTTGCAGTCTTTTTTCCCTCAGCTTCCTAAGTGACTGAATTATAGTCATGTGCCACCATGCCTTGCTGAGGCGTAGATTTTTAAAGAACTAAAAATAAATTTTAGTTTCTTCCAGAGCTTAGAATTTTGGGTGATTCAAAATTCATATATCCTAGGTCTTCTGTTTCTGTTGAAATCTTCATTTTCAACAACCTGCCATGTCTGGCAGACTTTGTTTTTTAATTTGTTTTTATTGATACGCTGTCTTATTTGAGTTGCAATTATGGTTTTTCAAATTTCTGGCTATCTTTACCATAAGGAAATTATGGGGTGCCAACTGACTCCAGGGAATAGCTACGCCTATTTAAAGGTAGGAGAGAGAGAATTTCTGGTTATTAACTACTTGTACATATAATGGTTCAGTGTAAGCAAACAAAGGTAAAGTTCAGAATGATAAAAGTAATAAAAACTACAGAATGTAGAAGTGAAGTTCAGAGGCTGGTGCTTCTGTTGAGTAGAGCTTGAGGGGAGACTTGTTAAGAGATAAATGAGCTGTGCCTTCTTTTGTGTACAGATCTAATTCCCCCCACTTCTCTCTGTCTCTCTTTCCCCCGCCCTTTTTTGTATTTTATTAGAAATAGGGTCTTGCTGAGTGGCTTAGGGCCTAGCTAAGTGATCCTCCTGCCTCAGCCTCCCGAACCACTGGGATTATAGGCGTGTACCATCATGGCGGGCTCATTCATTCTTTTATTTTTTGTGATACTGGTGATTGAATCCAGGGCCTTGTGCATGCTAGGCAAGTGCTGTATTTGCTGAACTATACCTACAGTCCAGTTTTTATTTTCTAATTGCCTTTTCTTTTGATATCGCTCAAAATTTTAAATATTATTTCATTTTAGCAAATAAAATTTATATTCAAACAAGAAAAATAGAGATTGTGTGCATTGGAATGAATTCTTTGCTTGGTTATAAACACAAATTACAAAGGATCTTATATCTCCTGTTAGTGAGTTTTAATTTATTTTTTGGAAAGTGGGGAGCTATCAAAGGATTTTAAGTAGAAAAATAATGTGAATAAAATGTCTCTTTGGCTTAGAATTTAAAATTTTAAATATTCTTAAAACCTGATAATTTCAGTTTTTAGTAACTCATTTTTAGCATCTTCAAATTGGGACTTGCTTATGCCTGGGAGTACATTAAGGCATTCAGTTTCCTGAGTTTTATTATTCTTGTGTATTGGATATTAAAATTGATCTGAGAATTTGGCTATGCCTACTTTTTTTTTTTTTTTTTTAATGCTTAGGTTCTTGCTACTCAAAAGTGTGATCCACTCACCAGTAGTATTATCATTACTTAGTGCTTACAAATACAGAATAGGGCCATGCATAGTGGTTTGGTAGTTTATGTAATCCCAGCAATTCAGGAGGCTGAGATAGGAGGATTGCAAATTCAAGGCCAGCCTTAGCATCTTGGACCTTCAGCAACTTAGTGAGAGCCTGTCTCTAAATAAAAAACAGAAAAAAACTGATGATGTTGCTCAGTGGTAAAGCACCCCTGAATTCAATCCCAAGTATCAAGAAAAAAAAAGAAAAAGAAAAAAAGAAAGAATGGGTAGTTCTCAGTTCCTTTTTAAAAAGAAATTAATGGAGGAATTAACTTGTCATTTAGTAGAAAAGTATTTTTAAAAATTCTTTATATGTATATTTTTTTTCTTAGTTGTAAGTGGTCACAATACCTTATTTTATTTTTATGCAGTGCTGAGGATCAAACCCAGGGCCTCACGTGTACAAGGCGAGTGCTTTACCACTGAGCCACAGCTCCAGCCTGAAAAGTATTTTTTAATGACAGCTTATTATGCAACTTTTAGCATGTAATTCAGAAGGTGGTAAAATTAATAACAGTATGAACAGAAACTATTTCTGTGCATTGGTTTATATGAGCAAATATTTCATTTTTTATCTATAAAAAGAGATTTTATTCCAGCAGTGTTATTTATCCATATGTATATTTGTATGTATGAGTGTGTATATATATATATGTATATATATGTGAATATGAAATACTTATTTTAAATAAAAAAGGCCTACCCATTTCTTGGAGAATCATTTCTACTACTATTTTACTGTATATTTAATCATTATTTCTCAAATTTTTTAATGTATTTATATTATTTTGGTTAACTGTATGCTTATGATATTGATAGTAGTATCCAGGTGAAGTTTTTTTTTTGTTTAGCATCTCATAATCAAAAAGTTTTAATCTTAATTTACACCTTTTTGTTTTCTCCAGATAAATCGTAGAGAGTGAAAAATAAGACTCCAACATCAAAGTATAGTACATTTGGTGACATTCTGTGGGATAAGTTTAAGGGTTAACAAATAATAAAAAAAATTGACTATTATAGAAGACCCTATTTTAAAAAGCAGATGAATATATTTTTATTCTATTGATAGACTTTAAGAGAACAAATACAACATCTTTATTAAAAATGATAATATATAGAGTAAACTGGAAATTAGTTACAATCTTTGCAGTTATTATAAGCTATGCAAAATGCTTTTTGCAGTTTAAAAATGAAGATGTGAACAGATTTTCAAAATTAATTAGGGAGTACTTGAACAAAAAGCTTGCAGCCATTAAGAGCAGTACATTTCAATCTTGTTTAAATGTTCATAGTACTTGGGAATCCTCTAAAAATCCTGATTCCTAGGCCCCAAATACTAGAAGACTCCATGAAAATGATATTTTTAAAATAGTTTTATATACACACAGACATATACATTTTTCCTGTACTTATATGCATACACAGGGAGAGATCTAGAACAAGAAGAAAATTTAGAGAAAGTGGAGGCTGACTTTGATCACCTTATCTTCAGAGTACCTGACTTAATGAGTAGATGATGCTTTTTACTTTTATTATTTGATATTGGGGATTGAATTCAGGAGTTACATCCCCAGCCCTTTTTATTTATTTATTTATTTTTATTTTGAGACAGGATCTCGCAAAGTTCCTGAGACTGACCTGGAACTTGCAATCTTCCTGCCTCGATCTCCTGAGTTTCCTGGGATTACAGTTTGGCCACCAATGTCTGTAGGGGTAATGCTTTTTGATCTGGATGCAGGACTTGATGAGTGAGACATAGCTGGATTTTATCTTTCACTTTCCAGTGGGATTGTCTTCTGCAGAGTACAGCCTACATAACCAAATGTAGTACCTCTGCACCTTCTAATAGTAGGTCTAGAAAGAGATCAGAAAAAGAAAAAAGGGAGGCAAAAGATGGAGGAAAGTTTCTCTGAGGTCAAGAACACTTCAGTTCATTTATTTGAAAAGACCTGCTGAATGTCAAGAAACAATGTAAAAATACTCACAATTAGTGTGTGCTGTGATGTAGAAACCTGATGCTACAGAAACTACTCAAGCAAAGGAGCTGGGCATAGAGTAGAAAAACCTGCAGAGTAGGAGCCCAGAACCGTGGAAAACCCGTGTTGCTACAGGAGTCTGCAGGACAAGCATACTTGAATTAAGAAACAAAAAAATGTTTTTTACTTCCTGGTATGACTCTCCTGACCCCTCTATTGACAAAGCATAACATTGTGCCACCTGGCAAAGGGAAAATACTTTTAGGCCCAAATCCATTTTCAAGAAGGGTGAATTTAGTTGTGAGCGTCAATAAATCCATAATAAATCCATAATTAGCTTTTAATGTGATTTTTAAAGCTGTTTTTTCAGCATTTAATTTAAACTGGTTACTTAAGTGTGTAGTTTTCTTCTTTTGAACCATTTGATGCCCATTATTATTTTAATTTGATTAATATTGTTATTAAGCTTTCATATTTTTATTTCCCATTCATTTCTTATAAAATATTAGGGACAATGCAATAAAATATTTTATAAATTGTGCTGGGTACAGTGGCACACACCTATAATCCCAGCTACGCAGGAGGCTGATGCAGGAGGATTTTAAATTCAAGGCCAGCCACAGCAACTTAGCAAGACCCTAAGCAACTTAGTGAGAAAATAAAAAATAAAAAGGACTGTGGATGTAGCTTAGTGGTGAAGCAACCCTGGGTTCAATCTCTAGCATGCATGCACACACACATACACAGATTTTTTTTACAAATTGCAAAAAAGGACAGTGAAGTAAAGATGGCAGTGCTTTGGAAACTGATAATGTTGATCGGCATATGGGACCATTATAGTACAGTAGCATAAACTATTGGTTTGTCAAACTAAATTTAACAAAGGAAAGGCTCACTTAAGATACTTAAATGTAGGCTGGGGATATAGCTCAGTTGGTAGAGCACAAGGCCCTGGGTTCAAATCCCCAGCACCGCAAAAGAAAAAAAAGATACTTAAATGTGAGTTTCCAGAAAGTTGGTTATCACCTGTAATATACTTGATTTCAAAGTTATTAGTAAACTCACATTATATATTATTAATTCAAATAGAAAAGTACTCCAGATTTATATTCAATGAACTATAATGTGACTTGCCATATATCATACTTCTCAATAATCTATAAGGAGAACATAAAAACATAGGGACTAAAGGGAATTTCCCTTATGCCCTCTGAAAGTTTGCTGGAATAAACTTGACAGTATACAGATAAAAATAGGAGAAGAAGCATTTAAATTTTTTAATGTGCAAAAGGGGAAAAAATCAGCCTGGGGGAAAATCATAGGAGTGTGATTACCCAGTGGCTTAACATTATTCAGAAACTTATATACTCCACTTTTATAGGGGAGGATGGAGAATGTAGACAATTTTAGGGGTGTAGTAAATTATTTGGGCGGGTGAGGGAACTCCATGGGTTTGGAGAACAAAGTCCATTGGACTTGCAGAACAGACAGTGGATTGTAAATGATTCTCCATGGGACCAAAACAGAAGACAATGGTATGTTACAGAAGTCAGTTCAGATATGTTGATAGACTTCAGGCTTTTTTCCTATTATTAGAGTTTAATCTTTTGTATTAATGTAATTTCAGTAAGGCAGATGTGTTGTTCTTTGGCAGATCCTGGTCGGGTTGTTAGAGGAACATTGTAGAGAGCCTCTCCTTGTACTGGGAGGGGGAAAAATAAGGGAAGGTGAAGGGGTCTGAAGTAGATCCAAGACCTCTCAGCTTGTCAGAGCGTCAGTCTTTGGGACATCATTTTCTGAGCCCCAGAAAATCAAGCAGCCTTGCGTAACCACTAATTGAATATATTCTAGTTGTGTATTTATTTGTGAATTTTACATCTACAGAACTGAATTATTCAAAGATCAGCATATGACAATAGCCATATTATTATTCATTGGCACATTAAGAAAAAATTAGAGAGATGTTTGAGAAAATTTTAAGACTAGTACAAAATCAGGTAAACAAGTTTTTATGGAGGATGGTGTCTATTGTGGTTAATACTTTATATATAATAGTTTTGAACTTTTTAATAGATTTAAGAATAGTTAACAGTTTTAGCATGTTTGTAGGTCCCCTGGAGTGTCTCTGAGGAACAAAGTGTGATAAATACTCTACTTTTCAGAAAAAGTACTGTAGGACTTGTGGTCTTGGTCATAGTTTCCTGTTACGTTTTTCATCTTTGGATTAGTTAATATTGGTTTGACCTTTTATCATTAATATAACTTTTTTTTTAATATAACTTAATTTTATCATTAATTAACTGCATTGTACTGGAGAAAAAGTTCTATCTGGTTTAAAAAAAAACATGAGACAGCGTAGTATAGAGGAAACACTGGACAAGGACAGAGGATTTGGGCTTTCATCCCAGTTCTACTATCAATTAATTGGTAATTTTAAATCAGTCATTTAGCTTTTTCTTTGTTCCAATACAAAATGAGGGACTTTATAGTCTTTTTTGGCACAGGATACCACAGAGTTGATATTACAGAATATTTTTAAAAGGCAGATATACTCCCCCATCAGGTGCATGTGCATGTGACACACACATAAAATAACTCATTAAACTAATTGTTGCCAGCAAAGATATTTTGAGAGCTTGATGAAATCAGAAGATGATAGTAGTTACTTCAGTAAATTTATTTACCTATAAATGTAGCTTTTGGGGGTGCTTGTAGAATTTGATCTTTTAAATTTGTATAATCCCTCTGTGTATATTTATTATTTTGTCTGAGGTTTGAAGAATGTATGTTCTAAGCAGTAAACCTTTCCTAGATCGTGTCCAAATGTAATAATCTTTGCTTTAGGTGGAGAGGGTTAGTTTTTAGTTTTGAATTATATTCCAAAGCCCAGTCATTTAATTTCGGAAAAGATCGATAATTTAAAAGCCTTCTGAGCTATTCAGTAAATGAGGAATATTTTTATACAAATGTTTTAGCAGACTTTTTTTTTTTTTTAAAGACAGAAAGCCATCTTAGTTAGCTTCGTAGTTTGGTATTTGGCAAGTAAGAGTTTTCTATCATCATCTTCTTCCTTCTGTTTAGGAATGTTTATTTTGTTGTCATTGTCTTTTCCCAGTGGTTGCTCTTATTATTTGTGTGGAATGTGTACATAGGTTTGTGTTCCCAAGGAACTTTGAGTCCATAGAGATAATTGCTATAGGAGCAAATATTTTCAAGTGCTTGGTGATAATAAGCTGACTTGAGTTTTGCTTTATATGGTAAACAGATACTTCAGTGGTCTGCTATTTGCTAGGCCATTAATGTCCTATTTTTTCTCAAACTTTATCTATACCTACCTCTTTTCTTTCTTTTGGTGTATTTTAAAGTAAACGTAAGTTATATTATTTCATTCCTAAATACTTAAGTATTTAAGATAACATCAAGATAACATCATGTTAATTATCTCTTGCTCCGCAACAAATCACAGCAAATTTAGCAGCTTAAAACAGTAAGCATTTGTTATCTCATGGTTTATGAGAGTCAGGAAAAATCAGGTAGTGCACCAAGGATGGTAAAAATGTTCTTTTTTGTTTTTTAAAGAATTTAACTTTTATTTATTTGTTTTTATGTGGTGCTGAGGATGTAACCCAGTGCCTCACATGGGCTAGGCAAGCGCTCTACTGCTGAGCTACAGCCCCAGCCCTAAAAATACTGTTTTTAAGGTCAAATGAAATAAAACTTTAAAATAATTTTTGTGGGTTATTTCACTAACTTGATTTGCAGTTAAGTTCATTTGTTTTCAATTTTTAGGGGTTCATTTGTTGTCTCTGCTTTTATATTGTGAAAAACATTAATTTGATTTCAAATTTTAAACTATACAGCTTGCATCTCTGTCATTTTAAGATTTTTCATCCCGTCTAATATGGGTAGTCAGTTTATTAGCTTTTGGTCCATTCTTCCATTGTTATCTTTTGCAAATGCAATCAACTACTTATGTATCCATAGTTTGTTTAATCATTTACCAGTTAAAGGGCATATAGATTTTTTTCCAATTTGGGGTTATTAGAAATGAAGATGCTCTAAACATCGTACAGTTTTTTGCTTGAACATCAGTTTTCATTTCTCTGGGGTAAATGTCCAAAGAGTCTAGTTTTGGGGTTGTATGGCAAGTGGTTAGTTTTGTAAGAAACTGCCATACTCTTTCCTAGAATGGCTATATTATTTTATAGTCCCACCAACAATATATAAATGATCCATTTTCTCTGAATTGTTGTGTCATAATTGTTTCTTTATTTTGATATTTTGTTAGATGTGTAGTGATATCTGATTATGGTTTTTATTTGGATTTTTCTGAATGATGAATGAAGTTGCCCGTCTTTTTGTGTATTTATTTGCTATCTGTGTATCCTTAGTGAAATGTCTGTTCTTGTCTTGTCTGTTTCCTAATTGAATTGCCTGCTTTGTTTTTTTAATTGTTGAGTATTGTGAATTCTTCATATATTCTAGATGTCTTTTACTGGATATGTAGTTTGCAAACATGTTCTTAGTTTGTAGCTTTCCTTTATACCCTTGTAACAGACTTTCTCAGAGCAAGCTTTCAATTTTGCTGAAGTCCAGTTTTTGCTCTTATGGGTCTTTTTTTTTGGGGGGGGGTTGGTGCTGGGGATTGAACCCAGGGCCTTGTGCATAGGTGGCAAGCACTGTACCAACTGAGCTATATCCCCAGCCCTGTGCGTCTGTTTTTTGTGTAAGAATTCATTGCCTAGGATACAGGGAAAGGGGAACTCATATATATATTGTTGGTGGAATGTAAATTAGCATAGCTATTATGGAAAACAGAATGAAGATTCTTCAGAAAACTGGAACTAGAACTACCATATGATTCATCAATTCCATTACTGGGTATACATCCAAACGAAATGAAGTCATTAGATCAAAGTGCTATTTCATACCCATGAATCACTGTTCACAAGAGCCAAGATATGGAATCAACCAAGATGTTCATTTACAGATGAATGGATAAAAACAAGTGATATATATTTACATAGTGGAATATTTTTCAGCCATGAAAATGATGAAACCATATTAATTTATTTAATCATTAATTTATTAATACTAATTTAATTATCAAATAATTAATTTAATTATGTCATTTATTTGTATCATTTTGGATTCATTAGTACTTATTTTATACTTTAAGTTATAGTCAATACTGTTCTAATTATTTTGTTGCTTTACTTGTTTCATCTTTGGCTACACCCTTCCTTCTTTTCTTTCATCACTTCTTTAATTTTTCTTACCAGAAGATGCTCCAGGTTCATCTTGTTATTTCCCTACCCCCATTTCTCTATGGAAACTGGTTCCTTTTATTGGAGAAAAGCATCAGAAACCGTGTTAGGTGTACTACTTTTGGGATGTTGTTTCTTTCAGTCCCTTTCAGCTGGCAGAGCAAAGAAATATGTTAGAATCCTAACTATAAATCTATCTATAAATATTTGTGTATGTGACCATGTATACTGCTGGTTATATTCAATTAAGAGTGAAATAAGGTCTCCTACTTTTTTCTCTTACCACATGGGTAATTCTAGGCTCTTCACCCTTCTAATCTGTACATGAAAAACTTGACTATTTGTTAGACTTTTACTTCATTTATTAATTGCAGTATATGTGCACAGCATTGTTAAAATTTGTCGTCTGTACTTTGTAGGACACCACTTTTATCCACCCCAGAACAATGGTCTTATGCACATCCTCTTGTCTTTAGTTTTGCAAACTCCATTTCATTTGTAGAGTCACTTAGATCAGTACTTTTTTTTTTTTTTTTTCCCCTATCCCTGTCAGTAAGGCCAGTGGTACAAAGTGGCTGTTCCATTTTGCATTCCCTGCAGCAGTGAATGAGAGTTACTGTTGTCTTGCTAGTACTTGGTACTGCCTCTGCCCCCCACCCCCAACCATTCTGATAGATTGCTGTGTTAATAGTATATAATGTTGATCATCTTTTCATGTTCATTTTCCACTTCTTAGGTGAAGTGCTGTTTACATCTTTTGCTCATTGTGTTGTTTTCTTATTGCTATGTCTTTCGCAAATATTTCCTTTCCATATCTTTGGGTTATCTTTTCATTCTTGTAAGAGTGTCTTCTGCAGAGCACAAGTTTTTAATTTGAACAAAGTCTAAACTAACCATTTTTTTTTTGCTTTCATAGATTATACTTTTGATGTTATATCTCAGAGATCATTACCTAGCCCAAATTATCTATATTTACACATAAACTATATTTATATGTTGTTTTCTAGAAGTTTTATACTTTCGTGTTTTACACTTCTAATATGCATTTAAATTGATTCTTATAAAAGGTATAAGGTCTCTTTTTTTTCTAGGTGGATAGCTGATTTAGCACCATTTGTTGAAAATTCTGTCTTCATCAAATTGCCTTTGCTTTTTAGTTAATAGTATTTGTTTAGATCTATTTCTGGAGCCTGTATTTGAATCTATTTGGTCTGTGTAGTTATTCTTTTGTTACTACTGTGTTGTCTTGGTCTCTGTAGTAACTTTTAGTTGTCTTGGAGGTGGATGATGTCAGTCCTTCAACTTAGTGCTTCAGTATTTTTTGGCTATACTGGGTTTTTTGTTTTTCATATAAACTTTACAATCTGTTTGTCAATATCCATAATATAACTTGTTGGGATTTGTTTGTGATTGGATTGAATGTATTAGATCAAGTTGGGAGGAGCTGATGTCTTAAAAATAATGAATCTATCTACGGACATGGACTGTCACTTTATTCATTTATATTTTCTTTGATTTCTTTCATTGGTGATTGAAGTTTTTCTCATATTAATCTTATGCATATTTTACTATGTTTGTATTTAAGTACTGTATCTTTCAATTACTAATATGTGTTGTTTGAAAGTCCAGTTATTCATTGTATATAAAAAATCAATTGACTTTTGTACATTAATCTTTTTTTAAACTAGAATTCAATTTTTTAAATATCTTTGTTTCATTTGTTTTTATGTGGTGCTGAGTATTGAACCCAGTGCCTCACACATGCTAGTCAAGCAGTCTACCGCTGAGCCACAACTGCAGCCCCTTCTACATTAACCTTAAGTGCTACAACCTTGCTATAATTACTTACTAGTTGCAGTTTTTATATATATATGCATATATAAATCTCATATATTTCTTAAAATATATAAACACATATATATTTTTTTTCTTTTTAAAATTTTATTGTTAATTTAGATAGTACTTCTGGTATGATGCTGAATAATCGAGTGATGTTTTCCCAGCATTAGGGTGAAGCATCTAGTTTTCTACATTAAGTGTAATGTTAGCTGTAGGTGTTATGTGAAGTTTTTTAAAATCAATTTAAGGAAGATCTCCTTTATTATCAGTTATCTTGGATTTTTAATTATGAATGGATGTTGGATTTTGTGAAATGCCTTTTCTGTATCTACTGTATAACTTTTTTTCTTTAACTATTGATGGTATGCATTGTATTCATTGTTTTTGGAATGCTGAGCCAGCCTTGCATACCTGAAATAAATACTTTGATTATGCTGTTATTACTTTTATACATTGAATTTGATTTGCTAATATTTTGTTGAGTAAATTTTTTTGCATTTATATTTATAAAAGATACTGGCCTCAAGTTTTTCTTACGTCTTTATCTGGTTTGGGTATTAGGGTAATGCTGGTCTCATAGAGGAAATGATTCTTTTGCTGTTATTTTGTAGAAGACATTTTAGAGAATTGAAATTACTGTTTTGCTTAAATGTTGGGTAGAAATCATTAGTGAGACCATCGGGTCTGGTGTTTTCTTTTCTGGAAGATTATTAATTATTGATTGAATTTCTTTAATAGTTTTTGGCATCTTCAGAACTTTTTTCTCCGTGAGTTTTAGTATTTTGTATCTTTCAAGAAATTGATCAGTTTCATTTGTTATCAATTTTGTGAGAATAGAGTTGTTCATAATATTCATCTTATGATCCTTTAATATCTAAGATCAGTAGTGACGCCCCTTTTTCAACAAATATTAGTAATTTGTATCTTTTCTGTCCTCCTCTTTGGTTAACCTAGTTAGAGGTTTGTCAGTTTTATTGGTCTTTTCAAGTAGCCAAGTGTTTGTTTAATTTTTCTCTAATTTCTATACCTGTTTTTAATTTCATTCATTTTTACTCTCATTTTTGTTTATTTTCTTCTGCTTCATTTATGCTTAAATTGCTGCTCTTTCCTAGTTTCCTGGGATGGAAACTTGTAAGTATTTCTTAGTTTCTAGCATGTATTCAGTGTTGTAAGTTTCCTTCTAGTCATTGATTTCACTGTATCTCACACATTTTGCTCACTTTTTTCATTTTTGTTTAGCACAAAATATTTTTAAATTTGTCTTGAGACTTCCTTGACTTATATGTTATTTGGAAATTTGTTTTTTACTCCCAATTATTTTAGGATTTTCTAGGATTTCTAGGATTATCTTTCTGTGAATGATTTCTAATTTAATTCTATTTTGGTTTGACAGCATATTTTACATAACATTCTAGCCTTTTATGTTACCAATATTTGTTCTGTGGTGCACTTGATTTTTTTTTTTTTTTTTTTTTTTTTTTTGGGTCTGCCAGGAATTGAACCAGGGCCTCACACACATCAAGCAAATGCTGTACTACTGAGCTAAATCCCCAGCCCTGAGCTGCACTTGAGAAGAATGTGTATTCTGATATTGGATGCAGTATTCTGTAAATGTCAATTAAATCTCATTGGTTGATGGTGCTGTTAAGTTCAGTGGTATTCTGAATTTCTGCCTGCTGAATCTGTCAGTTACTGCAAGAGGGAGGTTGGTGTCTCCAATTATAATAGTGCTTCCTGCAGTTCTGTCAGTTTTTCTTTCAAGTATTTTGACACTTTTTGTTCAGCAGAGACACATTAAGGATTGTAATGTCTTCTTAGGGATTGATACTTTTTTCATTAATACCGCTCTTTATATCCCTCACGATTCTCCCCGTTCTTTTGTCTGACTGATATTAATATAGCTATTCAGTTCTCTATTTGAAGCATGATAATATCTTTCTCTGTTTCTTTATATTCATCTATATGTGTCTTTATGGTGGGTTTCTTATAGATAATGTGTTTGAACTTTGTGTTTCTTCATCCACTCTGAGTCTTTATTTTTAAATTGGTTTGTTTAGACCATTCACATATATATTGATTATTGATGCAGTTGAATTCATATCTACCTTATTTGTGACCGTTTTCCATTCAGTGCACTTGTCTTTGTTTCTTGTTTCCTATCCTGATTTGAAATGAACATTCAGTGTGATTTCTTCTTTTGTCTCTTAGCATATCAATTATACTTCTTTAAAATTGTTTTTAGTGGTCGTGCTAAAGTTTGTAATACACATTATGATTAAGTTCAGCCTTAAATGAATATGTTGCTAGTACAGTTACCTTATATCAAAATATTTGTTACTCCTCTCTTTTTTTGGTTTGCTTTGTGCTGTAATGACAGAATACACAGATTGAGTTTGTAATGAACAGAAATTTATTAACTCACAGTTCTAGAGACTGGGAAGCCAAGATGAACAGGCCAGTGTCATCTTGCTGCCTTATACTATGGCAGAAGGGCAAAGAGAGGGAAAAAGGGTTACAAAAAGAAACCTAACTCTTTTATAAAGAACTCACTTCTGCAATATTGAAATTACTCCCACAATAATGGTGTTCAATCCATTCATGAGGGCAGATCCCTTCTAACCTAACTGTATATTGAAATTCTCACTGTTAATACTGTTAAACTTTTCAAACTATAGCATCTCTCCTATCACAACATTGTTCTCATTCATTTCACTTATCTATATGCTCTATTCATCAGTTAAGAATAAGAAAAAAAGTTTTTATTTTATCTTTCTCTTTCTGTGACCATCTTTATGTAGATCCATGTTTCTGTTTTAGCTTTTTTTTTTTTTTTTTTGCTGCTGTTACCAAAAGACCTGATAAGGACAATTAGAGGAGGAAAAGTTCTGGGACTCAAGTTTCACAGGTCTCAGTCCATAAATGGCTGACTTCCTTGCTCTGGTCTTGAGGTAAGGCAGAACATCCTGGCAGAAGGACATGGAGAAGAAAAGCAGCTTAAGACGTGGAACTAGGAAGCAAAGAGAGAGATGTCCCTCACCAGGGACAAAATATGTATACCAATGGAACGCCTCCAATGACCCACCTCTGCTAGCCACACCCTACTACCTTCAGTTAGCACTTGGTCATTGGACAGTGCACTGATTAGATTAAGGCTCTCATAAGCCAATCATTTCACCTCTAAACTTTCTTACACTTCAACACTTGAGCTTTTGGTGGACACCTCACATTTAAATCATAACACTAACCTATATCATTTTCCTTTTATCTGAAGAATTTATATTAACATTTCTGTAAAGTAGGTATAATACTTTTTTACTTTTGAAAGATAATTTTACTCAACAGAGAATTTTAGGATTTTTTTTTTTTTTTTTTTTTTTTGGTTCCCCTTTCAGCAACTTTAAATATTTATTGTACTGTTTTCTTTTTTTCTGATAGTAGGATTGAACCCAGGGGCACTCTGCCACTGAGCTACATCCTCAGTCCCATCCTACTGTTTTCTTGCTAGCAAAGTTTTTAATGAGAATTCCAGGATAATTCTTATCCTTGTTCCCTGGTAATGAGTTTTTCCCTGTGACTTCTTTCCTCTTCTTCTTCACCTTCTGGTATTACAGTTATACTTTTTGATTTTCTTACAGTTCT
This sequence comes from Sciurus vulgaris, assembly GCF_902686455.1. Lineage (NCBI taxonomy): Eukaryota > Metazoa > Chordata > Mammalia > Rodentia > Sciuridae > Sciurus > Sciurus vulgaris. The sequence goes on along the minus strand of NC_136468.1, from coordinate 23,222,180 downwards.
TGCATGTTGTTCTCCTCTCTCTCCCATTTTTTCTCTTTCCAATTTGTGAACTTTCTGTGCATATATCTTCAAGCTCACTGATTCTTTCCTTGATGCATTACCCATCTATCTTGCATCTTGTCTACTTTTTCCTTTAGTGCCCTTAAGATAGTAATCATAATTATTTTTTAAATTCCTTAACATCATATTAAGTCTCCCTGAGGAAGTTAGCTAGGAGCCTTGAACCTTTCTTCCTTCTCTCCTAGCATCTCATTTTAAGTGATAGTCTTTTCCTTTCAGTTAGTATTTTTTAGGAAATCAATAAAGATGTTCCAACTTGCACCTATTCTTGCCATTCTTTGGTTTGATCTATCCTTTCTACATTTTTGCAGTACATATTTATGTTCTCTTATGTATACTTAGCTTCATGGTTACTTTTTGTTGTGTAGCTAAACATTTTTTAGTTGATATGACCATATTTTAGGGCTTTCGAGTCATTTTTGGATATGTATAGTTTGTTTTCTATTGGGTTTTTCAGCAGGGCTCAAGGAACATGTTCACTGTGCCTTAAAACTTGAACCGTTTACTATTTATAAAGCCCTTGTCTCACATTTTTTGTGTCTGAGTATCTTAAAATTTTCTGTTTGATTGTATTTGGGTATGAAACGTAGCTGTTGTGAAGTTTTTTTGATGTAATTTTCTTTTTCTTCTACATGACTTGATGTTTTTACCTGAGTGCTCAAAGTTTTTTAAAAAAAAATTGTACTAGGTATCTTCTGGGTTGAATTTCCCTAGTATACCATGTACCCATTTAGTGTATTAGGTTACAGTTTTAATTTGAAGTTTTTCTTTGAAGCAGTCTGAAATATCTGTCTGCTTCCATGTATATATTTTTAAGATCAGCTACTGACTGTTGCTTTCCTTTATGTCTGTTTCATTATTTTTGTTCACTTTCTATCCTGTTCTCCCCTTATTGGCCTTATTTGCAAGAGGAAGGATCTTTTTTCTGTGGGAGGTTTCTTTATCATTTATGATCTTTGTTTCTGGGGAAAGGAAAAAAAACAACGTTTATCCCTCACTTGTGAATATTATAAGGCACTGCCTATCAACTGGTCGTAATATTTTTGATCTGTTGTAATTCTGGCTTATTGTTGCTAAAGGAAGTCTTTTTCTTAATTATTTTTAGATCATTTTGGTATACTAATTCATAGTTTTCTTTGTGACTATATTGCTTAGTGTCTTTACTATCTGCTGTAATGTTATTTTTCCCACAAAACCATAGTATGGACTTTCATTTTATGTTTTAGTGTTTTCACCAGTTGGTTTTCTGGTAGTTATAGAAGGGAAAACTTGTATAGGAGGAAGGAATGGACAAGTATAGTTTTTGAGCTTTGTGGCTCCAGGTGTCTCTCATTTGTGACTTGATTTTTTTTTTTTTTTTTTTTTTTTTTGGTGCTGGGGGTTGAACCCAGGGCCTTGTGCATGCAAGGCAAGCACTCTACCAACTGAGCTATATCCCTAGCCCTGTGATGTATTTTTAAAAGTTGGACTTTTGAGAAATAGTAAATAAAGCCTTTTGCTTTTGTGTTTATGTTTTCCAGATGTTTTATTTTCTAAAGAGGCTCCCTTAAAAGTATTTTGATGTTGTGATACTTTTTGAGGTCTCTGTCACTTGGACATCTTCCCATCTAGAATATGTATTTTCTCTCTCTCTCTCTCTCTCTCTCTCTCTCTCTCTCTCTCTCTCTCTCTCTCTCTCTCTCTTTGGCCAAGTTCTCGTTCTTTTTGCTTTGCCTAGGGTTTTTCTTTTTCTTTTCTTTTTTTCTCCTCCTCCTGCTTTCAATATCTTTGAATATCTTTTCTTTCAGTATCTTTTCAGGGTGGGTGTCCGTCTTTCTGAAAGTGAAATATTGAAAGAATATTGAGAGTTTAGTTTTTAAATCCTTTTAGAATCTAGAATAAGCACTGTTTTGAATTATCTTTGACTCTTACAGATTTCTTGCCTGCTCTGTGTTTACGTACATCTTGACGTCTGTGAAAGACATTATCTAACTTTCCCTGGTTCTCATATTTCTTCGTTCAGATTATTTACTATTGCCAGGATTTGAATTTGTTGGTCCTTGGTGGAGAATAGACTTTTCCTTCATTTTTACACGGGTAACTTTTTTTTTTTTAATGGACAGAACACCTTTATTTTGTTTATTTTTATGTGGTTCTAAGGATCAAACCCAGTGCCTCACAAATGCTAGGCAGGTACTCTACCCCCAAACTACAGCCCCAGCCCAGGAGTGACTCTTTCCATTTAGTGTAATTATCTTTTTTTTTTTTTTTTTCTTCAGAGAGGTGTTTGTGTATGTGTTTTAAATTTTATGCATACTGTTTATTTCTTTTATAGCATTTGTCTGTAATTACAACTCTACTTATTTTGTATTTCTTCTCATTTGAATGTTAGCATCACAAATTGGGGACCTTGTCTATCTTAAATATCACTGTATTCCCAGAGTCTAACACACTGGCATATGGTGGGATTCAATGAGTATTTGTTGAATATAAGCAACTCCATCAAATGGTAGACTCTGCTACTGGCTATGCTCCTGTCTTAAAATTGATATGCATTTGGAAGTGAGTCTAAACCTCTACATTATGTACAAGTATTTGATTTAGGGAAAAGCTATAACTTGTAGCATACTCTTTAACTCTGTAGAGGCAGATATTTAAAATTAACTTAAGAGTTGACCCTTATTTTTTATTTTGAATTATAATATTATATACTTTCTTGAGTCTCTTAAATTTTGTGCTATATGTATTAAAAAATAGATTGTAATCTCCTTGCTCATTCTTGTACTGTTATGGTATTACCCTAGCTGAGAATTCACACATAATGGAAACTCTGTTACATAATCAGTTGATTATATGTTGTTATTTTTAAAGGAAATACATCTTTTTCATTCTTTTCCCTTCAAATTCTAATCTGTTAGCTTTTTATTATTATTACTATATTGGAGTTTGAACCAATATAATAAATTGCTCTACTGCTAAGCTATATCCCTATTTATTTATTTATTTATTTATTTTTAATTTTGAGATAGGGTCTTGCTAAGTTGCTGAGGCTGGCCTGGAGTTTATAATCCTGCCTCAGCTTCCAGAGTAACTAGGATTATATGTGTGTACCCCTGTATCTGACTTTTTATTTTTAATTGACACATAGTTGTACATATTTGTGGAGTATAGTGTGACATTTCCATACATGTATGCAATGTATAATGATCAAATAAGAGTAATTGGCTTATCTATCACCACAGAGGTGTCATTTGTGCCAGAAACATTCAAAATCATCCCTGTTATTTTAAAATGTTAAGTTGTTGTCAACCATAGTTATCCTACTTTGCTGTTGAACATTAGAAGTCATTTAACCAACTGCACCCCTGTACACATTAACTAAGCTCTCTTCGTCTTTTCCTTTCCCCTCACCCATCATCTCATGCTGTGATAACCACTATTCTATTCTACACTTGAAGACAAATTTTTTAGTTTCATGTGTGTCATTTATTGACTGGTTATACATGATACCTTGAATAAAGGATGTGAAAGCTATTCATAGATTTGTAGACTGTTAACTTAGCTTCCTAAATGGTGTTTCCTAGAATTATGCAATTAAACTGCCCTGATTAGAGGTGAAAGAAATTTGAGATTAAAGAACTCAACTTCTCCTTCATACTACAGATAAAAGAATTAAAGCCCTGAGAAATGTGATGGGTTATCCATTCAATTGGTGGCCAAAATCCAAAGTCTTAGGGGTCTTGGTTGATTTATTTTTCTATTATTATTATTATTATTATTATATTTTAATTTAAAAAATGTTTTCTGCAGTGCTGGGGGAGGAACTCAGGGCCTTTCTCATTCATGCTAGGCAAGTTGTTGTACCATCGAGTTACATCTCCAGTTAGATGTAGCTCCTTCCATTTTATCACATCATTCAAGGAAAGGGCACAGGTTTGGGGAGTGTTTTTAAACTACTAAAGAAGAAGTTAGGTTGAATTCCTAGGTTGAATCCTTCTACACTCTTTTAAAAACTTGGCTTGACTGACTTTTATTTATATCAAAATTAGAGGTAGTTTTTGTGTGTCAAATACTGTCAATTTAAAATCAGGTGGACTTTCTGATAGGTATCCTGAGGAGCCATTAGCAGAAACAATTTAAATGCTCCATTTTTCCCCCAAGTGCTATTTATACTACTCTTAAGAGTAGTAATTTGAATATTACTAAGCAGCCATAGGGTTTGAGCATAAGTTTAATCAAGAAAAATTTTTGTTGACTTGAATTAAACCCAAAATGTACAATAAATTTTCTTTCTTTGCTCTACTGGAATAAACCCAGGGCACTCTACCACTGAGCTATGTCCCCAGCCCTTTTAAAAATATTTTGAACTGGGTCCTGTGGCACATGCCTGTAATCTCAGAGGCTTGGGAGACTGAGGCAGGAGAATCAGGAGTTCAAAGCCAGCCTCAGCAAAAGCAAGGTGCTGAGCAACTCAGTGAGCCCTGTCTTTAAATAAAATACAAAATAGGGCTAGGGATGTGGCTCAGTGGTTGACTGCCCCTGAGTTCAATCCCTGGTACCCCCCGCCCCCAATTTTTTGCCCAGGCTGCCATGAATTTTCAACCTCTCAAGTAGCTGGGTTTACAGGCATATTTTTATTTTTAATTGACACAAAGTAATTGTATGTATTCCTAGATTTCAGTTTGACATTACAATACTTTTGTACAATGTGTAGTGATCAGATTCCAAGTAGCTAGGATTACAAGCATGCACTACCATGCCCAACTAATAAATTCTAAGATTGAATTTTTTTGCAGGGCGCGGGGGTATCAGGGATTGAACTCAGGGGGCAGTCAACCACTGAGCCACATCCCCAGCCCTATTTTGTATTTTATTAGAGACAGTCTCACTGAGTTGCTTAGCGTTTCACTTTTGCTGAGGCTGGGTTTGAACTTGTGATCCTTCTGCTTCAGCCTCCCCAGCTGCTGGGATTACAGGAGTGCACCACTGTGCCCGGCTGAAGGTTGATTTTTAAGTTTGTTTCTGAAATTTAATTGATGGTATATATAGATTTAGTACACTTAAAAATATCCAAAAATAGAGATATTTAACTTGGAAAAAGTTAACACTTCTATTTTTCAGTTACCCATATGTGTTTCACTATAAATTTTTATAATCAAAAGAATTTACTCACAGCCTTACCTTTGTAGTTTTGCTCAAATATGAAATTATTTGTTCATTTTTATTACCTTCTGTTTTTATCTAGTAGTGGTGAGAATGAAACTGTACATTTAAAACTTAAATTAACATGATAGAAATAGGAAGCCATTTTAGTCCCCAGCCCATCTCCTTTTCAGTTCTTCTTAACCAGTTTTCAGCCATTATTTGTATTTTGCATTTTAAATATTTTAAGTTTGGTAGATATTTAATCTTACTAGATAAATATTATTCAATTCTTATAGCCTCGACACTGAATTGTGTTTTGTATATAACCTGCTGTTGTTATTTATTTTTCTAGACAGTAGTACAAATGAAAGTTATGGGATGCCTAGAAGGTGTGTGGTCATATTGTTATAGTTGTCAGAGCAGAGATTCCTGGCATCTGGGAATTAAGAAGCCATTGATTTTTTTTTTAATTTATTTAAATTAGTTATACAAGACAGTAGAATGCACTTTGATACATCGTATATAATGAGTATAATCTCTAATTCTTCTGGTTATACATGATGTGTAATCCCACTAGTTGTATAGTTATATATGCACATATGGTAATAATATCTGGTTCATTCTACTATCCTTCCTATCTGCATAAGAGGAAGCCATTGCTTTTTATTCCTATTCCTGGAATGCATGTTCTTCAAGATCTCTTTTCTGTTCCTCTGTCTGCTACTTGATTATCGTGCTACTGACTGGCTTATTTCTTTTCTTATATCTCTTATTCTGTGTATCTTTTCTCTGTTTTATTGGTTTTGTTTATTTATTTTCATATTGATCTGTCTCATCTCCTATTATAGGAGGAAGCCAGTTTAGATTAACTATCTAGTTGTAAGGCAAATTCGTAGTACAAAATTTCAGTTTCAATTATGTTAAATTTCAGTTTAACATGTTAAAATTTGAGTTTAAAATGTACTCTTCTGTGGCTGTGGGTGGAATACTCCACTTTTAGAAACCAGAGAGGTGAGTTGTGTGACTTTTTCTTAGTCCTAAGAATTAGAAGTAGAAAAGGCTCTATACTGCTAATGGTGGTAGGTTTTATAGGTCTTTGGAAAATATACAAGGAAGGATAATAATGAATGCATTTTACAGACTGCTACCATAGCGATAATGGCTCTGTTACTGTTGGTGGAGAACTGATGTTAATAGTCACTGCCCTCAACTAGTTTCTCATTTGCCTTTCATGAGAATGGAAGAAGGTTGAGATGGAACATTGTGGGAGAGCAAATAAAAAGCAGTCTAGAGCTGACTTTACATTTTGGGATATGATATGTTGCCTAAAGAGGAAAATAAGCCTTTATTACTTTCTTTTCAGTTTTCTGGGTCTTTAAAAAGAAGGAAGGGAGGTGTGGTGGTGAACACCTGTAATCCCAGAGACCCGAGGGACTGAAGCAAGAGGATCTCAAGTTTGAGGCCAGCCCTAGCAACTTAGGGAGATCCTTTCTCAAAAAAAAAGGGAGAAGTTAAGGTGGATTTGATGATGATGATGAGTCAGTTTGCCATAAATTCCGGAAGTTTGTTGTCATTGCAACCTTGTTATTTTCTACAATAATTATTTTTACTGTTTATGTAAATTATGCATTATAAAAACTTGAACAATATGACAAATAAATAAAATATTATAGTGATATTTACCCTTATCGTGGATTCATATTTATACTTTATATATCTGCCTGTTTATATAATTGCATACAAATATAAATATACAGAAAAATTTTTCATGTAATAACTGAGTTATAATTCTTCTTTCTATCTTGGGTTATAGAAATACATCCGAGTTAGCCAGCATAGATCTGTATTTTTTTATAAAGGCAATATAATATTCCATATGTTACATAAGTCAATCTCCTCCCCCACTGTAAAATATGTTGCATTGACCATCTCTACACGTGTCCTTACATACCAGTGATTTTATTTTTGTGGGATGAGAGTACTAGGCGAAAAAGGACATATGTGTTTAAAGTTTTAATATATGCTGCATATTTATTTTCCACAGACTGGAGTAATGCACATTTACCTTTTCTCACTGATTTTCTGATAATTAGGGATTAGTTTTAACAGTTTGAGTGCAAAGAATATTCTTTTGTTTTTCTCTGACATGAAAAATACACACATTTTGAGAAAAAAAAATTTAATCATTGTTTATTCACTATTTGAATGACTTGGTGACTTGTATTCTGTTCATTTTCCATTCTGTTTTTCATTTTATTCTCAAGCATAAAAATAATTTTCATATTTTATATAAAATTCTTTTTAGTCTTGAGTTGAAAACTTCCTCTTAAACTATTGCTTATATCCTGTTTCTATGGTATTTTTTTACAATATAAAATTTGGAAGGTTTTATATAATTAAAGTTATTTTCTATTTTCTATTTTGTTTTCTTTTTGGCAAAAATGTTTCCCCAACATTTTAGTTTGGCACTACTTTTTTTCCTAAGATTTTATGTATGTGTGTACATATGTTTAAATGCTCAAATTAGATAAGGGTTAACTTCCGATGAGAAGTCAGTTGTATGAGATCATTTGGTAAGTCACCTACATTTACTGCTGAATTAAAGTGTTTCTCAAATATTCAATTTCCATTTATCCTGGACTTCATTTCCTGTTTCTCTGAGATGTTTCTTTGTTTCTATACCAGTTCCTTTTATTTTAATTATAAATGATTTAAAGTGGTTTAAATCTTTTTAAGTATTTTAAAAGCTGATGAGATGATTTCCTCTTACTATTTTCTATACATTTTCTTGGTTCTTTTTGTATGTTTATTTTTCTGTGCTAACTTTCTGTAGCGTGAATTCCTTGGGTCAAGAAAACTTTCCATAATTCACAGATCTGGCAGTTCAGTAATCTTGGTTATGTAGCTTTCGGTATGCCATTTCCTGAGTTGTTTGTTGTCTGTCCTTCATGGAGACACCTCAGCTGAGAGGGCAAGTTCTTGTCATCTTCAGAGATGAAGGGAACCAAGAGTACCAGCTTGGCTCTCTTGGAGCTCTTTATGGGATAGGGAGTGTAGCAGATTGTCATAGCAAAACTCATGTTGATGCCTTTCTCTTGGGGGCAGAGGTATGTCAGGATTCTTAGATTTTATTTTGACCTCTGTCACCCACTGAGCTTGACAGGTGCTCAGTAGTTGTCTTTAGTGTTGGGACTAGAGATCATCAGAATTTTTTTTTTTTTTTTTTTGCTACTAGGGATTGAACTCAGGGGTACTTGACCACTGAGTGACATTCCCAACCCTTTTTTGTATTTAATATAGAGACAGGTTCTTACTGAGTTGCTTAGTGCCTTGCTTTTGCTGAGGCTGGCTTTGAATTCCTGATCTTCCTGCCTCAATCTCCCTAGCCACTGAGATTTTAAGAAAAATCTTGAAGCTTCCATCTTTCTAAACTTCATTTCTGGTCTGTATTTTATTTCTCTTACATTTTTGTTTTAATTTAGTATGAACTTTCAATTACAGGTGAACAGTAATAGTAAATACTGCGTGCCTTGATTGATCCACTGTAATTTATTTTAAGTGCTCTTTATACATATATTTTTATCAAGTATTTACTAAGTACCTTGTATGTTGCAACATTTAGGCACATGAAGATGAATACTGTACAGTCCCTGTCTATTTAGAAGCATTTTATGGGAGTCATTTTTTTACTTCTTTCTTCTTAAAATACTTTCTTCATTTAGCATCCATACTTTCTGCGTTTTCATTTTCTTTATTTTTGGCTCTATTCAGTCACCTTTGCTTGATTCTTATTTTTACATAGTTTTTAGTTGTAGATGGATATGATACCTTTGTTTTATTTATTTATTTTTATGTGGTGCTAAAGATTGAACCCAGTGCCTCACACATGCTAGGCAAGCACTCCACCACCAAGCTACAACCTCAGCCCCTGCTTGATTGTTTTCTTCTGGACTTCCAGAACTTAAATCAGTCTTTAAGCTTCTTTTCTTTAGCTCTATTTCATTCCACAAGTCATCTTACTCAGTCTTTGCTTTAAATAATACTGATACACTTAGATTTCTAAAGATGTATATTTTATTCAGCCTCATTATTCCCCTAGAATTTCACCTTCTGATATCCAACTACCATGTCTCCAGTGGGCTAATAGGCACTTCATAATTTTCATAAGACCAAAACATACTGTAACTGTTTGCCCCCATGACTTTGCATGCAATGACCATCTGCTAATTTTTCAGATTATGACATGGCTAGATCCCTCACACCATTTTATTTCTACCCTTATTTTTCTTTATAATACCATCATTTTTTTAAACCACTACCTTGAATTATATAGATACTTGTATTTTGTTTAATTTTCCAGGTGCTCAAAAGTACTAATCTCCTATTTTTTGTCAGTCTTTTTTTTTTTTTTTTTTTAATTTACTGTGGTTTTTTTTCCCTTGTTTGATTCATTGCAACTCACAAGTTAGATCCTAATGTTTGAACTCTGTTATGGTTATAATTTTCATCCAGCCAGTTCTTTTTGCTTTATATTATTGCTAGTTTTAACAAAGTTTGCCTCTGCCTTATATATCTTTTATCTGCCATGAGTCTCTTTGTTATATGTGCCTTTAAATAGATAGTAATGCTGGGTATGCTTTGTGGCACATGCCTATAATCCCAGCTCCTTGGGAGGCTGCAACTGGATGATTGCAAGTTCAAAGCCAGCCTCAGCAACTTGGTAAGACTTGTCTGAAAATAAAAATAAAATTTAAAAAAATTTTAAAAAAAGGCTGAGGGTGTACCTGTGGTTAAGTGCCTCTGGGTTTAATCCCCAGTACCAAAATAAATAAATAAACAAATAAATAGATAAATAAATAAATAAAAATGTGTCTACTTGTTCACCCAATATAAATGATATTTTACTGTTTATTTAAATGTATGACTATATTTGATATATGGTGTATACAGCTAACATTTTTAAAGTATTCTTTTCATTTCAGAATAATTATAGATTCATAGAAAAATTACAAAGATAGTACTGAGTTCCTATATGCCCTTACTGTTTTCCATATTGCTAACATTTTTTATCGTGGCACATTTGTCATTTATACCAATATTTGTACATTGTTATTAACAAACTTTTCTTTGAATTTCACTATTTTTACCAGTAATGTCCTCTTTTCTGACCCAGGATTCCATCCAAGATACCCCATTACATTTAGTTGTCATGTTTCCTTATTCTTCCTTAGTCTCTTAGTCTTTACTAGTTTGCTATTGTATTGAGAGTTTTTAGGAGTAATGAATGCATTCTTTAAATGTTTCTCAATTTGGATTTGTCTCATTTTTTTTGTTTTTCATTGTTAGACTGGGCTGGTTTATATCAATGTAGACTCTTGGATATTTGTTTTCTATTTTGGGTTATACTCCAATACTACATTCCTTATTTTGTTGCCTGTATTTTTCAGTTTTGACCATTTATTCCTTCATTTTTTTCTGGTTGGCTTCTCTGTGTCCTTTTGACACGATCCATCCTTTAAAAAAATATTTTTTTTTTTTTTTTTTTTTTTTTTAGCATTTTCTCCTTTTGGTACAAGGGGCTCCAGGCTCATTTTCTTTTGCCTTTTCTTGTCCCACAATCAGCATTTTCTCCAAGAATTCCCCTTTTCTTTTATTAGAGAACGGTGTGCAGAAATCAAGATCTGGATGCTGGGCATGCTTTTGACTCTTGATGTGTCACTGTTTCTAGTCCCTCCTCAGTGGATAGAGATAAAAATACTATGTTGTGTACACAGACATCTTAATTATTTTTGTATCTGTATCTCTCTTAATATATCCCTATTAAGCTAAATATCCTTGTTTATCTCAACTTCCTGCTCCAGAAGTGAGAAACCTGGCTCACTTTTGAATATGTAAACATTCATTTACATATTCATTCAACCCCAGGATACATGTGAAGTGTTTCAGAATTGATCCACATCCCTGAGGAAAGTGCTGTATTAGTTAAAGTATGGTGTTAATATATAGTTTGGTTTCCAGTAGAAGTACTATCTTCTACTTATTTCAGTATTTTTTTTTTTCCCACCCATTGATCTGCTTTTGATGCTGTGAGTAAAAATCCTTTTTGCCAGGCACAGTGGCAAGTGCCCGTAATCTCAGCAAACTGGGAGGCTGAGGCAGGAGCATCGCAAGTTCCAGGCAAGCCTCAGCAATTTAGAAAGGCCGTCTCAGAAAAAAAAAGGGTGGGGAGTTGCTGGGGATCTAGCACAGATGTAAAATGCCCTTGGGTTCAATCCCCAGAACCAGTAAAATAAAATAAAATAAAATAAAATCCTTGATTCAAAAATTGATTTTATACACCCACACCCACAGACAGCACATTGTATAATATTACACAATTGTATTATTATAAACTGTATGTGGTGCATGTACAGATTGAGTATCCTTTATTCAAAATGCATGGGACTAGAAATTTTGAATATTTCCAAATGCGTAATGAGATATCTTGGGGATGGGATCCAAGTCTAAACATGAAATTAATTATATAGACCTTATACAACATAGGTTGAAGGTAATTTTATGCAATATTTTTAGTGTATCTTTGTGTTGGCTGCAACCTCATGTGAGGTCAGGTGTGGAATTTTTCACATGTGATATCATCCATCAGTCAAAGTTTAAGATTTTGAAGTTCTGAATGTTTGGATTACGGATGTTCAGCCTGTATAATGTATATGTAATATTTCATATATAATACAACACTGTAATGCCTGTAATATAATAATATAATAATTAGTAATATACAATATGTATATTTGGTGTTTAATTTTTGGTTTTTAAATTTTTTTATTTTTAAAAATTTTTTTAGTTGTTGATGGAACTTTTTAAAATTTATTTATATGTGGTGCTGAGAATTGAACCTAGTACCCCACACATGCTAGGTAAGTGCTCTACCACCGAGCTACAACTCCAGCACTAGTATTTTGTGTGTGTGTGTGTGTGTGCTTGGGGATTTGAACCCAGGGCCTCATGCATTCCAGGCAAGTACTTTACTACTGAACCACATTCCCAGCCCAGCACTAGTTTTTTAAAATTACTTTGTTTTACCTTAAATTCGAAGTATCTTTGAAAGACTATTTTGTCATTTAGTGTGAAGTAGAACTTCTTTTTTAATAGAAGTTGCTGTGTGAAAAGCTTTGCTTTCTCAATTGTTTGGAATATGACCTTTATTGTATTTTAAAATCTTATATATATACTAGATGCTTTCTCTGCATATGCTCTTTTGTGTTCTATTCTTATTCAAATTTCAAACACGTAATTAGGATAATTTCAGCATTTGGAAGATTATTTTTCTTTGTGTCCTTTCATGTTCACATATTTTAATTAATTGCTACAATTTTCTTTTTTTAATTTCAGGAATATTTTAGTGGATAAACCAAATGACCAATCTTCAAGATGGTCTTCAGAAAGCAACTATCCTCCCCAGGTAATAATACACGTAGCCCTTAATATTATTTAAAAGTCAGAATTAAGATGGGAACTTATTCAGTTGATATCAGTTATCTGAAATCTATTAGTAGTTTATTCAGTCTTTGGAATTGGGATGTAAACTTTTATTTTTTTCTTTTGTCGAAAGAATTTTGATTTTATAGACAAGTACAGTATGGAATTTGATGAAATAGATGTTTTTTTCTGGCCAGTGGAAGATTTAAATTCTAATTTATAATTTTTTGTATTACTAATGATGCAGAACCAGTTTTCTTAATATCTCATGAGGAAATTGTTAACCGAGAACTGGTTAGGGTACCTGTTACTGTTCCATTCTGAGTAGAGGTTGTGACCTTGACCTCTGTTCCATTGTATTCAGGTCATTTTGTAAACATTTAAGGAAATGTTAGTAAATTGAACTTTGCCTTTGAGGGAAAAGAACTTAATATAGTTTGTTATTTCACTGAAATCGTATACTTAGATGGTATTAGGATGGAATTAGGCTTAATTACTTTTCCCTTGTAAGTAGTGTCTGAATTTATAATCATTCTTTTAATCAGACACTTAAAACATTAATGCTTATTATGTACTAGTCATGCTTATAATGTCTATATACATCCTTAAGGAAATTTATGTTGTAACTAGTAGAGGGATAAATAAAACTTTATTTTTCTATTTTAATGTAATTTATGGAAACTTAATCTCTATGCTTATTTTCCTTTTTCTCTTTGTATCCTTGTTTGGATCACCTGGTACTTACAAGTTTATTATACAATATATGTCCAAAGAATATATATTCAAATTTTTATGTACCGGTAAAGAATCATAAAGCAACTTGTTAATTCAACCATTTTTAGAAATGGAAAAGGCCTGTAGCCTTTTGAAGCTCCTGTATGTGAGCCCTTTCTTAAGTCAGTCCTCAGTCCTTTAACCCTCCTGAGTAACTATAGCATATTTTGTTAAACATTTTCTTAAGAGTATTATGTATGTATGTTTGTAAATACCCTGTAGTTTAGTTTTTCTGGCTTTGATTTTATATAAATATAAATAGATCCAGTCATCTTTTGTAACTTGATTTTCTTTTGCTTACCAATATGATATTAAGCAAACATTAAGTTGTTGTGTGTAATGGTAGTTTGTTCATTTTCCCTGCTATATAGGATTCCAGTGTATAAATAATGCTATTGAGAGGCATTTGGGTCTTTGACAATTTTTTGCTATTGGAGTTTTCCTTAGAAAAATTACTGTTATGGTTTGGATCTAGAGTATTTCCAAAAGCCTCATGTGTTGAAGACATGGTGTCCAGTGCAGCTGCATTCAGAGGTAGATCTTTTAGGAAATAATGAGATCATGACAGATATAACCTCATCAATGAATTAATTCATCTGATGAATTAGTAGTTGAATGGACTACTAGGAGGTGATAGAAACTGTAGGCAGATGGGACATGGTTGGATTTATGGAGGATATAGGACATGTCCTTGGGGATTATATTTTGTCCTTGGCCCCTTCCTCTCTGCCTTCCCTAAACCCCTGCTGCTTCCTGGCTGCCATGAAATGAGCAGCGTTTTTCTACCAAACCCTTCTGCCATGATGTTGTGCATCATTTCTTGTCCAGAGCAGTAGAGTCATCTGACCATAAACTGAAACCTCTGAAGGTTTCAGGAGCCAAAATAAATCTTTCCTCCTTTGTTTGTGTCAGGTATTTTGATCACAGCAACAAAATGCTGACTAACACAGTAGTTATGTATATATTCAACTTTATTGGCTAATGCGAAGCCATTTGCAAAGTTGATGTATAATTATACTCTCACTGGGAGTATATGAAAGTTGCTATTGCATCACATTCTCCACCTCTATGACTGACTTAGATTTTTCCAGTCTGGCAGATCTTACATTATAACTCACAGTAGTTTAAATTTGTTTTTTGTTTTTTCCTGTTTATGTTCAAGCCTGTTTGCATATGTTAATGAATTTATGTTGTATCTTTAATCATGTTTTTCTTGATTCACTTTCTCATTTTAATTAATTTGAGTGCCCAAGTTTTCATGTGTTTTTCCTCTTGTTTAGTTTTTTTTTATTAATAAATTATTTTTATTTAATTATTTTTTCTGTTGTAATTGAAACTATGATAATGTCTTATTATGAAATTCCCCTTTGGACTATATTTTGAGGGTGGTAGAATTTGATTTTTTTTTAATTTGTTTTTTGTTCATTCAGAACTTTAGTAAGCATCATGAGGTTCTAACCAGGCATTGGGAATACAACAGTGAATTAAATATCATCTTTTCTCTTGACGAACCAAGATAAATATTGACTCAGTTAATATTTAATGCATTAAGTCCTAGAGAAGTAGTCTAAAGCTTTTGTAATTAAGGAGAGTTAGTTTATCTTGGAAATAAATAATATGAAATCCATTTTCTTAATTGTAATTTAAGAACCCAGTGTAACTGGGGTTCCATGTGGCCAATCTCAAAGGATAGTATTCTCACCAGAAAAACTTAATTGGAAGCTATTCTTATTTTTGCTTTTATGCGAAATAGCCAGGTTAGATAGAATGGATATAATTTTGGTGTATATAGGTAGTAAAGAATCTTGTATGATAAGTGGTTATGAGCTACAATACTTCCAAATCTTGCTCTGAAAACTACTAAAAGAGTTGGATTTAAAAAACAAAAACAAACATAAAAAAAACCCCACATATACACATATATACATTGTTTGTGAAAACTAGGACCACAAAGTGATTCCTTCTCAGGGTAAGGATAAAACAGTGGAAGTCCCTACCTCTGGCAGATGTGCACTAGTACTGAATTAAAGAAGGGAAAATGAAAACCCGTCCCTGCGGGGTTATAGCTATGTTTTTCTTTGTTTACATTTGGTACTCAGAGTCTCAATACTTCACTATCCATGAAGTCTTATGGTATGATTGTGGATGAGTAGTGCTCTTTAAGGTTCTCAGCAGAAAGAAATGCACATTCTCTCTGTAGGTGGCTTCCTTCCTACTTGGACCTCAGGAAGTCTCCACAAATCATTATCAGTAGAAAAGTGAGCAGTATACAAAGATAACCTAATATACCCAGAAACAAGACACTTGAAGAACTAATCGAAAATTTAAAAAAAGAAAAAAAGATACTAGAATTAAAAGTACTAAAAGATACTAGAGTTAAAACAACTTATATTATAAAAAGAAAGGAAAAAACTTCAAGAAATAGGAAACTATAAAAGTCGATTAGCATATTTGAAAAAGAATCCAGAAAAACTTCTAGAAATGAAAAATACAATAACAAAAAATTAATTTTGATCAATTTTCCCACTAACGACAGATAGAGTTCATATTAATTCTGCGTTATCTATGCTGGTAGGGAATAATGTTGCATGAATGAGAACCCCATAAATACTTTAGGACAGTAATATCACCCTTCTCCCTCATCAGATAAATTTTATAGAAGTTACTGATACTGCCGTGGAAAACGTAACTTTCAAGATGACTGGTGAATACTCTAAGGGTTGGTTAAGATGTACAGGCAGTTATAGATGTCTTGATAATTGCATTAAGAAAGATTAAATTGTTAACTATTCGGCTGCAATTATAAGTTCCTTCTAAAGTTTTAAGTAGTATTATAATATTAATAATATTCTTTATGGTGCCAGAGAAGGCAGTTGAAGTTGATTAATAAACAGCAAGGATTCTGCTTTTTTATAACCTAATAAGCAGATCAAAGAAACCTCAGTGAGTGTTTAATACAGTCATGAGGGTCTGGGGGAGGGGTAAGCTTTTGCTTTTGCAGTGCACTCAGGTTATTCCTTCTGTGTTTGAGGCCATGACAAGACTGTTATAGAATTGAGCTACTTGTAGAGAAGAAAATTTTTTAAAGTGCACTTTGTCCAAGTTTGCAAAAGAACTATTGTTTAATACAGTTTTCATTCATATAATTTATATATAGTAAAATGTGTGAACCCTAAGTGTGTATGGTATCCAGTTTGAAAATATGTACAACTGTATAATTCACACTCTTCTGATGATATTAAATATCTCCATGTCTTCAGAAAGATCCTTTCTGCCTCTTTAGCAAAGAATCCCCAACTTTTCTACCCTCTACCTAGAGCCAGTCCCTGTTTAATTTTTTTTTTTTTTTTGCCATAGGTTGGTTTTGCCAATTCCAAAATTTAATTTAAATGGAATCAGAGAGAAAGAGTATAAGTTTTATATGACTTTTTATGCTCAACATGTGTTTTATGTTTATTCTGTTGTCACATGCATTAATATTCCATTTCTTTACATTGCAGAATACTATTCCATTATATGCAGATACCTAATTTGTTAATTCATTCATTTTCTTTTTTTGGACATTTGTGTTTCAGTTTTTGGTGATTATAAATAAGGTTTATAGGCAATGTTTTGTGATATTTTAAAAATAATACATATTTTCTATGTTTTGGGTAAATATCTGGAAATAGAATTACTGCATCATAAGGGAGGAATATATTAATTTTGTGCAAAATTACTAGCCTCACCATTCACACACAATTTTAGTGATTATTTTTGGTGCGAAGTGGTTTTAAGTTACAATTCCTAATAACTAATGATACTAAGCACTTTTCCATTTGCTTATTAGCTGTTCATGTAACTTTTTTATGAATTCTTATACCCATTTAAAAGTAGCTTTGTTTATTTTTTAATTAT
The DNA here is from genome assembly GCF_902686455.1 of Sciurus vulgaris. NCBI lineage: Eukaryota > Metazoa > Chordata > Mammalia > Rodentia > Sciuridae > Sciurus > Sciurus vulgaris. The sequence continues at coordinate 23,204,846 of NC_136468.1, read as the reverse complement.
TGAATTGTAGGAATTTGCATTTATTCTGGACTTAGATCCTTTTTCAGTTATATGCTGCAGATATTTTTCATCATTTTGTGGCTTGCATAATCATTTTCATAGCACTTTTTATATTCACTTTTTAAAGTCTATTGAGGTATAATTGACTTGTTTTTAGTGTACAATTTGGTAAGTTTTGAAATAAACATACACCCTTAAATAACTACACTTAACATATTAAGGGTAGCTGTTATCTTCATAAGTTACCTATGTCCCATTTTAATCCTCACACCCACCTTGTTCCTCATCTGTAGCCAATCACTGGTCTGTTTTTTCAATAGAGATTGCATTTGCTAGTTTTTACTGCATTTCTTAAGATGTTAAATATAAATGGAATAACAGTATTTAAATTTGTGTTTGATATATTTCAGTCAAAATAATTATTTTGAGATTCATTCCATAAATCAAACCTGTCTACACTTCCCAACTCTACACTAGCAGACCATATATATATATATTTATTTATTTATTTATTTATTTGTATATATAATCAGGTCATGGTTTTCCATTGTTCCACCCCCCCCCCCCAGCATTTTTAAATTAGTGCATTATAGTTGTCCATATTGATGGGATTTGTTGTTACATAGTCATATATGCACACAATATAACAATATAATTTGGCCAGTATCACTCCCCAGCACTTCCTCCCTCCGTTCCTGCCTCCCACCCCTTGGTCCCTTTCCTCTATAGATTTCCCTTTGAATTTTAGGAGATCCACCCCCACCTTTGTTTTCCTTTTTCCTCTCTAGCTTTTGCATATAAGAGAAAACATATGACCTTAACCTTCTAAGTTTGCATTACTTCACTTTACATGATCTCTAGTTCCAACCATTTTCCTACAATTGACATAATTTCATTTTTCTGTATGGCTGAATAAAACTCCATTGTGTATATATACCACATTTTCTTTATCCATTTTTTTGTTGATGGACACCTAGGCTGGTGATATAGTTTAGCTATTTGAATTGCGCTGCTGTAAACATGGGCATGCATATATCACTGTGCTAAGGTAACTTTAATTCTTCAGATAAATACTGAGAAGTGGTATAGCTGGGTCATATGGTGGTTCCATGCCTAGTCTTTTGTGGGGTCTACATACTGATTTCTGTAGTGGTCATACTAATGGACAGTAGTGTAAAAGTGTTCCTTTTTCTCCATATCCTCTCAAGCACTTCTTATTATTTGTATTCTTGATGACTGCCATTCTGACTGGTATGAGATGAAATCTCAGTGTAGTTTTGGTTTGCATTTCCCTAATTGCTAATGCTGTTGAACTTTTTTTCATGTATTTATTGGCCATTTGTATTTCTTCTTTTGAGAAGTGTCTGTTTAGTTCATTTACCCATTTGATTTTTTGGTGTAAAGGTTTTGAACTACATATTTTGGATATTAATCTTCTCTCAGAAGAGTAGCTAGCAAAGGTTATCTCCCATTCTGTGGATTCTTGCTTCACATTACTAATTGTTTCCCTTATTGAGTAGACTTCTCTGCATTTAAATTTTGAACTTCACCTGGTAGCACAGACTGTATGATCTGGTGACTGTCTACCTCTTCATTCTCAATACTTAAGGTTTTTTTGCCTTGCTTATAGGCTCCAACAACACTGAAATTATCATAAGCCTTCATTGCTTTTTTGCCTGACTGAATAGTGGTTGCACTCATCCCATCCTCCAAAGGTAGGGGGAAAGCTATATGGAACCTCGAATTTGACCATATTTGGAACAGTGGTTTAGCAGATGTAATTAAGGTAAGGATCTTTAGTCAGGATCATCCTTGATTAGGGTAGGTCCTAAATCCAATGGTGAGTGTCTTTATTAGACACAGAAAAGGAGAAGAAATGAAACAGGGAAAAAGCTATGTGAAGATGGAAGCAGAAATTGGAGTTAGGCTGCTGTGAGTCAGGAAACACCAGGAGCCATCAAATACTGAAAAAGGAATCCCTACGTCCTTTGGAGGGAGCATGATAAGTATTGATTGACACCTGAAATCACTGATTTTAAAAAAAATTTAGACAAAATTCACATAATGCAAAATGAACCATTTTGAAGTATATAATTCACTGGCATATAATGCATTTATAATGTTTTCCAACTATCACCTCAATCCAGCTCCCAAATATTTTCATTACCCACAAGGAAACCTAGTCTTTATTTATTCTGGATATTTCATATAAATGGAATCATATAATATATGCCCTTTTATGTCTGATTTCTTTGACTTAGCATTTTTTTTTTAAATAATGCTTTATTTTTTTGAAATTTTTATGTGGTGCTGAGAATCTAACCCAGTGCCTCATACATGCTAGGCAAGTGCTCTACCACTGAGCCACTACTCCAGCCCACTTAGCATGTTTTTGATTGATGCATTATACATGAAGAGGAATCATTGCTATATATGTGTACATGCACACAATGGAAGAGTATAATTTAGCCAGTTCCCCAGCTTAGCATGTTTTTTGAGCTTAATTCATATTGTAGCACATATCAGTACTTTCTTCCTTTTTATAACTGAATAATCATATTCCATTACATATTGTTTGACAAATTCATCAGCTGATGAACATTTGAGTTGTTTCCACCTTTGGACTATTGTGAATACTATTGTTCTGAGCATTCACATAACAGATTTGTTCACATACTTATTTTACTTCCTTTGTGTACCTAGAGTTGGAACTTGTTCATATATTATTTCTTTAACTTTTTGAGGCACTGCCAACTATTTTCCACAGTGTATGTACCATTTTATATTCCCCCCAGCAGTGTATGAGAATTTTAGTTTTTTTACATTTTCCATTTTTTTTCGTTGTGTGTGTGTGTGTGTGTGTGTGTGTGTGTGTGTTTCCTTTTACAGCCATCCTAGTGAATATGGAAGTGGCATTTCATTGTGGCTTTAATTTGAATTTCCCTTATGACTAATGATGTTGAGAATTTTTCCTGTGCCTTTTGGCTATTTGTTTATCTTTTCTGGAGAAAAAACTATTCATGTCCTTTACCCATTTTTAAATGGAATTGTCTTTTTGTTGAGTTGTACGGAGAGAAGTCTGTACCCTGCTTTGAGTTAGTCCATAATGACTAGAACAACAGTTTTCAGACTGTGCCTAACCCAAAGCAGTAGTTTGCCATGAGTTACTACATTTTGAATTTTAAGTGCTTTGTTTGTACAAGTAAATAACCACTATTTGCCTAGCATAACATTAAGGCACAAACCAATAAATAAGTTAACCGATAATAAAAATGACCGCCTGTGAACTTATTGAATTAAATCAGAAGCACATGGATGCATTGTGCATCTCAACCTCATATCAGAATAAAATAGGCCCATGAGCTTATCAGACCTAACAGATCACTGAATGAAGCAATCCCCTCACCAGAGATCCATAAAAAGAGGAGCACCCCAAGATTGGACACAATAGTATAGTGACCCTGTTATCTGGTCACTTGCCCAGAAAAATCACCACAGTGATGAACCTGTGATTGTTTGTTCCCATGCTTTAGCTTAGCCTGGTTTTCCGTGATTGTGATAATGATGCATGACCCACTCCAACCTGACACTTGTAGCTTACACTCTGAAACTGACACTTGTAGCTTACACTCTGAAACTGACATTCGTATGGCACTGACATGAATAAGTTTCATCTCTATGATAGCGCTATAGCCTGAACAAGTTCTTCATCTAGTTCTTAATTTTGTCTGATCATCTGCAGTGACTCTGCCTTTGCTCTCTGTTGGCCTCCTGGACCCCCGTGGCCAACTTTAACCCTTTCTTAGCTCTTTTGCAAACTATAGATATCATTGTATAAAGTGTGCTATATTACTTGAGTGTCAAATAAATTAGCAATTAAGATTGGAATAAAAGAACCTGTGTTTGCCCAACCTATGACTATTGGGTGACCCACAAGTACACCAATAATAGTGACAGATAAAAGTAATGTAGCTTTTGAATTTATTGTTACTCAATAAATTCTGACATTGTGGAAAGACACAGATGTTTTTGGTCTTTGTTAATGATGTAGCTTGAGCATGACAATTTTTAAAACAGTTATTTCTGTATTCTGTATAGACTAGATTATCTTTTCATTTTCTTGACAGTGTACTTTGATACAAAAGTTTTAATTTTAATGAAATCAAATTTACACTTTGGTTTGTACTTTCGATGTCATACCTAAGAAACCATTGTCAAATCCAAGAAGTCATTGAAGATTTTATCCCTGTGTTTTTAAGAATTTTTAAGTTTTGTCCTTCCATTTAGATCTTTGATCCTAAAGGATTGATTTTGGATCAGTTTAGATCCAAGTTAATTTTTGTGCATAGTGAGAGGTAGGACCACCAACTTCATTCTTACCACATTATCCACCTGTATTACCCGTTATTATCAAGAAACATGACTTTCTCCAACAAAACATCTGAATTTTTTTTTCTAAATAGCTTTTTACACATGTATTCCATCAATGGTAATTTTCTCCTTAATTTTTATGATTGAAAACAGACTGTGTAATGTTTTTCCTAATTAACTGATGTCATTTTCTTGAGTGTTGGTGGGAAACCTTGAGCTATATTGGACATATCTATAGTAGGTCTGGGTAAGTTTAAAATTTTATCACAGATTTTGAACACTGATTTAGCTATTAAAGTATGGTCCATGGGAATATTTAATTGTGATTTTTGCAATCTAATCTTGTTTTGTTTGGTTATTCAGAGTCTGCTTATAGCTTTTATTCCATACTATCCCTTGAGTAGACGTTATCTCACTAGTTCTTTTTCTTCCTCCCTTTACAGCCTGCAGGATAATATAGTTTCTGGGCTTTTCTAGAATGAAAAGTGATGTTATGGTAGCCTTTATAAAGCTGTTGTATACTATTTTTTTAGTTTACATAAAAACCTTACCAGTGCAAGATGAACCTTATTCATTCTTCTGTTAGTCAAAACTTAAAAATTTTTTTTCAAGCTATTCGTTTTAAATAGAGGAGAATATGACTTGGTTGTTTCTTTTTTTAGTATTTGATTCTGAAGCTTGAAAGACCTGCTATCGTTCAGAATATCACATTTGGAAAATATGAGAAAACGCATGTCTGTAATTTGAAGAAATTTAAAGTCTTTGGTGGAATGAATGAAGAGAATATGACAGAGCTGTTGTCCAGGTGAGTTACAGTCAGGGGGAAGAAAGGGTTTTCTTCTAAACAAATAGCAGTCTTAGTTTAGTTCCCCACAATGCCTCAAGGGAGTGAAGATTATTTATCCTATTTTCCTAGTTTCTTCTTATCCTAGTTTCTTATTTTAATACTGTGGCTTGAGTTACCTTTTTTCCTTTTCTTTTTTTTAAACCACCAGTATTATTAATGTTATGATTAATGAAGAAAGACTCAAAAGAAAAATTTCCCTTCTTTTTCAGTCATATTTTTTTGAACTGTTAATGATTTCAGAAATACTAAAGCTTTAATCTTTGCTATAGAGAGGGATAGAGGTTGGAAACAGGGTTGGAAAAAAACCTTTGCTGTAATCTTTGCTACAAAAATAGAGATCCTATTCAAAACATTATTGCGCTAATCCAGAAATGGTATTCTAAGACTTCACTGGAAATTGGAAACTGAAAAAAGGAGGTTTTTGTAAATGAAAAAATATGTGGCTACTCCTAGTGCAGTACCTACCACTTGGAGAGACCTCAGTAATTTGAGTTTTAAAACAGATCACTTGGAGTGCTAAATTGTCCCCCAGATAATAAAGAATCAGTCAATGGAAGGGGCAAATAAACCCATGAATATTTAGAATACATTTTTGCCATGTTATATTCCATTAACATAGTACATAGAAGTAAATGTTACTTCTATGCTTCATTTTATTTAAGTCATGAAAGTATTCCAGGATATAAGGCAACCTGAAGGTAAGTGATTTTCCTGTAGAAACTTGCATCAGTCCTTGTACTTAGGTAGAAAGTATGGGTTAATTTTTATTAAGGTTAAAGCAGATGTTGTTAAACTAACAGAATGGGGTTGTCTGAATTTTTTTGGACTATAAAAGGAGTATTAACATCTCAGTGAGAATTAAGAAACTTAATTTGGTGTATTCTAATATTCGGGCTGAGTTGTCAGATCTGAGATGATTTAACTTTAATTTTTTCCAGTTTCTCTCCTGCTTGAAAATTTTGTGTCATAATCAGTTTTTCATTAAGTACCTTAGGTTCTGACATACATTTCCATGCATTGTAGCCATATTCTTTAATACTGAACAATTTTCATTAGCCCATGTATAATTTAGAGAATACAGGTTTATTGAAATTGATTTGAATGTACAAGTTTTAACCTATATTCATGTTCAATACTTAGTATTGTCTTGGTCATATATTATGAACATTGGTTTAAACTTTAAATATGAGTATGGCATTTGTCTGTGTTTTAATGTATTTACTAAATTATGAAATCAAATTTGATAACCTTTTTCCCCCATAGTGGCTTAAAGAATGATTATAACAAAGAAACATTCACCTTGAAGCATAAAATTGATGAACAGATGTTTCCTTGTCGCTTCATTAAAATAGGTAAGGTTATTTAGCATTTTGGCATAAGACAATTTTTTTATGCCATTGGTCCACAGATTATTGTTCATGGATCAAATCCTTTAGGCTCCTTGTTTTTTTCAATATAAAATTTTATAGGGACATTGCTATACTGGTTAGTTTGTAGTTTACATATTGTCTTTGCCTATTTTTATGCTCCAGATGTGTGTAGTTGCAAAAGACCACAGAGCTAACAAAATCCAAAAATTTACTGTTTGGCTCTTTATAGGAAAAGTTTGCTGACCCTCGTTTTGTAAGTCTTGTTATTTAAGTGACAGTTATTTCAGGTGGAACTTTTTTCACTATTTTCTCTCACTTGAAAGTTTCTTTAGAAGATTTTATGAGGTATAGTGATTTGATTACTTTAGTCATTTCATGGAAGATTATCAGTTATTCTATAACATTCAAAAACCAAATATGGATAAATCTCTTAAGGCAGTATATTATGGCTATTTTCTGTTCTTGTGTGTGTGTGTGTGTGTGTGTGTGTGTGTGTCTGTTTTGTTTTATTTTTAGTAAAATGCTAACCAAACCCATTAAATCAATTTCATGGTTCATTAATGTATTACATACTACTGTTTAGAAACATACTACCTCAAGCCGTATACTTATTTAGAAAGTATTTGTAATAAATTCTCAAAATGATATTTTTTAGGTTATTTTGTTTTTCTTTAGTATTTATTATTTAGAAGGTAGGAAAGTTGAAGACTTGGATCTTTTAATTTCCATCTCTTTTGCATGCCTTTGAAAGTATAATATTAAATTGGGATTAAAGTAATTTGATCCTACAAATAATTAGAAGCCAGAATCCCACATTTTGATTTGGGAGAAAATTTCTTGTTTGGAACAAGTAGTGTCCTTTATAATCACTGTTTGCTGCTCTATCAAGAGTAGGCCTGTTGTTTTGTTGAGCCAAAAGAATTATCTGAAATCCTAATAAAAAGTGGAGAGTATAATATCTATTCAAATCCCAGCAAAGCATGAGATTTCTTCTGTATACCAAATGTTCTAATAGAAATATTGGACAAAAGGAATATCTCATGTCTTACTAAAGACTACTTATAGGGAAAACTTTTAGATTAGTTGGATGCCCAATGTATTATTTTCTTTTGAACCTGTAATTTCAATTGTTAGAATAAAGAATTATAAATAAGAATCTGTATCCTGTTTTCTTGAAATAATGTGTGAAAAGGATTCTTAGAATAAGTTTAACTCTAGGTTATTTCATCTTTCGTGCTAAAAGGTAATTCTTTCATCAGTATTTAGACTATCCAGTTCCAGAAGACTGTTGCATAAACAACTCTGTTATCTTGTATTTCATATCTATAGGCATGGAACCCTTTCCTGCCTTTTTTTTTTTTCAGTCTTTTCCTTCTTCTTTTCTCTCTTGTTGAGTGATTATATACACTTTTTATTTTTCCCAGTTTCATTAACATGATTGAAAAATAATCATTGTATGTTTATGGTGTACAACATGATGTTTTGACATGTACATGTATTGTGAAATGATTAAATCAAACTAACATAGCCATCGCTCCACATACTTATTTTTTGTGTGTGGTGAAAACAAGATTTACTCTCTTAGCAATTTTCAGTTGTGCAGTACATTATTACTATAGTCACAATGCTGTATAGATCTCCAGAATTTGCCATTTGAACTTTGTACCATTTGAACAATATCTCACCTTTTTCCCCATCAGCTTTTAAATTAGAGGGGATAGTTTTTACTCGACCCAGTTTAGTTTTATGATATTCAGACAATGTTAATTGGAGCTTTCCAAATAACAGTAGCCATTTATTGACCCTTTGATATTTAGAATATTAATATTAGATAACTTCATATTTCTTGTCTGTTAATATGTTAACATTGGTCTGCATTATTTTTGCTTTCCAACTCTTTTTAAAATTTTTAGTTGTCAATGGCTCTTTTATTTATTTATGTATTTATTTATATGTGGTTCTGAGAATTGAACAGTGTCTCACACATGCTAGGCAAGTGCTCTGCCACTGAGCCTCAACCCCAGTCCTGCTTTCCAGCTCTTTTCCAACATTCTTTTGATAAGTTTCTTAAAAATTAATATAAGAAAATGTGGAAATTAAAGTCTGCATGTTAGTATTTTAGTTTATCATATTTTCTTAAAATGTTAGTCTGATAAAGAATGAGTGATATGAATTTCTCTTGTGATAGTGATTTAGCACAGATATTTGCTTATCTGGTTGAGATAATTGGCTAGAATTTACCTTAAGAGAAAACTGTTTGATACTTCACGTTTATGTTCTATAGTTACATATTTGAAAGATCTTGCTTTATTTAAAAAATAAGTTTGTCCTTAACACAATTCGTAAGTATGGTTATCCTTCATTTATTCATAGTAAAGAAGGGGAATAGAAGCAAGACAAACTCAGTGGCAGATAATTTCCAAATTATGCAGTGACATTTAACTGTAACAATTTTCATTTATAATGAATATAGCCTTCTCCCTAAGTTTTGGATAAAATAAACCAAAGTAAGTTTGTTTTACTGTGTGACAGCAAGTTTCTAAATAATTATAGTCGCTTATTAGCTCATTTGACATTTAGGATATTAATATTTAGGTAACTTCCACTTTCTCATTTTTCTGTTAAAATTGTTATCTGACTGCGTTCTTTTAGGGAACAGCTGTATGAGGAAATTAGTAAGAAGGCTGAAGGAGATTGGGAGGATTCTGGGGTCAGTCCTGGTTTGTGTAGATAGACTCATGGATTTCTTTGAAGGAGTCACTTGCAGCTTAAATAGCTGTGGGGGCTTCAGAGAGAGGCTTTAGCTCTAACTGGATGCAACATACGTTTTTGGATCCAGAGTGTTTGGAAGTCTGGGATGGGTACTAAATCTGAGGCAGGGGGAGTATCCTGGTGGTTTGCCTGGGTAGGTGTGGCCTTTTATAAGAACATATATAAAGGTGATATTTTAAAAGCATATAATTAAGAGGAAAATTCATCTAATAATAATAGCTAATTATAATAGCTAATGTTTATTGAGCTCTTAGCATGTACCAATCACTGTGCTAAGTACTTTGTGTACTTAGCTTATTAATTCTATAGTAGAATAGATACTCTTTCAAAGTAGTTAATATTAGATTTTAGGATCTTCAGGAAATTTATCTTAAAATGACTAGAAAAGTGTTTTCCAAGTGATATTGTTAAAATACATTGAATGTGTCACAGAGGTGTTTGATTCTGTTGAGACACTGACTTCTTCAGTTCTAGAGTAGTAGGAGTCCTAGCCTAGTATTCTTGTGTGCTATATGTATCCTATTTTATGAAAAAGAATGACAGTCATGAATCTTGATCATTTTTGTGTATGGTTGTCCTATAGGGAAAATTGATAGGTGAACCCTAGAAATTTCCAGCCTTAAGGTGTATGTTAGGAACATCTAATCCTTTTATTTAAGGTGGGAGCAGAGGCATGATTTATCAAGGAACCAAGGATGTGTGCCTGGAGCTCCAGTGCACGTTGAGATTTCTTATATATTATGTGTAGTATCTAATATGCGTTATTGAGGTAGCTAATGCCACTAAAAATCATTGGTAATTTTGAAATGAGCATACATCATTCCGTTCATTTTGTACATACTCCTTTAATCTGTTGAATAATTATATGTTCATTTATCTGTAATATGTGACTTCTTTTTGATGAGATGCTTGATAATTTATCTCCCTCCCTACATTCTTTCAAAAGTGTTAAAAATTGGAACAATTTCCTTGAAATGACATGTAAATAAACATAGCAGATACCCAAATTGAAATAATCATAGGTTGTCTGTCAGTCCCAAGAAGTATTTCTTTTGGACTTTTAAAAAAATTAAAAAAAAAATTTTTAGTTGTAGATGGGCACAATACCTTTATTTAATTTATTTATTTATTGTTTTTGTAGTGCTGAGGATCAAACCCAATGCCTCACATGTGCAAGTGCTCCTCCACTGAACTATAACCCCAACCCCTATTTTGGCTTTTAGAGTACAGAAGAAATCTCACTAGAGCACAAGTGTTTAAAGTAAAAGGTTTTAATGAATGAATTTTTTACCTGATTTAAATAGGTATAATAGAAAGTATCCTCTCCCCCTCTTTTAATTTTATTAAACTTGAACCTGAAAATCTCTAATATTATGTCTGGTTATCTGTAGAGAACTTTGTTATTGGGACTCTGGGTTTTGAATCTTACTTTATTCTCTTTCAGACTTCTGGGTGATGTGGTAATGCTTTTAAATGTTAGTGCTACTTAAAAAAGTGAACAACAAAACAATGATGATGATTTAATATTTTTTGATAGAAAACTTGTTGCATATAGAAATTGAAAGCTGCATTAAATGTCCCAGGAGTCCTTCATACCGCCACATAGTTGGTTGCTACTGTCTTCACTTACAAAGCTTCCTTTAAATAACAGCATAGTAGAGGATGTGATCCAGTACATTTTAGCTCCTTATTCAGTCTGTTGTGCTGAAAAAAGCAATGGACCTGGTATAAAATGTTGTGGCTGTAATATTTTAATGTTTCATCAAAACTTGGTGTTAGATCTTTAAAGGTAGTTCTGTTTTTGACTCTGAAATCATGTCAGTGAACTTACTCTGTTACAGTAAAATTCCTGGGTCTATCCTGTACTTTTTAATCCATGCATGATTTTGTAATGTCATTCATTGGTCATTGAGTATGGCTCACTACGTTAGATCTTTCAAATTTTATAACATTTCACACAATATTTAAAAAATCATGTTGATTAATATCACCTGCAGATTCAGAAAAAGGAAGCAGTCTAAGCTCAAAGTGATAGATACTAATTTTCCAAAATTCTAATTTTCTCTCAAAAGCTTAAATTTTATCCTCTACAGCAGATATCATTAGTTGCTTTCCTTGAAATGACAGGTAAATAAATGTAGCAGATACCCAAATTGAAATAATCATAGGTTGTCAGTTTTTCTTTTAAGAATAAGAATCCCATGAGAAAACAATGGTTATTTTAGTTCACAACTCAAATAGTTGCCCAAGTTCTTAAGATAACTATTATGCTTTGATATGCAGCAAAAATTCTTTATATGTATTTCCCATTTTGTCACACAGGACAACAAAATGATGTGTACTTAACGATAGGGATTTAATAACATCAAAAGCAATAACTATTGCTTTTGTATTATTAGTGTACGTTAGAATTATTTTTTCAAAAGAAGTGTGACAAAGACCTAGTGTTATTACTGGAGAGTTTTGACAACTTGGAACTTCCTGAAATGATGGTGATAGGGATCCCCAGAGTTCAAGGATTATGTTTTAAAAACTTTTGTGTTGTATCATTATTGATGTGAAATTTTATCTTTATCATATGTTAAGTTCCTCTGAATACTTCAGAGATTGTTGGATACTCTTCTTTTTCTCTTTTGCTGATCTGCTTTCCTTTTCCTGTACTAATACCAGATTGTATCTTTGTAATATACTTGTAATTTTTTAAAAATAATTTTGGATATTCTAATACTATCTTTTCAAATCAACTTGTTTATTTACATGGCTAAAAATGAGTATATTCCACTGAGATTTTGCTTGAGATTATACTGAATTTGTAATGAATTGGGGAGAATTGATATGTTTATGACATTGAGTTTTCCTACCCAGGAATATAGAATATTCCTTCATTTATTCAGTTCTTCAGTAAAAATTTATGTCCTCATTTATAAATGTTTCATTTTTGGTTAGGTGAATTTTGAAATATTTTCAGCTTTGTATTATTATTATCATTATTATTATCATTATCATTAGTACTATCATAAAGGGTACTATAAAAAAGGGGACTTTTGGGATTTTTTTTGGTGGAACTACGAATTGAACCCACAACCTCACATGTTAGGCAAGCACTCTACCACTGAACTACATCCTCATCCCTTTTTCCTGTGTTTTCTAATTGGTTATTTTAAGTATAGGACAAGTTGATTTTTGTATATTTACCTTATATACAAACTTTAAACAGTATTTCAGTTGAATTTGAATATTATAGTTAGCTATGTCATCAAGTGACATTTTTTTTTCTCAGTATGATTTTTTCCCCCTTATTGCATTGGCTAAGATCTCTCTTATTAGGTTGGGTATTAGAGATGTTGGACCTCTTGGTCTTATTTTGACTTCAGTGAGTGTATTTAATATTTCATCATTAGATTTAAGTTTTAAGGTTGTGTCACTTTAAAAATACTAGGTAAAGACTTTCTCTTGGGGCTAGGGTGTGGCTCAGTGGTAGAGTGCTTGCCTGGCATGTGTGAGGTTCGAGCCTCAGCATCACATATAAATAAATGAATAAAATAAAGACCCATCAACATCTAATATATATACATATACATATATATATATATAAAGACTTTTCCTCTTCTATTCCTTATGTATAAAGGATTTTTTAAAATATTGAACAGAACATACATTGTTCTTAACATCTATAAAAGTAATTGAACACATTTTTTTCTTTTAGCAGTTTGTTAAGGTGGCAGATTACATTAATATACTTCCTCTTCTATTCCTTGAATGGGATCTATTTGGTTATATTGAAAATCTGGTAGAATTATTTGCATCTTTTTTGCCCCTTTAATTTGGATATATATTCATAACTGTTACTGGCCTTAAATCCTTTGTCTTTGATTTTATTTTTAGGATTATGCATTGATAAATCAACTTGTAATCTCTTTCTATACTCTGATATAACTTAAATAATACAATAATTATTTGCTGCATGTAGGTTTGATATAATTTAACTGTTAAATCATCTAGTACTAGTTGTGTTTAGTTCAGGATCAGTAATATGATTATTTTGAATTTATCTTACAGTGTTTTGTTAACTAAGGAAACCTCATGAGTCATATATATATATATATATATATATTTTGCTATTGTAGTCTTAGCACCTAGTACAGTGGTAGGCATATGAAAGATGCTCAGAAAAATTTATCAAATGAATGTTTTATAGGTTTAATAGTGATTTTTATTTTGCTGAAGTTTTATTTGAATCATGTTAATTTTTTTCTTCTTCCCTCTCTACCCCTTAAAGTTCCACTCTTGTCCTGGGGGCCCAGCTTTAACTTCAGCATCTGGTATGTTGAACTTAGTGGTATTGATGATCCTGATGTAGTGCAACCCTGTCTCAACTGGTATAGCAAGGTAGGACTGTATTTTAAAATTCTGATTTTAATGCCTCTAAAGAAGGCAAAATAGGCCAATCTCTTGTTTTCATTGTGAATTATTTTAAATAATTGAGAATAATGATAAAAATTATAGTGATTAATCAGCTAACATTTAAGTATTTGTAGTCTGCCAGCTTCTAAGCCATCCTGATAACTTAGTCATTGTCATTCTATGAGATAGTTACAGTTGTAAGCTCATTATTTTACACATGAAGAAATGAACTGCAGAGAAGTTAAGTTTTGCCTTGACCCACACAGTTTCAAATTACTCAAGTTGGTATATGAACTCAGGTAGTCTGGCTGTACCATCAGCTGTTACGTTGTTATACCCATTTGGCCCATAATTTTGTTTTTAACCTACATTGATAAAAACTCTTTGAACATGGGTTTTAGTGGGTTAGTTTTACACCTGATGGAAAATTTAAGATGTGAACATGATTGAGACTCTCAAAGTCAACATAATGAACAGGTGTTAGTATTTAACATAACTGTATACTTTTGTATAGATAAAGATAAATCTTTTTTTAGAGGCAAGAAGTAAAAGACTATTAACATAAAATTAATTGAGTACAGAATAATTCTTTGGTTGTTTGATGAGGTTGAATCTTGGCAATTGTAGTCTGACAGGAATGTTTAATAACTTACTAATCAAGAAGTCAGCTAACTATAAACTGATTTTTTTCAAGTCTTCAAGTCTTATTCTCTTGGTTTATTAAATGGTAATGCTTTTAAAGTACATCATTGTTGTTTGATTATCTTGCAGTGGTTCTCTGTTTTGTTTTTTTATATTATACAATGGTATACTCAGAAAATTTAACATAATCCCAAACATAGTCTTGAAGTTGATTTTTTAAAAAATCTTCTTTTTATGAACTTTAATTTTTGGCATTCATCTTGTTAGGGGGAAAGTTTTATAAATTGAGTATCCACTTTTTGGATTCTAGTTAATTGAGATATCTTCTGGGGTACATGGGGTACCCCAGCCTTAGAAAATGATAAAATTTAGTCTCTTCATGATGATCTTTGAATTTTAAAACCTGTTTACAGATTTGTAATACCTCTACATTTGATACTCGTCATTCAAGTAGTATCTTATCATAAAGAACCAAGAACATAGAGCTTATAATTTGTTTATGTTATTTAATTATGTCTTTCAGCACCTGCTTTGTAATGTGGTTAGTGGATGTCATGGGAGTTACAATTTTTATAATTTGAAGTGGATTTTAATGCATAATATATTAACATCTTTTTTAAAAGTTCAGACTCTGGAATTAGGTCTGATTTAATCTCTCTTTCAGCAACATATTTTGTGACCTTGGGCAAGTTATTACAATGGGCTAACCATTAGTTGCGCTCTTAGAGAGATGAAAATAGTTGTATATAATGAATAGGATTAGTACAGTGCGTGGCAAATAGTAAATGTTCAGTTTAGATTAGTTATTTCCTGTTTACATTTCCTGCAGTAACAACCAAGCAAATCTCTTCTTTTCATATTTTCTCTTGTGTTCTAGTAGTACCGTGAACAGGAAGCTATTCGCCTTTGCCTGAAACACTTCAGACAGCACAACTATACAGAGGCTTTTGAATCACTGCAAAAGAAAACCAAGATTGCACTGGAACATCCTATGTTAACAGATCTGCATGACAAACTGGTGTTGAAGGGTGATTTTGATGCTTGTGAAGAGCTGATTGAAAAAGCTGTAAATGGTATGAAATTTTTATTAGGATCATTTCAAGTATATAGTAAACTTTTTTAAAAAATATAGGATTATCCCTCTTATAAATCTTATAATTTTTTCTCCTGCTTTTTTATTGCATAAAGATTATTAGCTCCTTGAATGTGGGAATTCTTTCATGCGAGATAGTCCAAATGTAATAGGACTTAAAAAAAAAAAAAAAGAAACATACATAAATTTAAGAACCTAAATTTAAGCTGTCATCATGGGAAACCATCCATTTAGCAAAAAGCCAAGTTAGAAATAACCTTTATTGTTACTTACCTTCGGTATCATAGGCCTATTCCTTTGAGTATTTTTGTTAGTATTCTAGCCAGTATTTACTGCTAAACTATTAAGAATTAATTTTAGAGAGGGGGGTTGGGTATTATAATGAGCAAGGGAATCTGAATGAAAAATAATGTCTGTGTGTTGTGACTTTGAAAGAAATGTAAATATTTGAACATGTAAATAGTCTCCCAAGGTGGTAATTGCTTTGGAGGATGATACCCAATTGAATATTTAAGACCTGATAGAACATCTTTTTTAACGTAGTAACTTTTACAATGACAACAGAGTAGGTGCCCATGTTCAATATAAAACTTGTAGAATTGAATTTGGCGTATCATTTTATGGAAATCAGAAAACAGACTTTATTGCTTCAATTCATATGTTTTAGTCTTCTTGCTATTATCATCCTCTTTTATTAGGTATTCATATTTATCAGGTATTATGTTGGATATTTTACAACTAAGGAAATCTGAATTCATACTGTTTTTTTTGTAATTAATTAATTTATTTTTTAATTTATTTTTATTGTAAACAAATGGGATACATGTTTCTGTTTGTACATAGAGTAACAGCATACCATTTGCATATTCATAAATTTACATAGAGTAATGATGTTTGATTCATTCCATTATTTTTTTCCTTCCCCCGCACCCCTCCCACCTCTCTTTTCCCTCCATACAGTCCCTCCTTCCTCCATTCTTGTCCCACTCCCACCCCCCATTAAGTGTCATCATCCGCTTATCAGTGAGATCATTCCTCTTTTGGATTTTTGAGATTGGCTTATCTCACTTAATATGATATTCTCCAATTTCATCCATTTGCCTGCAAATGCCATAATTTTATTGTTCTTTATAGCTCAGTAATATTCCATTGTATATATATACCACAGTTTCTTTATCCATTCATCAATTGAAGGGCATCTAGGTTGGTTCCATAGTCTGGCTATCGTGAATTGAGCTGCTGTGAACATTGATGTGGCTGTATCTCTGTAGTATGCTGATTTTAAGTCCTTTGGGTATAGGCCAAGGAGTTGGGATAGGTGGGTCAAATGGTAGGTCCATTCCAAGTTTTCTAAGGAATCTCCATACTGCTTTCCAGAGTGGCTGCACTAATTTTCAGTCCCACCAGCAATGTATAAGTGTACCTTTTTCCCCACATCCTCTCCAATACCTATTGTTGCTTGTGTTCTTGATAATCGCCATTCTAATTGGGGTGAGATGGAATCTTAGGGTAGTTTTGATTTGCATTTCTCTTATTACTAAAGATGGTGAACATTTTTTCATGTATCTGTTGATTACTTGTACATCTTCTGTGAAGTGTCCATTTCCTTAGCCCATTTGTTGATTGGATTATTTGTATTCTTGGTGTAGAGTTTTTTGAGTTCTTTATATATTCTGAAAATTAGTGCTCTATCTGAATTATGAGAGGCAAAGATATTCTCCCACTCTGTAGGCTCTCTCTTCGCATTGCTGATAGTTTCCTTTGTTGAGAGAAAGCTATTTAGTTTGAATCTATCCCAGTTATTGATTCTTGCTTTTATTTCTTGTGCTATGGGAGTCCTGTTAAGGAAGTCTGATCCTAAGCCAACAAGGTGAAGATTTGGACCTACTTTTTCTTCTATAAGATGCAGGATCTCTGGTCTGATTTCAAGGTCCTTGATCCATTGTGAGTTGAGTTTTGTGCAGGGTGAGAGATAGGGGTTTAGTTTCATTCTGTTGCATATGGATTTCCAGTTTTCCCAACACCATTCGTTGAAGAGGCTATCTTTTCTCCATTCCATATTTTTGGCACCTTTGTCTAGTATTAGAAAATTCATAGTGTCTTTTTGGTTTTTAAAGAATGAAAAGAATGAATTATAGCTCTAGTTTATTAAATGTGACATTATATTAATACAATGTTGAGTATAAAATCTTGCCAGGAAGCCTTATGCATTGTTTCTGCCTTTTTAATAAATGATGGTTGATGTTTACAAATAAATGATTGACACTTTTGGAATAGAGTATACTTTAAAGTATAAACAGAATACATATGTAATTCATTTCCTACCAAACCTTTAAAATGCTGCCAGTGAAAGTATATATGCATGATATTTCTAAGAGTGAATTCTGTACTTTTTAATCTCAGGATGAGGAATCAGGTGATTTGTTTTTCAATTGGTTTGTTTCAAATTTTTATCATTAAGGCACTTGTTATCATTTTATTAAGGGAAAATAAAGTAGCCATGGGTAACTTTATATAAGACTGAAGACCTTTTTTGTTTTTTTGGTACTGGGAATTGAACCCAGGGCCGCTTTACCATTGAGCTCCGCGGGCTGCTTGCCGAAGGGGCTGCTTCAAGCGGCTTGCCGCGGCTCCTCTTACGGGAAACCACGGCTTCTTTGCCTGGCTTGCTCCAAGCGGTTCCACGCAGCTTCTTGCTCTTTTCACTTACCGAAAACCGCTGCTTACGGAAAGCCGCTTCTCACGCTTTCGGCCCGACCAGCGGGACAGAAGACACGTACTCTTTAGAAGTTCATGAAGCAGCTTCCCGTTTATTCAAATAACACCCTCAATATATAAGCAGTCTCATGCATAAGCAATTGTAACCAGATATGTCCATCCAATCCTGTTAAAGGTCAAGCAGTCATTCGCTGGAGCATACATGTAAAGTATATCTGTCCACGTGCTAGGCAGCTGAACTGATTATCATACAGCCAATTGTAAATGCGTTCTGCCTTTCTCCATGCATATTCAGAGCACCGTTTGCTCTCTGCCAGTCGCCATCTTTGGATGCACATGGCGTAACCCTGGGCCTCGGTTCCGCCCGACACAGAGCTCCATCCCCAGCCATCATCATCATCATCATCATCATCATTGTTTTTAATTTTGTGACAGAGTCTTATTAAGTTTCTTAGGGCCTAATAAGTTGCTTAGACTGTCTTTGAACTTGCGATCCTCCTACCTCAGCCTCTTGAGTTGCTGGTATTACAGGCCTGTGCCATCATACCCAGCTAATACAGTTACCTTTTAAAGGTGTCTCTTTGGTAGGATACTCAATTAAGAAAAACTATCAAAAACATATGCATCTTTGAGTACTATGGATGCCTAACTTAGGAAGTTTAGGAAAATTGATAATAACTCTAGTTTTGAACTTAGAGCCAAATCATATTTTTGTATTGCAATGGGGTTTCCTCAACGTGCTAAGAACACTGTTGGTTAATAAACATTCCTCCCAGGGTTGTTCAGTTTGCTGCTAACCTCACTGATGATGATTTGTTGGACAAATAAGGAAGTAAACAGTGCAGTTTTTTGGCTCCTGCTCCTCTAAAAACAGCAGAGGAGGACAAGAAGTTCTTACCTACTAAGTAGAAAGGTCTAGGAAATCAAAATCATCTTCTGTAAAGCTGTTTTTAATAGAGGAAACAAAAATTACTTTTAGTATATTAATTTACATGATTTTCAAATATGGTCTGTATTTTGAAAAGTATCAGACCATGTTTATTTTTTATTCTGTTGGCCTGGAAACATCCCTGTATTTATATTTAATTTCACTAGAGAAGATTTCTGAATGAATAAATGCCATTACTTCTCTGACAATGTAGAATCCATTGATAATGGGCATAACTAATCACCTAGGAACAGGAAAGTTTTACTCATAGAAACAGTAAAACTTCCTTTGCATAACTTATCTTATTTCAACAAATAAGTTTGCTTTTAGAGAGTGTAGACCATTTTTTTAATAGCTATTTAAATTTTTTACATAAGTTTGACTGCCTTTATAAAAAAATACTTATTTAACTTTACAGAGCTTTATTGAGATATAATTCATATTATAATCTGTACATATTTGAATTGTTTAATAAGTTTTGACATACGTATGCACACGTGCGCATGCACACACGCACATTCTTATGATACCATCACCATACTCATAGTAACAGTCACCACTCCACGATTTTCCTCATGCCCTTTTGTGATTCAGCCCTCCTTCCCAATGCTTCAGTTTCCTTCCCTGGCAACCACTGATTTACTTTCTGTCACTGTGCATTAATTTTCATTTTTTATAAGTCAATCATACTGTGTATACTCTTTTTGTCTGGCTTTTTCAATTATAATTATTTTGAATTTCATCTGTATTGTTGTGTGCATCAATATTTATTTCTTTTTTTTCCTAAGTAATAATCCATAGTTTGGATATACCATAGTTGGCCTATGCATTCATTTGTTGGTGGATGTTTGAGTTGTTTACAGTTTGGGGCTATTGCAAGTAAGGGTGCTATGAACACTTATGTACAAATCTTTATATGGAAATACACTTTTGCTTTTCTGGGTAGTTACTTAGGAATGAAATGTCTGTATCATATGGTATGTACGTGTTTTACTTTTTAAGCCATTTCTTCAGTGTTGTACTGTTTTATATTTGTAGTAATGTGTATCAGAGTTTCAGGTGCTCCACATCCTTGCCAGTAATTAGTAAGGTCAATCAGATGTTTTAATGTTAACCATTCCAATAGATGTATAGTGGTGTCTTGTGGTTATAATTTGCATTTACCTAATAATAATGATGTTTACCATATTTTTATATACTAATTTTCTATCTCTCTTCTGTGGTGAACTGCCTATTCAGATCTTTTGTCCATTTTTTTAATTCAATTATTTGTCTTCCTGTGATTGCATATTAAGAGTTCTATATATTTTTTGGCTATAAACCCTTTATCAAATACATGTTTGAACATATATTCCCTCTGTGTCTTTTGAACATCAGAAATTTTTAATTTTGGTGAAGCTTAATTTATCCACTGTTGTTTATGTATCATATCTTTGATACTGGGTCTAAGAATTTTTATGTAACCCAGGATCACAAAGACTGTCTCTCCTTTGTTTTTCTCCAGGAGTATTATGGTTTAGGATTTACAATCAAGTATATTATTAAGTTTGACTTAATTTATGAATATGGTACCCAGTGTGGATCTAAGATTTTTAAGAAATTATATGGAAATCAAGTATGTTTCACCAGTTTATACTGTCCTTATTACTAATAGCTCCATAAGTCTTAAAATCAAGTAGTGTAAGTCATCCAACTTCATTCTATTTCATACATATGATAGTGTTAGATTTTATTTGAACAATTTTTATTGGATATTTTTATGTATATCCGAGTGTTTTGTATACTGGTCTGCAATCTCGTTATAATGTTCACATCTTGGTTTGGTGTCTGTGTAATGCTTGGCTTCAAGAATGAAGTGAGAATTATTTCCTTTTCAATTTTCTGAAAATATTTTTGTAGAATGGGTAGTAATATGGTAGAATTTACCAGAGAAGACAGATGGTGAACTTAATGGTGAGATTTTTAACTACACACTTAATGTTAATAGAGGAAGTGTTGTTTACATTGTTTCATTACATTGTTTCATCTTGTGAGTATTCGTAGTTTATGTCTTTTAAGGAATATGCCCATTTCTGAAGTAAAATTGTTAATAATGTCCTTCCTTCCTTCCTTCCTTCCTCCCTCCCTCCCTCCCTCCCTCCCTCCCTTCCTCCCTCTTGGGATTGGACTCAAGGGTGCTTGACCACTGAGCCACACCTTCCCCAACCCCTTTTCCTTTAATTTTAGACAGGGTCTCACTAGGTTGCTTACAACCTCACTGAGTTGCTGAGGCTATCTTTGAACCTGTGATCCTCCTGCCTCAGCCTCCAGAGCCACTGAAAATACAGGCGTGCACCATCACACCCACCTTCATAATATTTTATTATTTTCTTCTTAGTGTTTTTATATCACATCAGAAGTCTGGCTAGAAATCTGTCAATTTTATGTCAAGAAAATGACTCTTTTTTTTTTTTTTTTCCTTCTATTTGATTTTTGCTTTTTATTATTTCTTTTTTTCTTCTCCCTTTTCTTTTTCCTTAAAAGTGGAAGCCATTGATTTGAGATCCTTTTTTTCGTAAAGGAGGCATTTAGTATTAAACATTTCCTTCTTAGCACTACTTTAGTTGTTACTTCACAAATTTGGTTATGCTATGTTTTCATTTTCATTCAGTAAAAATTACTTAAGCATAAATTTGTTTTTTTCTTCCATGCCAGCCCTTATGCCTTTCCCCCTTGTTGTGTTTAATCTGTGGGCTAAGTTGTCTAATAGAAGATTGAGGAAGCTAATGATAGTGTATATTCTTATACAGTTCAAGATCTCAAAAGAAATGCTGTCATCATTTCATTGTTAACTATAATTTTTGATTTTGAGTTTTGGGAGATCTCTACATGAGATTCCTAGATTGTTAAGAGTTTTTGTTACAAATGGTTATTGTCTTTTATCATTTTTTCCTCTACCTTTATGATGTGACTTTTTTTTCCTACTTTAAGCATAACACCTGAAAACACAGTGATTGATTTTCTAGCGTTAAGCTAACTTTGCATTGCTCAGATGTGCTTAGCTTTTGTCATGTATTTCTTATGGTGTATCTTGGATTTAAATTGATCAATATTTTCTTAGTAGTCTTCCACTTTTCTTCCCCCCCCCCCCCCCATTCTTATGTTTCTTTCGTATTTAGTATCTGTGTTATCCTAATTTCACATAACGGGTCCTGGTTTTTGCATGTGTTAGGATTTCATTCTTATATACTTGGTAGAAATTACTAGTGAATCATTCTATGCTTGAAGTTTACTTAGTGGCAGTAGTTTTTACCTATTAATTCAATTTCTTTAAATATTGTAAGAATAATTAGGGTTGTTTGGTAGCTTTTAAGCTATATATTTTTAAGGAATTATCTGTTTTATCTAAAGTTTCAGACTTGTGGGTATTAGGATATACCTATCATCCCCTTATTATCTGTTTAATGTTTGCAGAATTTCCTGAGATGCCCCTTTTTTGTTTTTTATATTGGCTATTTATGATTTCTTCTTCTCTTCCTCCTCCGCCTCTCCCCCTCCTCCTTCTCATCAGACGTTTACTAAATTCACTAGTCTTATTTTGAGAAAACACAGTTTATGGTTTACTGATCCCTTCTATGTCCCTTGACTTATGCTATTCTTTGGACTTATGCTATTTACTATTGTCTCTTTCCTTCTTTGGGAATTGTTTTAATCAGCTTTCTCAGTGCTGTGACCAAAAGACCTGACAAGAATAATTGTAAAGGAGGAAAAGTTTATTTGAGGGGCTCACAGTTTTGGGGGTATCAGTCCATAGGCATCCTGGTTATTCTATGGAGTATTTCCATTTTTGTCTAGTTTAGTATTTTCATTATGAAATGAAATGATTCTTCTATGAGCCGTAATTATATAAAAATGTAGTTTTTAGTTTCTAAATACATAAATGTTTTCTGGTTATTTTGTTACTGATTTCTAGCATAATTGCATAATGGTTAGAGTATACATTCTGTGTGATTTCAGTTCTTTGAAGTTTGATGAAACTTGCTCTATGGTGCAGTTTGTTTTTTACATATGTATGCGTGCGTATTTACACTTTCTCACACACACATTATACTTAAACGGCGTGTAAATTCTGTTGTTGGAAGTAGTATTCTATACATGTCTAGTTGGTCAAGGTTGCTAAATTACATTGCACACATCTTTGTCAATAAAGATCATCTTGGATTCTCATCTATAGAGAAAAATGTGTTTATACTTTTCACTCTTATTGTGGATTTTTGTATCTTTAAAGTTTGGTCAGTTTTTACTTTATGCATTTTATGCCATTTTAAGTTACATACAGATTTTAAATTCTTTTATTTTTTTTTTTTTCATACTAGGTGTTAACCCCAGGGGTGCTTAACCACTGAACTGCATCCAACCCCTTTTATTTTTTTATTTTGAGACAGGATCTCACTAAATTGCTCAGGCTGAGGCTGACTTTGAACTTGGAATCCTCCTGCCTCAGCCTTCCAAGCTGCTAGGATTATAGGCATATGCCACTGTGCCCAGCTCAGTTAAATCTTTTTATTATGAAATCCTTTTTTATTTCTAGTAATATTTTTGCTCTAAAGCATAAATTGTTTTATATCAAAACATCCACTTTCATTTAGTGTTTGCATGACATCTTTTTCAGTAGTTTATTTCCAAACTTTTTGTATCCTTTTTTTAAAATATTTTTTTAGATGTTGATAGATCTTTATTTTATCCTTTTATTTATATGTGGTGCTGAGAATGGAACCTAGTGCCTCACACATGCTAGGCAAGCACTCTACCGCTGAGCCACAACTCCAGCCCCTTGTATCCTTCCTTTAAAGGAGTAGCTTCTATAAATTTAGTTGGATTTTTTTTTAAAGATATCCAGTGTTGGCTATCTTCTTTTGATTTGGATATTTCAAATTTCATTTATATGTGTGATTATTGCTAATTTGACCTTGTAAACTTTTTCATGTCTGTCTTTTTGATTGTTGTGTCTCAACAATCTTTTCATTTGTAATCTTCATTTTTTCCTTGTTAGCTTGGCTATAATGTTTTCCATTTATATTTTTTTATGATTGGTCTAGAAATCATAACAAGTATACCTCACTGACTTAATAAAATTGGTCACTACCCTTTCTCTCTTCCCATACAAGGACTTAGTGCACTTTCAGTTTAGTGGAACTTACCTTCCTAATTCCGATGCTTTATTATTATCACTGATTTTGATCCCACATTTGAAGACCCTGTAAAATATTACTATTCTTATTTTAAAGAGAGTTCACTAGTTTAACGCAAATATTTACTGATTTTTTTTCTTTTTAACTGTTTACATTTTTGATCCATATTATATCTAGGATTTTATTCCTCCTGCCTTAAGCACATCCTTTAAATTTTTTTCTAATGAAAGTCAATTGTTTTTGTTTATGTGAAACTTTTGTCTCTTTTCTGAAAGGATATTTTTGCTGGATATAGAATTTTAGAATGGCAGTTAGTTTCTTCAAACACATTTAAATATCATTCCACTGTTAACTGACTTCCATTGTTGCTGATGAGAAGTATGCTGTCATTTTCATCTGTGATCCTTTGAATGTAATTTCTCTTTTCCTCAGGCTGTTTAAATATTTTAAATTTGTTTTAGATTTCTTTTTTTAGTTTTATTACCAGGCTGTCTGCAGTGGTAATGCTAAACTACAGTGGTATCCTGTTTACGATTGTGTAGTTTTTTTTTTTTTTTTTCCCAGTTAAGTGTATCTTGCCTTTCTCTCTCTTTTATTTCTCTCATTTTCTTGTTGTTCTTTTAAACTGCATGTTCTTCCCCAAATCTTTTATATTATATCCATTACTATTATTATTAGCATCTTTTCTCCTGCTAACACTGATTTTTATTTCTCTGATACTTTGTTTTCTCTCTACTCTGACAATTCATGTTTTATTTCTTTTGTTATCTTACCATTATACCTTCAGCTCTTCTTACCTTTACTTGCAACTGTTTCTGTTCTGTGCTATGTTATAGAGAGAATTGTTTAACTTTTATATTAATGGAAAAGTATTTGGAGATTTTCATCAATTGGATGACTACATTTTTCTTTTGGATCAGATTCATTGGGCACTTCTTAAAAAATTCCTTCCTTTTTCCTTTTTATATCTTGGTATAAACCCTGGGTTGGTTCTTTTTATTATTATTAATCTTTGAATGAGGTGGGTTTTTCCTAGCTATTTTAAGGAGCTTCTTGTGAGTCAGGAGCCAGGGCTATGTTCCAGGATAGCAAGACTTTTCCATGTGTTTCTTTTCCTTTAGGATGCTGTTTCTTCTCAGCAGTGCTTACAATTGCAAACTCTTTTTATCTCTGGTACCTGACTGCCAGGCTGCTTCCTGAAACATGGCTTTTTTCCATAATTCCTGCTCATCCACACCTTCTTACTTATGTTTATGTCATATTTTCTTTTTGCCAATTACTTTCTTTTTAATCATTACTTATAATTCATTCTTTACAGCCACCTCTTTCAAGATAGATTCTTTTATTATTCCCTTACACGTTGTTTCCTCCTTAGTGCCTTCTGTGTACAAAATAAGACTGTTAGTTTACTGCCAAGTACAGTTCCATCACTACATCAGTCATCATAACTAACATTTGAGATCTTTGCAATGTGCCATCTATTCTCTTAAAGCCCCTTATATGACTTTAATTCTCAAACCTACCTTCTTTAGTTGTCCCCATTAAATGAATGAGAACAATTAAATAATTTGCCTAAGACAGTCAGTGACAGGGCTAAGATTTGAACTCTGGTAGTCAGGTACCAAAATCTATACGTTTACCACTGTGTTTCAGTAGTCTAATAAATTTTTACTAATTCAGATTATGTATTATAAACTGATATAATTCACGTACTTCTGTTTTCAGAATTTGAACAAACTACTGAAATGAATAATATTTTAAAAATCTGTTTTGATACAACTGTTTTTTTAGATGACTAAAAGAATTTTATTCTTTGTAAATTTTTACCTCTAAGTGCATTTTAACTTATTTTCTTAGAATGCAAACTTTGTTTTGGTGAGAAATCAAGTTTGATGGAAGTAATTTAGTCTGTTTTTGTTTATTTTGATCCTAGATGATCTTTAAACATTTTATTTTCCTTTCGTTAAAAGCTTCCTAAATCCCACTTTCTAATCTTGTACTTTTTATAAGAGTGTCCATTATTGGGGAAAAGAACAGTATGTGCCTGGTGAGAACTTTATAGAATGCATTTAATTAGTATACTCATAATCATAGAAAAAAATGAAGTGCTATTGGATCCAGAGACTTAATCAAGTAGTTCAAAACTGTTAACAACTTTTTCTTAGTGTGCTTTATCCTGAGTGATATTTTAATTTCTTTTGAATATTTTTACTTATATCAGACTATTCTGATTTCCGAATTTAGATTTTTGTCAAAAATAGGCTTACCAAAATATTAGCAATGACTCCCTCCTGAAACAAAGATGTAATTTTTAAAGATCATATGATTCACAGGCATCTTTAAATTTATTTTATAATTCGTTTCTGAGATTTTCAAAACAGGATAAGGGTGTTGTTTTATTTTGATAGATGAGATTGTCATTGTTTCAGTAGAGAGCTTAAGTTTTTTTTATACTGAATCATAAAATATCTACAAGTAAATTTACTAAAAAAAACTTTAAGAATTAGAAACAGAGAACATTGTAAAATTATTTGGGGTAAGAAGAATCGGCTTTTAAAATTTTTTAAAATTTTTTCTTATAATTGAGATATATTCATCAAATTAAATATTAATTGCAAGTTAAAGTGAAAGATTTTTCTCAGTATCTTTGAAGTTGTTTGTGTTCAAATTGACAGATGGCTTTCCAACTTCAGGTATGTTCTTGTACTTTAGAACTCTCTGCCGTTCCAAGAGTATCAGCTTTTTATTTGTTTTTAGATCCTGAAATGTTTAGAAACTTCTTTTGCATTAAAACAAGGTATTGAAAGCAGTGTATTTAAAAAATTTAAAAAAAAATCTTTGCCTTGTGTTTTAGTCAGCTTTTTCTCTGCTATAACCAGAACAATTTTAGGAGGAAAAGTTTATTTGGGGACTTTGGTTTTGGAGGTCTCAATCCACAGACAGCAGACTCCCTTCTTCAGGGCTAAAGGTGAGGCTGAACATCATGGCAAAAGTGTATGGTAGAGGGAAGAAGCTCCTCAAGAAGCAGAGAAAGAGAGATCTCCACTTGCCAGATACATATATATGCCCCAAAGCCACCCCCCAGTGTTCCACTTCATTCAGCCACACCCCACCTGCCTTCAGTTACCACTCAGTTAATTCCATCAAGAGATTAATTCACTGATTGGGTTAAGACTCTCACAACCCAGTCACTTCTCCTCTGAACCTTTTTAGACTGTCTCACATGTGAGCTTTTGGGGGACACCTTACATCCACACCATAACACCCTGCTGTAATGTTCCCAGTATTTTTATTAATTGCCTTGTGGGATTTCAAGATTACGGAAATTTGTTTCTAAAAACTAAACTTTATAAAATAGTTTCTTTAGCTTGTCTTTTTATGGGTTTAAAATGATTTACTGTTTACCAAGTCTTTAATAAACATTTGTATTATTATCTTTTGAAGGTGTAAAAGTATTCTTTTTTAAAAAATTCATATTTATTGTAAACAAATGGGATACATCTTGTTGCTCTGTGCATGAAGTAGAGGCATACCGTTTTTGTAATCATACATTTACCTAGGGTAATAGTTTTTGATTCATTCTGTTATTCCCCCCCCCCACATAAAAGAATATTCTTAAGCTTGGTATTTCATTAGGAATAACTACTGTATGTAGTTTGCTCTAGATCTAACTTGGACTAATTTTTAGTAAGCCAGTTTCCCTGTGTGTTAGTCACCTTTTTGTGGATATGACCAAAATACCTAACAAGAACACCGTGGAGAAGAAAAGGTTATTTTGGCTCACCACTTCAGAGGTTTAGTTCATGGTGGGCCAAATCCTTTGCTCTGGGCCCAAGTTGAAGCAGAATATCATGGCAGAAGGACATGGTGGAGGAGTACTGCTCTATTCATGGCAGCCAGGAAGCAGAGAGAAAGTAGCAGAAAGGGGCGGCAGAAAAGATGCATCCTTCCAGGAAATGCCCCTAGTTACCACCTCCTAAGTCACACCCTACCTGCACACAGTACTACTCAGTTCATTCAAATAGGATGAACCGATTGGGTTACAACTCTTATAATCTAACCATTTCACCTCTAATATTCTTGGATTGATAGAGGCACTTTAGAGAGATACCTTATGTCTAAACCACAACACCTGCCAATAGGCAATAAGTATATTAACATAGATGAAATGAGAATGATCTTCAATTCATTATGTAAAATGATACATTTTTTATCATAGGTTCTTAATATTTGTTGCTTAGCATGGTTGATGATTTAATATAAAGTGAGTGTCAACACTTGGAATCGTATGTGTGTTTGTGTCTCTGTGGTATGGGGTAGTGAGAAGACTGGAATTTTGTCTTAGATTATATCATAATTTCACCAATAGAATAGGTGATTTGGTTTGGGGTTTGGGGTTTGTTGTTGGTGGTTGGTGGAATATCCAGCTTCTTAAACTAGCCATTGCAACTTCCATGGAACAACTTCCACCTGACAGGAATGCTTCTGCAATGATGACAAACCAATGTTTTCAAGAAGAAATAAAAGATAAAATGTAACTTTTGGCCACAGTAGCCAAGAGATCTTTAAGAGGGGTACCAGGTTTTTCCTTTAAATCATAAGTAATATGTTTTAACCTTTTAACTTTGTTTCTGTTTTATTATATTGAATTTGTTTAATATTGTAGTAAAATGATCTGAAATAGAAAGTTTTGATTCCCAAAGTTTGACTCTTTTTCATAGATCCTTGCATATGTTAAATTACCATATCTGTTATTATGTTTTATCTTAGTTTATACTTTAAGAAATTACTCTGATAAGTGTGGATGGATGGATGTATCTCACACACACACACACACACACACACATATATATGTATGTATCTCACACATGTGTATGTATGTAGGTAATATGTATGTGATAAATGTGGTGTACGTAATGTTTTAAATTTTGTAAATAATCTCTGCCAGGCTAATTGTAAATGCCTTTGGATATATTTGGCTTTTTTAAATCTTTGTTTAAACAAACTCATGTCAGAGTACAAAGAACTCCTTATAGAAACAGGGTGTGTTTAGTAAGCTGTGAAAAAGAGACATTTCAGGGATAGCAGAAGGTATGAAAAGAGCTTATTGTATAACGCCCACCTTAACTGTGGTTTTGATATCCATGATTTCATAATCAGTTGTATTCTGAAAATATAAAATGGAAAATTTCATAGCTTGAAAGAGACTAAGTATATTTGTAGAACTTTTATCATAGTATATTTTTACAGTTCTTCTATTTTATTATTGTTAACTTCTGTGTTTAATTTATAAGTTAAAGTTTATCCCTGGTATGTTACGTTTGGGAAAACAATAGCATATAGAGAATTATATACTATCTGTAGATCAGGTACCCACTGAGGGTCTTGGAATTTATTCCTGTATGGGTAAGAAGAAACTATTACAACAATATGGTATAAAATTCTTCAGAAGTTTAGAAAATAGTTCCACGTATTTCGATGTTCTCTGGTTTTTCTTCAGGTAATTATAGTGTGTGGTACAAAAACTTTGGAAAACAGAAATGTTAAAAAAAAAATTCCCGTAAGTTGTCCTAATCCTATTAACTAAAGAAAATCACTTTTACCTTTCTGATGAATGCCGGTGTTATATTTTTTCCTATCTTTGTATGTATTTATAGAATTCTTTAACAAAAATTTTGTATTCGAGTGTTTGGGTTTTTTTTGCTTTGGAAGTTATTGACAGTATTTTTTTTAAAGCCAATTACTCTGTGTGTATTTGTGTGTGCTTGTGTGTTCAAGAGAGAGATATCAAACCCAAGGCCTTACAAATACTTAGGCCTACATCTCAACCCCCAGTTACATTTGTTTTAAATGGGACAGTTGTGTTTGATAAAAAAGAAATAAACATGAGATCTGGGTGTATAGAGTATATTAAACTTTTTAGGTTAATATGAATGGGAATGGAGGGTTCTTGGAGAAGCAGTTCACTTAATTTTAAGTACTGTTAAGCATGACTTAACGATCAGGGATGGGATCCTCTATCTGATTATAACTGTTACTGTGATCACTGACTTAGGAGCTTTTAGAAGATTTTCCCCCAGTAGATTTGTGATTTTTCTTTTAAGAGTCACAGAAGGTTTGAGGACAAAGAAAAGATAGTGACTCTTTTAAAAAATAAACATAATGTGGAATCAGGCTGGTGCACAGAGTGCAAGTAAATTTATTAGTTCAAATACCTCAGAATTTAGAGGAAACCTCAGGGCCGGTTCAACTAGTAAATTCCAGTTTTACATCCAAGGTGCTTGACATCTGCAGTTTCCTCATCTTCCTCTGTTTCCTCTATGTATTTCCACCATTTGCTTTCCTCACCCCAACTCTTACATGGACTTACTGTATAGTTAAAATGTCTAGATCTTTGAATAATTGGATACTTTTACATTCTCTTTAATTTTTTTTAAATTTTTTCCCTTTAATTTTTTTAAAGAAGCATTTTAAAACTTTCTTGTCCCCTTTTCAAAGTTGAATAAAATTTCATTACTATATTTTATTTCTAGATAATTCTAAATTTACTATTAATATTTTATATCATTATATTATCATGAATAGGAGCCTCACATATTTTATCTGGGAGAAAAAGCATTCCCATCTCTTGTAATGGAAGAAAAGTTTTGATCAGAGTAGGCTGGATGGGGCAGAAGTCAATGAAAAAGCCCTTGGAAGAAGTAAATTATATGATAAAAGTTAACTAAGTTGTGAATCTATTTCTTCCTCTTGCTGTAACATTTAAATGTAAGTGCTAGTGTTAATTTTAAAAGAAACTTTGTAAAAATTTTGACAAGTCCCAAAGGCAAAGGAAAAAATAAATTGGATGAGTTTATAGGATGGATTTCCCATTAAAGTCAACTAAAAGATTTTAAAGCTGAAAGGGTTGATTAAAATAACTTCATAATTACCCAGAAAAGAAGGGAATGAGGGAGATATGTCTAAATTGCACACTCTCTGACCAGTATACAAGTCATGAAGAACAGACCCAATTTACTTACAGATTCTTTGGATAAGCTTTTGCTTTCAATGACTAATGGGGAGAAGTCTGGTTTGTTTGTTTGTTTTGAGATGAGTTTTCACTGTGTTGCCCAAGTGGTCTTTTAACTCATGGGCGCAAGCAATCCTCCTCCCTCAGTCTCCTGAGTAGCTGGGACTATAGATATGCATCACCGTGCCCAGCTAAGGAAAATCTTTATTCAGGTTGAAATCAGTGGCAAAGGACAGAAATTATGGTAATGGTAGCTGTAAATTATGATCTTTTTGGCTACATGTAAAAGAAAATCCAAGCCCGTAAGGAAATACTATTTTATCACATTAGGTCTAAGTTAAGGTGGATTTTATGGTTGGTTGATTCTGTGTTCCAATTTCCTATTTTGTCATCATTACAGAGTTCATTTCATTTCCAGACAAATTGACTTTAGCAGTTGTATATTGCATACAAAAATATGTCAATGTTGGAAGAATAAAAGTAGTTTTTCTTCTTCTGTGTATATCTGTTTCAGATTAAGAAAGTATTGTCTAGAAGTCCCCTACAAGATTTCTCATATTTCATTAGCTGAAATTGAGTTCCATACCAATGGGTGGGGCTTGATAATCTTTGGTTCAGATGGATGCATGTGGGGAGTTCAGCCCCATTACTAATTAATTATAGTACCTAGTGTAGGAACTCCTCTTAAGAAGTAGATTAAGAATTTATTGATGAATGTTTCAGAAGTAAACATAGTAGAACTTGAGTCCCAACCCCACTACTTAAGAGTTACGTGATTTTGGTTAAGTTACTTAATTTCTCTAAGTATGTATTTCCCTATCTTTAAAATGAAGATGATAGTATCTACTTCTTAGGGTTGTTCTTAGAATTAAATCAGATAAATAAGCACAGATTCTAACACTTAATGAGTATTAATAAATATAGTTCTGTTACTGCTGCTGGTACTCTTATCAGTAGGTAGTTTGTACTCAAAGAAAACTTTATAATAATGGAATTTGTACTTTAAAGTGTTAGTTCTATCTTTCCCTAAAGAAGTACTATTGAAGCACCTAGATCAAGGATGTTGGAGCTCCATTTCCTTTTCTAGTTCTTTTGGGGTCTGGTAACAAAGTACTGAAACAGCGTACTCTTCACTCAAAGGGATTGGAGTGCAGTGAATCTGTTTCATTATAGGGCATAAAGATGAAAAGTGTGGGGTTCAAATAAAGGTGAGTGATGGGAGATCACATAAAGGAATTAAACTCTCCCAATCTTTAATTACCCCTTTCTCTTTCCATTTATATTTATATTAGTGCCAGAACTGCCCCCTTCTCTGATACTGGGGATTGAACTCAGGAGTGTTTGACTTCTGAGAGCCACATCAGCTACATCTTCAGCTCTTTTTAAAATTTTATTTTGAGACAGGGTCTCTCTAAGTTGCCCTCTCTAAGTTGCCTCAAACTTGTGATCCTCCTTCCTTAGCCTCCAAGAAGCTAGGATTACAGATGTGTGCCACTGGACCTGAACAGAAACAATTTTTCAATAATATGGAACACTTACTCAGAGTATTTATAAATTATTTTACTTTCTACTGCTTCTGTTTTGCAGCCTTGAATTTTCCCCGTATTTTTTTTCCTCCCAGATAATTCCCTTTTCCTTCTTTCAAGGTCTCTGTTTAAACCCTCTGTTAATGTCATGTACTTGACCATTGAGTGCAGTAATGACTATATATCTTGTAAGTGCATTATAATGGGAAACATAGTATGTTTAATGGGAGCTACCACTAATGCAGTTTGTTTATGTGGTCATGTCAACTAACACTTTATGATTTCTATTTGGGGTAGCATGAAGGGAA
Source organism: Sciurus vulgaris (assembly GCF_902686455.1). Taxonomy (NCBI): domain Eukaryota; kingdom Metazoa; phylum Chordata; class Mammalia; order Rodentia; family Sciuridae; genus Sciurus; species Sciurus vulgaris. The sequence goes on along the minus strand of NC_136468.1, from coordinate 23,171,684 downwards.
ACTGAAGTGATAACATATTTTATGAAAATGCTATTATATTAGTAACATATTAGTAGTTTCTCCTAATGTAGAATTCTTTTTTCCTATGATTAAAAAGTCTTGCTAAGATATAATTCTTTCTTTTTTTTTTTTAATATTTGCAGATGGCTTGTTCAATCAGTATATCAGTCAACAGGAATATAAGCCACGATGGAGTCAAATCATTCCCAAAAGCACCAAAGGTAAGCCTTACATTCTGGCTGTGATGCTTCTTCATTAGTGTCTCAGTGTTTCCATGATAGTTCAAGTGTTATCGCACTATTAATAAGAAGCAGGTGTTTAAAATAAGACATAGTTTCCTTAACTAGATGGCAGAGTTAGTTTTATATAAATGCACGTGGGGTTTGTGTGTGTATGTGTGATGCTGAGGGTTGAACCCAGGGCCTCACACATACTAATCAAGTGCTCTATCACTGAACTACATCCACAGCCCTAGTTTATTATCTTTTAAACATGTTTTATTGCTATAACAGAAGATTGTCAGTTTTTTGCATACACTGTCATTATAAACTACTGTCATGGAGACACTGTAAAATTATAAACTATGTTGTAATGCCATACAGATGCTCCTGAATAACTTTAAGTTTGGCAAAATGACTCTCTAAACCTGAAAGGGCTTCGGAGAAAAATCAGGGACAGACCTTCTAAATCTATGGAACTTTTAAACAATTACTAATAAAAGTTAGTATAATACTTACAATAAACAGTACAGTTGAATTTTCAAAGGTGTTTATATAGAGTACCATAGTGGATTTGAATTGTAAACCTTGGGGCTCATGCCTTCTCATCTAAAAGGCATTTGCTGCTTCTAATAGGGATTGTTTTCATCAAAATGTAAAATCTGATTTAGTAGTTTAGACTTCTTCATTAATCCATTATTTTCATTTGGGGGAAGTTTTTGTCAATATTTCTTCTGCACTAACTGCTTTGCCCCATAGTTAACAAAGTGAAAAGTGTAGCATTTCTTTAGTTCAACTACTAGCATTAAAAGGAGGCTCTTTTATGGATATGCAGCTCTTTTCCTTATGATCTTCATATATTGCTAAGGCCTTCTCTTTAGTTGTGAGAAAGCTTTCTTTTCCCTGATAGGATTAAACATTACTAGGCAGGGAAAAATTGCATTTGAACTTACATAATTTTGTCTATGTTACATGAACATGATTCTTTTATCTTATCAGTCACATATGAGATAATTTTCTTCAAAGACACAAATGCATTTACAAATTATGAATTAATTATGTAAAATGCAGACATACTGAAAATGAATATGTTAGTGTTTTTGAAATTTGTTCTCGGAAGTGGCAGTGTTGACTGGGAGGAGAAGAGAAGGGCAAAGTTTTAGTGATAATGAGCTGTAAAATCTAAAAAGACCCCTAAGTATTAGAAAGGGGAAAGAATTTGCAGGAAACTTATGAAGGATTTGAATTAGTAATAATGAAAAGATTTGGCTTTGCATCTTATTTCCTTTATACAGTCATGTACTGCACAACATTTTACTCAGTGATGATGGTCCCATAAGCTTATAATGGAATTGAAAACTCCTATCACCTAGTATTATTGAACCTTTTCTGTATTTAGCTATGTTTTGATATACAGATACTTCACCATTGTCTTAAAGTTGCTCACAGAATTCAATACAATAATGTATAGTATATTGTGCAGCTTAGAAGCAATAAGCTTTACCGTATAACCACATATGTAGTAAGGAACACCATCTAGGATTTTGTAAATATATTCCGTGATGTTTACACAACAAAATTGCATAAGGACACATTTCTGTGAAAGTATCTCCATTCCTAAGTGGCACATGACTGTGTAGGGACTGATACGTTAGTTGTTTTTGTGGTACCCCTGTGAAATTAGTAAAAAGTTAGATGTTCTCAGTTTTACATAGGATAAACAGGAGAAATTAGCCAAGGTTATATATTTCAACTAGTGAGAAACTTATCAAGAAAATCTTGGACTTTCTGATTTATATCAAGTAAGACATTAGAATCCTATAATCTTAGTTGAGCACAGAGTATAATCCTAGTTACTTGGGAAGCTGATACAGAAATATCACAAGTTCAAGGCCAGCCTCAGCAACTTAGTAAGACCCTAACTCAAAACAAAATAAAAAGGACTAGGGATGTAGCTCAGAGGTTAGGTAGGGTATTTGCCAGGCACATGCAAGACTCTGGGTCAATCTCCAGAAACCCCTCCTCCCCCCCAAAAAAAATAGAGAATGAGGAGAAAAGGAGAAGGAAGAGAATTCTATAACTTTTTGAACCACTTCAGTGAATTTTTTCTTCATTTATAGAAGCTTTGGTGTGAATTAGGATTAGATATAAGTAGAACAATAGTTTTCTCCAGAAGTTTCTAAAAACTTCACTCATTATATTTAAATCTGTTAAGCTCTGAATAGAAATAAAAATCGAGGGGAAGTAAAGCTTATATTTTCTCAGTACTCAAATAAAATAGCTGATAAATTATGTGGGAAGTGATTTCTGAAGTAATGGCACAAAATAATTACAGTAAAGAAATTATTAGTAATATAAAACTCGATAACATTTTTGTTTTCAAAAATAGCTAGTTTTATGAACCTTAAAACTGCTTATTATAATAATAAAATATGTCTGAAATATAGACATGAGATCTAATTTTGTGATTGTTTTACACTTTTACTTTGGCCCTCAAGTACTTTAGAGATTTCGTCTTAGGTTTTTATAAAATGTCCAGTATCTTTGCTGATTGATGGCTTTATTCATAAATAAATTGAAAATAACTTCCAGTTGCATTAATAGCCTAAAAGCAATTGGAAGAAAAATAAAGTGAATTTTTAGAAATATTGATTTAAGTTGAGGTCTTTTATAATATAGTCCTTTTACTTATTTTTAACATTTCAAAGAATAAGTATGGGTATTTTCACTATCTGTTGTAGACTTATGGATGAATTAGTCTAGATTTTCAGTTGTTTTTATTATTTCTTTTAAAGAAAATATGTTTCTGCTTCAGGTGATGGAGAAGATAACCGACCAGGAATGAGAGGGGGTCATCAGATGGTTATTGATGTTCAAACAGGTGAGTAACACTTGTAATGGAAGCAGAATCTTTTTCAAAATTATAAATATTTTTTCAAGGTCTCAATGTAATTCTAGGAGTCAAAGTACTATGTTAAACATTGACAGTAAATTCAGCTAATAGATGCTAATACATCATTAGCCTGCATTTTAAAATATCAGATAAAATAAATATACTTTTTTCCATTCTAATGGTTAAATGTTATTGGTTATAACAAGTAACAAAATAAGCACTGTTTGGAGGCATGACCTATACCACACAGTGGCCAGATGAGAGAGGGGAGACTGCTACACTAATGAATTTTAGATCTCCTAAAATAAATATTAGCATTCTGCCTATATATGTGTGTGTGTGTTGTTTACGTGTATTGAATTTTATTGGAAAATTTTGAAGTATTTCTGGATTTTAAGTGTACTTACATTTTAATATAACAGTATGGGAATTGTTGGGATAAGATAATTAAGTTATATTTTAAGGGAGAATATCAAATGAGGTATTAGAGATATTTAATTGTTAAACACTCTTCATAAGCCTGTAAATGTTTTATTTTACTTGTTCTTCTTTGCTGCCTTTTAAATTTTACTCTGAAGCTTGCTACCAAAAGTTCTTCTTCCTTTTCTAGAGCCTACAACAACTTAAATTCTATTATATTAGTGGATTCATTACAAAAGTAAAATAGGTGTCAATCCACTTCTATATGAATTCACTGCAAGAGAAATTAGGAAAACCACCCCATTCACAATAGCCTCAACAAAAATAAAATACTTGAGAATCAATCTAACAAAAGAGGTGAAAGACCTCTACAATAAAAACTACAGAACACTAAAGAAGGAAATTGAAGAACACCTTAGAAGAAGAAAAGAGCTCCCATGCTCCTAAGTAGGCAGAATTAATATTGTCAAAATGGCCATACTACCATACTACCAAAATCTGTATGGTCCATACTACCAAAATCTGTATAATTACAGATTTAATGCAATTCCAATAAAAATCCCAATGACATTCTTCATAGAACTATGATTTTCATGATTGCCTCTTCCTTTGGAAAAAGTAAGAGACTCAGAATAGCCAAGAAAATCTTTAGCCAAAGAGTGAAACAAATCATACTACCAGACCTTAAATTGTACTACAGAGCAATAGTAACAAAAACGACATTCTTCAAAAAATAATAGAAAAAAATAATCGAAGGGACAGGCCTGGTGTTATTACTTGGATGAGGGAAAAAGTGAAATGTCACTTGGGTAGATACTGGCATTCTATGCTGTAAAGTTTTCTAAAATCAAATAGTAAAACAAAATTAACCTAGATTCTTGGTATTACCATTTCAAATGATGGACAATGAGGGAACAAAAGTCTCAATGGAAAACTGAATGACTGCTTCCATTGGCTTTCAAAAATATTCTCAGCTTCCCTTCTCCATCCATAGGTGGTGGCATCTAAAATTTGATGTTAGCTCCAATCCAGTGGGTGCTGGACCAATTGGATGGGTATGCCAATAGCAAGATGCCCTCACACCCTCTTACAGTCTTCCCACACATTGTAACTGGCCCCTTCTGTCCCTGCGTACTTCAGAACTCACGGAGCTAGAGAGAGCCCAGTTTTCTCCAGTTTCTTCAACCTGTGGTGTCCCCCAGAGAACTGCCCCTAGTTTCTGGCTTTCCACAGGCTTGCCATACCTAGACTAGCCCACACAAACCCAGTTGCAATCTGATGGACCTCCGCTTCAGCATCCCCAGCCCGTCTTGCTGCAGTCCCAAGATCTCAATGCCCTTTCAGCTTGAAGAGAGACCACCAGGCATGCGCTCACACAAAAGAGCGACCCTGTAAAGAGGCAGCCAGATGGCAGCCACTACCACACCAAGCAGAAAGACCTCAGGTGCAAGCAGACCTGCAAGCACCCCAATATATCTCCAGGCCCTGGGTGGAGTCCCCAGACCGAGGTGGCCACAAGATGGTGGTGGCCGTGTGGCAAACTTGTAGGTCCTAGCTATTGTCCCAACTTGGTGGCAGCCACGTGTAACCAAACCTGTGGGTTCTATGACAGTGGACTTTCAGGCAACAGCAGGTGATCTGCTGGCTGCTGTGGGTGGTCTGCAGGCTAATGGTGGATGATCAGCAGGTGGACGTTGGGCAGTGGGTGACGGGTAGGTGAAAGGCAAGGAAGGGCAGGCAGGAGGCAGGCAAAAGGGCAAATGGTGGATGATAGGTGGCAGTCAGCGAACTATCTGCAGTCAAAAAGTAGATAGTGCTGGCAGATGGAATGGGGTAAATAGCAGGGAATGGATGAGCAGCAAAGACTGCCTCACAGAGAAACAATTTCTTCTGCTTGAATCCTGAGTTACAGAGCAAAAAGGAATGCAGTCTCCCTCTAGTCTGCCATCTCGGATCCCCCTTTAAATGCTCTTTAAAATGTTTAAGTTTTTAAACATTTCTGTGATTGATATGTACTACAAGTTGAAGAAAATTTTATTCACCAGAGTTCTTTTTAGGATGGGAAGATTATGAAGATTTTTTAGTATACAATGTAAAATATTAAAACTAATTGTAGGAAAGAATTGGCTTGTTAGGACAGGAGAAAGGAAAAGGAGGCAAAGAGAAAGGTAGTGTAGCCAGCAGGATTGCAGAATGCCATGCTTTGTAACATGACTTTTTCTTTCATCTCAAAATCCTAGATGTTTTCTCTATTAAAATTGATTTGGGAGCTGGGTATACAGCTCAGTTGGTAGAGTGCTTGCTTTGCAAGCACAAGGCCCTGGGTTTAATCCCCAGCACTGCAAAAAAAAAAAAAAAAAATTATTTGGGAATTTTTATTTTATTTTGAGCTGGACTTATTACTATGTTGATCAGGCTGACCTTGAACTCCTGAGCTCAAGCAGTCATCCTGCCTCAGCCTCCCAAATAGCTGGAAATTCACATGCATGCCCCCATGCCTAGCTTAATTTGTGAGTTTTTATTTATTTATTTTTTGGTAGGAACTGGTGAGATAACTAAGCTTGAGGTCCATATTGAATAGGTTGGGCAGAAGTGAGATAGCTTTTGAAGATTCAGGTGTCCAGAAGGAAAGATGCCCTGGGACTTGAATAAGTCATAGAGAAAGCTTTGAGCTTTCAGATGATTCTTTGAAATTATGGTTCTGGTTAAATTTAAACAGTGTCTTGTTGTGAAGGTTAGTGATCTGGAATCTGCTCTGATCCAGAGAAAACAAAAGAACCCAAAAACACTTTTGAAAATAACACTTTCACACCTTGACATTCACGTTCTTTTCTTTCAACTAAACATTGCTATCCATTTTCTATTCTGCCACTGTTCCTTCTTTTGGTATTTCCTTGTGTACTTGTGTGGAAATTTTATGAATGGGCAAAGAATGCAAAGTTTTTGTATTAATGTAAATTTCTGGGAAGATTCATTATATTTTTAATGTTTAAGTATCTGTTATTTTTTTCATTCCATGGTAAATACTACTGAATTAGGTATTCGGATAAAATTTCAAATAAATACCTTATTCCATACAGGTGATATTCATTATTAAAATAAAATTATTATATAGTAAACTATCATCAGCTTTTTTCCCCATTATTTGTTGCTAAAATCAGAGGTACATAAGAAAGAGAGGAGTAGGAAATGAAGTAGAAGAGGGAGGGAAAATTATATTGTATCTCGTAGGCCTCTGTTTAGGCCATTAACCTATATTCAGAGTGAGATGGGAAGCCATTGTTGGGTTTTGAGAAATGCTATAAACTGCCTTTGCATTTTAACAAAACAAAACGAATCAAGGGCAGAAGCACAGATCCATTTTAGGAAGCTCTTCCTGAGAAAAGAATTTGGTTACTATTAGAGTGATAGTATAGTGTAGAGGAGTAGTCAGGTTTGGGATGTATTTTCAAAGTGTCTGCTATGGTTTGGATGTGTTTTGAGTGTATCTGTGAAGGGTTCATTTGTTGAAATATAATTCCCATTGTGAGGTATTAAGTGAGTGGAAAAGTAATTCAACTTGGTGTTTAGAGATGGTCTTTTTGTTGTTGCTGTTAAAATTTACCCCGTCTATGATATTATTAACAACATAAAACTTGCTCATAGATTAAATGCAGGATGTGATAAAAAGTGAAGGATGACTCTAAAGGTTTTGACCCAAGCAATTAGAAAAACAGTGTAGCCATTTTCTAAGGCTAAAATGAAGATCAGATGTGTTGCGTTTTTTAGCAACTTAATTTTAGACAGGCTAGGTCTGAGATGCCATTTATACATCCAAGTAGATAGGTCACATAAGCAATTGACTGTATTAGTTTAGGGTTGAGGAGAACAGGTTCAGGCAGACCTACTACACTAACTCCACGTGGCTTTGGAGTTGCTTGCATAGGTGTTGTGTATAGAATTCCTGTCTCTTCAGCTCACTAACCTCAGTGGATTTAGTGAGGAAGGAAGGACAAGAGTTTTGCCTATTTATTTTTATGGCCACCAAGTTTGGCATGAAGTAGTCATGTTCTAAATATGTGTTCAGTTTAATCAAAAATCCAGTTACCTAGAAGTTGAAAAAAAAATATTTACTTGGAAATCATACTCTCACATTGCTGTAAATCTTGATAAGTGGATCATGCCTGGTGTCATTATTATAATACTAATATTTTTAGGTGAATATTTTTGTTGGTTATAGTGTAACATTTAAATCTGATGGTTCTGCTAGTTCTTTTGTACTGTTTAGACTGTACTTTCTAAAACAATAACTATCATTTATTTGGAATTTGGATAAAAATCAAGTTTTGTATAGACCTTTGATTCTTTAGAGTAATAGTACTTTCTGACCTTAATTTGGGCTCAAGAGCGGAATCTGGTTTATCCTTGGAACCTTCTTTCTGACTAAACTCTATCATAAGACTATTAATTGCATTATTTTTTGAGGTGCTTTCATATACTGTATTTCATCCTATAGATACTGGAACACTCTCATAACTGCTACAATCAGATTTATTTCAGTCATCTTCAGAGGGATTGTATTTATCATAAATCTTTGAAAGAATCTTTTCCAGATCAGTCTTATTAATGATATAGCAACCAAATATAGTGGTTAAGCATTGTGTTTGTGGGAAGGTGGGGGTGTGCATCCCACAAATCTGATATTGAATCCTGCCTCTACCACTGACTTTTTCCTTAATCTTGAATGAGTTATGCTAAAAATGGGAATAATAAACTAAATTGTTAGGAGAGTTAGAGGAAATAATGTATTTATATAAAATATGCTCTTTATATAATAAATAGATATATTATATACAATGTATTAACTTTGCAATGTATAGTGATTAATTGTTCTGACAGAATTTTATGTAAGTGGAGAGAAATTTGTGTATGATTTGATAAAATTTTACTATGGGAATATTTTAAACAATTAAAACAATTTTTGGAAAAACATTTTAAAATAACTTGAAGGCAGTGTTGAGAAAATAAGTGACTTACCTATGATCCCACATTTTAAAATACTACCATTCTGTTTGGCATGGTGGCTCACATCTGTAATCCCAGCAGCTTGGGAGACTGAGGCAAGAGATCACAAATTTGAAGCCAGCCAGGAATTTAGGGAAGGCCCTAATCAACTTAGCTCAGTGGTAAAGTGACCCTGAATTCAATCCCTAGTACCAAAACACATATATACTGTCCTAATTGGTGTTTTAGAAAGGAATATGCTTTTAAGAATTTTGTTGATTAAAAATCAGGTAAGTTTAGAGCTGGGGATGTAGTTCAGTGGTAGAGCACTTGCCTAGCATGTGCACAGCTCTGAGTTCCATCCCCTGTATCATGCCTTCCCCCCTTCCCCCCCCAAAATTAGGTAGGTTTAGTAGTAGTGACTTTCCCTGAGTAGACTTCAAAGAACATAGAAGTTCCATTTTAACAAGGTTGGTACGTAGGTAGTAGAGTTTAAAGAAGCCCAGTCATGTTGAAGATGAAAATACGCATGTTGAAGATTTCTAGAGCAAGGATTCTACATCTGTTAAAGTTAGATGTAACATTTTGTCCACTTGTACATTTTTTTTGGGACATTGTCCCAGATTGTCAGTCTTAATCTAAGAAATTGAAGAGCACCATCACAGTTGTTGCTTCCCAGTGTTTCGTATACCTTATGAAACAAATATTAAATATTTAATGGTACATACTTACCTTTTTTTCAGTTGACAGTTTTTTTGGTTTTGTTTTTGCATGTTGCTATCAACTCTTAAGGATAAAGTGACCATAAAAGTGTTGATAGCATACATTTTACTGTTTAATTTTCAAAGCTTTCTTTCATCCTAAGGGAATTCATACCATGGTGGAGGAAGAATGTAGTATTTTGTCCTATGGGATTTGTATGTCAGCTTTATTGATTGTAATTCCTGTACCTGACACCTCATCATTTAACAGTTTTCTGCTAGCCATGAGTTAGGTTTTAACTCTGGGTAAAATAAGTAGAATGGAAAGAGAGAAAAGCCATGACTATTTAGCATTGTAGTCTGTTCAGTTAGACATATCAATATCTATTGAGTGAGGCAAGTACCTCTTATATAACTCTTGTTAAATGTTTTGTTAATTTGTCTCCTCAATCACCATAAGTACTAAAACTGGGGCAAAGCCATTATTTTTGGTATCTACAAAAGAAGTTGATGGGGAGTTCCTTGCCACTTGGAAAAGCCCGTCTGTAGATTATCAGAATCTTGAACTGTTTCTGCAGCAATTATGTGAAAATGCTTTCATTTTGTTATATGTGATGTCACATGTGGTTTTCCTTAAAGAATTTTTGAAGGAAGTAATATGAGTTTTAGTTCTTAATTACTAATGTATTCCTATGATGATTGTATCTTTTTCTTTCATACAGTTAACAGAAAGGAATTCAGACTTAGTTAACAATACAAAGTGTATCATAACAGGCATAAAATGCAACTTTTTAGCAAAGAAAGTACTGTTGAATTCACCCAAAAGGTCAGTCTCTAGATACAGCTTTATTTAAGAAAAGAGGCATGGATTTCCCCAGTTGGTAATCTGGGGTCATGATAGTTCAGGGAAGTGGCTTAAGGGGAAAGAATAAAGAGCACATTAAATTATCTTTCCCCTTCTCCAAAATTCTCACTTTAAGGGAAGGTCTTACTTGCACTTTCATAAAGATTTTAACTCTTACTATCAGTGTCCTCATAGGGTTTCTTGTTTTGAAGGTAAATGTGTTTTATTAAAACCTTTTGTTTTGTTGATGTTCATTTTACTTGTTTTTCTCATGGTGTCTCATTAAGAATTAAGCTAACTGCCTTCACCAGTCAGTTAACCCTGGTACCACTTCTTGCATATGAATTGTGTGTTTTAGGCCTGAGCTAATTCTATGCTTTCTATATAGTTTCAAAACAGAAAACCTGATTTAATTATGAAAACAGGCTGCCATCTTGTGGAGGATTATGCAATTAGCACAGTCTAATTTACTCCTAAGAATCATAGAAATATTATAGTTGAGCACTTCACAGAAAAAAGCCAGTTTTATGCTGCAAAATAGGGTGAAGACATTGGTGTTTTTACATGTTTTAACATATGCACCTTATTTTTAGTGCATCTAAGATGGGTTGTTTGGTCCAACTGGTAGTAAATAGTTCTAGGGGTTATTTGGTACTGGTACCATATTGGTACATATTCTATACCAAAGAATATGGTTGAATTTTAGTATTTGTCACCTGAGTAATGATGATTGGTGATTGATTGACTTAGTGTCTTAGGATTTGTATCTGACTGGATATTTTAAACATAGACTACATTGTTGGCCACATTTTTTCAATAGTTCTTAGTCCCTGGCTCTTCCTTGTGAGTCCTGTATGCTGCAAATTGAGATCTTAAAAACCTTGTCACACCTCTACTTAAGATCTTGTATAACTTCTCTGCTGTCTGTGGAGTCAAGTTCAAAGCCCTTATCTTATAGTTCACTTTCTTTTAACCTCATGTGGTCTTTTTACAATGAATGATGCATTTGTTCGTTACACAGTTAAACCACTATAATTGCAATACTTAATTTGATTCTCATAGTAACTTTAGGAGGTAGGTACTCTAGGAAATCTCATGGCTCTGGTGATAGGAATAGAATTATAGCTAAGATCTGCCTGATTCTAGAGTCCATGTCTTTTAAAACATTCTTGAAGTGTTTTTCTATATGTGTACCCTTAGGGGTTTTTTTTGTTTTGTTGTTTGTTTGTTATTTTTCTGCTTGAAAAATCCTCCCTTTTTGTCCCCCATTCTGCCTACATGAACACAAAACTTCTAATGCATAGAAGAAATACCACAAACCTTACCTGAGGGTTGGTACTCTCTCTGCTTTTCAACTCCTGTGTACTTTTTGCCTCTCTTATGCCCTACATGAGTCTACCTGCACCAAGGTGATTTATATACCTGTTTTGTATTCTTAACTAAATTGTAAGCTCTTTTAGGATAAGGACTATGTCTTCTTTTTTTTCTTTTTAATTCCCTAAGCTGCTTTGCTAGTTAAGATCAGTACTAAAAGTGCTGGGGATATAGTGCGGTTAGTAGAGTGCTTGCCTCGCAGGCACAAGCCCTGGGTTCAATCCCTAGCACTTAAAAAAAAAAAAAAAAAAATCAGTACTAAAAAGATATTGAACAAATATTGCCCTAAGTGCTGGGAGAAATGGAGAACCGCTGTACATTGTCCTCCATTAAGAAAACAGAGATAGCATTGTTGCTTGAAGATTCTACTGCCCCTGGATGTACATGAATTGTTATAGAATCTCTGCACAGAATGAATTTCCAGTAAATCTTAGTACTATTTACTATCAGTTTATCTTTTCTATCATTGTAAAAAAATACTTTCTGCTTTCTCTTTTCTACTTCATTCTCTCTTCAGTTTTCTGCAGTTATTACCGTAATTTTTGAAGGCCTTTTGATATCTTTTATGCATTAAGTAATACTTTTGCTGGTGTTTGTTTCTAGATAAATTATTTTTTAATAACTTAAATGATTAGATTATTTAATTGGAATTTTTTGTTAGGTATTTTCATTCAGGTATGTCAGAAGGTCCCCTTTCCATGCAATTCATTTAATTTTACTTTTAAACTTCAGCTGGGACCACAAAGCTTCCATGGACAGGAATGACATCTTGGCTTAATTCCATTGGGATGCTTGCTCTGTGCCAGATTTTATTTTGCTCAGCTATCAATGAGGCTGTTGTGGAAATGTGGGTTTTCTTTGCTGTGAGAATTTATGTGTACAAAGAGACCTGCTTTTCAGAAAGAACATTGAGAACCCAGAGCCTAAGAGGAAGGGTTATTAAAGTTAATGAACCAGGGTAACCTTATCCAGAGGGTGCCCAGAAACACTATAAAACAAAAGGTCAATTGCTTTTGCTATTTTAGTTATGTGCCTGCTCCTTCTCTGGGTTTCAGAATTTAACAGGGTTAATTGCCTTTATTGTGAGGCCTTGGCAAATAGTTTTTAAGCCAGATGAAAATTCTGTAATTTCTTTTCCCCATAAAATTGTGTCGGGGCATCACTGCATGCCATTTGGGAAACAGGACATTATTAATAACGAGGGATTGTTTTATAGTTCTGAGATGTGACAGTTTTTTCACTAGTTTAAGATAATTGCCATTTTTTCACATTTATACAGTGTCAAAAGGGTTCTAGGTACTGAATTAGACATGGACTCAGATACAGTAATACCATTTTTATTGTATGTGTAATACTTAGAAATGATAGTATTTTTAATTTTTGTGCATGTTTTAAAAGTGGAAATTTTCTTCATGCTTGACAGCCTTCAGAATATTTTCATGTAACTTAGAGTTCAAGAACTTCACAACCTTCAGAATTTTTTAAATGAAAAAATAAAACCTAGGGATGTTCTAGTACCTGTATTTGATCACCCAGTTAGCACTAAAATGCAGTCCTGCTCCAAAAGGCTGTTCTTATTTATAGTAGAGAAACATTGTTTTTGTATCCCCAAGTTACTCAGGGATAAAATGGATGTTTCACTTAGAAAATTTACTTAGAATTTGAAATTATTTTGAAAATATGACAGCTCAACTCTGTGAATGGCAAGAGATTTCTTAGTGTTACCTAATTTCCACATGCACTTTGAAATGTAATACTTCATGGTGGGACACCATTTCGATGATAGTCACTACATAGGCTTAGGGTGTGTCAAAAGAGTCAGCAGCTTTACAGTTTTACTGTAGTGTTTTACTTATCCTAAAAAAAAAACAAATTGATGGACTCGTATAACCAATAGACATAGGTAGGCTATTTATAAAGAAAGGGGGAAATATTTGCAAAATGGAAATGCACTGTTCCTATATAAGGAAGCATCCATGATTCAGCCTTATGTATAAAGATTATGTATAAACTCCTAAACTGGACTTCTCATTAGTTTCTGCTAGGTATATTAAAAATACAGTCTGTCTGTCTGTCTGTCTGTCTCTCTCTCTTTCTCTTTTTTAGGAACTCAAAATCTTGGGGAACATGTCCTAGTGATCTCCTTTTAAAATAAATCTCTTGCAATAGTGTCTGCTGCAGCCTTTCCATATACTCATGTTTAGAAAATACTAATTATGCATTTTGGAAAGTTATCAGTTTAAAAAAAACGCGTTAAAATTTATTCAGATGCACTTTCTTACATGATCTTACATGAACAACTGACTAGATCTGGTACCTATACTTTCTCCGTAAGTTCTTGGATTTTTTTGTTTTTAACATATTTTTCTGATTTTTATATAGAAACTGTTTATTTATTTGGTGGCTGGGATGGAACACAAGATCTTGCTGACTTCTGGGCGTACAGTGTGAAGGAGAACCAGTGGACATGTATCTCTAGAGACACTGAGAAAGAGGTAAGTTTTCAGACTGTTCATACATCCATATTGCATTAGAAGCATGGGTATACACATTTTTGCATGATTGTTTTCTTCTCTAACATTTATCAGCAGTGGTAGTAAAAGAATTTGTGGTATACAGGTTGGTTTATGTATTCCTGCATTTTAGATTCCATACCAGGTTTGTCAACTACTGGCACATAAGCAAGACTATTTTGTAAAGATAAAACGAAGTGGATATTTTTATGCCATTTAATTTTTACATTCTTTAGCCTACAAGTGTAATTGTGTGACACACCTTTTTCTCGTGTCCTTGTCACCTCTATTCTTGTATTTATTCTTCATCTCATATTTATTTCCTTTGGAAGAATGTACTTTTGGTGTTCTAGCCTCTCTCTCACTATTTTGGCCCCTCACTGGTTTACTATACAGTCATGCACTGTATAATGACCTTAAGTCAATGGCAGGCCACATAATGAATAAGATGATTTTGAGTTTATGGCTTTGAATTAAACAAGTACATGATTATATTAAACACTGGGATAAAACAAATATTCTTTTTTCTCAAAAATTTTATAGAACTTTTTATTGCATCCTCCATCTAAGCTGTTTGAAATTATGAATTGAAAAATAAACTATAACAAGACATAAGCTGAATGTGAAGAGAGGGGAAAAGACCTAATTCAGACCCTCTTGATTTTCATTTTGGAAAGACCATTTTAAAAGATCTGGTGCTGTGTCTTCAATCCTAGGAAACTAGGTCCTTGCTTACTTAGCATGTTCCAGCAATTAGTCATTTGGGTAATTTTTATTTTTTCAAAAAAAGTCTTTGAAATTATGATTTCTATTTTGTAGCCTTGACAAAAGTATGTAAAAATGACCTTCCCTCATCTGAAATGATTATTTCTGTCCTCAACAAAATTTCCTCAAAAAAATTAGATGAGGACATCTAATTTTTAAAACACAAACACACTCAACATTCCTTTTCAACTATTTTAAATCTAGGTTGGTTTTATTTGTATTTATTCTTGCAGTAAGCCCAGGATCATCTTAAAGTCGTCCTTCTTCATTAAGTGTATATAATTTGTGCCAAAGTTATATTAATTTCCAATACTTTATTTCACATATCTTTTCCTTTTGGCACTTTCATCTTTATGGTTTCTTAAATTTTTTGGTCACTATTATTGGTTTCCAGATCTGTTCTCCATTCCTGCGTACAGTCTTAAAAAACACATTTGGCCACTAATACCTTTGCTTAAACCCTGTGATTAGCTTCAGTCCCTGTTTCAGTTACCTATTACTGAAACCTATCTATCTGTTACATTATAGGCACTCACAAAACTTTAGTTATAAGCATTTATTTGCCTATGAGTCTGCAAGTTGGCTAGGCCATTCTTTTGGTTTAAGCTGGGCACACTTATTTGTCTGTCACTCAGCTGTTTGATGGCTTCCACTGGGACTGCTTGGTTGTGTTCTGTATAGTTGCTCATTCTCATGGCAGGGCCAAGCTGCAAGAGGGGTAAAGTAGACATAAACAATCCATCAAATTTGTTGTCTTGTTAGCAAAAAGAAGTCATGTAACCAAATCTAGAGTCAGCATGTGGTGGGGGACACTGTTAAAAGACATAGACATAAGGAAATATGAATAACAATAATAATACAACAATTTATCTACCTTAGTTCCTTTTACTCAGAGTGAAAACTACAAATTTCTTATCAGAATTTGGTCTTCATCTCTTTTCCAGCTTCATCTACTGACTTTATGTGCTGGCCTTACTTGTAGTTCCTGGAACTATTCAACATTTGACTTCTGTCATTTCACTGTTTTGCTTTCCCTTTTTCTGATTAACAGAGGATCTTCCCCCTAAGCATTTACCAAGTAAATATTTGTTAATGTTACCCTCAGTTAAAGGTATTGGAATAGTGTTGAGATCACAGCAGCAGAGAGAAGTTTTCTAAAATTCTGAGGTTTGCTTAAAATTGTGCATGACATCATTGGCAGCAGATTTTGTCAGTTTCCCTTCGAAGTGATATGCTTCCAGATATACTTTCTTCATTCACTTTTGAGAAATTATCTGTTGTAACCATAATCTCTGAATAACCATACTTTTATTTTTAGTTGTTGTGTTCTCTCAAGTAAACAGAGTCTATGGAAAAAGCATCATTATCAGCTTTCAGTTCAACCAGTTGCATAGGTGCTTTTTCTTGAGAAAACATCATACATCAAATAACATTGTTTTATAGTTTTCTAGATCTCTTGACTGTTTGGCTTAATAGAAGATAGCTAATTTATATCTGTTTCTGCATTCAGTTTGCTATATCAGAAAGTCAATGTAACCGGAAATTTTCAGAACATTCATAGAAAATGAGCATGAAGAAAAAACAAAATTTATCCTTATATTGTTATGAAAACAACTTTGACCTTATGAACTTCCTGAAGTGTCTTGGAGACCCCAGACTACACTGAGAACTGTAGCTTTAATCTAATCCACAGTCCCTATTCAGATATATACAGTTACCCAAAAATGCCCCAGAGTTGTCCTTAAAGGCATCCCATTGTCATCCCCCATCCCCACAGCAGTTGATCCAGGATTTAGTTCATTATGGATTTCATTTTGTTGTCATGCTTCTTTAGTCTCCTGTTCTTCAGCCTTTCTGTATCTTCTTTGACTGACATTTTTGTAGAGTTGCACGGAGTTATTTTGTAGAATATCTCTCAGCTGACTTTGCCTGATATTTCCTTAGGACTGGATTCAGGTTATGCTTTTTTAGTAGGCATAACCCATGGATTACATTGACTTCCTCTCAGTATAGCTTATCAAGAGAGACAAATTATTTCAGTTCATCTGATGTTATTTACTTTGATCACTTGGTTAAGCAGGTGCTTACCAGATTTCTCCACTTTATAATTAATACTTTGTGGGAAACATTTTATGAATATGAAAATATCCTGTTATTCATCAGACTCTTAGGTTTTTAGCCTCCTTTCATTAAACTGTTAAAACTTTTTTCAAAGTTGTCCCATTTTATACGCCTGTCAACAGTATATGAAACTTTTGATTGCTTCCTATTTTCTTTCTTTGAAAATTTGCTTCGGCACTTGGGTCAAAAATCAATTGTTCCTATGTGTTTCTGTTTGCAATCCGTAGTAACTCAGAGGGTCCAGCAGTGTAAGGACTCTTTGTTCTTTTTTATTTTTTTTGAGGATCAAACCCAAGAGTGTTTAACCACTGAGCCACATCCCCAGCCCTTTTTATATTTTACTTAGAGACAGGGTCTTGCTAAGTTGCTTAGGGCCTGACTAAATTGCTGAGGCTGGCCTTGAGCTCACAATCCTCCTGCCTCGGCCTGGCTCTTTTAGGTCATCTGCATTTTTGTATGAATTTTAGAGTTATCTTGTTAGTTTCTAAAACTGTTGTGATTATGATGGGAGTGTAATGAGTCTATAAATCAGTTTGGAAAGAATTGATGTCTTAATGATATCAAGTCTTCTAATTCATGAACATGGTTCAATCTTCACTTTTGGAGTTTTCATGTTAGAGTTATTGGATATTTTAATTGAATTTATTCCATTGTGTTTTATCTTTGTGTGTGTGTGTATTATAAGTGGAATTTTAAAAGTTTTTTAGTTTCCACTTGTTGGTAATATGGAAAAGCAATATTTTTTAAAATACTGAATCATGTCATTTTGGTAAGTTCACTAATTATTTCTAATAGATTTTTTATTTCTTAGGACATTTTAAACAAGAGTTTTATTATCTATGAATAGAGACACTTTTACTTGTTCCTTTATTTTCTTTTCTCATCATAACATTTTGGTATTTTGTTTTTAATACCTTTCTTATTACACTGACTTGGACTTCCATAGCACTGTTAAATAGAAGTGATGACAATAGACTTCCTTGTCTTGTTCAGTTCTTTAGCATGTCACTATTAAGCGATGGATTAGAGTTCAGGTTTTCTCATATTCTTTATCATATTGAGGTACAGTTCTTTTCTATTCCTGTTTTGCTGTGAGTTTCTTGATTTTGTGTTGCATATGAGTATTATGAATATGTGTTGAATTTTATCAAATTGTTTTCTAAATTGGTATTGATATAATCATGTTTTTCCCCTTTATTCTGTTAATTCGACAAATTACCCAGATGGATTTTCATATATAAAATCAACTGCTTTCCTAAGATAAACCCCTTTTGTTATGAAACATTTTTTATATGTTGTTATATTCTATCTATAAATATTTTTTAAAAGATTAACTTTGTGTCTTTGTTCATAAGGCATACTTGCCTATAAATTATTTCTTGGCTTCCTTTCCCTTCTCCTCTTGTTCCTGCTACCTGTCCCCCCTCTTCTTTGTGTCTTTTGATTTCAGTGTTAAGTTCTGAATGAAGTAGAATATAGGTTTTAAAATGGATTTTTCTTCCTCCAGTATTTTCTGAATAATTTTGTCTAAAATTGATATAATTTCTCCCTTAGGTAGTTGATAAAATTTACTAGGATAGAAATCTGGACTTGGAAATCTCTGTATGGGAAGATTTTAAATTGTAAATTCAATTTTTCAATAGATAATAAGGATTTCACATTTTTCCTTTTCATCTCTTATCATTTTGCTTATATATATATTTTAAGGAATATGTCCATTTTATCTACATTATCAACTGTTTTTCTTAATAGACCTTTATTTTCTTAATTTTTAGAGGCTGTAGTGCTTTCACTTCTGGTAATGGCAATTTATTCCCTTTATAAAATATTAGTCTTGTTAGTAGTGTAGAATGCTGTGTTTCAGATAACCAGCTGTTAATTTTCTCTACTTTTTAATGTTTTCTATTCTATTAATGTCTTTTATCTTTTTTCTTTGTGCTTAGGGTATAATTTGCTCAGCATTTTAGAAGTACTTGTGCTAATTTAGCTGAAGGAAGAAATTCTATTACTTTTCTATTTAAATCTCAAATTTCACATTCTAGGAATTATGACATAGATTTATTATATGTTATCCTATATTTGTTTTGAGGTTAGTTATGAAGTGTATCGTCCACAGCCCAGTTTGTGCTAGACCAGAGGGATAGGTTGCCAAAGAAAGTACACAGTGACTACAGGACAATTCCTTCCAGGGGAAGGTCTGGTGATGATAGGCACCTCCATTCCTCACAGTGCTTGGTCCACTAATGCCTCCATCCCTCTTGAAATTAGTGCAGAAAGTCTAATGGTGACAGACTGGACTAGCATCTCTGTTCTTCATGGTGGTTTGCCAGAAAATAGCATCTCCATTCCTTATGATGTGTTATCTGATGGTGGTGACTGGACAAGTGTCCTCAGTTTCACACCAGTTAAGGATAGGAGCTTTATAAGCTAGGCTGCAGAAGCAGTAGCATCACTGGCTTGGCTTGCTTTGTTCCATTATATGACCAGCATCCCAAGGAACTTGACCTGCATGCAGGAAAGCGGCTTTTGGGGACTGGGGCTATAACTCAGAGCGCTTGCCTAGCACGTGTGAGGCACTGGGTTCAATCCTCAGCACCACATAAAAATAAATAAATAAAATAAAGGTATTGTGTCCATCTATAGTTAAAAATAAATTAAAAAAAAAGAAAGAAGCTTTCAATGGATAATGCCAGCTTGCCTTACTTCCTAGCATACAAGGGAGGAAATCAGTCTCTATCTAGATAAAATTAATTTGGACGTTCCAGCCCAGACTTGCTGTCATTGTTCCCTTGACTTGGCTAGGTTCTTGGGAACACAAAGAGGCATCTCCGGACCTAGTGTTTTGTTGTCCTCCTTTCCTCTGAGGATGACACATGGATTCAATTCTTTCTTTTTTTTGTTTTTTTTTTTTGGATTCAATTCTTTCTTAAATAAAATTTCCACTTTATCTTCTGAAATCTTGATGAAATCTTCTAAAGTAAGTTTTTAAATAGTTAATTGTATAGATTCAAGTCAAGTTACTATCTGGATTAATAACAATAGTTGTCAAACTGTTCTTCCTACCTAATATTCCTTCATTTAGTCAAGTTAATACTGCTACATTGTTACATACATAATACTTTGTCCCCACCCCCTAGCCCCCACTATTGGGCTTGAATCCAAGGCTTCATGCATAACAGGGAAGCACTCCTAACACTGAGCTACGAGCCACGGACCATAACACTGCGCTTTTATGTGGTATATTGCTCTGGAAACCTTTAATAGTTTTTATTGCCTACAGCTTGCATCCCTTCTCTGGGCTTATATTTCCTCATTTTTAAAAGGAGAGAATTAGACTAGAGTTTTTTGGTTTTTTTTAAGATTATTCTAATTTTGAAATTTACTGTTTCTAAGTATTCTTAGAATACTTGTTTTATCCTATATTCTGGTAAGAAATACAGAAATGTTCTTAAAGGCTAAACGTGTCTTAAAGTAGATTGACATGTAGTATGGAATTGAACTACATGCACAAATAACTAAAATGTAGTTAGTACATGATAGAAGCCATATACAAGTTGCAAATGAGTGTCATAGTATACAGAATAGTTCAGTTTATTTTTCCTGGTAGATTTGAAGCCTTTCCAGGATAAGAATTGTGTCTCCTACTGCTTCTGTTGCTATTCTTTAGAGATTTAAGCCTAGTTTTGAAACCCATATTAGTTTGATTTGATATCAGTTTATAAGAAAACCTTTTAATGAAAAGTAACAAAAGGGACATTTAATTTTATTTTTTGTTATTTGTTCTTTGAATCCCCCTCCCTCCTCACCCCTTTTTTTCTCTCTACAGAATGGTCCTAGTGCCAGATCATGTCATAAAATGTGCATTGACATTCAGCGGAGGCAAATCTACACATTGGGACGTTATTTGGATTCCTCTGTGAGGAACAGCAAATCTCTGAAAAGTGACTTCTATCGTTATGACATTGACACAAACACGTGGATGTTATTAAGTGAAGATACTGCTGCTGATGGAGGACCGAAACTGGTGTTTGATCATCAGGTTTGATGTACAGTTAAATATGTAGTGGAATTAATTAGTAATCAGTAATTCTTGCTTTTTGACTCTATTTTGGATGTTGTGCACAGTGGTCTAATAGTGAACACTACAGACACCCATGACGTTATAGAAATATTGTTTTAGTATGTATGATACTATTCTTTAAAATTTTTCCCTATATTTGGTATGGGCTCAAATATCAAGAGCTCAGAACATAATTGCTAATTCATAAGAACTTTAGTATGAAGAGTAAATAGAATAATATTAGAAAAAAACAAATTTAATTTTATGGCAAATATCAATAAACTATAACAAAAACAACTCTTCCTTTAATCTTCTTTATTCTGCCTTCCTGGCAGAAATTTAAAATCAATTTATAATGAGCCCAGGAATTTGAAATCTTGAGCTTTTCTCCCAAATGGAGTAAAATATGCTCAGTTTTGTTTATAGGCAGAAACATCTTAGGAACCTAGGTAGGAACTTGACATGTGCTAGTTTAAGGTTAAACTCAGCACCAACAGAAGTCATGTAATGGTGGTGTAGACAGGGAGACTGCATGCAGTACTGCTGTAAGCCATTTTGATACTAATGTGCATATAGCCCTCCTCCTCATCATCCCCATCAGTGTATTCTCCTGGTATCTGAGAGTAAGTATTGAATACCTACTCCACATCGTTTCAGGATAGGTCAAATAAACAGTAACCACTTTGAATTTTTTATAGGCAACTTTTAGCCCATTTCCAATGGTTTTTGGAATGTGGCGGAGAAAAGACACAATCTGTCACACTGTATTGATGATGTTATTATCTGGTACTTGGGAAATGAGAGGTGGTGCTAGAATTATGAGAAAATCAAGCATAAGCCTAAAATCAAAGTCAAAACTCATCTTTTTTTTTTAATCTTTTCAGATTTTTGTTATTTGCTTTAATACTATCTTATTACCATATTAATACTAATATGTAGTTGTTATAGGAGAATGGCCAAGAAAAAGGTATGTGTTATTACCTATCAAGTAAATGGTAGGTGGAACATTAGTCTTCAAAGTACTCCCCAGGCTGAATTTGGAACTTTTGGTGGCTGTATGTAACTGAGCTCCTCAAAGCTGTGCACACTCTTGCTGACATCCTCAGTGGTGTTCATAGAAAATAAGAACTCTAAGAAATCAGTCTGGTTCTGGTCTTCCAAAACATAGCATCAGCACATAACATTGTTAGATAACAGTTCATTCTTTTGATCCCAAGTTGCTATATATTTCTTTTACAGAAGATGCTAATGTCTTTTAGTTTTGTGGGTTGAAAAAAGAAGAGCATAGGGATAGTCTTACTATAATACATATTGTGTGTAGCCTTTGTCTCTCTTGACTTTTATAAAGTAGGATGTTCCTTAGAAGCTGGGTTCTGTTAAATAATGCTTGGTCTTCACCTGAGTTAGAAGGTACTGCAGAATATTGTGGTGAAGAAACCAGGATTTTAGTCTTACTTCAGCTGACAACTAGCTGTGTGGTGCTGAACAAGTAACATAACTTATTTAAGTCTTCATTTTCTATTTTATTTCAAATAAAGTGCCAATAAAGCTTTGCATTAGAACTTACTAACTTTTGGTGCTCAAGACTCTTCAAAAATTATTTATGGAGTTCCTGATGCTTTAGAATTTAGCACTTAATGATCATTTGAATTTGAAGAGAATGGGACAGAGCTAGAGGCATGAAGACATGTTTAGAAATTATATTGTCATTTTGTATTTTAACATTTAAAAAATTAAAATTCAAAGACTTGGATTTCTAAAGAACATAATGGCAGCTTAGTTCTTAAGCTTTCCACATTGCTGCTTTGTGTGGTTTTCAGGAACAGTAAGACTCAGAGAGGTTTTGTTTCTGTTTTTGTTTTTAAAACACACACAAGATACATAGTTAGCAAAACCAGGAGACAAGATAACTCCCAATTTCTAATTCCTTGTAAGTTTATTCAAAACCAACCAAAATACTTAGAACTTGTGTTGAAACCCACAACAATCAATGAAGAGAATTGGGAATGCAAAGGGACCCTAGCAGAGACGCCATCATGGTAGGAAGTTTTAGTTGCTGAGCAGCACTGGGGTCAGTGAATAACATGTGGAGAATGCCAGAAAAATGCAGAGGTGGTAGATGTCAGAAAGCACCATATTCTAAATGTGCAGGAAACATTGTGACGGGTAGGTGCCTTGGCTCCTTTTGCGATAGCTAGTAAGGAACTAGAGGAACTCAAAGCTTGAGATAGAGACCCCTGAATCAGATGACACTCATAGAGTTGGAGAAGGCACAACTTCACAGAATCACTACATTAAAAAAAAAAAAAAAAAAAAAATCTTTCAATTCAGTAGCAAGAGAGGAAGAAATTGCTGAGTAAGATTATGCCCCTTCCATTGTAATTCCATTGAAATCCTCTAAAAGCTTTCTGTTTCAGGGAAAATCAACACACTTAAATATGAAAAACTGTGAACAGCAATAAATACTAAATCCTTAGAGAGGTACTTCAAAGAAGAACCATGAAAAAATAAATAACAGCAAGACTTTCCTTCACACTAAAGCGGGTGAAAAATATAACCCAGTATTCTAACATGAATTAAATGACTTAATGAAGCTTGAAACTCTGAAGAAAACTGCAAAACATAAATTTATAAATGCAAACCAGATAGCTAAATAATAGAAGCAGGTAAAACCAGACTTGGTAAAACTCAGGAAAGAAATTGAAGAAAACCATATTATCACTTTCGGAAACGAGGACTAATCTATAAGGAGCGTAAAGAATAGGTTAGGTATCATATATCATAAGAGTAGTATAAAAAAAAAAAAAAAAAGAAAAAGAAAGAGGAAATTAGCCAGAAAATTACAGAGGTTAGACAGAGGAAAGCCAGCAGATACATAATTGGAGCCCTCTTAAAGAAGAACACCAGCCAGGTGCAATGGCATGCGCCTATATCCCAGCAACTTGGAAGACTGAGGCAGGAGAATTGCAAGTTTGAGTCCAGCCTCAGCAACTAAGCAAGGCCCTAAGCAACTGGATGTAGTTCAGTGGTAAAGTGCCCCTGGGTTCAATCCCTAGTACCGTCCCCTACCCCACCAAAGAAAAAAAAAAAAAAAAGAACCACAGAAACAATGGACTGGAACAAAATACCTAAATAAATAAAATTACTGAGGAATGAATGGCTTTATTCCATATGTCAAATGTGCACGCTGTATTCAGGGAAAAGTGACCCAGACATTTAACTTTAAAACATAGAGTAGTAACATTAGATTTAAAAGACAAAGAGATTGCTTTTCGGCTACTAGACAAAATGATGAAGTCACTTAGAATTGAAATGAGACTGGTACCAGATTGTTCTACATCTACATTCAGTGCTGTATTAGCTTTCTGTAACAGTAATGAAATGCCTGAGCCAGTTAACTGATAAGGAGAAAAGGCTCACCAGTCTAAGATCAAAGGTGGTGCCTCTGTTTGGGCCTCTTGGAAAGGATGGCACATCATGGCAAGAGGCAGAGCAAACCACTTATGAAGCAAAAGAGAGGGTGGGCTGTTCTCTCAAAATCACTGTTGAGGGTTGCACCCCCCCAGTGACCTAGGGACCTTTCATAAGGCACCACCTCCTGAAGGTCCATAGCACCTCCCAGTATCACCACCCTGAGGACTAACCCTTTAAATAATGGACCTTTTGGAGAGACACTACCTACATTCACAACACAGAAAAATGTCAAAAGACAATAGAGCAACATCAAGAAAAGACAGTGTGAGCCAAGGATTTTTATTAAGTCAAAATATCTATTGGGTAGAAACACTTTGAAGAAATTACTAGAAAATGGAGAGCAAGCTAGCAGGAAAAAAAATCAATAAAAAAGTTAAAGATCTCAGCTCAATGGCATTCTCCCTGGGCCAAATCGGGTCATCAGCAGGCTGAACATATACTTTTATGTCTTCCTTGCCAATGTCCTCTGAAATAACAAGAGTATGTTAGTAATAGTGTTGAAACACAGTGTCTCCAGGGAACCTCAAAAATTGATAGAATTTTCCCAAAAAGTAGAAAAGAGGTAGGATCAGATTCAACCAGAAGAAACCAGGACAGCTTAAGATAGCACCAAAAGCAAGGTAGTAGCTTGAGTTTCGAAGTTTATATAGCAAACATTAATAATCAGTTGGTGACTAAATAGCAGGGTGTTCTCCAGTATAACTAAGTAAGCACTTGGCAGTGATAATTGTCTGTAGATAAAATGTTGAATGTGGATATTGGGACTGGAAAGATAAAAGCAAAAGGGCACTGGAAGGCTATTGTAGAATCTTCATTGCATTCTGTCTCTCTTTTCCCTATCCTGTCCCTTGAGACAGTATATGCAGTAGGCATATGAATACCCGTTTTCAGATACAAAGAGGACTACCCCTCAATCCGGTTATTTAGGAATAACTGAGAGAAGGATATCAACTCAACAAATTAATAATTAAAGAAAATAGCTAGTAAAATAAACTGACTTAGAAAACTAAGTTAAAGTGATATTTTTAAAGTAGTATTGAAAGATGTGCTTTCATAAAAGAAACCTAAAAATTATGAATTAAATATCTGATAATGAAATAAAAATCTCAATAAATTGTACTAAAGGAAAAAAAAAAAAAACAAAGTTGCCAGAGCTGAAGAAAGATCACAATTATTAGATTAATAATGATCAATTAAGAGTAAATATAATCAAAATGAAAGGGACACTCCCCTTGTAGTTATATGAAGTAGAACCGTAAGGGTTCAGTAAACAGACACTGGCCATTAGTATGTATCTGTGAATTTAAGAAAATGGAAATAAACTCAATGTGTGCCCCTCAAAATCTTCTGCACAATCTCCAATTATTTGGAGAGATGGGCCTTAGTAAGTACTTAGTACAGTAGAATAATGTAACTCAGCTTCAGTGATGCCTTAGTCAGAGGTATAATATCTGAGTGAGGCCAACTGAGTTGTCTTCAGCAATGTGTGATTGTTTTTAATGATATGATAAATTAAAAAGTGTGAACAATTTCTGTGCAATGCCAGTGATGTGCAAACTGTGATATCTTTAGTTTGATATCTTTAGTTTTCTAACCATAATCACCATGATTTCACCCTTGGGAAAATAGTATTTCATCTTAATTCATGGAAGTCAAGAAATCTGGGAAATTGCAAATGAGAATAGGTACTTTTAGTAGTAGGTAAGGATTAGGAGATGCTAGAATCTTTTCATAGTAATACTTAAAAAAAAAAATCTTTAAAATTATTCGAACAGCTTTTTTTTTTTTTGTGGTGCTAGGGATTGAACCCAGGGCCTTGTGCTTGTGAGGCAAGCACTCTACCAATTGAGCTACATCCCCAGCCCTCAAACAGCTTTTTGTTAAAAATACAAAAATAGGTAAATGACGAAAATAATTTGGTGGGAGGAGAAAATTGAAGGTATTAAAAGCCAGTGTTTGTGTTTTAGGAAAAGCATACCATGTTTTGTGTACATGATTTAGTCTTTATGAATGTTACTGTGTTTGACATCCTAACTTCCAACTTAAACTTACATAGTCTTTGAAATAGAAACTGTTGTGACAAATGGCTGTTTATCACATATTTTTATGAAAAGCTGTAATCTTCATTTGAAAGATGGAAGAATCAAGATTGGCTTTTGAACATGAATTACATTGCTTAATTCAAAAAGAATTAAATTTAAAGAGTTTTGTAACATGAATGCAGGGGTGAATTCAGCTGTCTCACTCTAATTTGCATGTCTGCTCTCTTATTAAATTGAAGCAATATTAATAGATTGCCTAAAACAGAAAGAAGGGAATTTCTATAAGGAGGATGAAAATGAGGGTATGATTTCTGTTCTCTTATAGAGTATATTCACTCTTAGGAATAAATCAACATATTATGTATCATTGGTAAAAATTATGCATTTTCAAGAAAGCAGAAAGTTCTTTGACTCAACATGTTTTATTCTCATTGGGACAAATGGAAACTTGAAACTCTACCCTGAATCTGCCAGGCGGTGAACAGTATTGCACTATGTTCATATGATAAGCAAGGGGTGATATTTAGTGTCATTAAGGACAAATTCAGGTTGTTGTTGTTGTTTGAGAATGTAAAACTGTACACATTGGTTTCATTTGGGCACATATGACAAGAAGAAACTAAAATTATTCAATCTGTTGTCTTGTTCTGATAGATGTGTATGGACTCAGAAAAACATATGATCTACACCTTTGGTGGTAGAATTTTGACATGTAATGGCAGTGTAGATGACAGCAGAGCCAGTGAACCACAATTCAGTGGGTTGTTTGCTTTCAACTGTCAATGTCAAACCTGGAAACTTCTTCGAGAGGACTCCTGTAATGCTGGGCCTGAGGACATCCAGTCCCGGATAGGACACTGCATGCTATTCCACTCAGTAAGAATATTCTGTGCATTGCATTGTGTTATTTTGTCTTGTATATTTTTGTAGGAAAAGAAATGGTGAAATCTTAATCTTCACTAAGAGGGCAAAATTTTAATTAGAAATAAGTGATTAGTGTAGCAATGACAGAGAAAAATAAAACTTTTCACAGAACTATTTATTATGAGACCTTTTCTGTCAACCTAGTAACTCTTAAATAGTTGTTACCTGAATACTAATCTAGACAATTTTATGACTAATTTTATTGCTTATCCAGATAATGTAGCTATTTCTTTCTTATGACTTTCCACTCACTGACTTTTAGTAATTAGAAGGGCAATATTTTTATCTGTTTCCATAGCACAGGAAAAACCCTTGGTACTCTCTATTAAGTACAGAGAATTAGGAATTGATTTTATAGAATTAGAATTAAAATTTATCTGTAAAACCAAAATTTAAACTTTTTTTAATCTTTCCAAATGTTTTAAGGAAATTTGGTCTTCATTTTTGTGAACAGTTTTAAAACAATATTACAAAATATTTCATGTGTCTTTTTAACACGTAAACAAGTTCTCTTGCTTAAAGTAGAGAGAAGGGTATAATTATAAATTTCTGTATACTCACTTATGAGTTCCAACAATAATTAATAATCTGAGGTTCATTTCTCACATATCTACTCTGTCCTTATTTTATTTCATTCCTTGATGTGCCTTTTATTTTTATTCTTAAATTTTATTGTGCTGGAGTATTTTAACCTTTTTTGTCCCATTTTCCTAGATATGGAACACCTATAAAAAACTAAAACATAGTATATAACATTTAATGTAGTTATAAAACTAAGAATATAATTATAATATTAACTAATATGATATGAAGATTAATATAATAATTTATATAAACTCTAGATTGTGATTTCCACCTGTTTTAATGTACCTTTGTCAATTTTGTTGAAATATTTGCAGAATTGAAAACTTGGGACTTAGTAGATTAAAGCAGATCTTGGGTATTGTATCTTAATTAGTAGTCTTGTTATACCCATGAGTTCTGTATTCTAAGATTCAACCATCTGTGGATTGAAAATATATTTTTAAAAATCTTCCAATTGAAGATTGTTATCCTTAATTAATGATTTCATTTTGTACTTGCATATCTTTTAAGGTTATAACCCTACTTCATACAGCACTACTGTATTGCTTTATCTATAATAATTTTCAAAATAACTAAGCTAGTAACAAAAATTGCTGAGAGCTGTATGAGATTGCTTTCTGATTATTTTTCAGTTTAGGATTTAGGTCAGTAGGAATGACTAATCAGAAAATTGTGAATTAAAAAGCACTACAGATACCACTTTCTCGGTACAGTCATGTTTCCATTTGGTCATATCTTTATGTACAGATAAATTTCTTTTTTTTTTTCAAATTTCAGAGATTTTTGTTTTTGTTTTCTGAGTAAATAGTAACATACACACAGTACTAGAGTCAAAACCATAAGTCAAGATACATTTTGGAGGGGTCTTTTTTTTTTTTTAGGGTTCCCCTCCCAACCTGATGTTGGGGATTTGCCCAGGGCCACCTACATCTGGGCAAGCTCTATCTGAGCTACATCCCCAGACCTTTTTGTTTTATTTTGGGATACTCTTGCTAAGTTGCTCAGGCTGACCTTGAACTTATGACCTTCCTTCTGCCTCAGTCTTTGGAACAACTAGAAATACAGGTGTGCACCACCACACCTGGCTGTAAGATCTGTGTGTGTGTGTTTTGGTTTTTTGAGTGACTTTTAAACAACAGAAGTTTATTTCTCATAGATAGTTCTGGAGGCTGGCACATAAAAGTGAGAGATCTGGTTTTTATCCCTGTTTTCTGAATAGGGACAAAAAGGAGCTCTGTTCATTCCCTGTAAGTAACTATCCTTTATTAGGTTTTGGTTTATCCTTCCTTTGTTTAAAAAAAAAAAGCAGTAACAAACACATACACTCAGCTCATGCCCATAGCACACTTGTGTGCATGTGTGCGCGCGCGCGCTCTCTCTCTCTCTCTTTCTCTCTCTCTCTCATACACATACAGATATTACTTGTTTCTTACACAAAGGCAGCAACCCGTGTATATTATTTAGCACCTTGCCTTTTCACTTTAACAGGATATCCTGGAAGTCATGTCTTAGCAGTATGTAGAAGAGCCTTCTCTTCGTTCTTTATTCCAGTATGGTTCTTCATTGCATGGGATCTATTATTAACTACATTTGTAGTGATTTAAATTTTAAGAGAACCATTCTGAATTCTTTACCAAAGTGACAAATTTCTCCCTTCTTTGTCCTTTTCTTCTTTTTCAGAAAAATCGTTGTTTGTATGTGTTTGGAGGCCAGCGATCAAAGACCTATTTAAATGATTTTTTTAGTTATGATGTGGACTCTGATCATGTAGACATAATATCAGATGGCACCAAGAAAGACTCTGGGATGGGTAAGAGCACTTAGGGATTTCCTCTCTCATGCCTTAACTACTTTAGATAGAAAACTGTAACCATTTTCTTTTCAACCATCTTTACCCTTTCTCTGTTTCTTTATTTGTATTAATTCTGAGCAAGAGGAAGAAAAACTCGCCAAATCTGTTTAAAAATATGTGAATAACAATTATTATTTATTCAAGCAGAAAGACATGTGACTTTCTAAAGTAACTTGTGTATGTGTGCGTGCATACGTGTGCTCTTAGTGGGGGGGTGCTGTTGCAAGAAGAAATATCTTAAAAACTTTACATTTGCTAATTCTTTTCACCTTCTGTTTTCACTGTAGTGACCTGCGGATTAGACAGTGCATAATAGGAAATACCTTTGTTCTGAGAGAAGACTTCATGTTATTGATGATATCTGATAAGTTTATAAGCTCAGTATCTAAGAAGTTATTCTCCTAGTAATAGGGTAACTGGTTTGCCCAGTTTATGCATATTGCCCTGTCATAATTATTAATAGTTCCTTTTTCACTCTTAAAAGTACCTTGTTTTACTAATTTATGATTACTCTATACAGTAGTCGATTTACTCATGATCACTATACCCAGTAAAATGGCTTTGATCAAGCCCAGTGGTTTAAAATGTTACTGTATAAGATAGATTTTTAAATTGCTGGTTGTTTTGAATATGGATAAAACGAGGATAAAAACACCTGTCTTATACATATCATTTCCGGATGCTATGTTGATTAGGCTTCTAAAACAAAGAGACAAAACCAGAAAAATATTTTTTTCTTGAAATTGTTCATATTAAAGAAGAAACATCTTTTTAAGTATTCTTCTAAAAATAAAAGATAGCACCAAAGTATAAAAACTTCCTGGTGGAATAGTTTGACTTAGAGGACTCTGATCCTTCCTGCTAGACAGAAAGCAAGAGGTTCACTCTCTGGAGCTTTATTCCTCACTCCCACAACCAATAAAATGGTTAATCTTGCTGTCTAGTCCCCAACACAGTGGCCAGGTTCACAGCCCAGTATTCCTACAATGTTGCCCATTGTGCACACATAGATTTCTATTAATTTTTTATTTCTTTGCTTTTGCCAGTTTGTTAGATATCTTCTGGGTTAGGGCCTTGCCCATGAGAGAAAGAAAAAACCTAAACAAATTTGAAATAATGCACAGGACACAATAAATAAAAAATAATCAGGATCACCTTCTTAGACAAAAAGATTATATTCATTAAATTATAATAGAATGCAATCAGAGGTAGATGAAAAAATAGCTTTTAAGGAATGTGTTTTGTTAGAATAGAAAAAGTGGAAGCATTGTGAGATCAATAAAAGGAAATCTCCCTAAAAGTAAGAGACAGAGCTGGAAATTTAAAATAAGGGTCTTAAAAAATATCTATCTAGTCAGGCACTATAGCCTACACCGTAATCCCAGTGGTTTAGGAGTCTGAGGCAGGAGGATTATGAGTTCAAGTTCAACATAGCAAGGCCCTAGCAACTAAGCAAGACCCTATCTCAAAATTAAAAATAAAAAGTACAGGGAATGTAGCTCAGTGGCAAAGCATTTCTGAGTTCAACCTGCAGTACCTGCCTCACTGCAAAAAAAAAAAAAAAAAAAAGTAAGAGATTAAAATAATAATAGAAAATTTCCTCAAATTAAAAAGGATCGACCTCCTGATTATAAGTGGTTTCCTACAGAAGTCAGTAAATTTAATGAATAAATACATGCAATCCTCTTACTACAAAGTCATATCATTATGCATTGTGGAGTTCCACTTATCTGGTATAAAGAAAAGTTCCTGAAAGTTTCTAGAGCAAAATGAAAGTCAGAGAAACAGGACTTAACAATGATGTAGAAATTCTCAGCAACATTAGGAACTATAAGGTAAGGTGGAACCACATTCTTGAAAATTCTGAGAGAAAATTACCAACTTGGAATTCAACTTCTACACAAAACAGTGAAACAAAAGGGAAAAGTATTATTTTCATACATACAAGGTTGATCAGTGAAATGTGTTTTCCTATGAGTAATAGAAAATTCATTAAATGCCAGGCCTGGTGGCACTTCCCTGTAATCCCAGCTCCTCAGGAGACTGAGGCAGGAGGGTGACTCTTCTCAAAATAAAAATAAAAAGAGTTCAGTGTGTAGCTCAGTGTAAGTGACCCTGGGTTCATCCCCAGTCTGGGAGAGGGGTGGGGAGTAAAGAAAAGCCATTAAACAGTACTTAAGCAATTATAGAATTATTTCTCTCACAGAATAAGAAATCCAGAGGTAGACCATCTGGCATTGATGTAGTGATTCAACAGTTATACCAAAGCCCCTGAGTTCATTCTTTTGTTATGCTCTCTTTTAAATATGAAGCTATAGCCTCATGCTGGCAAGTTGTATGAAGTACCTCAAACATAATTCCTTTGTTCCAGGTAGGAAAAGAAAGAAAGAAGCAAAGCAAAATGTGCCCAGCAAACTCTGTGTGGGATTCTGCACGCATTTATTTCATTGACTAGAACCGTGAAACCTGGCTTTGGTAGAGTCTGGGAAAGCAAGTATTTAGCTTTTCCAGTCTTCATGTAGTACACTGGGGAAGGGGTTTGAAAATAGCTATTGGATCATGCAGTTA
Source organism: Sciurus vulgaris (assembly GCF_902686455.1). Taxonomy (NCBI): domain Eukaryota; kingdom Metazoa; phylum Chordata; class Mammalia; order Rodentia; family Sciuridae; genus Sciurus; species Sciurus vulgaris. The sequence goes on along the minus strand of NC_136468.1, from coordinate 23,139,347 downwards.
GTGGTGTCTACTTCACAAGATAATAAAAATGACAGAATTCTTACACAGTTTTTCTTGGGAAGTTAGTACACCTTATAAACTAATAAAAACAAGTAAAAGCAGCAAGAAAGGAAACATGGGAGCTGGGAAAAAGAAGATCCAACACAGGAAAGCAACAAAGGGGCATCCCAAGATGACACTTGCACAGTGAACCTAATGAGTATCCAGTTCACACTATAGCAGGAGAACAAAAATAGACCTTTTTTCCTTACAAAAATGAGGTTTGTAGATCCTCAGCTGCTGCAGCTACCACTGCAACTATGGCCTCTGGCAGCAGTGGCCTGGGCACTATTTGCCTGCTGTCATGCACCTTCCTGCTGCAACAGAATTTAATTTGGCATTGTTCCTCTACAGCTTCCCAGAAACATCTCTGTGTCGATAAAAATTCAAAGGTTGTTTGCCAGGGTTTCACTGGTAAGCAGGGCACCTTTCATAGCCAGCAGGCATTGGACTATGGCACTAAACTCATTGGAGGAACCACTCCAGAGACAGGAGGCTGGATCCTTCTGGGCTTACCTGTCTTTAATACTGCAAAGGAGGCCAAAGAACAGATAGTAGCTATAGCTTCTGTCATTTATGTCCCTCTTCCTTTGCTGTTGTGGCCATTGATGAAGCTGTTGAGGTAGAAGTGTTCTTGGTTATGTACATTACTGAAGGTATTCCACAACAGGACATGGCACGGATCAAGCACAAACTGCTGCACCAGAAAAGACAAGGCTAATTGGGCCAAACTGCCCTGGAGTCATCAATCCTGGAGAATGCAAAATTGGTATCATGCCTGGCCATACTCATAAGAAAGGAAGAATTGGTATTGTGTCCAGATCTGGCATCCTGACTTATGAAGCAGTTCACCAAACAACATAAGCTGGACTGGGGCAGTCTTTTTGTGTTGGCCTTGGAAGTGATCCTTTAATGGAACCAATTTTATTGACTGCCTTGAAATCTTTCTGAATGATTGAGCCACAGAAGGATCATATTGATTGGTGAAATTGATGGTTAATGCAGAAGAAAATGCTACAGAATGATTGGAGTAATTATTGCTGGAGGAAAAGATGGAGCTAAAAAGAAGATTGCTACCCTTTAGAGTGCAGGAGTTGTGGGCAGCATGTCTCCTGCACAGCTGGGCACCACCATCTACATCAGATTTGAAAAGAGGAAGATGCTATGAAAGAAAAAACAAAAAGGTCCTAAAACTGTGGAATGAATCATGGTAGACTTTTGAACCATTGGCAGTTTACTTCTGTTGTCACTGATTGTCAGCCTGGTCTTTCAGCACGACAGGAAGCCAAAGTAAAGTTTAGAATGTCCTAGACTGAGATATTTCACCTGTTGTATAACAGAGACAGCCAATAAATCTACCCTTTGATTTGGAAAAAAAATAAGATTTATAGAAAAAGGTAGACTCAAAAGATATGCTTAAACTTTTGGAATAAAAAACTGTTAATAGGTAAATAGCATTGTCTGAGGAAAAACTAGAGATAGGAACTCAAAAGAAAAAGCAAACAAAAAAATTTCCAAGAAAGGGGCCATCATCACAGTAAATTTTTTGACTGTACAAGTGAATAGTATTTCTCTAACCATAATGATGCAAAAAACCAGTAAAATTTAGTAGATCTTTGTCTACTAAAACAGGAAGTCATTAGGTGATGTCTAAAATAGTAACTTAAGCATATATGATTTAGAAATATGGACCTAAATGGCTAGTAGCATTACTTAAGCTGTTTAAAATTGTCATATTTTTTCATTTATTTTCTGTTGCCATAGGATAGTGTGGAGGCATATGATATAATCTTTGACTTCTTCTGGCTTTTAAGAGTTACTTTAGATTCCCAGCATCAAAAAGAGAGAGACCAAGGGGCTGTTTTTTATTTTTATATTTTTAAATTTTGCATTAAAATAACTAGGAGGAGAGTGGTAAGACTCCTACAATTCTGATATAGCTCTCCCTAAAAAAGATAGTGAACATAGTAATTGATGGGACAAATGTGCTGGCTCAGTGTTAGACCAGGAGTGCAGCTGTGAAACAAGGAGATCATAATATTTCAAAGTGATGATAGAATAAGTAGTAGTTAATACTCTGATCAATAATAATGACTACTCTTTATTTAGACCCTATTGTATGCCAGAATATCTCAAATTGTTGGTGTTATTTGCAAGTTAGGAAACATTGAAATCATTCAGGTTACGTATTCAGCATTACACAATGAGAACTAAAATTTAGAAGTTTAGAATGTAGGGCTGGGGAGATAGCTCAGTTGGTAAAGTGCTTGCCTTACAAGCATAGGCGCTGGATTCGATCCCCAGCACCACAAAAAAAAAAAAAAAAGAAAAAGAAAAAAAAAGAAGTTTAGAATGTAGTGCAAAGAAGGTATTTTTGCTGCCATACTGAAGTGTATTTTTCAAGATTAGAAAAACCTGATAATAGTGAAAATGACAGAATAGTAGTTTAAAAATCTGTAATAAGTAGACTTTAATGATTATCATTTGAAAAAATTTTAAATGAGTTATAATTAGGTAGCAATTTGCAAAATTGTTTATTTGAATACTTCAGCCATAGTTATAACTAGTTTTAGGGCTAACAAAGTATGGTAAGCATTCTTTTTTTGTTTTCCGGTTTTTGTTCTGCTTCTATAAGTAACGATATTGTCAAGAATTTGAAAAATATAGAATGATACCAACAGAAATTATCAGACCATCCAAGATAAACTATTAAAATTTTGGCATATTGGCATAATTTTGGAAGGAGTTATTTATTGTATAAAATCTTAAAATTTTTGTCTTATGCTATTTTAAAATTTATATTAAATGGTACATTCTGGTTTTATTACCATGAACCAGAGTTATTAGAAGAAAAGAAAGTGGACTCATTCCCTAATTACTATTATAATCACCTTTTATAAAATCAGAATCACGTAGGGCTGGGGAGATAGCTCAGTTGGTAGAGTGCTTGCCTTGCAAGTACAAGGCCCTGGGTTTGATCCCCAACACTGCAAAAAAAAAAAAAAAAAAAAAAAATCAGAATCACCATTTTTTCCGTGCAGTATTCAATTTTTAATTGATTTAGGGTGAGCTTCACCACAATGTAAATAAGTTAATTCATTAATAGTATTTCCTGATTGTCTGCTAGTGTCTAGTTTTGTCTCTTATTCCCTCCTTTCCCACATAGTTCATTGTCTTCTATGTGGCTAGTGTTATTTCAGGCACTTGGGATTCAACTGTGGACCTGGGGAATAAGATTTTCTCAGAGGGTTTACATTCTTATGGAAAGAAACCTACAGTGGTATTTTAAGTACCGTGAAGAAAATAATTGGGTGCTATGGTAATGAGTAACATGTGAGTTCCTATTTAGATAGAGTAGGTTAGTAAATCATGTCTGAGGAGGTACTCTTTAAGTAGAAAATGAGGAAGAACCACATGAAGAACTGAGAGCAAAGTTCCTGAGGCAGAAAAGAAGTTGACATATTCCAGAAACAGATGGGCTGGTGCAAATTGAGGAATGTGGGTAAAAAATAAGATTAGAGATATGAGAGACTGTATACATGCAAAAAAATTTGTTCTTCTTCTGAGTAAAATAGAAAGTGCTAGAAAACTTTAATGTCAGTATATTGATCTGATTTGGTTTGAAAATATCACTGTTATATAGGTATACATTTTCCAAGTGGTTGATTTTGACAGTATTTCATTGAGTTGCATTGTTCAAAGGCTATGTGTATAATGGGTATTATACAGAAGATTTTTATGGCAGAGTTGAGCATCTGGTTAGAACTAATTGGAAAATTTCCCCCCCCTAAAACTGTTACAACTATACTTGGAATTAAGGAATTTCAGTGGCTCTGTCGATATATTAGAATGAAACTGAAATTACTTTCGTTTTTCTGTTTTCCTTTATTTTTTTCTTTTCATTTCTATCTCCCTGCTTTTCTGTTTTCCTTCTGTTCCCTCCTGCTCTCTTCTCCTTTACCCCTTTCTTTCTTCCTCTCCCCTTTCTATCTCCTAGAGGATTCTAGTGTGTGCTGGGGATTGAGAACCACCATTCTAGCTTTACGGGGCCTATTTAAGTTATCAGAACTATGATAAATTGTATTGTTCCAGGGCCTGTTAGTTGAATCACTTTAGGCAAATTACCTAAGGTCTCAGCTTTTGTTTCTGCATTTGTAAATTACCAGAATTATATTTTAAGGAAAATAATGTGCCTGCTCATGGCTTCTCTATGAGTGGAGATGGATTAACCCTTGAGTTTGGGCTGCTATTATGGTTGCATGCCTCAGTTTTCTCAAGAGTATATCAGTACTACCCTCAGGTAATACTGATCTATCCAGTGACTATCAAGTCATGTCAGTTTTGCTTCACTAGTTTGAACATCTTTGCTTATTTGGTCTGACTCTAGTCATTCTCTCCTTGTATACTCCATATCTTCCCCAACCCATTCTCCATACTGTAAGCAGAATATATCTTTTCTGTATTACCCATTAAGAATAGAACCATATGTCTTCACATTTATTTAACAGATATTTTTAGCTAACTGCTAGATGCCAGACAATAAACTAATCAGCACTAGGAATGCAGCTTGGTAAAGGGGCTCTATTTTCAAGGAGTTTGTGGTTATGTATGGGGAGGTAAAGGAAGTAAATTGACCTTATCTTTTGATGAGTGGTAATTAAGATAAGAAAATATCTTTTAAAAAATACACACCTAGTGATTTTTCTTTCTTGCTTCAAATTGTTTAATCATCTGTGCTTGCCTTTAGGATTAAGTTTAAACTCAGCCTGACTCAGTTATGATAGGCCCCAACTTAGTTCTCCAGCCCCATTCTTGGTTTCTCCATCTTCTCTTCTACCAACTCTTTTCTTCATGGTCACTGAATATTAAATCTTTATAGATGGGACACTTTTTCTTGCTTTTGGACTTTCCCCCATTCAGTTCCTTCACATCTTTCCCTCCCACCTTTAGAACCTAGCTAAGCTAACTGGTGCTCTCTTCTCTTAGTTTGTAGATAGCTGTCTTCTTAAATTCAGGTTAGAAATTCAAGTATATGACTCTAGCCATAATGGTTAACACAATCATTGGTATCATCTGGCATTATAATCTTGACTCTGTTTTTAAAAGCTGTGACAAACTTTGGGTAAATATACATACTTTATTCAGGATTTCCTAGAGAGGATTCATTCTTTTCAGTACTCTAAGTCTCCCAAAAAGCATACTGAATTCAGTTAGACTACTCAGAAAACCTCATATTAAAACTATGGTGTATTGTTCTTCCATAGAATTATTTTTACTTCACTTTAAAAAGTATGTTTACACTTTATTTGATCCTACTAGATTACAACTTACTTTGTAAGGCATTGAAAGTTCTTTTAAGTATAAAGCAGTATTGGCACACAACTGTAATATCAGCAACTCAGGAAGCTGAGGCAGGAGGATCATGAGTTCAAAGCCAGCCTCAGTAATAGCCAGGCGCTAAGAAATTCATTGAGACCCTGTCTCTAAATAAAATACAAAATAGGGCTGAGCATATGGCTCAGTGGTTGAGTGCCCCTGAGTTTAATCCCTAGTACCATTAAAAGAAAAAAAGGAGGGCCCTCTGAGGATTTTCATTTAAATAGGGACTCAGCCACCCCACCCAGACACATACAAAAAAAAAAAAAAAAAAAAAAAGAATGAAGCAGTATACTATTTAAATTCCTATGTTATTAAATATTCTTAGAAAATACCAGTTTTATCCATTATGTAGTTGCTCTGTAGTTTATTTAACCATTCTATTGTTTATTAACAGTTCTTCTAAATCTTTTTTACTATATTTAATTATCATAATTTGAGATGGACTTAACATTTAATTACTGTGCTTATGACTCACTAATGTGGATTATTTGATTAAAACTATGTTTACAATGTGTGTTGCAAATTGTTGTTAGATATCATAGGAGAAATTTCTTTGAACTATTGAGATCACCAATTAGAGATATCTGTAATTGTTGCTTTTAATGATTTTGTATAGTCAAATACTGTAAAATCTTAAATCATTGCTCTTTATAATTATTTAAATGTATTATCAGATTTAGTATCTTACCATATGAAAAAACTTCAACTCCAATTTTTTAAGAGTATAATAATTTTCTGCTTCCCTCAGAAGGAAATTATAATTTAAATCAGTGGACTTAGCAACTATTTAGAAATAAGAATTTATTAGCATTGCATCTAACGCATACATAATTACATCAGAATTCAGCATATCTAATTTGGGTTTATCTCTAAGTTTTGGCAATATGACTGTGAACACAAAGGGTTTAGCAGGCTCCCTGCATGTAAGCTCTGTATTTAATAATAATTATGTTTAGAAGATGATCTGTCACAATACCAGAGTTTTATGATTTGCTATAGAAACTGTTTCATAGTAGAAGTACTTTCTCTTATCTGTATTCATTCAAGGTAAACAAATGTGGAGTTTTCACCATTTGCCAGATGCTAATGGAATTGAGAGGGAAAAGCTTTACAGTTTAACACTCCGATGAGACTCTCAGGAGTCAGGTTGGTGAGAAAAAAAAAAAAAAAAAAGATTTATTTAAAGCGAACTTAGAGGAAAATAGAGATCCTTTTCTTTCTTAAATAACCATTTTTGTGGACTCAGGGATACAAAAAGCCTTTTTAAAAGAAGAGAAACCTTACTTGGTTGTGTCTGCCTGTAATCCCAGCTACTTGGAGGTTGAGGCAGGATGATTGCAAGTCTGAGGTCAGTCTCTGCAATGTAGTAAGACACCCTGTGTCAAATAAAAAATAAAAAGGGATGGAGTTTTAGTTTAGTGGTGTAATGCCCCTAGGTTCAATCCTTAATACTGGGGGGAACAAAACAGTGGAATGAAGGTAGTAACTATATGTAGATTTAGCTAGGCTGTGTTAATCCAAGAGCATGTCAAACTTAAATTCCATGACATCTGCTCAGCCATGAGGAAGTAAGAGCAGTTTTCAGGAAGTTAGGATGCAGAAAAGTATTTTTCAGGAAGTTGTTTATAAATTCAGGGGATCCTGTTTCACTAAGTCAAGCACTCTTGCAACCTGATCCCTGTTCTGTAATAGTTACATGTTTCCTTACTCTTTAAATATCTTGAATTCTGTTAATTCTTTTTCTGTACTTGCCATTGTTTATTCCATTTCGTTCTAATCATTGTAGCAGATTGGTGTAGTTGAAGGAATAGAGAATTGAGAATCAAATGATTTGGCCTCTGTTCATCTGGGTCTGCTGGTTATCCCTTTGCAACTTTGGCAAATTTATGTAATTTCTCTGAACCTGATTATTCATCTGAAGATGAGGGGATTGGACCAGTTGATCTTAAGACTTCATCTAGCTCCATCCAGTACTTTGACAAAATTTCATCCCCTTCTTCTTTTAGGCTGTAAAATTCATATGAGGGCTATGTGAATTACATCTGCAAGGTCTGATATATCTATAAATATATTTTCATGAAAATCTTAAAGGCAACATCTTTTTTAAATTTTGGCCCTGGGAATGTACTTACTGACATTTTTAAAAACCATCATAATGTGTCCTTATGTTTTTTGACCCTTTTAGACTTTTAGCAATTAACTAAGACTAAGTTATAAGTATAGAGAAGACTTTGAAACTAATGATTTGCTATAATTAATATATAGCTGCACTAGGAATGATAGTATTTATTTTCGATGTAACCTTGCTTCTTTGCTCTCTTCAGTATCTTTCATATTTGGTATGTTATCTTTGATAAAAACAAATTCTCTCAAAATCATTAGTAATAGTAATTTTCCCTAATTTTTCTCTTCTGTCCTTTTAGTATAGAAGCTTTATATTGTTTATATTGTTAATATATAATTTTAAATTATTTGATAGTAAATGTGAATGAATTAGTTCATCTATAAAAACAGACATTCAAGAACACTAAAGACAGCTTTGAAAATGAAAGATGATGAGGTAATACTAGCATTACCAGATATTTATAAAGCTGCATTATGGAACAACATAAAAATATCCCCAATATGTATGAGAATTTAGTATATGGTAAAGTTGTCATTTCCAATCAGAGAGGGAAAGTATATTATATAGTAAATGATATAAACCTTAAGAGCTGGCATTTTAAAAAAGGAAAATTTGGATCCCTGTTTGTATATCAAAGAAAATTCCAAGTATACGTGAATAAAATTATAATACAAATTTTTAAAATAATCTAGGATTAGGAATAGATATTTTCAAACATGCCATAAAACCCAGAAATCATAGAGATTATTTGATATTTAGCAAATCAATAAGATTATATATAAATACTTAAATACCAAATAGTAAATGACCAACTATCAGCTAAGATAAAGCTTAGGGTCTTACTGTAAACAACAACTCTTAGAAATGAGTCAAAAAGGGATAATCGTCTAGTAGGACAAATGGCTTGAATAAACATTTCCCCCCAAAAAAAATTCAGTTAACGAGGAAATTTACTTCAGTAAAGATGCTCCACTGCATTCATAATTTAAAATAAAAATTAAAAGATCACTCATGAATGTTGGTATGGTTATGAGAAAGCAGACATTCTCTTACACTCTGGATGAGTGCAGTCTTTTTTTGAGAATACCTTTTGTCTATTAAAATATAAAAGATAGGGCTGGGGAGATAGCTCAGTCAGTAGAGTGCTTGCCTTGCAAGCATCAAGGCCCTGAGTTCATATCCCCAGCACCCAAAAAAAAAAAAAAAAAAAAAAATATATATATATATATATATATATATATATAAATAAAAAAAGATATATACTCCTTAAAAAAGAGCACTTTTTCCCTAGGAATTCCTCTTATGTACTTCACAGCTACATTTAAACAGTAAATAAATAAAGATGTACAGACATTTATTGCAGTACCATTTGCAAGAGGAAAAAGTCTGGAGACAACATTTAATTGTCCATCAGTTAGATAAATTGTGGTTGACCCATTCAATGAGATTAATTCTTTGTAGCTTAATACAAATGAGGTAGATCAGTAAATACAATATTGTTGAATGTCAAAAGCTAGTTACAGTTTTATAAAAAAAATAAATGATGAGTGGTAGAAACCCAGGTTTAAGTAAAATAATACAAGTTTTAAACTAGAATTGTTGCTAGAGCTTAATAAGGTCGTAGCAAACATTTAAAATATCCCAAATTTAGAAGATAAGAATGTGGCAACATTGTTATTTGCCCACCCCTTGGTCCTTTCTTATTAAACAAACCATAATTTTGTTTAAAGGCAAATTGGCCAGTCCCAGAGGAGGAATCATGATTAGTTTAAACTAGTCATTATTACCTTTTTGCAGATTATTATTTTTTTTAATTTCCCTTTTTTATTTTCATTTATTTATTTTTAAAGATTTATTTTTATTGTAAACAAAATGGGATACATGTTGTTTCTCTATTTGTACATGGAGTAAAGGCATACCATTTGTGTAATCATATATTTACATAGTCTAATGCTGTTTGATTCATTCTGTTATTTTTCCCTCCCCCCACCCCTCACACCCCTTTTTTCCCTCTGTACAGTCCCTCCTTCCTCCATTCTTGCCCCCTCCCACTCCCATTATGTGTCATCATCTACTTATCAGTGAGATCATTCTTCCTTTGGTTTTTTTGAGATTGGCTTATCTCACTTAGCATGATATTCTCCAGTTTCATCCATTTGCCTGCAAATGCCATAATTTTATTCTTCTTTATGGCTGAGTAATATTCCATTGTATATATATACCACAGTTTCTTTATCCATTCGTCAGTTGAAGGACATCTAGGTTGATTCCACAATCTGGCTATTGTGAATTGAGTAGCTATGAACATTGATGTGGCTGTATCTCTGTAGTATGCTGATTTTAAGTCTTTTGGGTATAGTCCGAGGAGTGGGATAGCTGGGTCAAATGGTAGTTCCATTCCAAGTTTTCTAAGGAATCTCCACACTGCTTTCCAGAGTGGCTGCACTAATTTGCAACCCCACCAGCAATGTATAATGTACCTTTTTCCCCACATCCTCTCCAACACCTATTGTTGCTTGTATTCTTGAAAATCGGCATTCTAATTGGGGTGAGATGATATCTTAGGGTAGTTTTGATTTGCATTTCTCTTATTACTAAAGATGGTGAACATTTTTTTATATATCTGTTGATTGCTTGTAGATCTTCTTCTGTGAAGTGTCTGTTCATTTCCTTAGCCCATTTGTTGATTGGGTTATTTGTATTCTTGGTGTAGAGTTTTTTGAGTTCTTTATATATTCTGGAAATCAGTGCTCTATCTGAAGTATGAGTGACAAAGGTTTTCTCCGACTCTGTAGGCTCTCTCTTCACATTGCTGATAGTTTCCTTCACTGAGAGAAACTTTTTAGTTTGAATCTATCCCAGTTATTGATTCTTGCTTTTATTTCTTGTGCTATGGGAGTCCTGTTAAGAAAGTCTATGGCCATACTACCAAAAGTGCTATACAGATTCAATTAAAATCCCAATTGACGTCCCTCACAGAAATAGAGCAAGAAAACATGAAATTCATCTGGAAGAATAAGAAACCCAGAATAGCTAAAGCAATCCTTAGCAGGAACAGCGAAGGTGGGGATATTGCAATACCAGACCTTCAACTATACTACAAAGCAATAGTAACAAAAACAGCATGGTATTGGCACCAAAATAGACAGGTAGATCAATGGAACAGAATAGAGGACTTGGACACAAACCCAAATAAATACAATTTTCTCATACTATACAAAGGGGCCAAAAATATGCAATGGAGAAAAGATAGCCTCTTCAATAAATGGTGCTGGGAAAACTGGAAATCCACATGCAGCAGAATGAACCTAAACCCTATCTCTCACCCTGCACAAAACTCAACTCAAAATGGATCAAGGACCTCGGAATCAGACCAGAGACCCTTCATCTTATAGAAGAAAATGTAGGTCTAAATCTTCAACATGTCGGCCCAGGATCAGTCTTCCCTTTTTTATTAATGAGAAGGTCCTGTGGTTTCAAGTCTTGATGCAACACCATTCTTCTGTGGCAATAAGTTAATCCATGTAGAATTTGGTATAGAAACATCAGATACTCAAGGACCAGAGTCAAAGATTTATCTGTGTAAATGATATCTTGTAAGATTACTATGTTTGCATGTTTTAAATTCTTTAAGAGTGAAACTTCTCTTTTAGCTGTACTTGGTGTGCCTTCTTTGTGTTCCAAACAGAATTTCCACCAAAATCTGTCAGTTTACTTTTTCCTTTATAAAGTATTACATATGTACCCTTTCCAAGTTTTTCTAATTTGATGTAGGTTTCTGATTTCCCAAGCCCCATTTCTGACTCCATTGAGATCCATCTATGTTTATGATTTCTGAGACAAACACCTGTCGGTGACTGGACTTCATCAGATGACTTCCAGAAGATTGGTCAATCTCAACATCTGATCCCATTTTTAGATATTTGTGATCAATATCTCCTTGGGGATGGCCAGATCCGCAGTCGAAGAGGTCGCAGCGCCAGCCCCCGACTCCATGTCCCGGTTGAACAGAGCCTGGTCCTGCTCTGCACCGCTGCTGCCACTCAGTGCCACCATCTTATAAACCCAGATTATTTCTTTACATCTTTCCCATGTGACCTAGTTATGGCCAGTGAGACATAGAAAACTCAGCTGGAGGGGCTGGGGAGATAGCTCAGTTGGTAGAGTGCTTGCCTTGTAAGCTCAAGGCCCTGGGTTTGTTCCCCAGCACCCCCCAAAAAAAAAGAAAGAAAAAGAAAACTCAGCTGGAGGATTTTGGAGAGAGAAAGTCCTTTCTAATGAAAATGGAGCTAGAAGAGCCCTTTCCATCCCTGCCTTAGGTGTTTTATATAAGGATATGATGTTTAGAGCTGATACTGGCAACTTTCAGAAATGAGGGGAGGAGAAATCCAAGATAGTTGCAGAGATGTTAACCTAGTACCATGATTTAGTTGAACTGTTGAGACAGTCCTAAAACTGTGTTTGCAAAATTTTGTTACATGAACTAATTAATCCACTGTTAGATTTCCTATGACTTTTATGTGAAGATAACCTAATAAATAGAGAATATATGGAGAATTGTTTTTATTAAATTTCTTATTTCTGTGATAGTTCCAAAGCTTGTTCTTTTCCTGTGTTGTAGCTAAAGCAATTAATAATAAATGTGCGCTTTTAACCATGAAGCAAAAATAGGGGTGAGTAGTTCATGAATTAATGCAATAATGTGCCTTTCTCTGGAATCGAAAAGACTTCAAAAATACGACTATGTTTATCCCCCATCTAAGATTTCCTGATAAGTTGAAAATTCTGGCAACCACCCTCATTGACTTATTGGGTAAACCAAGGAATGAGAAAATAAAAATGTGATTCAGACTGTCAGATAAAATATTTTTTACTTCCCCTTTTAGTTTTCCTATTTTAAGTTTTGAAGGTACTGAAGAAGAAATAGGGAAGTTGGAGGATTATCATTGTAATCTCTCAGACAATTTCTAAAAATAACAGATTGGAAGTGATAATTTGTTGTGTAATTCTCATCTTGTTTTTTCAGACAAGTGTCCTTTCAAAATGTGTTCATGATTAACATATGATCTCATTTACTCATCTTCTTGATTAATTTTTCTTTGAGTCAGTTTGTAAAGACTCTTAAGATTCTTGGCATTGAGTGAAGCTTTTTGGCATTTGAGTCCAGAAGCCTTTAGGGTCATGTGTGTTGTAAATTTGTCCTTTTCTCCTCTTCTCCCCCACCCATTAGAAACTACTAAATTGAAGGTTGTATTAGTTGTGACATGTTAAAATGACAGCTTATTTCTTTGTTTTGGCCTTTAGGTCTTTTTGGTTGTTGATAATGCCATTTTTATTGAACCAATTATTATAATTATGTATGTAACATAATATACATAATTAGTTAAAATTCATACAATGTAGAATGCTATAAAATACTTCTGTCAACGTGAACTAACACAGACTGTTAATTCCGTTACCCAAAATCAAAACTGCAGAAATAAAAATGAGAGGCAGGCTAGATTTCAGAAACTCATTTTAAAGGAGTCTGAAAGCCATTTCTCCCTCAACTTACATTGAGTTAATTCTCGTCCCTTCACTATAGAAACAAGTAGCAGTAGCCTGTCCCACTAGTGTCAAAATACAAAGAGCAGTACGTTATGGCCTCACAGAAACTCTGTTGGAGTTCAGAATTGATACAGACATGAACTGATATCTGCTCTCAGTAGTTTATTTTTTCCTGTCTTCCTCTTTCAAGTCCAGGAGACTGCTGTTTGCTTCCCCCAAAGATTTCAAAAGTATGAAACCCTTACATGGGGGCATGATAGTATGCAGAAGTGATTAACTGGTTCTTTGTGCCTGGGCTTTACTACCCTATGGCTTTTCCCTTCCATTTCCCTTAAACTTACTGATACTGATGCCAGTTTAAGCCTAGCCTTAGAGTCCTCACAGGTGTATCTTATTAGAAGGAAGAGCTGATGTCCTGAAAAATATTACTACACAGACCAACATAACTAGACAAGTATCTCAAAATAAATAAGTTTATAATATGTGTGATATAAAGCAGAGTTATTAGAATTAGATGAACCAAGAATTTTAAATAAAGATAATTGCCTTTCAGCCAGAATCTCCATCTTCCAGTAGTTTGCTGAAATGAGGAGCACAAAGGACAGGTTCCTGACACATATTCTCTAGGCATTATAGAAGACATGGAGTTGTTCCTTTGGTCACATACATGTGAATCTGTATGATAACTGATACTGTAGACCTCAAGGGAATGGGTACTATTCAAAAAGGAATGGGTACATGGTAACAAATGTTATCATGGCAAAACTGAGTTTACAGCATTATTCAACATTCTGTTGGCAGCACTGAATGCTGTGGCCCACACCTGTGATCCCAGTGACTCGGGAGACTGAGGCAGAAAGATCACAAATTTGAGGCCAACCTGGGAAACTTAGGGAGACCTTGTCTCAAAAATAAAGAGGGCTAGGGGTGTAGCTTAATGGTAAAGTACCCTCAGGTTCAATCCCCAGTACCAAAACAAACCAAAATACCCAAACACATTCTTTTGGCATTGTTGTAAGCAAATTGGGACAAGAATTTTGCCAAGAGAATTAATTTGTGTATTAAGCATATCAAGCACTCTAAAGAGCCAGGACATGGTCCTGAAATGCATGAAGGAAAATGATCAGAAGCACCAGCCTGCTTTCTCAGAGAAGCAAACTTCGTGAGGACTGATGGAAAGGAGCCTGAGCTGCTAGAATCAATTCCCTATGAATTCATAGCATGATTAAAACAAACAAACAAAAAACCTCTGAGCTGTAAAAAACAAAACAAAATATGTTCAGTATACTTAAAGCTATCAGGGAATATATGCTACAATCATAATATAAAATAAGATTTTAAAATCCATAAGACAACCATATCGATATAGAAATGAAAATAATTGAAATAAAGAAAACAATACATATAAGCAGGGTGAGTGAATTAATCACTTGAAAAATTAGAATGAACACTCTTCCAAAAAGAAGTAGGGAAAAAATAAAGAGAAAATACGAAAAAATGACCAGGTGTGGTGACGCACACCTGTAATCCCCGCTACTCAGGAGACTGAGTCAGGAGGATCGCAAGTTTGAGGCCAGCATAGACAACTCACTGAGGCCCTGTCTCAAGATAAAATGGTCTGGGATGTAGCTCAGTAATAGAGTACTTATTGGAGGCCATGGGTTTGATCCCCAGCACTGCCACCAGAAGAAAGAAAGAAAGATATGGAGAATAGTTGTACACACGCCAACATCTTAAAAGGATTTTGAGTTGGAGAGAAAAATAAAAATTTTAAGAAGACAAAAGAAATAAAAAACAAATGAAAAAAGGAGGTAAATTTTCCAGAATTCAAAAAAGATGAAGGTTTCAGGTTGTGAAAGAGTTCATGGTATACCAGATAAGACAATTAAGGAAAAATGCATACTTAGGCATTTTAAGGCAAAATTAAGAATATCAAAGAAAAAAACCCCCAAAAGATTTCTGAGAGAAAGGACATGGGTGTATGGGACAAGAAGGTAGATATATATCAGATAGTTTAACAGCAGTACTAAGTGGAAGAACACAGTAAAATTAAAAACTACCCAAGAAAAACAACAAACCAAGAAATTTAAATCCTAACTTTCAGATATGAGAGCGAATTAAAATATTCTCAGGTATATTTGCCTCAGAAAGTGTGCCATATAAATGACTCACATTGGAAACTCATTTGGAAGGAGGACTCCATGAAAAATAAATAGGAATGTTAGAAGTCTGTGATAAATGCTGATCAAAATTTATTGTTGCCTGAAGAAAAACGCTAGGACCAAAATTCAAAGTCATGAAACCATAATGGCAAAGAGAGTTGCCTCACACTCCTCTTGTTTTTTGTAGTTGGTGAAATTTTTCCATGTTTTATCTCTGGTGCATTGGCCTTTTTCTTGACAGGTTTCTCTTGTCAGTATGAGCTCAACTTGTATATTTTAAGATTGTTGAAAATTTCTTACCTCCTGATGATATACTGTCTTCTGGTGCTGTTTTTTCCTTTTGGGCATAAATGTCTTCTGCTCATTCACTGGGGTGCAGGAAAGAAGGGAAGTACTGTTCATGTTGAGTTTGTTTTCTGAAACCAGAAGGTCCAACCTTTAAATTTTATAAACAGCTTCTATTAGTAAAAATTCAAGAGTCTAAAATGCCTGCTAGTGCTAGACATAATTCTTATATATGTATGAAATGTTTTATAAATACAGTTTTTTAAAAAGTATTTTTAGGTATAGATGGACACAATACCTTTCATTTTATTTATTTATATGTGGTGCTGAAGATTGAACACAGTGCCTCACACATGCCAGGCAAGTTCTCTACTACTGAGCTACAGCTACAGCCCAAAACTATACTTTTATATGTAGGTTTCGTTTTACATTTTTGTTTTCTTTAACGAGATTCATAAAATATCCATTTAAAAGTGAAGAATGGATTTTTTCCTTCTGTTTACAAAGGAAGGTAACAATTTATTGTAAAATAGAAATGGACATATAATAGTTTCTTAGAAACCTAGATTGCTTTTGAAAGTAGATAAGGAAACTTCACTTTGTTTTTACTGAAATGTCTTTTGAATCATTACTGCAGAATGGGTGGAAGTAAGAATTAAAATTAAGTGCAGTTTGTAATTTAGGCAAAAGGCCATGAATATAGTTATATTCATTATTAAATTTGAACTATCCCCCACCCCCATTTTTAGGAACGTTTTAGGTGTAAATTTTCATTATTTTTAAAGAAAAAAATTAAAATTCTTTAAGCTTTAAAACATATTGCCTAGTTTTAGTTTTGTTAACTCTAATGCCAGCAAATTTACTTTGAAACATATTTTTAGTGACAGTAAAACTGTCTTAAGCCCATCTAAATAGCAACATTTCAGATATTAATTAAAAATATTCTTCATGAAAAATTTGAGAGGATGTGTGGGAATTTTTCACTCACTTATTACCCAGATAGATTTTTTTGTCTTTATTTTGGGTTGGACTTTTTTTTTCTTCTTACAATTATAAAAGCATTCTATATTGGAAAAAAATAGTACTTATATAATAGAAACTGAAAGTACCTTAAGACCACTCCTTCCCAGATAATGATTATTTATAACTTAGTGTATGTTCTTTTTAATTTTTTTTTATTCACATGCAACATTTTATATGTAAACATTTTCTTATATTTGGGGGATTGCGATTTTGCCTTTGAGTAGTCTTAGAGAAATTTTGATTGATTTATTGATTGATTGATTGCAGTGCTGGGTCGAACCCAGGGCCTTCTGCATGCTAGGCAAGCATTCTACCACTGAGCCATATCCCTTGCCCAAGAAAAATGCTTTGATACCTATAAAATATTTGGTAAAAAATGTTTACTCTTGTTTTTCACAAATTTGTGCTCCAATCTTGGTCTCTTAATCCCAGTCCACAGACTTTTTGTACTTAAGATATAACATCTGTTCTTCTTATACTGAGTGATTTCCATTTGGTGGGAATTGTTTACTGCTACTTCCTTACTTCTTGATTCAAGTCTATTCCATTGCAATTGCAATTGCCTAAATACTCTGGCCTTAACTATCCATGGCTACTATTGCTAGGAGCTTTTATCCTAATACTCCTCTGAGTCTTATCACAACAGAAAATGTCACCTTCAAAAGTCCCAATAAACTACCTAGATTAACTTTGAATTTTAGATAAGAAAATAGACACTAAAATTTTCTAGCATGAAATTACGTAGTTAATTGGGAATTGTAGACTAAACCAAGATTTCCTGCTTTCATTCCCTTTTGTTTCTTATACTAATTGGTATTTAAGTTCTTTAAAAACCCATTAAGCACACAGATCTGTTTTTTGTGTCAGGAGCAAAGGTAACTTGGAAATGACTTATAAATAGTATAATGTTGCAAACATTTTAAGAACTCTGATGTTGTACTGTCAAAAATAACATTTTCAAGAAAATTAACCATTTCTTCCACACCCTGAGGAATTGAATTAGTATTTGGAAAGATTAAAAATTTACTGGCTTGAAATCATTTTGAGACAGTGAAGCCAATATGAATGCAGTGGTTTATTATAGACTATAATTTGACATTATTAACTTTGAAGAACAACATCTTTTAGTGCCTAGTGTATTAATTAGCTATGTCTTATGTGTTCCTGTGTCACTCTAACTCTAGCACAAAATTAGTAATAGAACACAAACAACAAAACATGGATAAACTGGACTTCATCAGAATTTAACATCTTTGAGCTTCAAAGAATGCCATCAAGGCAGCCAGGCACCATAGTGCACACCTGTCATCTGAATGACTAGGGAGGCTAAGGCAGGAGAATCTCAGGTTTCAGGCCAGTCTCAGCAATTTAGTGAGGCCCTAAGCAACTTTTTGAAAGCCTGTCTGAAAATAAAAAGTAAAAAGAGCTGGGGATGTGGTTCTGTGTCAGTATCCCTGAGTTCAATCCCAAGTACTATAAATGAAAGAGACAGATATACAAACAAGAAAATGCAAATACAACCCAAGGAATGGGAGAGAATTTTTTGCAAATCATATCCAGTGTTTATAAAGAACTTATGACTCAGTACTAAAAAAAAAAAAAAGAAAATGACAGACATAGGAAGAGATGCTTAGCATGCTTACTCATTAGGAAGTACAGATGAAAACTCTTGATAAAATGCTACTTCACACACACTAAGATAATTATACTATGAAAGACAGACAATAGCCAGGCACAGTGGTACACACCTGTAATCTGGTGGCTCAGGAGGCTGAGGCAAGAGGATCCCAAGTTCAAATTCAGTCTCAGCAACTAAGCGAAGTCCTCTTTCTAAATAAAAAAAATAAATAAAATATAAAATTTAAAAGGACTGGGGATGTGACTTGGTGGTTAAGCACCCCTGGGTTTAATTCCTGTTACCAAAAAATAATAAAAGTGTCAATAAGGATATGGAAAAATTGGAGCCTTCATAAGTTAATTGTAGGTATGTAAAATGGTGTAGGCATGGGGAGATGGAAAATGGCTGTTAATTAGGTTACAGGGTTTCTTTTTGCAATCATAAAAATATTCTAAAATTTCAAATGATTTCACATCATTTCACAGTGATGTGATAATTTGAAATATACCAAAGTGTCTATATTAAATGCATAAATTGTATGGTATGTGAATTATATCTGTTTTTTAAAGCCATAAAAAAACTTCAGTAGATAATAGCATTGAATATATAACTTGTAGGCAAAATCAACAATATGTAGCATAAGAGTTGAATTAGATATAAAAGATGAAAGAAATGTAGAGTTTGCAGTATACTTTGAGGTAAAAACAGTTTTTAATAATACCTAATAGTATAGCTTTATAAACATGGTAGTCTTAGCTTTGGGTATTATAAACCTACCCACTGCCTCTGTTTTTCAAAGCAATCCTTGTCATTTTCTCTTCTGCCACTAAGTTTTTTCTCGGCAGAATTTGATATTATATAAAATGAAGTGTGTAAAATTTGATTTTATACTTTTCTACACTCTTACTTGCCCCTTTTCAGCCCAATGTTTCTTTAATCTCTTCTCTTTGATGGCATCCTCCCCACTATACCATTTTACAGAATTTGGATTTTCTTTCTCCATTAATTTCCATTCCTCTCTAAAATTTCTGTTCCTTCAGTGGGTCTTTAGGTAGGAGTTCTAAGGTAAGCAGTTTGTTGCATAGGTACTTACTTAACCACTGAAATTATGGTCTGAGAGTTGAGGTTGTTAAGATTAGATCAGTATAAATAAAAATAAATACAAATATATGTGCATACAAATTATGCATTATGTTTTATGTGTGCCTATAATTTTGTGATATGTACCCTGTGGACTAAATTTGGACAGTCTTCAAAATGTCCCAAATTTATTGAATAGGAATGTAAAAGGACCCATGGGTTTAAAATAAACTAGGAAGAAATCAGTAATTTGACTCTACAAAATTAGAGTAAGTATCAGCTCAGTCATAGTGGCACACACCTGTAATCCCAGCGACTTGGGAGGCTGAAGCAGGAGGATTACAAGCTTGATGCCAGCCTCAGCAATTTAGCAAGATCCACAAAACTTAGCCATACCCTGTCTCAATGTAAAAAAAGGACTGGGGATGTTGCTCAATGATAAAGCACCCCTGGATTTAATCCCCAGTACCAGGAAAAAAAAAAGAAAGAAAGAAAGAAAAAGAATCAAGATCAATATAGCCAGCATCTCCTGCCTTCATATTCTAGATTGATTTAAGTATTTTTCTTCAATCTGATATTTGTTTAGCTTTTTGAGAATTTGACAGTTGTTCATGGTTAAAAGAAATGTAGTATCAAAGAAGTGACATTATTTTATATCATGGCAATTATGTTGTGAAATTACTGAGACCATAAAATGTATAGACTATATATATAAATTACATTTCAACTAATGTAAGTAAGAAAAATTTGCATTTGCCACATCAGTGTTTTATAAATTACTTGATAATATAGAATGATCGTAACTTATTTAATTGATTTCTTAGAAAAATAAAACATTTTTTAACTGGGGAGTTAAAGATACTCAGGAAAACAAATTGACATACCTTAGAATAAAAAATTCTAACTTTTTGTTGGAAATGATTGTCTGTCATGAACAGATACTTTGAACGATCCTGACCTTATTAAATAAACCTACATCTCATTTTTGGTCTAAGTTTTTTTTCCCTAGGTCAAAATTTGAATTTTTTGTCTCTACTTTTAAATTAGAACTGATCCAGATAATAAGTTAATTAAAGCATTATCTTTCCTATTTCAGATTAAAACGATTACATTGTATAACTCTCCCCTTCCTCTAACTCCATTCATTTATTCTTTCAAGAAATAATTGAGTAACTATTACATGTCAGGCACTATCCTAGGCACTGGGAACAAAATAGTGAACAAAACAACCTCTGCCCTTGTGGAGTTTACATCCAGAGCAGGGAAAAGGCAATTAGCCATCTCCTACTGTTTAATAAAACAGATTATGTCTTTCAGTAGAAGATAAGTACTGTAGATACACAGAACAGGATAAAGATGTATAATATTTTAAATAGTACTAATCTGTGTGACATGAATGTTGTCATCTCTCTTTTTTTTTTTTTCCAATTTATAGTTCCAATGACAGGATTTACACAGAGAGCAACTATTGATCCAGAACTGAATGAAATACATGTCTTATCTGGACTCAGCAAAGACAAGGAAAAAAGGGAAGAGAATGTCAGAAATTCATTCTGGATTTATGACATTGTGAGGAATAGTTGGTAAGCAACTCTTAACTCTGCTGCAATCCCAGTGGTATATTTATGTGAGGTTGTTTATTCAAAAGATGAGAGAAACGTATGTTAATTTGTGACATTGTTCATTTAATTGTCTTTTTTTTTTTTTTTTTTTTTTTGTGGTACTGGGGATCGAACTCAGGGCCTTGTGCTTGCGAGACAAGCACTCTACCAGCTGAGCTATCTCCCCATCCCTTAATTGTCCATATTTTTTAAAAGTCAATATTTTTTAAAGTCAGTATCATAGATAAAATCAGTGTCTTTGTATACATTGGTGTTGAGTGATTGGAATTCTGTTTTGTTCAATTAGTAGATAGCTCCTGGTCAGGGAGTCAGTAGAATTATATTTTAGTCCGCTACAAAATAAATACGTGAACTTGAGAACAATGCTTTTTTTTATAGATTTTTTTTTCATTTTTAAAAATTTGTTCTTATTAGTTATACCTATCAGTAGAATACACTTTGACACATCATACATAAATGGAGTATAATTTCTCATTTTTCTGGTTATAAATGAAGTAGAGTCACACCAGTCATGTAGTTATATAGGTACATAGGGTAATAATATCTGATTCATTCTACTACCCTTCTTCCCCCTCATCTCCCCTCCCCTCCCTTCACTCCCCTCTACCTAATTCAAAGTAACTGTATTTTCCCTTACCACCCCCCCTCCCCCCTTATTGTGAATTAGCATCTGAATATCAGAGAACCATTTGACCTTTGGTTTTTTGGGATTGGCTTATTTCAGTTAGCACGATATTCTTCATCTCCAACCATTTACTGGCAAATGCCATAATTTTGTTCTTCTTTAAGGCTGAGTAGTATTCCATTTTGTATATATATATATATATATGCCACATTTTCTTTATCCATTCATCTGTGTAGGACACCTAGGTTAGTTCCATAGGTTAGCTGTTGTGAGTTGAGCTGCTGTAAACATTGATGTGGCTTCATAACTGTAATACTCTGATTTTAAGTCCTTTGAGTATAAACTGAAGAGAGGGATAGCTGGGTCAAATGGTAGTTCCATTCCAAATTTTATGAGGAGTCTCCATACTGCTTTACATAATGGTTACACCGATTTGCAGTCCCACCACCAATGTATGAGTGTACCTTTTTCCCCACATCCTCGCCAATATATTGTTGCCTATACTCTTGATAATTACCATTCTGACTAGAATGACACAAAATCTTAGAGTACTTTTGGTTTGCATTTCCCTAATTGCTAGAGATGTTGAACATTTTTTCATATATTTGTTGATTGATTGCATTTCCTTTTCTATGAAGTGTCTGTTCAGTTCCTTAGCCCATTTATTGTTTGGGTTATTGTTTTTTTTGGTATTAAGTTTTTTGAGTTCTTTACATATCCTGGAGATTAATGCTTTATCTGAGGTGCATCTGGTAAAGATTTTCTCCCATTCTGTAGACTCTCTCTTCACATTATTGTTTCCTTTGCTGTGAAGAAGCTTTTTAGTTTGATACCATCCCATTTATTGATTCTTGATTTTACTTCTTGTGCTGTAGGGGTCTTGTTAAGGAAGTCAGATCCTAGGCCAACATAGTGAAGATTTGGGCCTACTTTTTCTTCTACTAGGCACAGGGTCTCTGTTCTAATGTCTAAGTCTTGATCTACTTTGAGTTGAGTTTTGTACAGGGTGAAAGATAGGGGTTAAATTTCAGTTTGTTACATATTGATATCCAATTTTCCCAGCACCATTTGTTGAATAAGCTGTTTTTTCTCCAGTGAGTGTTTTTGGCACCTTTGTCTAGTATGAGATAACCACATATATGTGGGTTTGTCTCTGTGTCTTCTATTCTGTACCATTGGTCTACATATCTGTTTTGGTGCCAGCACATACTATTTTTGTTAATATGACTGTAATATTGTTTGATGCCTCCTGCTTTACTCTTCTTGCTCAGGATTGCCCTGGCTATTTTGGGTCTCTTATTTTTCCAAATGAATTTCATGATTGCTTTTTATAGTTCTATGAAGAATGTCATTGGGATTTTGATATAAATTGCATTAAATCTGTACAATGCTTTTGGTAGTATAACCATTTAGACAATATTGATTCTGCCTATTCAGGAACATGGGAGATCTTTCTAAAGTCGTCTTCATTTTCTTTCTTGCTTGCTTTAGGCTTCTATAGTTTTCCTTGTAGAGGTCTTTCACCTCTTTGGTTAGATTGATTCCCAAGTATTTTATTTCATTTTATTTTTTTGAGGAGGCTATTGCAAATGGGGTAGTTTTCCTAATTTTCTCTTTCAGTAGATTCATCAGTGAAAGAACATTGCTTTTTAAAATGTTCCCAGGCCTTAGTTTTTATAAAATGTAAACGTTTTTCTAGAGTAGATTAAGGACACTATTACTTAGCATTTCCAGACCAGGACCCTAAGAATCTCACAAAACTGGTTCTGCACAGTTTGTTTTGGGAAATATTGACCTAGATGATCCAGCTGTCACATTCTGTGGTGGCACTAGAAGTGAATATTCTACAGAACAGAAGCACTTCAAAGAATGTCATCCATTCAGTAATGGATACTCAGAAACTAAGGAATTTATTGTTTTCTTAGTTTATTTGTAAAGGATGTTTATTTATAATCAGAATGAAAGCAGTGTACTGGGAGTCTTTTTATTGTGAATAATAAACAGGATTGCATCCCTTTCAACCTTCAGTTCGAGCCTTCATATGTGCTGTTTGTGTTCCACAGCATGAGATGGATTGTTCTAAAGTGAACTATTTGATGGCTAGTAAAAGAACTTTAGAACTCAGTTCTAACAAATTCATATTATTTTGTAAGAGTTACCAGAACTATAAGCTTTGATGTAAACAAATGTATAATTTGTTTTTTGTTGGTTATTGGACACTGAAAATTAATTTGCTTGTTATAGTTGTATTAATATTGCTGCTAATTTTCTTGAGTAGAATGCCTTAAAAACAATGTCTTGCAGGTCTTGTGTCTATAAGAATGATCAAGCTGCAAAGGATAATCCAAGTAAAAGTCTGCAGGAAGAAGAACCATGTCCAAGATTCGCCCACCAGCTTGTTTATGATGAGTTACACAAGGTATGCTCACTACATTGACCTGTAAACATTCCGTGGCCTAATCTGAAAAAATCCCCAAATATATCTGTTTTTTAAAGTGGATTTGAATAAAAATTGTGATACATAGCAAATAGTAGCATGTGTATTAAGTATTCAGTATCACTTCTCCCTAAAATTCTGTAGGAGTACAATTATTTTTGCATAGGCTATAATTCTTGGCACTTCTCTTTTGAAAACAGTTAGTGCCTGCTTCTGTACTTGGCTTGCATATATGTAGTCCTGGGTCTGATCCTTAGCTCCACCAAAAAAAAGTAGAGTTTTGAATATTTGGGTAGCTTTATCAATGATATGGAAAGGAGCAGAAATGTAACTTCCTGGTTTGATAGACTTTCCATGGTGTAAGAAGCCATTTTATCTTTATTTTTCTATGTGAATCTCTTTTCCATCATCCTTTTGAAAATCATCTTGTACATAGTTTCTTTAACTATTTCTGCCTTAGAGCATGTAGTTTAGTGACTGGACACAGGTTGTATGGAAATTTACTGACAGAGCCCAATTCTTTCTGTTTAAGCTATAAGTGATTAAAAGTCTGTGCTATAAACTATGGAATCAGCCTAGGTGTCCATCAGTGGATGAATGGATGAAGAAAATGGAATTTTATTCAGCCATTAAGAATAAAATTATGTCATTTGCAGGAAAATGGATGGACTAGAGAATATCATGTTAAGTGAAATAAACCAAATTCAGAAAGTAAAAAAAAAAAGAGAAAAAAAAAAAAGTCTGTGCTATATAGTTTGAGACCCTTAGGTGAAAGATCCATGAGACTGAATAAAAAAAAGCTTCTTAGAGTCCTCCAACTTAAGGGATTAAGTGAATTTCATATATAGAACAGAAATAATATCTCTGTGGTATAATACCATTGAATATAGTGTTTCAAAATTTTAGGTTTCAAAATTTTAGTTTTCAGAATTTTAAAACTGTTGACAGAATAACATTAAAACTGTACTATAATAGTGAAATCATTATTGCTTTCCTTTTACATTTCTTTTTTGGTATTAATTGAATAATGGGATAATGTTTTTAAAGTTATTTTATAAATTATATGTGCCATTTAGCATTTGGTATTTAGGTTAAAGAAAAATAGGATGATAAACTTTTTGTAAGGTTTTTAGTTTTGGTGATTCAATTCATTGTGTATGTCAGTTTTAAAAAATTATTATTTGCTATTTTGATCAACACTTGATTAATTTGATAATGCATATTATTTGTTGTCTTCCACAAATTTGTCTTGGATTAAATTCTTCCCCCACATTTTTCTTCTTTTTTCTTTCTTCTTTTTTTTTTTTTTTAATATTTTTCTATCATGGCTTTTGTTCCATGTCTTCTGCTGTCATTGTAATCATGGTAGTAGAACTTAAAGTAGCCATAGTGCTTTAAAGTAAATGGAAGAACTGGGGATATAGCTCAGTGATAGAACATGCATGAGGCCTGAGTTCAATCCCTAGTTCTAAAAAAAAAAGAAGAAGAGGGCTGGGGATAGAGCGCAGTTGGTAGAGTGCTTGCCTTGCAAGCACAGGGCCCTGGGTTCAATCCCCAGCACCGCAAAAACAAAACAAAAGAAGAAGAAAGAGTGAGCTACAGAAAAGCCTTTGGTAATAATGTAGTGATTTTTTAATTTTTCAAATTTACAGTATTATACACTGCTCCCAAAATGAAGACATTTTACTAGGGTGGCTGCTTTAGTTTCTTGAAATATGTGCATTTTTAAATATCTAGTTTGTTGTGTTTTACCATAGGTTCATTATTTATTTGGTGGAAATCCAGGAAAATCTTGCTCTCCAAAGATGAGACTTGATGACTTCTGGTCACTGAAGTTGTGTAGACCTTCAAAAGATTACTTATTGAGGCACTGCAAGTATCTCATAAGAAAACACAGGTATGAAAATAATTCACTGAAAACTTTTAACATTATTGGTTGTTGGTAGCTAGCTTTGGAGAGGTGACTTTGTCTTTGTAATTCTAACAAGAAAAGTGTGTAGCCAACAGTGATGGTATATACTATAATCCCAGTGAGACTTGGGAGGCTGAGGCTGAAGAATGGCAGGTTTGAGGCTACCTTGAACAACTTAGCGAGCCCCTGTTTCAAAATAAGAAATAAAGAGGGTTGGGGGTGTAAGCTCAGTGGTAGAGTGCTCCTGGGTTCAATCCTCAGTATACCTCCCCTACCTAAAACACAAAAAAAGAAAGAAAAAGGAAATAGCATAAATATTGTTAAGATCATAGTTTTTTCTTTTATTGTAAACAAATGGGATGTGTGTTGTTTCTCTGTTTGTACATGGAGTCAAGGCATACCATTTGTGTAATCATAAATTTACATAGGGTAATGTTGTTTGATTCATTCTGTTATTTTTTTCCCATTCCCCCCACCCCTCCCACCCCTCTTTTCCCTCTATGCAGTCCTTCCTTCCTCCATTCTTACCACCCTCCTTAACCCTAACCCTAAACCTAATCCTAACCCTAACGCTAACCCCTCCCACCCCCCCATTATATGTCCTCATCTGCTTATCAGCGAGATCATTTGTCCTTTAGTTTTTTGAGATTGGCTTATCTCACTTAGTATGATATTCTCCAATTTCATCCATTTGCCTGCAAAATGCCATAATTTTATCATTCTTCATGGTGGAGTAATATTCCATTGAATATATATGCCACGGTTTTTTAATCCATTCATCAGTTGAAGGACATCTAGGTTGGTTCCACAATCTGGCTATAGTGAATTGAGCAGCAATGAACGTTGATGTGGCTGTATCTCTGTAGTATGCTGATTTTAAGTCCTTTGGGTATAGGCCAAAGAGTGGGATAGCTGGGTCAAATGGTGGTTCCATTCCAAGCTTTCTGAGGAATCTCCATATTGCTTTCCAGAGTGGCTGCACTAATTTGCAACCCCACCAGCAATGTATGAGTGTACCTTTTTCCCCACATCCTCTCCAACACCTATTGTTGCTTGTGTTCTTGATAATAGCCATTCTAATTGGGGTGAGATGAAATCTTAGGGTAGTTTTGATTTGCATTTCTCTTATTGCTAGAGATGTTGAACATTTTTTCATGTATCTGTTAATTGCTTGTACATCTTCTGTGAAGTGTCCATTTCCTTAACACATTTGTTGATTGGATTATTTGTATTCTTGGTGTAGAGTTTTTTGAGTTCTTTATATATTTTGAAGTATGAGTGGCAAAGATATTTTCCCACTCTGTAGGCTCTATCTTCACATTACTGATAGTTTCCTTTGTTGAGAGAAAGCTATTTAGTGTGAATCTATCCCAGTTATTGATTCTTGCTTTTATTTCTTGTGCTATGGGAGTCCTGTTAAGGAAGTCTGATCCTAAGCCAACAAGTTGAAGATTTGGACCTACTTTTTCTTCTATAAGACGCAGGGTCTCTAGTCTGATTCCGAGGTCCTTGATCCATTGTGAGTTGAGTTTTGTGCAGGGTGAGAGATAGGAGTTTAATTTCATTCTGTTGCATATGGTTTTCCAGTTTTCCCAGCACCATTTGTTGAAGAGGCTATCTTTTCTCCATTGCATATTTTTGGCCCCTTTGTCTAGTATGAGAAAATTGTATTTATTTGGGTTTGTGTCCATGTCCTCTGTTCTGTACCATTGATCTTCCTGTCTATTTTGGTACCAAACCATGCCGTTTTTGTTACGATTGCTTTGTATTAGAGTTGAAGATCTGGTATTGCGATACCCCCTGCTTCACTCTTTCTACTGAGGATTGCTTTAGCTATTCTGGGTTTCTTATTCTTCCAGATGAATTTCATGATTGCTTGCTCTATTTCTGTAAGATACATCATTGGGATTTTAATTGGAATTGCATTGAATCTGTATAGCATTTCAGGTAGTATGGCCATTTTGACAATATTAATTCTGCCTATCCAAGAACATGGGAGTTCTTTCCATCTTCTAAGGTTTTCTTTAATTTCTTTCTTTAGTGTTCTGCAGTTCTCATTGTAGAGATCTTTCACCTCTTTTGTGAGATTGATTCCCAAGTATTTTATTTTTTTCGATGCTATTGTGAATGGGGTAGTTTTCCTAATTTCTCTTTCTGAAGATTCATCACTTATGTATAAAAATGCATTGGATTTATGAGCATTGATCTTGTAACCTGCTACTTTACTGAATTCACTTTATGAGTTCTAAAAGTTTTCTTGTGGAATTTCCAGGTTCCTCTATATAATCATGTCATCAGTGAACAGGGATAGTTTGAGTTCTTCTTTTCCAATTCGTATCCCTTTAATTTCTTTGGGTTGTCTAATTGCTCTGGCTAGAGTTTCAAGGACGATGTTGAATAGAAGTGGTGAAAGAGAGCATCCCTGCCTTGTTCCAGTTTTTAGGGGGAATGCTTTCAGTTTTCCACCATTTAGAATGATATTGGCCATGGGCTTGGCGTAGATGGCCTTTACAATGTTAAGGAGTGTTCCCACTACCCCAATTTTTTCTACTGTTTTGAGCATGAAGGGATGCTGTATTTTATCAAATGCTTTTTCTGCATCCATTGAAATAATCATGTGATTCTTAACTTTTAGTCTTGTTGATATGGTGAGTGACATTTATTGGTTTCCGGATGTTGAACCAACCTTGCATCCCTGGGATAAAACCCACTTGATCGTGGTGTACTGTCTTTTTAATATATTTTTGTATGCGATTTGCTAAAATTTTGTTGAGAATTTTTGCATCGATGTTCATTAAGGATATTGGTCTGAAATTTTCTTTCCTCGATGTATCTCTGTCTGGTTTAGGTATCAGGGTGATATTGGCTTCATAGAATGAGTTTGGGAGGGTTCCCTCCTCTTCTATTTCATTGCTTGAAATTGATTTATTTAAGTTGTGTATGTCCTCCTCGTTCAGTTTAGGTAATTCATATGTCTCTAGAAACTCGTTGATGTCTTCGAGGTTTTCTGTTTTGTTAGAGTATAGATTTTCAAAATAGCTTCTAATTATTTTTGTATTTCATTCGCGTCTGTTGTAATATTTCCTTGTTCATTCCGAATTTTAGTAATTTGAGTTTTCTCCCTCTTTCTCTTTGTTAGTGTGGCTAAGGGTTCATCAATTTTGTTTATTTTTTCAAAGAACCAACTATTTATTTTGTTAATTTTTCTGATTGTTTCTTTTGTTTCAATTTCGTTGATTTCGGCTCTGATTTTAACTATTTCCTGTCTTCTACTACTTTTGGTGTTGGTCTGCTCTTCTTTTTCTAGGGCTTTGTGCTGAGTGTTAAGTCGTTTATTTGTTCATTTCTACTTCTTTTGTTGAATGCGCCCCATGAAATAAATCTTCCTCTCAGTACTGCTTTCATAGTGTCCCAGAGATTTTGATATGATGTGTCTTTATTCTCGTTTACTTCTAAGAATTTTTTAATTTCCCTCCTGATGTCTTCTGTTATCCATTCATCATATAATAGTGTATTACTTAATCTCCAGGTGTTGGAGAAGTTTCTGTTTTTTGTTCTGTCATTTATTTCTAATTTCAATCCATATAATCTGATAGAGTACAAGGTAGTATCTTTATCTTCTTGTATTTGCTAACAGTAGCTTTGTGGCATAAAATATGATCTATTTTAGAGAATGATCCATGTGCTGCTGAGAAGAAAGTGTATTCACTCTTGGTTGGATGGTATATTCTGTATATGTCGGTTAAGTCTAAATTGTTGATTGTGTTATTGAGATCTATGGTTTCTTTATTCAGTTTTTGTTTGGAAGATCTATCCAGTGGTGAAAGAGGTGTGTTAAAATCGCCTAGTATTATTGTGTTGTGGTCTATTTGATTTCTGGAATTGAGAAGGATTTGTTTGACGTACATGGATGAGCCAATGTTCGGGGCATAGATATTTATGATTGTTATGTCTTGCTGATTTATGCTTCCCTTAAGCAGTATGTAATGTCCTTCTTTATCCCTTCTGACTAGTTTTGGCTTGAAGTCCACATTATCTGAAATGAGGATAGATACTCCAGCTTTTTTGGTGTGTCCATGTGAATGGTATGTTTTTTCCCATCCTTTCACCTTTAGTCTATGGGTATGTCTTTCTATGAGATGAGTCTCTTGCAGGCAGCATATTGTTGTATTTTTCTTTTTAATCCAATCTGCCATTCTATGTCTTTTGATTGATGAGTTCA
Organism: Sciurus vulgaris; assembly: GCF_902686455.1. Classification (NCBI taxonomy): domain Eukaryota; kingdom Metazoa; phylum Chordata; class Mammalia; order Rodentia; family Sciuridae; genus Sciurus; species Sciurus vulgaris. The sequence goes on along the minus strand of NC_136468.1, from coordinate 23,109,271 downwards.
GGCTATTAACATTCAGGGTTATTATTGTGATATGATTTGTATTCCCAGTCATTTGACTCATTTTTGTTTTTTGACATGATTTGGTTTCTCCTTTGTTTGGCTATTCCTTTAGGCTAGTTCCTCCTGTTGCTGATTTGCATCGTTGTTTTTCATCTCTTCCTCATGGAATATTTTGCTGAGAATGTTCTGTAATGCCGGCTTTCTTTTTGTAAATTCCTTTAGCTTTTGTTTATCATGGAAGGATCTTATTTCGTCGTCAAATCTGAAAGTAAGTTTTGCTGGGTATAAGATTCTTGGTTGGCATCTGTTTTCTTTCAGGGCTTGGTAAATGTTGTTCCAGGCCCTTCTAGCTTTTAGGGTCTGGATTAAAAAATCTGCTGATATTCTTATTGGTTTTCCCTGAATGTAATTTGATTCTTTTCTCTTGCGGCCTTTAAAATTCTGTCTTTCTTTTGTATGTTAGGTATTTTCATTATAATGTGCCTTGGTGTGGGTCTGTTGTAATTTTGTATATTTGGAGTCCTATAAGCCTCTTGTACTTGATTTTCCATTCATTCTTCAGATTTGGGAAATTTTCTGATATTATTTCATTGAATAGATTGTTCATTTCTTTGGTTTGTTTCTCTAAGCCTTCCTCAATCCCAATAATTCTTAAATTTGACCTTTTCATGATATCCCATAGTTCTTGTAGATTCTGTTCATGATTTCTTACCATCTTCTCTGTTTGGTCAACTTTGTTTTCAAGATTAAATATTTTGTCTTCAATGTCTGAGGTTCTGTCTTCCAGGTATTCTATCCTATTGGTTATGCTTTCTATGGAGTTTTTAACTTGGTTTATTGTTTCTTTCATTTCAAGAATTTCTGTTTGTTTGGTTTTTTTTCAGTATCTCTCTTTATTGAAATGATCTCTTGCTTCCCGTATTTGCTCTTTTAACTGTTGATTGGTGTGATCATTTACACCTGCATTTGCTCTTTCATCTCCTCCTTCAATGCCTGCATTTGCTCTTTCATCTCCTTGTTTGCCTCCCTGATTGTTTTAATTATGTACATTCTGAACTCCCTTTCTGACATTTCTTCTGCTGTGCTGTCATTGGGTTTTATTGATATAGTATCTAGGTTTGTTTGGGACATTTTCTTCCCTTGTTTTCTCATATTGGTCAGATGTCAGTGGGACTCTGAGATATTGCAGATTTCCTCTATTGGTTTATAGTGTCCCTGTAGATTTCCAGTTTATTACTTCCCCACCTTCAGTAGCCTGAAGTCTTGGAGGAACTTGATAATGCAGTGCTTCCGAAGAAAGCTGCCCCTAGCCCGCTACTGGTTCCAGGGCTTGGAGCTGGCTCTGTGCCGAAAGGCTCTCACTGGGCGGTCTGCTCCGAGAAGCTGGCCGTGAAAGGAGCCTGCCGCTGGAGAGTGCGGGGCCGCCTGGAGAAGTCTCTGGCTGCCCTGCCCTGGTCCCAGAGGGTACCTGCGGGTCGGAGCTCTCCGCTGGCTCCGGGACTTGTGGCTGTCTCTGTGTAGAAAGGCTCTCACTGGGCAGTGGGCTCCGAGAAGCTAGCGTTTAAAGGCGCCTCCCGCCGGAGGGAGCAGAGCTGCTTGGGGAAGTCCCTGGCTGCCCCGTCCTGGTCCCTGAAGCTGCCTGCAGACCGGCGCTTGCTGCTGACTCCAGAACTTGGAGCTGGTTCTGTGCAGAAAGGCTCTCACTGGGGGGCCTGCTCCGAGAAGCTGGCCGTGTGAGGGGAGCCCACCGCCGAAGGGAGCAGGGCTACCTGGGGAAGACTCTAGCTGCCCTGTCCTGCTCTGATAAGCCGCCCCTATTCAGGCCTGCCGCCCAGGCTGAGCTTCATCCGGTGGGGGAGACTTACCCCGTGGCTCTATTTTAGTCCGAGTCTCTCAATGCCTTCGCTTCTTGAGTCCTGAGTTCTGGAGCAACAGGAGATGCAGTCACCCTCTAGTCCGCCATCTTGGATCGCCCCCATATTGTTTTGTAGATGTTTATTTTTTGCTTTTCTCACAAAGGAAGATACAAAATGCTAAAAGTATTTTAATACAGAGAAAATGAAATTCTGTGAATGTTACAATAATAGAAAAATATTTCTGTAAAGATGATGTGCCTTGGAATAACTCAAGCCCTAACTACTACAAATCAGATCTGCTTTAGATTATTGACATATGCCTGACCTGTTCATAACTCTTTTCATAGTGAATGTGGTGGTATAGTAGATTAAATAATATCTTTATAGTTTGATTTTTCATAGTACAACTTTAAAATATGTTTATAGTTTTCTTTACCAATTACATTTTGGTTTGTTTTAATTGTCAGTTTTTTTTCTTTTTCCTTTTAAAAATGTTTCAGGGACTGGGTACAGAGGCACATGCCCATCATCCCAGTGAGTCAGACTCCTGTCTGAGGCCAGATGACTGCAAGTTCAAAGTCAGCCTGAGCAACTTATCACTGCCCTAAGCAATAGTAATACCCTGTCTCAAACAATAAAAAGGGCTGGGGACGTGGCTCAGTGGTAGAGTATTTGCCAAGATTGCATAAAGCCCTGAGTTTGACTCCCAGCACACAAAATAATATTGGTATTCATAATAATACTTTCTTTGGATAGGTAAAATGACAGTTTATGGTGCAAATATGTTAAGACTGTCTAGTTAAGACAAAAAATGAGCCAGATGCAATGGCTTATGTCTGTAATCCCAGTGACTTGGGTACTGAGGCAGGAGGATCCTAAGTTCGAGACTAGTTTCATCAGTTTGATGAAACCCTAAGCAACTTAGTGAGACCCTGTCTCAAAATAAAAATTAAAAAGGGCTGGGGATGTGGCTCGGGAGTTAAACACCTCTGGGTTTAATCACCAGTAACCCCACCCCACCAAAAAAAAAAAAAAAAAAAAAAAGACATAAAGTGAGTGAAAGTGGATAAAAATATATTTTAAAACAAATCATTTAAACATTTAAATATATGATGAAAGATTACCAAATCTCATGTGAGAATAATTGATTCTTAAAGTAATTGAAGTTAAAAGGAGGAAGTTTATGATTAGAAACATCAGCCTTGGAAATTTGCGACTATGGGAAAAGAAATGTGTTACCTAATCTCAGAACTTAAACCAGAAAAAACCCTTAAAGGAGAATTTAAGAATATATAAAGACTGTATCCATTCATATAAACTATTTTCAACTAAAGTAACAATAGTAGCATAAAAATATGAAGCATAGTATTTTTCTGTTTATGATTGCTTTTTGCCTGCATTCTGATAGCTAGTGTCTAAATGAAAAAGGACTAGATCTTGATGGACTTGGACAGATCTTTTATTAATTTTAAGTAGTCTATCTGGACTTCTCTGGAGATCACTTCGCGCTCATTTGTAGAATGACGAAAGCAACCACATAAGTGTCTCTGTAAGCATCAATAAAACTATTTATTTAAAAAATATTTAACAACTGTGTTACTAGACTTTGTCCTAGACTTTGTGGATTTACCAGTAAAGAAAAAGAAATTTTCTGCCTTCAAATGTCCATTCTTATAAATGAAGGTTAACAGTTTTTATATAATAAGTACTATGAAAAACAAAACAAAACAGGTTAAGAGCTATTGTTTGTACAGGTGAGAGAGCTGGAAATGTTTTTTGTTGTTGTTGTTTTGTACTAGGGATTGAACCCAGAGGTGCTTTACCCCCTGAGCTACATTCCCAGCCCATTTTATGTTTTATTTTGAGACAGTCTTGCTAAGTTGCTGAGGCTGACCTCAAACTTGTAATCCTCCTGTCTCAGCCTCTAGGTCACTGGGATTATAGGCATGCATCACTGTACCTGGCTTGGAGATGCAATTTTAAATAAGATTATTCAGGTAAATCTTACAGCAAAAATGACTTTTTGTTTGCTTGCTTCTACTCAGAGACTTAATGGATATGAGGGAATGTGTTGTGTAGATATTTAGGGGGAGATGTTCTAGAAAGGCAAGGCTCTGAGGTAAAAAATGTACCTGAATCATTTGAGGAGTATAATAAAAAGGATAGTGTGATAGAAGTGGAATGAGTGTGGTGATTATGGCAGAGGAAGTCAGAGGGACACCGGAAGGGAACTTGCTGAGAAGGGCCTTTGGCGCCTTCTCAGCATTTGAACAGTGAGGCCCAAGGAGACTAGGACAGTTCTACCCACCAGGAGCTGCAATAGTAAGTCTTTGTACTTTTCTCTGTTGCTTTGTCTTCTGTTGTTTACGTGACTTTGCTTTCTCTGAGTTTCAGGATCTGGAAAGAGAGAGAGTGAGTTAGAATCCACCATTTCATGACTTCTATTTACTGCCCTCTCTATTTGCCTTTTACATGTGCTTATATATCTCACCTCTTGATTCTTGGGAAAGGATTCCTTGGAGAGAGTGGCCCTGTTGGGAAGAATTCTGCCAAGCCACTTTATAAACGGTTGATCAAGCTTGAGATAATTGATAGGCTTAGGTGCCAAAGCCTTGGTTTAATCTGTTGTAAATAAAATGTAATATGACCTCTGCCTGAAGGACTCTCATCTAAGGACCAGCAGCCTGGCTGTCACTGTCAGGGTATTACCTGGTACATGAGAGTTGTAATATTTTGCTATTCTTTGTCCCTTACCTCACATACAGATAGCTTGTCACAGAGATTGTCATTAGCCTGAACCCTCCTGGGAAAGGCTGTTCATCATTTTCTTTAAGCAGAGCAAATTATATGAATTTTCTTTTGTCTATAACATTTTGAACAGCATGTCAACTTATTAGAAATAAAATACATAATTAAAGCATATATGATTATACTTTGATAAAAGGACATTATCTTATTTAAATAGACCCCAATAGTTGTGTCCTCTCCAACCCTCCCAGTACATGGATTAAACCTGGGATGCTCTACACTGAGCTACCTCCCCAGCCCTTTTATTTTTTATTTTGAGACAGGGTTTCCCTAAGTTGTCCAGGCTGGTCTCAAACTTGAAATCCGTCTGCCTCAGCCTCTCAAGTAACTGGGATTAAAGGTATGTGCCATCATGCCCAGCTACATCTTTCTTTTTTAAAAAGAACAGTCAGTTCTCTTGTTTAGGATGCCCAAAGCCCTGGGTTCAATCCCCAGTGTTTATCTGTCTGTCTGCCCTGGGTTCAGTCCCCAGTGTGTGTTTCTCTCTCTCTCTCTCTCAATCCCCAGTGTGTTTCTCTCTCTCTTTCACACACACACACACACAAAGAGCAAAAGAACTCTTTTCCTTTGTAGTTTTTGAATCAGATATACCTGTGTTTTATTCTGTTTCTGCTACTTACTAGCTCTTATCCTTCCCAGATTCATTTTGGAGACCTCAGTTTCTTATTTATTTAAAAATTTGAAAACTATTTTGCCATCATAGTTATTTTGAGGATAAATGATGTGATATGTGTAAAATACCCCATATAGTGTCTAACACATTGCAAATGCTTGGTAAGTGGTTGGTGCAGTTGTTCTGTTACTCTTATCATCAATGACTGAAACATGGAAATTCTCATTAAAAATATCAGACGTTAATGATACTTATTAAAAGAGACCATATTCATTTCAGTGTCCAGTGTATTTGTTAAGCACCTCCATGGGAAAATATATTCTACAAATCTAAGCAAGTAGATTTTATATATACTTATTTTTGATGAAAAGCATTGAGCTTTTTTGGAGTTCTGTTATGTAAAATATTTGACACAGACAGACACTTTTATAGTTGACTTGATTCTCAGTTGTAGTTTTAATGCAAGGGTAGGAAGTATTCTTATGTATTCTCTAGCACCACAACTGCTTATGGCCACCTGGCATTGCCATTGCATCTCCAAGGACTCTACATCTACACTATCTGCATGGTAATATTGTTACTCAGGAATCTCAGACTCAAGTTTTTTTAAAATATTAAGAATAACTTATCTGTACACAGTGTATTTTATTCTGGTCTTAAAAGACATTTCTTTTGTTTTCTTATAACTCAAGATAATTTTTATTCTATTTGTATTTTCTAGGTTTGAAGAAAAGGCCCAAATGGACCCCCTTAGTGCTCTGAAATATTTACAAAATGATCTTTATATAACTGTAGATCACTCAGATCCAGAAGAGACAAAAGAGGTAAGGAAAGATGGTAATGACCTTCAGGAATTTGGTGTGTTTTAAAGTGTCTTTCTAACTTGAATGTGGAAAATGAAAATATGATACAAGCTTAAAAATGATACAGAGCAGGTAAAATAAAAATTGAACAGGCATATTTTCATTTGATAAAATTCAGGTTACACAGGAAACCCTTAATCCATTCAGAAAAGAATTCTCATGTATAAAATTTTTAACTTAGACATTAGTTTTGTTTTTCAGGAAGAAAACAAAGTTTTAGGTTTTCCATAGTCCCATGATTGTTTTGCGTAAGTATTATGTAATAGTTTGATACAAACTCTTCTGTTGATACTCAAGATCACTCAAGAGTAAAAAAAGTTGAGTTTGGTGGGAGTGGCATCCTTGCTGTCTTAATGTTTATTATTTGAATGTTGTAGCAGTATAGCTTGACTGTAGGTTACTCCATTCATCAGTAGTTCCTAAGCCTGAGAAACAATAGCTGACCATGAGTATGAAGTTTTTTGTTAAATGGGATAAAACAACTGTTTCTGAACGGTTCACATTCTTAAGGGCATATTTGCCCATCCATTGCGTGAATGTGCCTGCAGTGACTTGCATGGTTTTCAGCCTTTCTTCCCACTAAATTCTGAGATTCCTGTTGTCATTTTTCTCTCTCTACCAGCCACCCTTACTCATCTAGTAACATCTGAACTGCATCCCATTTTGCCTTTCTTCTCTTAGAATTGGTGCTGATGATATGTAGTTCTCTTCTTTACATACATTTCCCTTTTAACTGTTGCTTTGCTTTGGCTTTGTAATAGCAATATCAAACAGTGGTTTTCCTTCCTCAGCATCAATACAGGTGGTTTCATATTTAATGTCAAATCCCTTTCATGCACCAGGTTCATTGTACTTTTAAATCAGTAGAACCTGCCATGTCCTCAACACCAAGACAAAGAGAGATTCTTTCATGGTATCCTGCTGTGAAAATAAATCCTATTGCTCTCACTCAGTATTGGTTACTACCCTTCACTAGGTAGAGCAGAACACACTTTAGAACCCTATGTAGGGACAGTTAATTTGTCTTTTCTTGAGACTTAGTCATGATACTATTTGAAAGAGGGAAAATTATTGTAACTTTGCTCAGAATCAGAATACGTTTGGTTTAGTCTGTTATAACTTAAAACTCTACAGGGTTGCAGAAAGAACATTAATGTTAATTTTGTTGGACCCTGCATTTAAGAGTTGTAAGTAGATATCCTGGTGATTTGTCCATATTCTATATAAAATGGCTGTAACTGGGCACAGTCGTTTTCCCCTTATCTTTAAAACCAAAACAAAATATTTCCAAGTAAATAATTTCAGCTGTGTGAGCTGCAAGTAGGCCAAAGAAAATAGACAGTTTGTTCTTAGCTAAGCTAATGGGAAATCAGGAAGGGAGGAATTTCAAATTCACACAGATCCATTTTTAAATTTTTGATAGCTTTTTCTGTTTTTCTTCTTTTTCAATAGTAACAACTTCTCTTTTATATGCTATGTATTTCCATTTCATTTCCTACAAATTTAACCAGAGGTATTTTGCCCAGTTATAAGTTAATAAAATGGCATTCTGTGTGTTAGCATCACAGTCACCTCAGAAACTTTTACAAAACAGTACTCCTATCCAAAGACTCTCTTTAGACTGCATATATGACAGAAATGGAAAACACTCTTGATATTGGGGGTTATTGGTCTGAAAGGTGATTATTTTGTTTAAAAATATGTGAACAGATAGATCTTTCAAAACTTTTTATTTTCCAACAATCCGTTTTGGGGAAGGAAATCCCCAGTGACAGAGTATATATACTTGTAGTACTTGTCAATAAAGCATTTAAACCTTCACTTCCATTATAGGAGATCATTCTTCTCATTGAGAAAGGCCTGTTTCTCATAATCTATAATAACTTTGTATGTTTTACAAATTTTTCATTATTTAAATGACTTTTAGTAACCAAAAGGTTTTTTGGATTTTGTGCATGTGATTGTCAATATGATCATCATTATTGTACCAGTTATTACGACAATGATGATAGACTACCAGCTATATACTAAAACACGGTTTTTTTTAGTATCTACAACATGGGTTCAGAATTGGTTACAAAATTCACCAATTTTATAATCTGATATAAAAAAAGGTATACTTTTTTCCAGAAAAGGCCTAAAAAAATGCATACCAAAATCAAGTCTACCACATTTCCAGAGGGGACTTATGTAATAGAGAAGGAGTGAGAAAAACTAGTTTTCAGCCAGTATAGCACATTTTGAATTAATTATACAGTACTTGTGCTGTTTCCACAGTACTAGTATCATTCATTTCATCGTTGTGTATTGATTTCCTACAATGTGCCAGGCATCTTAGGCTTAGGAGATACATCAGCAAAAAACAAGATCCCCGCCCAGGAAGGCACTTATACCATAAATAGTAAGAACATTAAATTAGCAAGTTTTATAGCATGAAAGAATTTGACAGGAAAATAAAAAAGTTACAAGAAGGATAAAGAAGATCAGAAGTACAAGAGGTGAGAATTGTGCAGTTTAAATAGGATGATCATAATAGACCTCAATTAGAGACTTGCACAAAGACTTGAAGGATATGAGGGAATGAGCTAGGCAGATAATTTGGTAAAGGTAATTTCTGGCAAAGGGAAGGTTAGAACAAAGATCCTAGGGTAGAAGCATCTGGCATGATTTAGTAGCATGGCAAGGAAACCATGGTGATTAGAGTAGAGAAGAAGGGTGAGAGCAGTCAGAAATGAGGTCATAGAAGTAAGAGCAAGGATTGGGAAAGCATAGTGAATGCCTTCATAAGTCATTTTAGGACTTTGACTTTTATCATGATTGAATCAGAAGTCAGTTCAGGGTATTGTGGAGAAGAGTGATCTGATCTACACTTTGTTTTAATTAGATCATTCTGACTACTATATTGAGAACAGACTAAAGAGGGAAAAGTATGGAAACAGAGAGACCCACAAGGAAGATTTTAGAAATCTAAGCAAGAAATTGTTCAAGTTCAGATCAAAATAGTAGCAGCAGAGAGATAAGCAAAATTTTTAGGATATTTAAATGTAGAACCAACACATTTTTTTGATGAATTGAATGTAGCATTTCAAATAACTCCAAAGTTGTTTTACCTGAAAAACTGGAAGGGGATGAAGTTAACTACCAGTTGAAATGAGAAGGTTCTAGATGGAGTTGTTTGTGGTGGTAGGTGGGAACTTCCAACTGGAAATCAGAAGCTTGATTGGATATGTTCAATATGAGATGCCCATGAGACAACCAGCAGAGATGTTGAGATGCCAGTTGGATAGTTGGGTATCTAGAGTTTGGGAGAGAGGTCTGTAATATCACTTGGTATCTGTTAAAATCATAGGCCAATACATATCAGTTCCACTTATTTAATCAGATTGTTAAAAGAACAGTTTTCTCCTCCTCCTCTATGTTGAACCAGTTAAGTTTATTTTTTATCATAGGAATTAGAAAAGATGAGCAAATTAAACCCCAAATAAGAGAAAACAGGAAATTGTGAAATAAGAAACAAATATAGAGAAATATTCAAAAGTGAAAAGTTTGTTCTTTGAAAAGATAAATAAAATTAATAAGTTCCAAGCAACTTATGAAGAAAAAAATGAAAACTTAAGCTATCAGTATTACAGATAAAAGACAGAAATCAGTACATTACATTAAAGAGTAATAAAGAGGTACTATGAATGATGTTCTCAACAAATTCAGGATCTTGATGAAATGGATAGTTTTTAAATGATATAATTTACCAAAACTATCATAAGAAGAAACAGAAAATCTTAAGGAACCCCATATCCATTACAGAGATTGACTTTATAATTAAAAAATATTCCAAGAAAGACAACTCCAGGCCCAGATGACTCTGTTGGTAAATTCTATCAACCATTTCAGGAAGAAAAAAAAAAAATTCTATTTCTACATAGACTCTGAGAAATCTGAAGAACATAGATGATTTCTAAGTCCTTTTATGAAGGTAGTTTTAAATGATATAAAATGTTAGTAAAGACATTACAAGCAAAAAAATATATATACACTTCATGAACTTAGATGCAAAATTCTTAAGAGAATTTTAGGGCTGGGGAGATAGCTCAGTCGATAGAGTGCTTGCCTTGCAAGTACAAGGCCCCGGGTTTGATCCCCAGCACCTCCAGAAAAAGAAGAATTTTATATAATTGAATTCAGCAATATATTAAATAGCTAATATATCATTACTAAATAGAAGTTTATCCCAGGAGCCATGCCGAATGGCATATGACTCAAGAGGCTGAGGCAGGAGATTGCAGGTTCGAGGCCAGCCTCAGCAACTTAGTGAGACCCTAAGCATCTTAGTCTGTCTTAAAAAAAATCCAAAGAACCAGGGATGTAAGTGGTAAAGCACCCCTAGGTTCAATCCTCAGTACAAAAAAAAAAAGTAGTAGTAGTACTTCATCCTAGAAAAACATGATTGGTTTAACAGTTGAAAATCAATTAGTGTAGCTCACCACATTAACACAGTGAAGGAGAAGAACCATAGATCATATCCATAAATGGAGAAAAGCATCTAACAAAATTCAAACTCATTATGATAAAAATTCTTAGCAAACTAGGAATAAAAAAGAAACTTCCTAAATTTTTTAAAGGACATCTATGAAAAACGTGTAACAGGACCATACTTAATTGTAGAACATTAACCTCTTTCCCTTGAGATTATGACAAGGAAAGGATATATGCTGTCAATACCTCTGTTCAGCATGTACTAGTAGTCCTAGCTAGTGCGATAAGGTAAGAAAAAGAAAGAAATAGCATGTAGATTGGAAGGGAAAAACTAATTTTTTTTGCTTTTGTAGATAACTTGATTGTGTACACAGAAAATCTCATATAGTCTACAAAACAATATAAATGAACTTAGGAAGGTTACATGATACAAAGTCAATAGAAAAAAATCAGCCATATTTTTATAAAAGCAATAAACAATTAGATAATGGAAATTTAAGACAGATGGATCATATTAACATCAAAACATGTCAAATATGTAGTCCTAAGTCCATTATAAGAATTTAAAGAAGACCTAAATAAATGGAGAGATCTATGTTGCATTGAAAGATTAAGCTGCACATTCTTCCCAAATTGGTCTTTGGTTTAATACTATCCCTATCAATAATCTGCAAAGTTTGGTTTTTGTTGTTGTTGAGAGACAAGCTGATTTTAAAATTTATTTAGAAGTGCAAAGGATGTGAACTATACTATCTGACTTCAGGTCTTTGTATAAAGCCACAGTTATCAGGGCAGCATGGTACTGGTCTCAGCATAGTCACGTGGATCAGTAGAACAGAATATAGTCCAGAAATAGACCTGCATGTATATAGTCAACTGATTTTTGACCAGGGTGCCAAGTTCAAGGAAAGTAAATTTATTTAGTTTTTTGGACGAATGATTTGAACAACTGGTAATCTTAACCTGTCTTACTCTTTAAGGTAGATTACAGATCTAAATCTAAAACAACAATAAACCTCAAGAAGAAAACATAGATAATCTTCACAACCTTAACATAGGCAAGATTTTATGGACACAACACAAAAGGCACTAATTATAAAAGAAAAAAACTTGATGTATTGGACTTCAACAAAATTTAGACTTTTACTCATTAAAAGACATTAAGAAAATTGGCAAATCACAAACTAAACAGTATTTGCAGTAGACATATCTGACTGAAGTCTAGCGTAAAACTTCCATATATTTTTAATTCTTCCTTTTATCTCCTTTTTTTCCTAACTTGTACTTAGATAGATACCTTTGGAATATTTGTACCGTTTATGACCTTCAAAAGACTGTTAATCAGGGCTTATAAATATTAATGCAATTAATACTTGAAAATTTAAAGGCTACAAACATAGATCCTGAGGAATTGGTGCCATCAACTGCTCAAACCTTGGGAAGTGCCAAGTAATTCCATTGATACTCTGACCATTTGTCTTATTCTTTCCATTAACTTTGCTTTTTTTCCAGCATCCTCCTTCAGGATAAAAATAGTTTGCTGAAATGTTTTATTAATTTGTTAAATTGTCAGTGTTGCAGTGGTTTGTCTTACACTGTCATTATTTTGTTGGATTTACTGTTTTAAACGAACTTTAGCTGGCTAACCTGCAGATCTAATCAATGTTTACAATATTATTTCCATTTTAAAAGGCCTTTGAGTTTTAACAATATAATTATACATGATTGTGGGATCCCAGTTTACTTTGCATTTTGGGGACCTGTGCATGTCTCACAGTTTGATTTATACAGCAGAGATAATCAGGTATATTATAGGGATATGGTTTTTTTGTTGTTTTGTTTTGAGATAAGAGTACATTACACTAAAAATTCAGTAACTAAGTCTAGGATACCAGACTATTCATCTGTGACATAGTCCTAAATGAGTTATTTTATTTTATGGCACTATAGACCTGCTGTTCCTTAATAAATATATATTTTAATAAATTTTTAAAATAAAGTAATTTCAGAACTTAGTCCGGTATTTTGGGAAATAATCACAGCAGTCCAACAGAAAAGTCAGCATATTGTTTAAATGTGATGTTCTTGCCAGTATTTGGTGAATAGACCTATGCAACACATGTGCAAAAACAGAGACTAATAAATGGTCAAAGTTATAGAAATTATTTTTCTTAAATGTCCTAGCCATCTAATTTGCTTCTGTTTTACTTTGCAGTTTCAGCTCTTAGCTTCAGCTCTATTCAAATCTGGTTCTGATTTTACAACTCTAGGTAAGTACAGCAGTGTAGTTTAATCCAGTTGGGTGTCCTTGCACCTGGATTTTGGTTTCTTTAAAATGAAGAGGAACTAGAGAGATTCATCCAAACAAGTGAAACAGGTTTCAAGATAGCATGTAAAATTTCTTGAACCTGTTAAAAGATTACTTTCCAAGTATCCTTCACCTGTTGCAATTCCTGTCATGCCACTGCTGCAGTGTGATGCAAACAGATGGCAGTAGGAGCATGGTCAAAATAAATCAGTTCAATACTGCCTTGGAATGTTCACTATAAGATGTACTTACTATGAGGTAGCACTTGCTGGTTGAATGGTTTTTTCTTTTAGTTTGTTGTTTGTGGAATTGTATGGTGTCAAAAGAATGGTAATTGCATAAGGCAATGAAATAAATGTTTTGAGAGCAGAAAAAATGAATTACCCCTTTCTTTAAAATGAGAATTTTTGTTGGTATCTTAAATTGTTCAAAATAAGTTCCAGTTGAAACGTAAGTTTTCTCAAACATCTCATTTAGTGTTAATGAAATATTAAAGTAGTTCAGTTAATTAATTTGTAATAAATTCAGTTAGTTTTTAGAACTTCCAGAACTGAGAGTTTAGTCTGGTAAATTTTCAAGAATATTTTTGTTAGGATAACTCGTTGTTAGCTTCAGTTTTTCACCATAACACAGTAGTTGTTTGAAATATGAGAATTTCCAACTCTCTACTTGTCATTATAAAATAGTTATACAGTGAATTATATTAATTCTGTTGATACCAGTATTGTTGTTATTTACCTTAGAGTTGAGTAAGAGTGTTGGAATTTTACAGTGCATATAACATAAATACTACTTTTCATATATGGAATAAAATAACACTTGAGGATGTCAGGTTTTGATTTCTTCTTTCTTTGTCTTTTCCCTCTAAAAGGTTAACTATTCCTCACAGTTTTTAATATATATGTGATTTTTGTGCTTTTCACTGGAATGGAAAAGAATGTTCCTTGGTTTCTTGCCCTCTCTTTTCCATAGCAAGTAATTGAGGTTTCTCTACTGATCAAGGAACTCCAGTCCTAAATTCTAATTCCAGAATATGTAGGATTCCACAGGACTAAACTGGCAGGTTGCTGTGAAATGTGATTTCAGTAGGATCTCCTAGAATTTAGATAATGGTTTAGTGCTATTTCATGCATTCAGGTCCTTTTTGAAAAGGTCTTCAGACGACTACAAATCACAATCCTGTGAGAATGGAGAATCTAGGGTGTAAGCATTATCAGCTGAATTTCAATATTTGAAACAGAAACCTAGTGATACATAAATTGGAAACCCAACACATAGATACCCAGTTTGAATGAATGGGCCTTGTTGTGTATGGATACCACAGCCCAGGACCATTATTTTTATTTATTGGTGTGGAGTACTAAATTATCTCTAGCTAATTTTTTGCCTTTGGAACAAGAATTTCTTGACAATAATTTGAATTATGTTTCGTGGTATCAGCAAATATTCTACCTTCAGCTCTACTCCTTTTTGCTGTCTTTGCCCTGTTCCCTGCCAGCTAACATATTTTGTTAGGAACAGTTTGTTTTACTTGGATACTGAACAAAACTCAGATACACAGAGAACAATACAAACAAACAGAAAAATACAAAAAGGGAAAATTCCTGAGACTTTGTTTCCTACCTTGTCTGAAGGGAAACAGTACTTTAGTGGCTAGGAACTTGAAGTATACCACAGTGGTTACCAGTCAGAATTAAGGTTTAGATACCAGCTCTGCCTCTAGCTAATTTTAGAAGTGACTTTGGGGCTGGAAGTGTAACTCACTGGTACAGTGCTTTCCTTACCCCCACGCCCCCAACACACAAACGTGACCTTGCTCTTTCTAGTTATCACTTTCTTTATCTGTAGATAGAGTTGATGAGAGGTCTTACCTGATTTGTTTAGAGAATTAAATGAAATAATTATGGAAATCAGCATAGTGAAATATCAAACACAGGTTGTCTGCTACTTTTAATAATGATAAATTTGATATATTAGCTATAAGTAGGTACTTTTTATAAGATTTCATGCTTATTTAGTGATTTTGGTTTTTGCTCTCATTTTGTCAGACTATTTTGCTTTTTACAATAGAATTGATGTAAAATAGGTTATCAGACCTTTCATTGTATAGATGAATATTTCATTTTCTAAACTCGGGGGGGAAAAAAGTTGGTCTCATCCAGACTTTCAGACTCCCTTCAGAATTGTTCCAATTTATTTTAACTTCTTAGTCCAAATTAAAATACATGTTAATGCTATTTATAATATTTGAGAGAATCAAATGGAAAGTGATTTTATAAATAACTGGTGTTAACTTTAGAAAAATGACTGATTTTGGAGACAGATAATCTCCAGGGATCTTTATTTTAAAGCTTTTGGTGACTGCAAGCACCTTTGAGATTGAATTGAATCATTATGCTAACTTTATGAGCCATGTCTTCTAGAAAGTATTGGAGCAATTAAGCCTCTTTTCAGCAAGGCGTCTGACAAGTGGGAAAAATCTGGTGTGTAGTGCATGTTGCCATTTTCATTCTTCACACCTCTCTAGAAGTTTACAGTCTAAATATGATATCCAAATATGAATCCAGACAAATGCTTAAAACATTTTGTGTCTCAAGTATAGTGCTTTGGGGTACTCTGTTGATACTTATGAATTTGAAGCCTTAAGAATTTCACATTAGCTTTGTACTTTTAACCTTTATATTTTTGCTATGTCTGTCAAACTCCTATTTCAGCAAGATATTTTCTTCAGCCTCCCTCTATAGCCTACATGTTAGCAGGGGCTTTTATATAAATAATGTTTACTCTTAGAAGCAGAAAACATAGATTAAAAAACAAATTCATATGCCAGTAGAAGAATTAAAATTCTTACAATTTCTCCTTTACCATAAACAGGAAAGACCAGCCAGTGTGTGTAGGGTGTTAAAAGTATATTCCTAATAGATCAACTTCCTTTTAGAGCAGTCATTGTCTTCAACCATAGTATAGTAATAGAGTGATAGCTAATCAATATTTATTGAGCATTTACTGTGGGGCCAGGTGTTATTCTAGCCACTTAGCATGTCATAACTCATTTAGTCCCCACAGTAACCCTGTGAAGTAAGTATGTTGTCCTCTTGTGTGTACAAACTCTTGGACACAGACTAAAGTTACTTGCTCAGGAATAGTGCTAGTGAGTAGCAAAGCCAGGAGTCAAACCCTGTCATTAGTCCTTCAGAGCTCAGTCTCCAAATCATAGACTGTTAACTGCTTCTCATGGAGCTTTTCCAGCCCACTGTTACTCTTTCCATTTTATGGTGAAAACAAAGTGAGAGAGAAATGGTGATTAGGAGCAAGTATGTTACTAGTATTACATTACTACCTTTCCAGTGTGGTTTAAAAGAAAAAAAAAACAAAAAACAAAAAACATTGACTACAGATAAAGTTTAGGATTCTCCCTAGAGAACTTTCCTCAGGCTCTGTCCCCTACCTTCCAGTGTAATCACTGTATCTCCTGCCATTTCTAGGAGATCTTTCCATATACACATCTATATAAAGAGACTATTATAGATACAGTTCATTCTCATTATTCAAAGTAATTATGTTTTTGAAGTCACAGGAACAATGATTTAGTGAATGTGGAACATTGTTCCTATGGGAAATTCAGAGTTAGGTTTCTGTGAGCCTCTGGTCAAAATGTTCTTTTAGTTGGTCAATACATAACCTTGACTTATATGTGTTTTTGTTTAAAGTTTTCCTGTTTAATGTATATTGTTGATTCATTAACATTGAACTAATGGTCAGCAGCACTATAATTCATACCTGAATGAAGGTTACATCAGGCCTTCTTACACTTAGAAACAGTAGACAGTACTTCAGCACTGTACTTGGGGGGCCATTTTAAGCAGCATCGTCACCCACAAAATCATACAAATGTGGCACCAAGTGTGAAAGGGCGCTTGTGTTTAGTATGAGAATTAAACCCTGAAGGTAGAACATAATTCACCTTAGTTGGGGATGTGCATGTGGTAACTCACATATTTTGTCGCTCTACACATGTCTATGAATGTCCACAAAAATGTGCCACGAGCCTTGATTTGAGGGTTACAAGTAAATTTTAGCGATAAAGTGAATTCGCAAATATGGAATCTGAATCATCAAGATTGACTATATACTTTCACACATAGAAATGTGTATTTGTATGTGCTGGTTTTATTATATAATGTCAGAGCATTTTGCAGCATAATTTTTTATAAAACTTAATGATATGGATCTTCATATTCTTGTGAAGTGATATATATTCCATAATAGGGACCTGCCGTAATTTAACTGTTCATCTAATGATTGTATGAGGCTCACTTTCCTCATTTGTAAGTAGTAAACAAAAATAAAAGGATACATTTTAGGGTTAAATGAACATGCATAGCACATTGCCCTGCAATTGAAGCACTCAATAAATATGAGTTAATAAAAATAAATACATGGGCTTTGGAGTCAGGCAGAACAGAGATTCACATTCTCTTTTCTTACCAACTGTGAGAACTTACTAAGTTACCAGATTACTTCCTCTTATCTGAAAGTGGAGTTTAGGTACTACTACATTATTTTTGTAACATTATAATATGGTGACACATGAAGTATCTGACACATAGTGTTAACTTAATGTTTCCCTCTCAAATCGTATGATGTGATGGAAATATTACTTCACTAGAGTTCATTACAGAATTAATATAATCTATTAAAAATGTAACATACCATGTATTTTTACAAATTCAAAACAAAATAAAGAAGAGAAAAACCCTAAAGTTGATACATACAAAAACAAACCCCTTTATGAAATTGGTAACATAATCTTACAGTAGGGGGAAAAAACTGTTTTAGTATGGCATTTAGGTTACATATTCTGTTGGTAGTAGTATAAGCATGGTAATTCTAGAACTCTTTTTTTTTTTAAGTTAAGCAAATGAGTAAATGTTATATTGTTGCTAGAAGATATGGGATGGGATAAAAACAGGAAGAGTACTGGTGGGATTTTAAAAAATGAAATTAGCAATAAAAATATGAATTCATGATTTTGTTTAAAAAGAAGTGTGTAAATGTATAGACCCAGAAACGATGATATCTTAGCAACTAGCATAACTGATCCTGGGCTTCATTTGCCATGGAAAGAAATCAGGGCATCTTGGAGGAAACCTGACCCCATAGCTATGCACAGGTGATCTCCAGTCTTGATGAATCAGAAAGTAAGGAAGTACCTCAAATTAATGGTATGTTTCATGAAGGTACAGATGCCAACTTTTAAGAACTCTCATTGACCAAATGTGATACAACATGATTATCAAAATGATTGATGACTATAATAACAGTGAATAAGAAAAGAATCCAGGAGTATATTACTGATCTAAACAAATATATAAAATGGAAGGAGTAGAAGAAAAAGCACTTTATAACAAACAGAATGTCAGCTAACAATTGTGGAAGGAATTGCAGGGTTCAAAAATTACCAGCAAGAATGATCATTAAGGGCTAGGGAAGTGTCTCAGAGTACTTGCTTAGCATGCGTGAGGCCCTGGGTTCAGTTCCCAGCATCTCCATGGGAGGGCTGGGGCAGGGGATCATCAGTGATTACTAAATCATTGAAAGGAACAAGATACTTTATACTGTGTCAGGCTATCTCCCCATGAAGAATTTATTAATTTAAAGGTAGACAAGAACAACTTTACACTGGAGAAATTTGGTTCAACCACATGAGCAAAGTTAGTATCATTCAGCCAGGTACAGTGGGGCATGCCTGTAATCCCAGTGACTTGGGAGGCTGAGGTGAGAGGATCGCAAGTTTAATGCCAGCATGGGCCACTTAGTAAGACCCTGTCTCAAAAAAAGTGCTGGACTCCAATCCCAGTGGCTCGGGAGGATTGCGAATTCAAAGTCAGCCGTAACAACTTAACGACGCCCTAAACAACTCAATGAGATCCCATGTCTAAATAAAATATTAAAAAAGTCTCCAGTACCAAAAAAAATGGTGTGTGGGGGGTGCTGGGGTTATAGCTCAATGGTAGAACACCCCTAAGTACTAAGTACTGCCAAAAAAAAGTTAACATGGATAATTGTGACAAGCCTCATGCTTTCTGAACTGACATACTAAGGACATACAGTATCACTTCTATAATATTCTGGCCAAACTGCATAAGCTGTATCTGATCATACCAGACAACCGAGATTTAACATATTCTACTTAGGTTCTCTTCAGAAAGATCTATCATAAAAAAACAAAACACTGAGGAACTTGGATATCAGTGTTAATTTTTCTGAATTTAATATATAATGGTTATGAAGGGGTATTCTTGTTCCTAGCTGAAATGAGCTCAAAAAAAAAGATGTATAAAATTTATGACCAAGTAGTTCCACAAAAAGATTGAATGGGGCCTATACATACATACAGTAAGAACATATTTGGCAAAATGTTAACACTTGTGATTTAAGTGAAGGATATATATGAATGTTCTACTCTTCTTGAAACTTGCCTGTGAATTTGAAATTTTTCAAATAAAAAAATTGAAAATAAAGCTGATTGGAAAATTCAGAAGAGCATAATACAGGAAAGAATAATACAAGAAAGAAGACCATAATCTTACCAGACATAAGCTTTGTTAATACTTTCTATTTATTCCCATGATATGATAGTAGGCATTGTTATAGCTTAAATTTAGCTTGAAAAAGGAAACATTTTCCCCTCAAACTTAAAAAAAATAGGGCTGGGGATATGGCTCAGTTGGTAGAGTACTTACCTCACATACACAACACCACCAAAAACACAAACAAACAAACAAAAAACACCTTAAAAAAATAATAATTTTTTTAAATAAGAAGGAATGTATCATTCTTGAGGCATTGTTTATTTCCTTTCAGGAAACTGGTATCCTTGACAATAGTATGTTCTATTCCTGTTCTTGACAAGACCAAAACAGATCAGACCTATAACTCTTTTCTAAGTTGAATGGAAATCAGGCTGATTTGAAACAGTCTCCATGGAACCATCATAGTATAAATAACTCTGTATGGCACTCAATAGGGCTCACATGTCAGCCATGTGACATGTGAATGTCACATTCCATTCAGGAATGGAAGGATCATTTATTTTGTTATTTAAATACCTCATTGGTGTGTAAGAAATTTGTAGCACCTGAGACCAGTATACCTTCTGATTAAAAGAAGGAGGCAGCTAACTGAATATTGCATTAGTTGATGTGAACTTGAAAATTAATTGTCTGCTAGAGGTTAAGAGGGGGGAATTCTTTAGGTTAACCATATCCACCTTTTAAGACTATCATTCACTTTCTAATATTTATGTGGATGAAAGCATTCATCATTCTTGTGTACTGTGTGCTTAATGTAGAGCCTGGTACGTAGTACCACAGTGTGGAATTTGCTGCTAGGTACCATTCTGCCTCTTACACATGTATTACTTTCTCTCAGTTGTCTACATTTTTACTTGGTTCTCTGATAGTTCTTCCAGCTCTCAAGGTCTTAGTGACTTTAGACCACTTTCTGAAGATCCGTTTCATTGTAATTTTATCATATTTTTATTGTAAAAAATTTAGTGTGTCAGAAGCATTAAAAAGTCAGAAAAGAGGAGTGGAATTTCCTCAGTGGATTAGCAGATGAAAAATTTGGTAAGGAAGAAAAATCAATATTATATAATGATCAGAGTGCCAATCTTTATGCTAGGTGCTTATCATGGAATTGCATTTAATCTGCCCAATAATGTTACGAAGTGAACAGGATTATCACAGATTTACACCCAAGGAAACAGAAGTGCTAAAAGCCAGAAGGAGGTTGATACTGCCACACCACTGCTGGGTAGTAGAACTGAGACCACATTAGTAGTGTCTCTGGTTTTGAAACCTGATTTGATTTTGCTTTTTCCAGTATACCTTGCTGCTGGTTTCAGCTAACTTTTCAGTTAGGTGTAGAGTTTTAAACACAGTGGATGAGTTTCTTTGTTATCTCTTCTTCACCAGGCTTTTCGGATGTGGATCACACCTATGCTCAAAGAACTCAGCTCTTTGACACCTTAGTAAATTTCTTTCCCGACAGCATGACTCCTCCTAAAGGCAACCTGGTAGACCTCATCACGCTGTAACTGAAGAGTCGCCGAGCACAGATACAGAAAATGAGAGTCTGCTTTCAGTGTTTTGGATTGCAACTCTGTTGACTGAGGTGAAGCTGCAGTGATTAAGGACTGTGCCGGAGTTTAAAGGGATCTTTACCATCACAAGTTTTAACCCTCTTCCTTCATACTTGACCTCAACCCCATTCTCCTCATCTTATTCCTGAATTAGGCTAATAAAGTGAAATTGGTATACTTTCCATTTAAATATACATATTTTTCTTTAACTTTTAAGAATAATGAATATTAAAAAAATTAGGCAGTTTACCCTTTTCAGATTTTTATTTCATTTTTTTTAATTGGGGGAACAGCATATTAATAGATTGAGTGCTACAAGAATTTTGGGTTTTGTTGTTGGATTATTTGGTCTTTATTTCCTCTTTCTCCTCTTTCCCTTCACTTTACCTCACATAGTACAACTGCTTGTAAGTGGTGTCACTAGTTGACCTCTTCATTCGTAACAGGTATATAGTTCTGTAGAACAGTTGATGTATGTTAAGGTGATATATGTGTCTATGTTGACTTGTCTCGTATTACATTAAACAGTAGACAGGATAAAGAGCTCCAATTTGCACTTCTTGCCATAGAACTAAAAAGTGAAACCCAAGATTGACCCAGGTTCTCTACCAGAGATTGGTATATAATGTTTCTATAATGATATATTTTATAGTAGATATTATAGTAGCATTTGGCTTTAAGTCACAGAAACCTGAAAAAGAAGATTATAAACTTTAAGAGCCATTCTAAAAATGACCAGCAAGAGAGATCCAGTAGTAATTAATGTGTTCATTGATACCTTTTTAGCAATTTTAAAAGAAAAAAACTCTTTCCTCTGGTGGAGCTGTGCAGAACCAGGACTCTCATTTATCCTTTGTGCTATGTGTATGTAGTAGTTTCCTTTGGGAGGGCAGGCTTCTAGAGCTGCGCTTTGTTTTTTTTTTTTTTTTTTTTTTTTTTTTCCTTGCATCTCCCTGTATCTACTTCTAAATACTGGTATTTTTAAGTATAATAGTTTTTGCTTACTCAGTATACAGCTGATAAGCATTTCATTAAGCATATAGATCAGGCTTTTTTAAGTGGAGAAAAGGAAAATAAAATAAACAAAATTAAAACAGATGAACTTTTCCACAGTTCCACTTTTGTGTAGGATTGGGGTGTATATTTTCCCATGAGGTGTTGTGGAATGTAATATGAGAAACCTACATCTAGCTAGGGCTCACATTTGCTCAAAAAGTGTGCCTCATGCAACTAATACCACCATGCTGAAGGTAGACTCAATATAATGTCCGTCTCTCAGCTTTTGAGAGTGGATGACTTTGTAGAGCTATGTCCCTGAGTAGCAAGATGAGGGCTCACTAGATAGGGAAGAAATTGACTTGCACTTTCAAAAAGTATCATGTATAGGAATGAGATTTTGAGATATCTTTTCATTCTCTTTATTACTTCTTTTGGGGATGAACAGAAATATATTTTTGTGAGTTCTGGGCTTGAATCATGGACTTTTTGACTTTCAAGCATCCCAAACAATAATAGTGATTTATTAAATATTTAGGTGTGTACCTTATCTTGTGAAAAGTATACTGTGTAATTCAGCAAATGCCAAATTGTATAGATACACAATAATTCATTTACTATACAACTGAGTAAATTTATTCTATTTAGACTTGTACAGTTGTCATGAAAGAATTCCCCTGAATTCTTACTGAACATAAAATACTAATATCACTAATATTATAGCACATTGAATCTCATTTTGTGGAAATAACTGCAAGTCAGAAGGTTGACAGGAAAGAACTTGAACTTGATAAGACTGACAAAATTTAAAGACTCTAGTTTGGTTACTGTGAATTCTGGCACTTTATAAACATTTACCAAATGAAATTTTGCTACCCTTCACCATTTATTTTTACAGTGCCTTTTTTTTTTTTTTTTTTTTTTTTTTTTTTTTTTTTCCATTTTTTAAAAATCAATTCCTCAGTCTCCATATTATTTGGAGAAAATTCAGTTCTTAACTGGAGTGATTTTTGTCTTTGCTTTTCCCTAAATATTTTTCTCAAGTTTTTTTTTTAATATATACCTATTTTAATTTCATCTTTCCTTTTATTTAAGTGGAATTTTCCCCTTTGTTTCTGGAATATTTTTAATTACCATGTTTAAATGCTGTTGAATCATGGTGAGATACTTAATGTTGCCTACATGAGGTGGACTTACTGAGGAGAGAACTGACTAGAAAAGTTAGCATCTGTACCTTGGGATTTAATGGAACAGTGCCAGGAAAGACTGCAGAGAATATTAGGGCTTCTAATATCCACTTTCAAGATAGACACATTGCTCACACCATTTCATATCAGAACTCCAGTTTGGAGCATGTTTAGTTCCATGTACATTTCTAAGAATTCCAACAGTGTATTATAATTTAAATAATCTAATTTGGTATTTAGATAGTCAAATATATGCTCTATTACTTAAAAATCCGTTCATTCTAGCTTAGTAGCAAATTTAAGCACCTGGCTGATGATTTAGACACATTAATTGGTAAGATATAATTTGCTCAGTTTTATCCCTAGCTTCAACCTCATTCCCATTTCTCTTTTTCCCCAGTGGAATATATTATTTTCAACCAAAAATAAACTAGATCTCCAAGTGTTAACCTTTATCAAGGGCATCTTTTTAGTTGTGATTTTGGCTTATACTAAAGCTGATCTGTCCATGTCTAATAAGTAAAATCTGATAGAAAACATTATAAACATTCTCATAGAAAATCTTGTCAGTGATTCTTTAAGCTTGGAAAGCTGCATTTGTGAGTGAAATATGTATATTGTTTATAAGTGTTTGGCAATTTGTCATTCCAGTGGATCTCTTCACATCTGCTTAAGTCTTGTCATACCTGCAGTCCCAGCTGTTTGGAGGAAGCCAGTCTGGGCACCTTAGGGACACCCTGTCTCCAAAAAACAAAAAACAAAAATACTAGCATTGTGGGGTGTAGCTTAGTAGTAGAAGCTTCCTGGGTTCAGTCCCCAGTACCACCAAAAAAAGAAAATGCTGTGTAGAAATACACATTAACAGTTTTGTTTAATAAAACAGGATTTTAAAATCTTACTTACAAATGAAAACTAGTTTAAGACACTTAATCATTTTGTGGGAGATTAAGAATGATACTTAATGGGTCAAAAAGCACAAATGTTTTCCTAATTTTATTCCCTGAGTTTTAATATTATGGTAATTACACAAGGATGTTACCCTGTAATTATTCTTAACACTACATGGAATTCATTGGTAATGGTGAGTCATTGGATTACTTCCAGAGTGAAAGTTTTGTGAAATCCTTGACTAAATGTTGCACAATGTTTTGAGGATTATGGTTCGAAGTGATTTCTATGAGAGGAGATCATTACAATGTGCACTCTAAACAAAGTCATACAACTATAAAAATATGTACTCTCTAACACTTCTTAATAATCCTTATTGATTCACATTCTCATCCCCTTGCCAAAATTTCTGGCTAAATTTCTACCAAGTTGAAATTAGACCATGGTCAAGGATGTGCAGCCTCCCCAAAAAAGTCGGTAGCTGGAGGAGTATCATGGAGGTCTGCATATGACAATACTGTTAGATTATCTTTGGGTTCTTTAACACAAAGATTTTTGTTTTCCTTATTAGACAAATAACATTATTTTGTGGGTTAGGTTGTGGCTTATATCTCCATATGATTTGTCATAATGCTAATTGGTAATCCAAACTTTCTGGCCTAGAGATAATGTCATTTGAGAATCATAGTTTCTAAGTTGTTTGAAATTATATTGAGCCAACTAGCTCAGCTGAATGACATTGCCAAAGTTTGTTTGGGCAGGGGAATCATTATAGTTATTGATTTCACCAAATGCTCTTTTTGTTTTCCTCAATCCTGTTTCGTAGTTTTTATTTATACTTGATTTTTTTAACCTTCAGTTCTTCCTATTCACCAAATACTGTGAATTGTGTTTCCACTTATTTTTCTAAGCTAATTTAACTTTTTTCTTGACTTTTTTAGCCCTGGACTTCCTAGATTTCCTGTGGCATTGCTTAGGACAATTGTAGTGCTTGGAAAAAACAGGTCAGCATCATTTTGAAGCAGATATGCTCTGTTATCCTTGTTTATGACAAAAGAATAGTGAAGTTCTAAAATGTATATCATTAAAGAAGTAACATTTTGATATTGCTATAAGAACATTCATGTCATTTTAATTGGGGAATAGCAGTGATGGCTTTGCAGAGCAGCTCTTATGAAGGAGCCTGTGGTGGCTTCTTTTTCCTGGCACTAAGCGTTATCATCAAAGATCTATTGGTAGAGTGTAAATTTTATAAGAGAACTCATGGAATTCAGCATGCCAGAATTTTCATTTGCCTATTTTCTTTTTATTGTACCTTTTTTTTTTTTTTTTTTTTTTTTGTGGTCCTGGGGATTGAACCCAGGACCCTGTGCTTGCAAGGCAAACACTCAACCAACTGAGCTATCTCCCCAGCAATTTATTGTACTTTGATCCCTCTACTCCCCGCCCTTGGTCCCATCTCCCATGAGTAGTGTTGATTTTCTGTTAAAATTGGAATGTGTGTTAAGAATTGACATTTGATTTCTGATGTAGTTGAATATTAGAAATAGCTTTAACTGCCATGAAAATGATGGGTATTCACTTTTTTCCCCCAAATAAAAATAAAATGGCCATATCAATGTTTCTTCCCCTCAAGAATGTGAATTCTTGATACAATTCCAAATGACAAATTTCATTCTTAGTCATATAGCCAGTGATGAAATCATCTGACAGGGATGTCTATAGTCCTTGTCTTAAGGAGTCATTAGAGACTAGAGTAAATGAGAGAAGAAACCTCATGGGAAACTCGTTATCTTTTTCTGTCAAGTAGTATCTTGAACAGGATCCCAGGTCACTACTTAACACAAAAAACAAGATGGTTCTAGTCGATCTTCTACATTAGAGTCATCATTTAGAAATTATATTTATACAATCATGTCCCCCAAACACTGTTGAGTTTGCTTAAAATCAGAATTTTACGTGAATGTCATCTGAGAACTAGAGTCAACAAGAAAAGGTGGTGAGAGAGGAAAGCGTTTGGGAGGGAAGGAAACCAGTTGTAAGAAATCACAGTTATGAGATCATGTGTTTTCCTTTTTGTCTCCTGTTGAAGCAACATGAGTGTATGCAATGCCCTATTTTGACTTTTTAAAATACCTTTATTTTATTTATTTTATTTTTATGTGGTGCTGAAGATGGAACTCAGTGCCTCACATGTGCCAGGCAAGTGCTCTACCACTGAGCTATACTCCCAGCCCAACTTTGATGTATTGAACCTCAGAAACAGAGCTGAAGAGAATGAGGATACATTGAAAAAGAGAAAATGGTAGTAACTTCATGAGTTTGAAGTTTTGAAATATAAATGAAACAGAAAGCTCTTCATTTTTAACCCTGAATAATTTTCATTAATGCAGTACTAGGGAAAAGACTCAAAAAGAATCAGAGCTCATGTGTCTAGAATTCAGTTATTATGACTAGTCTTTGGAAAACAACATGTCTTTGTTAGTTACCTTTCACCTCTTCTCTCAAATAGTTGTTGGAGATCTTAAAATAAAACAGAAACTCCAGTGTAATGAGCTGTAGATCTTAAAGTAGATGAGCAGTTTTTTTTATGTACATTTTTTGGATAAGGATCCAGAGGGAAAACTAGCAATAAAACATTTTTAGCATGCAGTTCCTGATCTCCCCAAAGACTTGTTTATTCATCTAGTTTAAGCACTTGCTGCATCATGGCTCTGGACCATCTGTGATGCTGGCATTCCCAGCAGTGATTTGAGAATTCTGAGCTGTCTGCCACACAAATACCAGCTTGAGGAGAATACCCCTTTTCACTTTCAGTCACTACTTAATGAATGCCATATTAACTGGCAGGGGAAACACACTGATGTATGTAACAGCCCTGTGTGTGAGATTAAGGAGCTGCTCAAGGAGCCAGTTTTAAGTTTTATTTCTTTGCTTTATTAGCACATCTCAGGAAAATCTTTCTTACAGTTAGCTAGTATCATTAGATTGGTGTTCATTTGTTAGGCTTTTAAAATAGGAATTATCACTTCATGTATAACTTAGAACTTATATGGAACTGACCTGACATTAATTTTCATGCTTTGAAATGAATTAATCATATATAATCCCAGGGTCTTGTGTCTATTCTGCTTTGCCAAGAAGTACATGAATCCTGGATATAAGAGGTATTTGATAATTTTGGTTTATTCTCTAAGTCTTCTCCACATCTGTGAAGTGATTGATTGATTATAGAAGGTATCTATAATAAGCCCCAAATCCCTTGCAACTGGCATAACTTTACAAATTCACTTGAAACAAAAGAGAGAATCTTAGACCATCAGGGGTATACCCAGCATGTATTTGCAAGTGACTCTTCAGCATGTTGCATTATAATTGCTGTATTTACCTTTTATTTTTTTTGATTATTTGTTTGTGGTGCTGGGGATCAACCCAGGGCCTCCCACATACTAGGCAAGCCTCTACCACTGAGCTACATCCCCAGCCCTGCTTACCTTCTGACCACTGAGGACAGAGATGTGTGACTTCATATTTTTTAATTGCATCCTTTAGAGGTCCCAGGGTACTTTTATCTTTGTAAAGGCTTTGCTTTGTTTTACATACATGTTAGCTACACTCATAAAAGCACTAAATACAAAGTTGTGACACAGGAAAATCATTGTCAGCCCAACCCCAAATTTGATAAGATATCAAAGTCCAAAATATAAGATTAAATATGAGAAGTATTCTGTAAGGGAAGGCATTTTTTTTAAGTCATATACTTAATCTTGAGTTTTTTTTCTTTCCCAGAAAAAATGATTTTGATGACTGACCAATTATAAGTGGCTTTCTTCCTCAATTGTAAAGCATCTGTTTAGAAAAATAAAAGTGGATTTACCTTTCCTAACCATTACATTTAGCATGAGCAAGAGATGCTGTTGACTGTGTTACTCTGTAAGCCAGCCTACTTTTTTGACTGGTGTGAAATGTCTTTTGAAATTAATTAGAAAGTGTGAATTATCCTTTATGTATAGTTTTCAGCTCAGTTTCTGTGAGCAGGTTTCTGTGTGTGTGTGTGTGTGTGTGTGTGTATGCACATGCAAGTGTGCTTAAAAAGATTCCTTCCCTTACTACCACTATGTACAACGGAGTCTTCAGTCTTAGAATAATAATACAGGAAAACTAAGCAGAAAACATCTTTGTCTTAGTCTTTAAAACAAATAGTATTCTGTCTTTTCAAAATGACATATTTATAAGCAGCTCGGGAAAGATGTTAGAATGTTTTTTTAAAGTCAGCTCATTTATGAACTAGAAGTACTTAGTGGCCAGAAACTAAGATCCCTTTTGACAGAAAAAGGTCTTCAAAACCCAAAGTTGGACTGGAAATTAGATGGAGAAGATGAAGCTCCGCCATCACTAGGGGAACCTTATCCTTCTGGGAAACATGCTGTCTCATTTGACAGTTGGAGTGTGTAAATTCCATTTATGTGACTTTAATAATGTATTGATTTTGTGATTATAAAAATATGCTCATCATAGAAAACTAGGAAATTGCTAAGTGTAAAGAAGGAAAGCCCTTGTTAATTGATGAGACCTCTTCACTTGCTTTTTTCTGACTTCTTTCCATTACCAAAAATGGCAAAGTCCAGAAAAGGTTTAAAAAAAAAAAAAAGTTATCAGAGCCATCCTCAGTGTCTTCTACCACATGTAGGAAGGCCCAGGCAGCAAGTGTATATCCCACCCTTACTTATGTTCCTTAAGAATTATCTTCTTCTGGACAGTCAGAAAATAATGATGTTAATAAGTTATCTTTAAGCCTGAACGGTAGGTATGGAGAGATGCCTTGTTTAGGTCATTGGAAATATTGTCCTTGAGACTCATTTGAATTTTTAAGCTCTTTAGGTATATGGAATTTGTTCAGACTGTGAGGAGCCTTCTGTTTGTGATGCACTTCATTATATGGCCAAAATTAAACCCACACTCAAAAAGGTAGAGTTAATTTTTTTCAGAGCAAAACAAAATACATACAAAATGAACACAACTGAAAGGAGTCCATAAGTCTAAACACCAGCTAAGCTTGACTAGTTTTGCACCTCAGTAACATTTCAGATAAGACTGTAGTATGGGGTTAGACTGTATCCTCAAGTACCTGAATCAGGAACAGAATTCACAAAGCACCCTGGAAGCCGTCAAGAGCTATTTGGAGAATTTAAAGAAGTGCTTTTTGGGTGTCAGATTTCCAATTCTAACATCAGTTGTTTTAACGTCTTGTTGGGCTATATTATGTTCTGTGGTCTTCCCCATCCCCTTCGTGATCCTCTCTGGTTTACCTTTTGTCCAATCCATATGGACGTTTTAAGTACAGGTAATTTTCTGATCCCAGGTTTGGTACGTATGTTATCACTACTTTGTGAGTAAATTTGAGTGATCTGCTGAACACTTGCAATTGTAGAATTATGTTGTATGTAATGTACATATGGAGAAAGAATGTATTTTGTTCATTTTCTTAATAAAAAGTTATATATGGACACTGCAAGATGTCTTGTGTTTGCCAAAACTACTCTGAAGTCAGCTTTTAAAATGTGTTTTATTCAGTCTTCCAGAGATGAAAATGATACAGTGTAGAAGGACCTTTGGGTGTTTTCCTTAGAGACTGCTCAGATAAAGAACCATTGGCTGAGCTCAGAGTTTCTGAGAGAACTTTTCATTAAAAAAAAACAAACTGGTGGAGCTGGGCACAATAGTGCATGCCTGTAATCTCAGTGACTTGGGAAGCTGAGACAGAAAGATCACAAGTTTAAAGCTAGCCTCAGTAGCTGAGCAAGACTCTAAGCAACTTAGACCCCATTTCAAAATAAGAAATACCAAGGGGATGTGATGTGGCTGAGTAATTAAACACTTCTGGGTTCAGTCCCTGAGCAAGAGGATGCCTAAGTTCAAGGCAAGCCTTAGCAACTTCATAAGACCCTGTCTCAAAATTTAAAGAGCTGGGGATATAGCTCATGGTAAAGCACACTACAGTCAAATTAGTTCATATTTTGTCTATCTTCTTTTAATCACAAGCTTTTTTTTTTTTTTTGGTGGGGATCTGTTTTGTGAATTTGGACTCGTTTCCCAAGTCTTAAGGGGTCATACTTATACCGGTTAGGAACTAGAAGAAAACACTAGACTGAAATAGAAAATTGTAGAAAAGATAGTAAAGGGTGAGAGCCTGCAGGTGTTTCCATGTTTGGAAAAAAAAATAACTCAGACTGTGCCTTTATTTAAAGGCCCTGACTTGTCAGAGCTGAGTTGTGTGAACTTTCTGTATGGCCTCAGAATAACAGGGAGGTCATCTCCTGGTTTGGCCCTGTGGTCGTACATTTCAGTGTGGAGATTATGTTTTCTCAACCTATAAATCAAGCCATCTCTTGCTGCACAGCTTTCACTTCTAGGGTGTACTCTATGTGTGGCTCAAAAGTAACATTTCATTGTGTTCTAAAAACAGGAAAACATGAGGTGCCGTGATAAGGTAAGGAATTGACCTTTCCTTGGTTAATTGTCCAAAGAATTGACACAAAGGGCTCAAAACGTAGGACACCACCCTTGACATATCCGTCACTGTCTTCTAGTGGAAAGACAGCAGTGAGCAAAGGCTTAGTGCTAAACATCGTTGAGGTGCCAACTGCACCAGTTCAGTAAGCCTATGTACAGAGGCTGCAAATTGCCACTTTTTGGCCAGGTGTGCCCGTACTTCCATCTTCCTTTGCCTGTTACAAGTCGCAAGCAGAAAAGAAAGAGAGTGGAGCTTTTAATGGCATAGGGAAGAGGGCGACAGAGCAGGGTGCTTAGAGTTAAGCTGCTCTGTAGCTTCTGCAGGGGACCTTCCTGCTAGGTTCTCAAACCCAGGAAAAGCAAGGGCAATCAGATAGATGGCCTTGCCAGAGACATTTTCCTTACAGGGAGGAGAGAACTAGATAAAAGGGTCTTGGCTAGCACTGCTAGCAAGTTTTGATGATTGGGGAGCTGAGGACACTTGGCAGTATACATGGCACTCATTATACAACAGCCCTCTGAACTTCGCCAATAGGATGGTAGTCCAAGAGCCAGGAATCCCATTTACCTCCACATCTACCACCGACTTCCAGTTGCCTTGGGCAGTCTCGATTTTGTAAGTGAATACTAGCAGCAGATGGTCTTTGCTAGGGTCCCATTGACTTTGCTTATCTCACCAAGGTCTTTGAAAAATGCTCAGTATTTATCACTAGAATTCATTTAGAGTAGACAGGCCTTTATCTAGTTTTCTCCTTTGTGGGTACAGAAGTGAGTGGTTTGCGAGGGAGCTCATAGGATAGGGAGGTTGCAAATGACAAAAGAGGCATACCATTTAAAATGCCAACTGAGGGTCAGTGCCCCGTTCAGGAAGAGTAGTCTCAGCGTTTGTGGCCTTCAATAAACCGTCACTCAGAACAGTGTGCCTGAGCGGGGCCAGGGCCCTGCAGGAAGTCCTGGCATTTGGACTCCTTCCGGTATCCTTGGCATTCGTGAAGTTAACCTCATAATACCCAGGCCCAACTCTGACCCACCCCTTCAGGGTGGAGTGGCCTTTCAGAATTCCCAAATGAAAGTCATGTTAACAGATACTGCATTCTAGAAATAAACTGCTGGAACTCAGGCATGAAGGCAGTGTTTAAGAATGTGGGCCTGAAGAGAAAAGATGGAGTCTAGGAACTAAGACTACCATTTAAATGGCTGTGTAAGAGAACACTTCGTCTCTGCACCTCATTTCCCTAGAGTGGTGCCAGCTCCCTAGACACTGTTAAAATGTTCTGTAAACTAAATGGTGAAGACGAATGGAAGGGATTTTTGTCTAGCAATCCTGAAGCCCTGAGCGAACTGCACCACCACCCTTGGAGATGAAAGAATCGGAATCATCTGAGGCCTTCCCTGAACCTCCTCCTCCACTAGGTATCTGGAGAACAGCCAGGCAAGTCTCTCCTGACGAGTAAGCAGATCTTATGGGCAGAACAGAGCTGGCTTTGTATTTGTGTTGTTCTCTCGGCCAGCATTTTCATACTTGATTGGGCTCAGCAGCCCACATGGGAACTTCCCTGGGGGTGACTCACAGCTATACCCAAAGCAAAGTGTGAGGGAGGAAGAGAGAAGAGTGCCTGGGAGAAAATGACATCCTCTTAGGACTGGTAGGGCGGCCTGAGATGGGGTGGAGAACTACATGCTTCTAGGATGCCCCCCTTCCTTCCTACTTCGCCCCACTCCCCTCCTGTACCCACATAGGTCAATGTCACTAAGAGTAGGGGAGTTGCTTCCATGACAGGTAAAGAATTTAAGTCAAGCAAAATACCAGGGCTTGAACCAGCTTACAGAAAAGCATTTTAATTAACGGTGTACAATTTTTCAAAATACATTTTTCTAAGAAAAATGCAATAATTAACGATAGTCTTTACAAACAAGTTTCTCAGTATTTTTCCAGTGTACTTCAGACCCCTGTCCACTAAGACACATGCTCCCCCAGTCTTCTGGGCAAACTGTTTTAACATTCACTAATAAAAACAAAATCCATGAAACAGTAATCCCCTGCTTTTGCTGGGTGTCGGGAATCAGTGCCACATTGACAAAAGGTAGGCTCTGGTTTTTTCTTGCGCTGTCTTCCCTGTCTTGTTCCCTTTGATCCTCCTCTGCTAGTAGGTTTCCTAAGTGAGAGCTCACTAAACAGTTTCTTGGGGGAAGAATCGCTCATTTACCTCTTAGATCTATATGACTCCGGAATGTTGAGTCTAGCGGGGCTTTCGTTTATGTTACTCTGCGTCCCTGGCCTTGTTTGGGTGGTTTCGGGGAAGGAATGGTGTCCTGTCTGTGTCAACCTGCCTGCAAGTGGCAGTCTCCAGTTCCCTGATTTCTTTAGAGGCACACAGCATAGGATAATCTGCGGATCCAGGCTTTAATCTTGTTTCTGTCACTTTACTTGGGTGGGCTTCAGATTTGTTGTGGAAAAAAACTGGACTAGATCTCTACATCTCTGTCCCTGTGACCAGAGTGTCACTCTCCAATTAGTGCACCTGACCCCAGCCCTTATTGGAATGGGATCATATTTTAAAATGAAAACGCCCAGTCTGCAAGACAAATATTTTGTCCCCAGCCTGTCTTCTTGAATCTAGTAAGACAAAACTTGTCATTTCTAGTTAGACATTTACATTCTTGTTCAGAGAAAAAAAAAAAGCCTAGCCATCTCCCTTAGCTAATGGATGTTGTTTCAAAGTATACTTACTTAAAGCAGTGCAGTAAATTAATGTGGCTGTTGTATTTACATGTCAAAAATATGTATATCTATACATCAGCTTGAATTTGTTCTTCAAAGTTTCTCCAGTACATTGTCAAAAAAAAAAAAAAAAAAAAAAGATAAAGCTCAAGAAATGGTTTAAACAAGTCTTCCGCTAATTTTTCTCATGGAGAAGCGGGGACCGGTGTCTATTAGATTAGACCCGTATTCTGCCTTCTGCTGCAGATTCTTCTGTCCTGCTTCTCTCCCACTGACATGGCAGCATGCTGCCCACTGGGTTGCAGCTAATCAAAATCATCAGCCTGTGGTTTCTGTAGCTTGGGAAATCATCAGACTCATGTTTTTTGCAGTGTGGGGAAACGACAGTTTGCCACCGATAGGGAATTCCTAAATTCTTTGGTACAACTGGTTCAAAGTCTTGCTGAGCCCCTGGTGTTGCTATCCTCTCTTCTCGGCCCCAGAATCTGAATTATCAGACAGCACTCTGACTCAATAAAGACATAGGAAGATGACTTTTCCAGATGTTGGCAGCGTGGCCTGTTGACACAGATGTCCTAGCAGCAAGAGCAAGCCCAGGCCAGGTGTCAGACCCTGAAGTTCCACTGGAGGCACAAGTTGGATGCACAGAAAGAAGGAACCTCTCAGTCAGCCCAAGGCTTCCCCAGGTTTTCCCTCGACAGAGCTGTGGTCGCTGCCCC
The DNA here is from genome assembly GCF_902686455.1 of Sciurus vulgaris. Lineage (NCBI taxonomy): Eukaryota > Metazoa > Chordata > Mammalia > Rodentia > Sciuridae > Sciurus > Sciurus vulgaris. The sequence goes on along the minus strand of NC_136468.1, from coordinate 23,075,179 downwards.
TGTCCAGGTATGGTTTCTGCTCCCTTGTCTTCACAGTCATCAACTCTCTCTGAGAGGCCTGGGGGCTGCACCCTTTGATCCGTTTGCAGAAGTAATATTTGCTGTCTCTATCAAATGCCCTTGTTGGTGAATGTGACCCACAATCAGCAAGAGCAATAATCCAGTCTGGCCTTACACAGAGGCCATGACAGAAACCCACTGGGCAGAAAGGAAGCAAACAGATTTCTCTCCAGAGTCCCAACACTTCCTCTATTTCTCCTCAGACTGGTACTGTTTCCCATCCTGCCCACCTCCAAATACTAGTGTCAGAAGAGCTGGGCAAATGCTTTTGGATCCTGCTAACCTAGCATCTCTCCAGCTCTTGGAAAACTTCCTGGGTGCCCTCCATGACCACCTGGACTTCCTGTTCCCTAGGATATTGAATGGCTACAGGCCACAGAGGAGGGCGCAGGGGGAGACCCTCCCCCTATATCCCCCACCTTTTCTTTTTTAAAATAAACTGTTCCAAAGCAGATAGTTGGTTCCAGGGAATTTATGCCCAGGAACATACAGACCATGGCCGGGTTCAAAATTCCATGCAGGATTTCCCCGCCTCAGAAAACCAGAAAAAGCCTCACTATGCCCCATCCTCAGGTGCCTTCTACAAGGCAGCTAACTGCTGAGCCTAGAAAACCCTGTGCTGGGGACTAGACATGGCTTTGTGTTTCCCTGAGATGCCACCAGAAACAGAACTGCAGTAGCCCCACCAGCAACACAGGGGAGAGGAAACAGCAGGGCCTAGCTCCATGCCAGGAGAGAGGGAAGTCAGGCACCTTAGAACGCACTCATGTTCTGGGCCTTTCTCTGTGGCACAGGAGAATTGGAATCCATGAGGTGAGTTAACAGTCTCCCTTAGCTGGAGATTTGGCCTTTGACGGTGGAGTGCTGAATTAAACAAAACAAAACAAAACAAACAAACAAACAAATACAACAAAACTCTCAGCAACTTGAAAAGTCCCTGAGTTTCCTATGAAACAGTAACACCTGTCTGCCAGCAGTTTCAATGGATTGTCTGCTCAGACACACCTCTGCTGATCCCGATGGGGGTGGGGGCCTGGGACAGGTCTGTCCTACCACTATTGCTCTTTCTTGCTGGGCCTTGGGGGATTTATCCCATTGGCTGAGCAGTGACTTTAAAAAAAAAAAAAAAAAAAAAAAAAAACTTGCTTTCTGTGGCTACTGCAGATTCTAATCCCTGGTGGGAGCAGAAAGCCAAAGGAGATCTTGGAGAGCGTCTGTCTTCAAGGGGTGCTTGAGTTATAGGCCAGTGTGGTTGCTGAGCCCTGAATCAGCTGCCATGAGGAGGCCACCCTGGGATGAGAAGCTCCCCTCTTCACCTACCCACTGCTCCTGTAAGCGGGCCTCGTGCACACTGGGAGGCCTCTGCATCATTAAATGGATGCGAAGAAAACAGAGTCCAGAAAAAGGGGTTCAAGGTGATGAATGACCTGTGCTGATCCCTGTCTCCCTGGGGCAGAGTGGGACTAAGAATTGAGTGAAAGGGGTAAAGAGGAGGGGAGGGAGAGGGGTACTGGCAAACGAAGCTGGAGGAGGAGGAGACGGAAACATGGGACCTGTCCTTATAATATAGATCCCACTGAGAAGGGTACAGGCCGGCTCTCCTTCCCAGCCCACCTACTATTGGAGTGGTCACCCCTGCCCAGGGCAGCTCTGCCTGGAAAGAGGGCACAAGTGAACACAAAAGTGTGCTTGGTACAGATGAGCCCTGGAGTGAAGGGAGGAATCTGTCACCAAGTAACTGTGACCTTGTGCAAGTCACCTGCCCTCTTCAGTCAACTCGGGACATGAGGATATTCTGCTAGTGGGTCTCTGAGGACCCTTCTGTGGCTCTTCCTTCATCTCCCTCCTTCTTGTCCTCCAGCAGCGCTGAGCTCAGGCACTAGTGGGTTACTTTACAAGAGGGATGTAGATAGAATATGATATGATCAGCTTGAAAAGGGAAAAAATTAAGGCCCTGTGGGAATTGGGAGGTAGCAACCCTTGAAGTCCACTCTTCCTCCCCCAGTCTTTCCCTCCTCAAACAGGGAGGAATTCTCCTCCTCTGTCCAAATGGCACTTCAGGTGGTTGGTCTGGAGCCTGTGGCCCTGTTGAAGCAGCCAGCAGACCCAATTAGAGATGTGTGTCTTCCTCCTCATCTAGGTCATCCTTGGTCAGGTTGTCCAGAGGGACGATCCAGCTGTCCCCCAGCTCCCCATTAAGGTTAACCACCTTCTTCTCCTGCATCTCAGAGGAGGTCTCCATCACTTCCAGGGTTGGGTTGTCATGGTAACCATTCTCCACTGTCTGTAGCTCCTCTGTGAGTCGTTGCTAGGATGGGGAAGATGGCCCAGGGAGAAAGAATAATTTGGGAGGTTTATGAGCCTTAAGTCTTTTTTTTTTTTTCTTTGCAACATTGGGGATCAAACCCAATGTTCAAGCTTCAAGCATGCTAAGCAAATGCTCTACCACTGAGCTATATCCCCATTCCTTTTTATTTTGAGACAAGATGTCACTTAGTTGCCAAGACTGGACTCAAACTTGCAATCCTCCTGCCTCAGCCTCCCCCATAGATGGGATTACAGATGGCACACTATACCTTGTTTAAACGAGTCTTAACATGTGCTGTCCCCTTCAACTCAGGGAACCCAGTTTGGCTAAAGCAAGCACTCACTGCCCACATATAGGTGTGGGCTGCCCAGGAGGCCACTTGTCTTCAGGCCTGCCTCACACCCTAAAATTCCCAACTGGTTTCACCTTTGCTCTGTGGGCAAATCTGAATCGGTGATGTCAGTGGACATGGACTTTGTTTTCTAGAATCCTCTAAGCATTTTCCTTTCTTCCATTTCTTCCCCCAAAACCTCTTCAAGCACTTACATCACCCCATATAGTAATGCGTTGGGCGGTACTGTAAGAAAATGACCTTTCAGGCCAGGTGACCAAGGACCTCTCCAAGCCTGACAAGATGGGAATGGCAGTCACTGTGGGCATCCCTGCTGTGGACAGCAGCCATTGGCAATGGTACATTCTCAGTCTCTTTAAGATTTGGCTTTGACTGCATGCTAGAATCACCTAGGGAGCTCTGAACACATACACTGATCAAGAGACTGGGTTTCAGGTGGAGTGTGAGGAAGCTAGGCATGAAAACTTTCCCAGAGCGCCTTCAGTTTGCATTCAGGGGCACAACCCATGGATTTGGGTGGAACTGGAAGATGGGAGTTCAGTAGGTAAGTGAATGAAGTTTTGGTGAGATAGGTGCACAAGGGCCATTTCTATCAATCAATCCTCAGAACAGCTCTGCAAGATGGATATTGTCCCCACAGCTGAAGCTCCAATGGACTCAAGGTCACACAGAGCAGGGCTTCAACCTAATCTTTTTCTTCCAAAGTCCTGCTCTTGCCTCTGGCCATGGAGCCTCTTCAGCGGGGCTCTGCCTGCTAGAAGGGTCCAAGGCCACTCACTTTTCCCTGCTGGACGACAGGAATGATGAGCTAAGAGCTCATCTGGTGATTGACTGCTTCCCTGGCTAGAGGAGGGGCATGCTCACCTGGTCCTTCCTCTGGGAGAGACGCTGGTGGCAGCAGCCATAGAGGGCAGCGACAAGGAGCAGGAAGGACGCCATGCAGACGATAGTGATGATGAGCGGCATGCTGAAGCGGTCCTCGGCCTCCTCCGGTGGGCCTTCGTTCCCCAGCTGCATGTGGCTGACGCCCACCTGGCCGGGAAGGAGACATAGTGTGACAGAACAGGGTCTGCACCCCCGACCCCGAGCACCCCCTCATTTGTGAGCTCTTCCATTTGCTGCAGACACTTGGCATGGGTGATGGCTCTGGAGACACTGGACTTCTGAGAGGCTCCTGGTCCAGCCTGCCCAGCGCTTCCAGGTGCCACCTACCTCTCTTAGGTCATCCCACTTGTTCTTCAGCAGTTCATACACATTCTCAGGAAGGAGATTTGCTGTAGGAGAGAGGACAGATGCTGCCTCCAGGGTCTAGCTCAGAGCGGTGTGGTAGCAAGGGTGATGGCCCCCAGGACAAGGGTGTTCTGTATGCACTCAGTCTCCTGGGTGGCCCCTGAGAGGATGCGTGGCTTGACAGTTCCTAGGGGCACCACCCGACCCACACTCCCAGCAGCTCCTGGACCATCCCATGGCCTCCTGCTCCATTCCCACACACAAAGGCCTAGGCCCTCTTGCCCTCAACTCACTTTGAATAGTGATTTTTTTGATTGCCACTGCCTGGCTTTCTTGAATAGGGGCCAGCTGTACTGTGCACGAATCCTGAGCCGGGTTGAAGGTGGCTTTGACCGCTCGGCACAGCTGTGTCACCAGTTTGTCATCTGCCGGCGGGCTCTTTGCCTGTTGTGAGGAGAACACAGGCATTGCAGAGGGGTGTGACAGCGGCCAGGCTTGTGGGACTGCCCTCTGCCACCCTGCTGGACCCACGCCCCTCTCCACACTCCACCAGTGCCATTCCCGGGAGTCCTGCAGCCTTCAGCCCCTGCCTTCTCTGCCCGCTCCCCTCAGATGTCAGCTCTCTGGGGTGCACGAGGGACTCCCCCAGTGCCCATTTCCTCCAAGTTCTTTGAGACTCAGAAACCAGTGCCCTGTATTGTGTGGATGGGGGGCACAGCACCCCGCCACTGGCAGCAGGGGCTCCGGGGCTCTCTGAACCTGCCATTTACCAGCTTCTCATGCCCGTTGAAGACCTCAGGAGTGGAAGGCCTCAGCTCTCAGCTCCAGGTGGGCATTCCCAGAATGATGCACCTGTGCCCCTCCGAGGCTAAGACCGAGCAATGAGCAGGCTGGTGGGGAAGGTGAGGAGCCACCGAATAGGGCAGTATGGGGGACCCTGAATGTGTGCCGAAGCAGAGCGAACGTGGCGACGTGGCTTCAGGGCCCACGGTGAAGATCAGGGTGGGCAGGTCGTCAGGGCTCCCTGAGCGGATGTCTCTCTGACCTGCTTCAAGACCCCCATAAGCCACCCTGGAGGTCACACCTGGAATTTCCCCAGCATCAGGAAGGGATTCAGGGCTTTCCATCTTCCTTCTTTAGCAAAGAGGGTTTCAGAAGTAATACAGAGCCTACCATTTAGCATGTCCCAAAAAGTCCAACCCTAGAGCACTGCTCCCTTTTCAAACTCATATGGTCAAATGTACACTTCTGTAAGGTTCACCTGGAAAATGCCAGCAAAATGGATGCCCAAGAGAAAATGACGGCAGAAAAGCTCTCCAACCTGTAGAAACCAAATCCTGTTCTGTTCTAGTTCCTAGGAGTGGGTGCAAAAATAGGCACTGGCCAGGAGAGGGCAGCAGCGAGCCAGCCACCACCTGTACTCAAAGGCTATTCACTGACCTAGCAGCCAACATCCCCAGCTCTATCTAGTCCTTGGTCCTAGGGAGACTAGAGTCTGAGGGCAGCCACACACTGCTGTGCCCTCTCGCTCACACAAATGTCCACACAGGACCCAGAGTGGAAGAACAACCACAGGCAAGGGCTCTCTTAGTTCAGTACTGGGACTGTTATCTCCTGTCCTCACCAATTCCCTTAAGTTTGAGGGCTCTGCATGCCATCACTGAGGCGCTCAGAAAACACGTGGACCAGGCATAGGAAGCCACTTTGAGAACAAGGGAAGTGAGGCCGACGTAAACTTTCATTTCCAAAGAGACCAACTGACTGAAGTCACACCCAGAACTAGAGGCAAAGGGCAATCAGGATCAGGGCCTCCTGCCCCTTAGGCCACTGTAGGTAGGCACAGTGAAAGTGAGACCTGGGAACTTGTTCTGGCCTGTGACAGTCCTGTCTGTGTGACCTTAGAGGAGTCTGAACCTTAGTTTGTTGCTCAGTAAGATGGCAAAGGGCTGATCCCTGGATGATGATACCACTTGGTCCATTTGAGAAGGAGCACTTCGATCCCCTCTGTTTTCTTTGCCCTGCCAGCCTGCAGGGGTGTGCTGGGGGCTCTGGTGAGCAGTACTCACACAGGGGCTGGTTTCCGTGAGGTTCAGGATGAGCAGCTTCTCATCCAGCTTTTCAGGAGTCACACAGTCTACCTAGAAGAAGCCATGAGATGAAGGGTCAGGCCCAGAGTCAAGAGGATCCTGCTCTTCCCCATCCCCAGTGGGTGGTAATCAGTTTATGGCAAGCTGTGGGCATGGCTGGACCAGTTTAAAGCCAGGAATGTCCTTGGCAGTCTTGGGAAAGACCAGGGGAGATGGGGCAAATGGACAGTATTCCTCAGAGACCCAGCCAGGGGCCTGGCTAGAGCAAAGAAGAGAAATAGCTTTTCTTGGAGTCTGGGCTCTCTTTTTTGACCCAGCCTGCTTGGAATTACCTTGGGTTTCCCAGGAGCCAAGGTGGAAGAGGGTGTGTTGAGGCCTTGGGGGACAGTTGAAGCCAAAGGAGTGCTGGAATGGGTGTCTCCCCCAACAGCAGGTGTGGCCACAGTTCCTGACACAGGACTGGACGAAGAGTCCCTGGGCTGCGGTGTCGTGAAGGAAGATGGTGTGGGGCTGGTTGGCATCTGGCCGGAAGTCTGCCCAGTTCCTTGTGGTGATATGGTGGCGACAGAAGAGGCTAGAAGAATAGAAGAGCAGAGGAAAGCCCAGTCTTTTCTGGGTCCACTGTGCAGAAGCAGAGGGATGAAGTGGGTCCTGTACCACCTTACAGGAAAGTCACGCTGGACAAGCCAGTTGTAAGAGCCAAGCCAAAGGAAGTCACGGCAATGACAAGGGTTCAGCAACAGCCAACATTCACTGAGCACATCCTTCGTGCAAGGACTCTGCTCAGTGCTCCATCACTACCCCTGAGGCCCAGGCGGGCTCAATGATTTGCCCAAGGTCGTGTGGCGGCAGGTGGCAGAGCAGGGATTTATGCTCATCCATCTCAGAGTCCCTCGCCACAGGACACAGCCATCCTGGCCCAGTGTCAAGATGTATCTACGTTACCTGGGAGCTCCGGGAAATGGACTCTTCAGTCACTCCCAGAAGCTCCCGTCCCGGATGGGTCATGATTTTGAGGCTCATGATCCATCGGTGGATTTTTTTTCTTTTCTCTCTCTCTCCTTTTTTTCCCATGGTACTGGGAATCGAACCCAGAGGCACTCTACCAGAGCTACAACCCCAATCCTTTTTATTTTTAATTTAGAGATAGGGTCTCACTAAGTTGTTGAGGGTATCACGGAATTGCTAAGGCTGTCCTCAAATTTGTGATCTCCTGCCTCAGTTTCCCAAAACACCACGCCCAGCTCCATCATTGAAATTATTTTACTAGGTTACAATGAGCACTTTGAGAAAACAGTTCATAAAAGGCAAAGGAAATGGAACAGAATTGAAAATATTAGCTTATATAAAAAGTCCTATTTAGTCAAACTTGTTTCATTCATGTGCATTATATGTGTTTTTATAGACCATGATGTATTAAAGTGTGTTTCTTATGATGGGTTGCCATCAAATAAGTCTGGGAAGCACCATTCTAGAATATCCTAACACCCTGCCACCAACACTGTGCAGTCTCACCTGTGTGTAGACTGTTGGCATGTTTATATGCTGTTACCCTGAGCAGGCCAAAACACTCTGCTCGTCACTGACATGGGAAAGCAGCTCTGAAGGAAGGTGGAATGGACTCATAACGTCTAGCTCTCAGCATCAACCTCCCAGCTGAGTAACCAGAAGGGGAAAACAAAAAGCACTGAAAGGGGCTGGGGCTGTAGCTCAGTGGTAGAGCGCTTGCCTAGCATGTGTAGGGCACTGGGTTCAATCCTCAGCACCACATAAAAATAAATAAATAAAACAAGGGTGTATTTTTTGAAAAAAAAAAAAAAAAAAAAAAAAAAAGCACTGAAAAGTTTCTTCTTATTTGATAAACAATAAAAAGTCGAGGCCCTACTTACTTGGTGTGGTGGGCATCCCCGTGACTGTGGGGCTTCCAGGGCCAGATGCAAGGCTTGAACCACTGGAGACCCTGGTAAGGTCGTGTCTTTCCTCTGGGGAGCTCGCTGGGGTCTTCGCAGTGACTGTGGAATGGGCAGGGCTTGCTGGGCTGGCATGTGAAACCATAGGAGGGGGCTTTGTGTTCACAGGAACTGGAGAATGAGGGGCCAACTGATCTCCTCTCTGAGTGGTAGAGGGGTGTGTAGGAGCGTGGCTGCTCGTGTGCTCTGCAGGCACAATTGCTCCTTTGTTCCCATCCTTGAGGCTTGTGGGTTGGGTGCTGGCAGAAGCCGTGGAAGCGGGAGGCCCGGTGCTGCCACCCTGTGAGCTACTGAGGAATCTGGTGGAGGTGACCAAGTCTACCTTCCCAGTCGACACAGAGGCTTTGTCAGCGGGGCCCGGCTGAGCTGGGGTCTGGGCCTCCGCCTTGCCTGTGGACGCCGCAGGGCTGGTGTGTGTCGTGGCTGCGTTCGTCGTGGCTGCGTGCGTTGTCACTGTGGCTGAAGTCTTCAGTGCGTTGGGGGCTTTTGTAGGTGTGGGCTTCTGGCTTGGGGTTGCTGACTGACGGCTGTTCTGGTCTGTGGCTGGCAATAACACAGAAACAAGACAGGGATCAGGGGAGTGTCCTCTGCAACTCTCCCGCGCTTCCCTGGGACTCAGTAGCCTTGCTTCTATCCTGCCATTTGCCATGCTAGTCTGTCATGAGTCCAGAGTTTTCTGAAATTCAAGAGACCTCTAGCAGGGATGTAACAGTGACACAGGGAAAGTAAAAGGAAGTTCCACAAGAGAGAACAAGGCCAGCGGGCCGCTGCATGCTGAGCTGATGACCACCCTGCAGGCTGCTGAACCGTCCCGCCCCCCACAGTGCCAAGTGCAGGGCCCCGCAGCAGAGTCCAGGCTGATGCTTCCTGAGCTGCCCTGGTCCCATGCAAGTATAAGCAAGAGCCACACAACCTATCCCAGAAGTTCCAACCTAGAAGGAGAAACAGACAGTGAACCGGAGTTCCACACACGACTGTTCACTACAGCTGTGGCCTGTGCTAAGAAGGGCTATGCTCATCATGGTGGCTTGACCTCCAGGAGAAGGGGGCCAGTGAGGAAGGCCTTTCATTGGCTTATTTCATGAAATATTTATGGAGGGCCCTGTGATGGGACAGGTCCCATGTTGGTGAAAAAGACAGAATCCACACCCACAGGGAGGTGACAGGCAGATGGAACTATAGGAGGGACGTGAGCAGTACAGGAAAGGGCGGGGGTGTGGAGAGGTAAAGCAAGGGGGCCCTAAGGTGACCGTTAAGGTAAGGCCTGAAGGATCAATGGAGAATGTTGTCACACAAGTGGGAGGACAGATGTCTCTGAGAGGGAACAGAACCTGCGAAGGTGCCAATGTAGGGAAAGGGGCCAAGAGGAGATAAGGGTGTACACATGGAGTTCAGGAGCCAGGGGAAGGGGACTCACAAATGCAGGGCCTGTGTATGAACCTTTGCAGTGACAGGGACTGAACTCAGCAGCGCCTCTCCACTGAGCTACAACCCCAACCCCTCAGAAATTTTGGGGAGTAGGCCCTGCTAAGTTACCATGTCTTGCCTTGAACTTGTGATCCTCCTGCCTCGGCCTCAAGTTGCTGGGCTTACAGGACTGCACCCCCATCCCCAGCTTAACCCAGTCATTTCTGAGAGTAAAAGAAGGTGCTCTTAAAAACCATGCCCTAGGAAGAACAAAACCTAGGCTCAGAGGTCCAAAGAAGGATTTTGGATTTTATTTTGTGTAAAGATGCCGTGGGAGGTGGGGTAAAGCAAGGAAGGCATATAGGTGAGACAGCCACGCTTGTTACTCTGGGGAATGACCAGGAGGGTGGCTCAGAGCTGCTCTCCCACGGTCCTGCCGGTCCTGCTGAGAAAATGGATAATGGCTGGCTGGATCAAGCCAGCGCCACTGGAGACAGGATGGGCTGCACTGAGGAGATGGGCTGCCTGCTGATGTGCCATGTGAGAGGAAGGAGAGCTTCTGGGGTGAGCAGAAAGGAGGGCCTGGTGGGAAGGGCTGTCATGGAACTGAGCTGCTCCCTGCAGCCAGTCACATCTATACCACATGCCTCTGCTTGGGCAGTTCCCCACCGGTGAGATGGGACGGTGGCCGATTGTGCCTCCTATCGTGGGCTGAAAATGTCAGACACCCGCTTCTCTAGCCTCCCCGGGACAAGCACAAGCATGTCTCGGCAGCCCAGAGTTGAGTCCTCTACTTACAGCTGGGGAGGAAAGAGACCACAGGCTGAGCTCTGGTGGTACACACTCACTTCGCTACTGAGAGGCAGAAGTTTGTACCAGCAGGGTGACCAGGCCCTGGAGAGGCCAGAGGCAGTCAGAATCCTAAGGAACAGGACTCTAGCCAGGATCCTAAGGCATCTTGTGCATGGCAAGTCCAAGAAGTGCGTTTAGTGGGGCTGAGCATGTCTACCACAGAAACACAAAAGGCACATTTACCAGGATGCGTGTTAAAAACCAATGTAAGCTTGACACGGGGGCACTCCCCTCTAATCCCAGCAATTCCAGAGGCTAAGGCAGAAGGATCCCAAGTTCGAGGCCAGCCTCAGCAGGATTCTTTGCCATGGAAGTTGTCTGATGCATTAGAGGATATTTAGCAACATCACTGGCCTCTGTCCAGTAGATGCAAGTAATATGCATACCCTTCTCTAGCTGTGACAACTGCAAACGTCTCCAGATATTGTTAAATGTCCCTGGGGCAGATAAAAATCACTACCCAATTAAAACTACTGACTTAAAGAATAACAAACTTGAATTCCTGAATTCAATTGCTGTTTTTGTTTGTTTTTTAGGGGGCGTACTAGGGATTGAACCCAGGGGTGCCTAACCATTGAGCCACATCCCCAGCCTTTTTTTTTTTTTTTTTTTTTTAATTGTATTTAGAGAGAGGGTAAGTTGCTTAGGGCCTCAATTAGTTGCTGAGACCAACTTTGAACTTTAGCTCTTCCTGTCTCAGCCTCCGAGCAGCTGGGATTACAGGCATGTGCCACTGTGCCTGGCTAGGAACTGCTTTCTGTTTGCAACTGAAGGGCTGAAAATGCAAAGAGACAGACATTTGATCCCATGAGTTGCCAAACTACAGTGTTACTTTAATTTGTAACCTTACTGGGGCTTGATGCGGAAACAGAACCTAGATTGGTTGGTGACATATGGGCCGGGCAGATGAAGACTACACATAATCGCCATCTTCAATGGAACTCACTTGCCAGCAGTTTCGACCACTGTTCTCCTCCTATCTGTTCTGGTTGCTCTGACCTTCCTTAAGGCTCTCAACCTTACCTGAACTCACCCAATCAACTGAACAGAAGCCAGATCTCCTCAGTATTCCAACTACTCTCATTTTCTTCAGATTCCAGTATGTCCCAGAGGTACACACAGACGGTCTCGCCTAGAAGAATGCTTACACACTAAAAATACCCACTACAGTCATCTGATCCTTGAAAAAGGTGCCCAAAACATACACTGGACAAGAGACAGCCTTTTCAACAAAAGGTGCTGGCATAACTGGTTCTCCATATTTAGGAGAATGAAACTAGACCTTTATCTCTCCCCCTGTACAAAAATCAAAATGGATCCAAAGACCTCAGAATTAGACCAGAAACTAAGCAACTTCTAGAAGAAAACAGGATCAACACTCTAGCTTTTAGGCACACACAACTACTTTCTCAATGGGACCCTTAAAGTTCAGAAAATAATGCCAAGATGTAATAAATGGGATGGCATCAAATTAAAAAGCTTCTGCACAGCAAATAAAACAATTAGGAATGTGAAGAGAGAACCCACAAAATAGAAGAAAATCTTTGCTAGCTACTTTTATGACAGAGGATTAATATCCAGATTATATAAAGAGTTCAAAAATCTTTACACCAAAAAAACCTCCAAATAATCCAATTAATAAATGAGCAAATGAATTAAACAGACACTTCTCAAAAGAAATACAAATGGCCAACAAATATATGAAAAAAAGTTCACACCATTAGTAATTAAGGAAATGCAAATCAAAACTACACTGAGAGCTCATCTTACACCATTCAGAATGGCAGTCATCAAGAATACAATTAACAAATGCTGGAGAGGAAGTGGAGAAAAAGGAACTGTTGGTTGGATGGTAAATTAGTACAACCACTATGGAATCAGCATGGAGGTTCCTCAAAAGAACCTAGGCATGGAACCACCACATGACCCAGCTACACCACTCCTCTGTATCTATCCTGAAGAATTAGAGACATCATATTGTAGTGATATGTGCATGCCCATGTTTATAGCAGCACAATTCACAATAGCCAAACTATGGAACCAGCCTCGATGTCCATCAGTGGATAAATGGATAAAGAAAATATACATACACAATGGAATTTTATTCAGTCATAAAGAAAATGAAATTATGTCATTTGCAGGGAAATGGATGGAACTGGAGATCATGTTAAGCAAAATAAGTCAAATTCAGAAGATCAAGGGTTGTATATTTTCTCTCACACGTGGAAGGTAGAGAGGAAAAAGGGACAGAAAAGTGGAGGTGAATTTCCTAAAAATCAAAGGGAGATCAGTAGAGGAAAGGATTCAAAGGTGGGAGTTGGGGAGGGAGGGGGGAAGTGCTGGGGAGTGATATTAGCGAAATTACACTGTTATATTGTGTGCACATATGAATATGTAATAGCAAATCCCATCAGTATGTACGACTATAACACACCAATGAAAAATGTGAGGACAAAAAATAAAAATACCTGTAGAAAGAAACTAGCAAATACAGAGCTGTATTTACCAATATGGGTAATGCATACCAGAGATTTTGGATTCAATATACTGGCTCAAGCAGCTAGGAGCAGTTTTAACTGTTTTCTAGTTGACTGAAACCAGGACTCAGTGGTAGCCCACATTACATAAATCTGATGGCATGGATTAAATATGGTTTGCCCCCCGAAGGTGCATTTGCTGGAAGCTATATACCCAGTAGAACAATGGTGAAAGGAAGTGTGATTTTTAAGAGGTAGGATCTGAGGGAGGGTGCCTCCCTCATGAGGGGATTAATGCTAGTCTCATGGAGTGGGCTAGGTCCTGCAGGAATGGATGAGTTCCTGTGGGAACAAGTTCTCATAACACAGGAACCTGGTCCTCCCTCTCTTACTGTACACTTCACCCTGTGAGCTCTCTTACACGCAGACACTCCTGCCATTTGATACGAACTGCCAAGGGCTCTCATAAACACCATGCTCTTTGGACTTCCCACCCATCATATGCCAAATAAACCTTTTCTCTTAGTAAAGTACCCAGCTTCAAGTGTTTTGCCATAGAGACACTACTTGGATTATAACAGGTGAGTTGCCAAAAATTCCCTGGAATATGTTAGAAGAAATCCAGAGCCTTGGAGAGAGACAAGATTGTTTATCTTGTGTGATCTGACCACTCAAACTCTATCTTGGCTCCCTAAAAAAGCTCTAAGGATACTCCCTTCACAAAACTTTCAGATATATAGGATTTCATGAGTTCTAATTCTCTGAAGTGATGATAGTAATTGACTGAAGCTCACACTTTGATATAGTTTGTTTAATCTAAGTGGTTCATAAAATAATAGTGCATCTTATAACTGATGGTTGCTTGAACGTAATTAAATTTGGGATTTAATTGAGAGCACTACTAGTATAAGAGCTTTACCATGGCTGTTCTTCATTGGCCAGAGATGTTAATAGGAAATGCTGATTTCAGTTGGAGAGAAAACCACTTGGGTAATAGAGGCAAGAATAGTATTTAATTTCCAGGAAAAAAGATACTTGTCATTCCATAATAGCAACAAAACCAGCATGATCATCAGAATAGTCTACCAAAGGGCATTTTGAACAACAGCTAAAACATCAGGTGTTCTTCAGGATGAAAACGGGTGGGTAGTTCATGGGCGTCCCATCCCTATTGTGGGCCCAGCAAACGAGGACTGAGTTGAATGACAACAAACAACAGTCACTGGTACAGTTCCCAGGACTCTGAAAGACCAGACTCTTCAGTGAAGTGTGTACTCCTTGCCTAAGGCTGCTATGACAAAAGACTACCAACTGGGTGGCTTAATAGGACACCAGTGCATTCTCCCTTGATTGACAGGATCAAGCTCCCTGTGGAGCACTGGAAAAGAACCTTTTCTTGCCTCCTCCAGCACTTCTTGGTGCTCCTTGGCTTGTAGTTGTATCACTCCAATCTGTGACATCACTGCACGGCGGCTGTCTTCCCCGTGCACCTCTGTGTGTGTGTTCAGTGGGCAGGGGTGAGAATTGAGCCCAGGGCTTTGCATGTGCTAGTACACACTCCCCCACTGAGCCACCCCCAGCCTCTCCTCATACAAGGATACAAGTCATTGTTTTAAGACCTGTTCTAATCCAGTATGATTTCATCTTGACCTGGTTACATCTGCTAAGACCCTACTTCCAAATAAGGTCAAATTCAGTGTTATGGTTTGGATGTGAGATGTCCCCCAAAAGCTCACATGAGACAATGTGAGAAGGTTTGGCGGAGAAAGGACTGGGTTCTCAGAGGCATAACCCAATCAGTGAATTAATCACCAGATGGGACTGAGTGGTCACTGAAGGCAGGTGGGTGTGGCTGCAGGTTGGGCATTGGGGCATGGCTCTGGGTATACATTTTATTTGGCAAGTAGAGATCGATCTCTCTCCCTCCCTCCCCCCCGCCTCTCTCTCTCTCCCCTCTCTCTCTCTCCCCTCTCTCTCTCTCCTTCCTAACCATCATGTGAGCTGCTTCTCTCCACCACACTCTTCCACCATGATGCCTCACCTTGAGCCCTGGGGAATGGAGGCAGCTGTCCACAGACTGAGACCTCTGAAACCATGAACCCCCAAATGAACTTTTCCTACTCTACAACTGTTCTCATCAGGTCTTTTAGTGAGAACAGTGAAAAAGCTGACTCAAATACACAGGACCAGGGGTGAGGACTTGAACGTATCCTTTTGGGGGTGCACTATTTAACCTCCCGATCTTCCCCATATCCTACTACAAGAATCAGCATTCTCCATTTCAAACATTAGAAACAGAATCCAATTCTGCTTCCATGGAAGGTGAATTTATTAAAAAGAAAGGGAATGTATTAAAAAGAGAATAAGTTAGCTAACAAAGCACGGGGGTAGCTAAAGAATGCAGAGCCCAGACCTCTCCCACACTGCTCCGGGAGGTCATCAGTCCGCCACCAAGCACAGGGGACTTCAGTCTGCACCGCTGACGCCAGGAGGGCTGGACACAAGACTGCATTTCTGAGAGATGCAGCCCTCAGGACACTGTCAGTAAGAGGTCCCTCCATTTACTTTTATGAATCCCCTGGGTCCCCTCCACATTCCTCCCTGCTTCATTATTTAGCAGCATATGAGACTCAGCAGGAAGAGTAAATCTTATAAGCTTAGTGCTCCACAGAGTCCCGTGGGGAGCCCTGTGCTCTGCAGAACCCTGTGGTGGCGCAAGGAAGGCACAAGGGAGTCCACACGCGGAGCATGGCCACTGGCACCAGCGCAGGACCAGAACATGCCTGCTTTAGCTGCCTCCCTACACCATGGCCACTTGGTCTTGAGTCCATCAAGCAGCCACTAGGTGACGCAGAAAGAAGCGAACTGATATACAGGACGAGCCATCTAGACCATCAGAGCCCCCGGAGCCTCTTCAAGCGACACACAGACTCTCCAGAGGCACCCAGGCCTCCCACCCCTACACTCCCCTGCCTCGATTCTCTACTCCTGCTCCTTCCAAGTTCCCAAGAGCATTAGCTGTTGTCTGTAAGCCTGTTCACATCCTCGCCTCTGTAACCGTGCTTCAAAATAAACCAGTGAATAAACAAACAGCCATGAAACACACTATTCACAGTCCTGGCCACTGCAAGAATTTCCTTCCCACCCTCTTCTTTAGGGTCTCCCCGAAATAGAGCTACTACCCTATATGCCCACCTGGGGTGGGCACCAGCACATTACCCCACGTCATCTGTCAGCAGTCTTGACTTCTGCATGCCTCCGCCAGCTGATCACAGGGCACCAACCCCTTGGGGACCTGCAGGCATGAACTGAGGGAGGGGCCACATGCTGAGGATACCCTACAATTTTCATATATTTCTTTAGGACCTGCTCAGGCTAAATCTGATAATGGAAAGCTGGAAAATAAACCCTGGGAAAAAGGAATGAAGTAATGATGATATAATCAACAATGAAATAGAAACCAATAAACAAATAAAATTAAATAAATAAAAATAAAAAATGAAAAAAGAATTTTGGTTTTGTTTTTCTTTTTGAAAACTGGGTCTCACTATATTGCCCAGGCTAGCTTTGAACTCTTGGGCTCAAACAATCCTCCTGCCTCAGTCTCCCAAGTAGCTGGGACCAAAAGCATGTGCCACCACACCTGCTCAAAAAAAAAAAAAAAAATTAAAAATTTATTAAGGCTAATAAAATAATAAAGCCTTTGGGGGAATTAATCAAAGGGAAAAATCCAAAGACATAAATAATAAGATGTAAAAATAATAATAGATATTTAAAGCATAGGTCATTACAGACAAATGCTAATAAATTTGAGGAAGAAAAGATGGACATTTTCCTTTAAAAAACTTGTCAGAGTAACTGTAGAAGAA
This sequence comes from Sciurus vulgaris, assembly GCF_902686455.1. Taxonomy (NCBI): domain Eukaryota; kingdom Metazoa; phylum Chordata; class Mammalia; order Rodentia; family Sciuridae; genus Sciurus; species Sciurus vulgaris. Next base: position 23,058,567 of record NC_136468.1, on the reverse strand, counting down.
ATAATGATTTGTCCTATAATTGAAAATAAAGTGAACAGGTTGTCACTACTTTTCCAAAACTGGATTCAAGGGCTGGGGATGTCGCTCAATGGCAGAGCAAGTGCCTCACATGTACAAAGCCCTGGATTCAATCTCCAGAATCCCAAAACTAGATTCAAGGATCAAATAATTTTAGCCTTATATAAACTTTCCTTAGCACAGTCTGCTCTACTGTAATATGTCTATAAAAAGATTAGGGGCCAGGGTTGTGGCTGGGTGGTGGAGCACTCAATTAGCAGGTGTGAGGCACTGGGTTTGATCCTCAGCACCACATAAAAATAAATGAATAAAATAAGGGTGTTGTGCCCATCTACAACTAAAAAAATATTTTTAAAAATATTTTTAAAAATTTTAAAAAATATTTTAAAAAATTAGTTTATAATGATAGCGATTGACCATTAACAAAACGTGAATAGTACAAGCCAAAGAAAAAGACTGGTATATTGGTATCAAAGTTAACAATTTAGGGTCAACAAAAGAAATCATAGGATATAGTTTCAGCTAATAAGAGTAGAGATGGGGACTGGGGTTGTGGCTCAGTGGTAGAGTGCTTGCCCGGCATATGTGAGGCCCTGGGTTCCATGCTCAGCATCACAGAAATATGAAATAAAGGTACTGTGTTGCCTACAACCAAAAAATAAATAAAGAGCTGAGCAAGGTTTGGTCATGCCACCTGTAATCCCAGCTACTCAGGTGGCTGAGGCAGGATGATCACTAGTTTGAGGCCAGCCTCAGCAACTTAGTGAGACCCTGTCTCTAAATAAAATATAAAATGGGCTGAGGATGTGGTTCAGTGGATAAGCACCCCTGGGTTCAATCCCCAGTACCAAAAAAAAGGAGGGAAGGAAACCACTGGTGAAACTCCAGGCAGGCCCGTATCCTCTAAGAAGTGCAGGATGGTGTGGGGAGCAGCCTTTCCCAGCCTTTCAGTGGAAGCCCTCTGAGGTGGGGAAGAGAACAGGAACAGAAGCAGAGCCCCTTAAGGGCTACGAGCTACGCTGAACATGCAGAAAAGAGGCAGGAAGACTGGTGAAGGAAGGCCATGACCTCAAGCAGCAAGTTCCCATCGCCTGAGTGACTCCTGATCGGAACTTCAGAGAACGTCCCTCCCATGCTCCACAATGCCAGCAAGTGGATGTAACAATGATACTGCTGGGGGCAGCCCAAGAAGAGAGACTCCTGCGGGAGCAGTAAAAAAGACCCACAGCCAAGCAGACAGAAGGGCAGTGTTACTGGAGGACTTTGCACTGAAGGTTTCTATGGCAACAACAGACGAAGCCCAACCCCTGACTAGATCAACAAATACCCACACTAAAGACATAGCAGAAGAAAAGTGCTCTGGTTGTCATGGGCAACCACTGATTGACATTCCCTCTAAAGATCTGCCTGTTCTAGACACTTCATGTAAATGCTATCATACAGTATGGGGTCTTCTGACTTAGTTTTATTTTCAAGCTTCTCTTCTGCCTTTTATTTTCAAAGTTCACTCATGTAGCCTGTGTTACTCCTTCTTATCTGCTGAATGATATCTCACTATATGGATCTACTACATTTGGTTGACCCATTCAGTTGATGAACATCCGGGTTATTTCAACACTTAAGATATTATGAATGATGTTGCTATGAATATTTGTATATGGGTTTTTACATGGACATATGTTTTTGTTTCTCTTGGATATATACCAAGGAACATGCTAAGTCATATGGTAACTGTATTTAGCATTTTGAAGAACTGCCCAGCTATTTTCCACAGTAGCTATACCATTTACACGGCAACCACCAGTGTTCTGTGGGTCCAGTTTTCCTAACAATTTCATCTGCCCTTTTCATTACAGCAACTTTAGTGGACAAGAAGTGGTTCCTCAATGTGGTTTTAATTTTCATGACTAATCAAATCCAGCACTACATAAAAAGGACAGTAAATCACAATCAAGAGATGATCATCTCAAGGACAGTTCAGAATTTGAAAATCAACACAATTCAAAATATAAGAAAACCCCTTTGCTTCTCTTACTCATGTTTTAAAAAAATTAAAACGAGTCATGGAAAAGAACTCCCCTTACCTAACAAATGATGGGTCCAAATAAACCTACAGCTAACGTCACACTTATTGAAAGATGAGTGCTTTGCCCTGAACCTTTGGGGAAAAGACACAGATGTCCTCCCTCACTGCCACTGAACACTGAACTGAAGTCCCAGTCAATGCCACAGGGGGAAATTTTTTCTCAAAACTCAACAAAAGCCCAGTGCTGTGACGCATGCCTATTATCCCAGCTAAGTGGGAGGCTGAGGCAGGAGGATGGCAAGTTCTAGACGAGACTAAGCAACTCAGTGAGACCTTGTCTTATATTAAAAAATAAAAAGAGCTTGGGGTGTAGTTCAGGGGTACTGTACCCTGGGTTCAATCCCTAGTATTGCAAACATAAAGAACTCAACAATAAAAAGCCAACCCAACTTTTTTTTAATGGGCAAAATATCTACAAGGACAAACTGCCAAAGATATTCAGATCACAAACATGAAAGGATGCTCAACATCTTCAGTCATTAGGCAAATGCAAATTAAAACCACCATGCAATGCCATTATATAACTATTAGAATAGCTAAAAAAAAATGGACAATACCAACTGTGCACAGGAACTTAGACAAGGCTAGTAGGAATGCCAACTAGTCCAACACTTTGAAAAGTGGGTAGTGCTTCCTTTTAATGTTAAGCATATGATTACCACACGACCCCCAATTCCATTCTTAGCAAAAGAAATTAAAACCTGTGGTCACACAAAAGCATAAGTGCAAATGTCTACAGCAGTATTATCTATAATCACTCAAAACTGGAAACCACCAAGCTGTCCTTCAACAAGTGAATGGATAAGGCAACTGGTATGTCCATTCAAAGAGCACCCAACAGTAACAAGGAATGAACCGCTGATTCACATAGCAGCATAGATCAAACAGAAATTTATGTATTTTGCCAAGTGAAAGAAGCCAGAAGATTACACAGTATTTGATTCCATTTTATGATATTATGGAAAAGTCAAAAACACTGGGATAGAAAACAGATCCATGGTTATCAGAGGTGGAGGGAGCGGGGCGAGGGACTCCGCCACTCCACACAAATTATTTTTAAGACAATGGAACTGCTAATACGTGGTACCAGGGTGACGGACACATGGTCTTCCTTTGTTAAAACCCACAGAGGGGCTGGGGTTGTGGCTCAGTGGTAAAGCATTTGCCTGGCATATGTGAGGCCCTGGGTTCAATACTCAGCACCACATATAAATAAATAAAATAAAAAGATCCATTGACAACTAAAAATTAAAAAAATAAAATAAAGGGCCATCAATGACTTAAAAAAAAAAAAAAAAAACCCACAGTCACATACATTAAAAAGTTAGCTTCACTTAACACATAGAAAAATACTCAATTGGGATCTTCAGGAAATTCCAGGATATAGTGGAGGCTATGAAAATAAGTTCACACACAAATGAATGTATGAAATAAACTCACTCAAGGGCAGGGTAACAGGTATGTATGTTTTCCTCCAATAATGAGAAACCTGGCTCATGTTGTCTGTATTTATTTAATTATGTGTTTGTTTTGGTCAGCTTTTTCACTGCTGTGACTAAAAGAGGCCACCAGAACAATTGCAGAGGAGGAAAAGTTTATTTAGGGGCTCACAGTTTCAGAGGACTCAATCCATAAATAGCTGACTCCATTCCTCCTGGCTGTAGTTGAGGCTGAACATCATGGCAGGAGAATGTGGCAGAGGGAAGCAGCTCACATGATGATCAGAAAGCACAGAGACTCCACTTGCCAGGCACAAAATAGATATCCCAAAGGCATGTCCCCAACGCCCACCTCCTCCAGCCATACCCTACCTACCTTCAGTTACGACCCAGTTAATCCCCATCAAGGGATTAATTCACTGACTGGGTTGACTCTCATAATCTAATCAATTCACCTCTGAAAAGTTTTGCATTGTCTCGCCCACGAGCTTTTGGGGGGACACCTCACATCCAAACCATAACAGTGTTCAACCCCACAGTACATATGAAGTTGATGTGAAATTAGAACCCATATCCTTGGGAGAAACAATTTACCACTTAAAATACACTATATACAGTTCTTTATATTACAGTATCCAGTCAAAAAGTTACTTTTAGGGGTTACAAATAAGCAACGGGATGGGGAAGAGGCTAATGAACCCGTGATGCTTGACTAAACACGGTGCCACGTTTCAATAAATATACAGAAGGCAAGACAGAAATAAATAGATGTGTGTACTCGCACAGAAAAGTACCAAAACGTGTATTTCCTAGCTCTGTCCACAGAGAGCAACTAAAGCAGTGATAAACAAGCAGCACAGAGAACGCACAGTGCCCAGATTTTTTCTAGTACCATTCTCCAATAAAATGAAGCAGAGCTCCCTGGAGAAGTGGCTTGATTCTAAGCAATTCCACAGGTGACATTTTTTTTTTTTTTCTTTCAGTAGACATGGGGAAGATACAAAATGAGCCTGAATATCTGATAATGCCAGAAAGTGAGGAACTGCTAAAAAAGAAAACAGAAAACAAACAAACAAACAAAAAAAAAGGCGGCAAGTCCAAAAGACATAGGACCCAATCTGGAAGAGAGGCACACCTGGAAGAGCTCCCAATGACCAAACCTAGAACAATCTGAGCAACAAAATAAAAAAGAAATAGGGATGTAGCTAAGTGGTAGAGTGTCCCTGGGCTCAATCCCCAGTAACACACACACACACACACACACACACACACACACACACACACACACAAGGGAGAGAGAAGAAAAGCAGAATTAAACAGCTATTTCACAGGCGGGCGGAAATGGTACAAATAACCCATGAACATCAAAAAACACTAGTCATTAGGGAAATGCAAAAAAAGAAGGAATTATCATTTCAACCCAACAGAATAGTAAAAATGTTAAAGTCAGACAAGCAGTAGCAAAAACATGGAGTGCTATCAAACTGGTACACACACTTTGGAAAATAGTACAGCCCCAAGGTTTCCGGTTCTGCCAGTCTGGAACAGAACACGAGAATCTGCATTTCTAACAAGTTCCCAAGTGATTCTGATAGTGATTCAGAGGACCACATTTTAAGAAACAAACTAGAGGAATAAAACCTGATGGCCAGGGGCTGTTCAGTGTCAGATGGTGGCGTGGCACCATGAATCCCCATGTAAATCCCCATGAGCCAGTTTGGGATCCTCCAGCAGTGTTCAGCTGCTTGGGCGGAGGATGGGAAGGTAGAGGTGCCGGCTCACCTGGTATGGGGGTCTGCAGGTGAGAGGATGGAGGAGAGGGTGCCAGGGGCTTGGGGATATGTCAGACGTGGACTGTAATGCCAGACTAGGGAAATACAGGATGGAGAGAGGAAAGTAAAGGCCACAGACTGAGAAAGGCCACAGACTGGCCATCTTTTTTTTTTTTTTTTTTTCCTTTGGTACTGGGCATTGAATCCAGGACACTCAACCACTAAGTCACATCCCCAGCCCTTTTATATTTTATTTAGAGATAGGGTCTCACTAATTGCTTAGGACCTTACTATATTACTGAGGCTGGCTTTGAACTTGTGAACCTCCTGTCTCAGCTCGGAGCTGCTGAGGTTACAGGTGGGTAACACTACACCCAGCAGACTGACTATCTTGAGTTCAAGACTGATATGAGCACACAGTCAGCCCTCCATATCCACATGTTCCACATCTGCAGATCACACTACCAGATCAAAGTTATTTGAAAACAGAGCCAGGTGCAGTGTGGCATGCCTGTGATCCCAGTTACTGGGAGACTGAGGCAGAAGGATCACAAGTTTGAGGCCATGTCTTAAATCAGGAATAAAAGGGGCTGGGATTTAGGTCAGTGTAGGAGTGCTCCTGTGTTCAATCCCATTACTGGAAAAAAAAAATTTTTTTTAAATAAAAATCTGTGTCTGTACTGAACCTGTACAGGCTTTGTTATTATTCCCTAAATAATACTGTGCAACTATTTACATAACATTGATGTTGCATTAGGTAGCACAGGCAAGCTAGAGATTATTTAAAGTATAATATGCAAATGCTGTGGCATTTTATACAAGGGACTCTAGCATCCGCGGATTTGGGTATCCGTAGGGTGGTAAGGAGAACAATCTTCCCCAGACACCAAGGGATGACACAGGATGATCTTCTGTTATGGTTTGGATGTGAGTGTCCCCCAAAAGCTCACCTGAGACAATGCAAGAAGGTTTAGAGGGGAAATGATTGAACTGCGGGAGTCTTAATCCAAACGGTGAATTAACCCTTTCCTAGGGACTAACAGTGGAAACTGAAGGCAGGCAGGCAGCGGGTGGGCACTAGGCCTGGCTTTGGGTATACGTTGTATCTGGAGAGTGGAGACTCTGCTTCCTGATGGTGGTGTGAGCTGCTTCCCTCCGCCACACTCTTCCACCATGATGTTCAGCCTCACCTCTGGCCCCGAGGAATGGAGCCAGCTGTCTGTGAACTGAGACCCCGGAACCTGTGAGTCCCCAAATAAACTCTTCCTCCCCTACAATTGTGCTGGTCAGGTCTTTTACTCACAGCAGTGAAAAAGCTCACTAGGACACTGTGCTTGAGCCACGGTGATCTAAGAACAGAGTCTCCCCCACCATTTCAGAAGTGGCGTGGCCTGGCAAGCGGCCGGCGCCCGATGAAGCTCAGGATGCAGAAAGGATGGCCGCGGAATGGAGCAGAGATGGGAAGGGCGGAGCCAAGACACAGGCCAGGGCCCTGAAGTCACGGAAAACGACAGTGACGAGCTGAACTAAGGAGCGTCCCGTGAACACTCAGCAGAAGGGACCCGCAGACACCCGCAGGGAGGAAGTGACACTTGGTCCTAGGCCAAGCTAGCTGGGTGCCAGCTCCTCCCGCGGGGTGGAAGATGGAGGCAGAGGAGAAGGCCAACTCAGCCTCCTCCCAAGAGAGGTGAGCGCTGCTTAAACCTTCCATGAGGGCTCGCTTCCTCCTCTCCCTCGCCATCTCCAGACCTGGGGCTGGCTCTTGACTATTAATAGCCAGAAAGGAAACTCGAAAGAATGCCCCAGGAAGAGGGTGTGTGGACCGCAGGCAGGAAGGCCACGGGACGGGAGGTCCAGGCCTGGACTCTGTATCTGCCTCTCCGTCCTCCCTCTCGCCCAGCTCATCACCCTAGCTGTCATCGCCATGGAAGTAGAAGCGAAAAACTCCAAGGGCAGGGAATGCGGTTCCAGCTGTCCTCTTTCAGGGTGGGTATGATCAAGGGAAGCACAGACTGGAAAAAGGGATCCAGACTTGGTCCTGCTCTGCATCAGCCCCCGAGGCCCTACGCATGCCATCTTGAAACACCCGTGAAGTGGGTCACATGACAGCTAAGGACCCTTAGGATGTGGCTGCACTTTCCTGACCCACAACTCGGTAAGTGTGTGCTTTTGCCTCAGCTTCAGAGCCACTGCAGAGGCACCTGCTTGGTGGATCCCTTCCTTCCCAGGAGCTCTTGTCATTGGACAGGGTGTGATGCCACCTCGGGCTCGGCCAAGTTGAGGTCTAAGGTCTAAGCCCTTCCTGGTTCTCCAGGGCCCATTCTTCTAACACCCTGGCTTTACTGCCAGGTTCTGGGTGACAGCTGAGACAGGAGAGCAGGAGGGGCTGGGAGAACCTGGTCCGCAAGAGGGTTGGGCCGCTCTAGGCATCGAGAGGGGCCCTGGCTCACTGCAGGCCTGGTTAGCACTTTCTCAGGGCCCCAAGGGCTGCATTTCCCACTGCATGCAGCCACCCCACATGCACACTCCCCGGCCTTCATTCGCGGCCCACCTATCTGTCTCAGGGTTTACTACTGAAGTCAGCACCCCTCATTCCAAGGGGGTCTTTACCACCCGCTCCCTCTGCACAGTCTGGTCATCCTTCCCCACCGCTTCCTTTCTGCTTGACTGAGCTCGTGTTATAATGTAGCCCAAAAGCTCTTGTGTGATACAATGCAAGAAAGCTCAGAGGTGAAACGATTCAGCCTTAGCCTGACTCGTGCAGTAATCTGATAGGTATTGATTGACTGGGTGGTAAGTGTGCGTCCATAGGTGGTGCTGGAGGAGGTGGATCTCGGGGGCATGTGTTGGTCTCTTTGGTATACATTTTATTCCAGTTAAACCCAGCTTAGTCTCTCCTTCACCACACTCTTCCGCAGAGATGTTCTACCTCACCTGGGGCCCAGAGGAATGGAGCTGGCCACCTATAGACTGAGCCCTCTGAAACTGTTGAGTGCCAAATAAACTTCCTCTATTCTGTTGTTCTTGCTGGGTCCTTTGGTCACAGTGATGAAAAAAACGACCACAAGTTCCTTCTGGATTCCCCGCCAGCCCGGTGTAGATCCCCTCCCCCGAGGCTGTGCGCTCTGGGGTTCGGCTCCAGGGGTCTCTTTAGTCCTGCATCCACTTCACAGAACTGCTCATCTTCTGTGGGTTTTCGGAAGCCTGCTGCCCCCCAGGCCCAGCTCCCACCTCCCGCCGGGTCCTGCCAGGCAGGCGTCAGCGCTCCCAGTGGGCTCTGATCTGGGAAACGGCGCCAGCAGAGGACTCCCCTGGGAGAGAGGTCAGAGTGGGGCGGGGAACCTGGAATGGGCACGCGAGCACTGAGGCCCCTGGCTTCTGCCAAGCAGCTCTGGCCGCCTCCCAGGCCGCACTGTGCCTGGGTGGCAATCAGACCTCTCTGCCTTTGGGGTCCTGCGCTGGTTCCTGTGCCTGCCATAAATCACCACGAAGGCTTGCAGACAACAGGAACGTGTTCTCCTCTGCGTTCTTCTGGAAGGCAGAAGTCTGAAGTCGGCTGTCTGTGGGGCCTGCTCTGGAGGCTCCACGGCATCGCCGTCCCTTGCCTCTTCAGCTTCCGGGGCTGCAGCACCCCTTGGCTTGTGGCGGCTCCACTCCAGTCGGCCTCCACGGCCACAGGGCCACCTTCTCCTCTGTTTCTTGCAAGGACAGTTGTCAGTGGATTGAGGGCCCACTCACATAATCCAGGAGGTTCTCAAGATCCTTAACTTAATTACATCTGCAAAGACTGCAAATAGAGTGAAGATCACAGGTTCTGGGTTTAACTTGTATATCTTTGGGGGTGGGGGCAGCGTTCTCTGGTCTGCAACAGGTCTCCATATGGAAAATGGGAACATGGAGATACTGACCTGGCGTCGCTCTCTATTCTGGGTTTTTTTTTTTTTTTTTTTAAGTACCTGGGATACTTACCAATAAGCTATATCTCTAGGACTTTTATTTTTTATTTTTAGGACAGGGTCTCCCCAAGTTGCTGAGTGCCTTCTTGCTAAGTTGCTGAGGCTGGCCTCAACTTGTGATCCTCCTGCCTCGGCCTCCCAAGTTGCTGGTAACACGGTAACACAGGTGTTACCAGGCCTCTCTGTAACTATTTAATTGTATCTGGCCTCTCTGTAACTATTTAAATGGCCCTCTGCTTGGGCTATAGGCCTAAAGATGGGCCTGCACAGCTTCCTTGGCTTATGGGGTACAACAGACTGAATGTGTCCTCCCTTCAAATTATGTCAAAGCCCTGACCCCAACGTGATGGAGTTAGGAAGTGGGGCCTATGGGATGCCTCACAGTTTAGATGAGGCCTTGAGGGTGGGGCCCATGATGGGATTAGTGTCCTTTTAAGAAGAGGAAGAATTTTCTCTCTGCCAGGTGAGGTCACAGCAAGAAGGCAGCCATTTCTAATCTAGGAGGCAGGCCCTCGCCAGAACTCACCACAGTGCACCCTGATCAACTTCCAGTCTCCAGAACTGAGTAGAAAAAATCCTGTTACCTACGTCAGCCAGTACCTAGTATTTTGTTGAATTGTAAAAACAAACCCAAGCTGAGTATGGTAAGGGGTCCCGAGTAGAGTCTGTTGGCAGAGGGGCAGCTCCCCCTGTCTGGGAAGGGCTGGGTCCCCAGTCTGCCCATCACACCATCCAGGCTGAGTGTCAGGCCCCCACATGTGGCCACAGGTTTGGGCCATGCCCCACCCTCTCTGTCCCTTCCTGTTGTCTACTGTGACGCTCACTACTGGACCACAGCTATGGCCCACCCCCAGGGCAGCCCCCTCAGGGAAGATGATTCCAGGCACTTGAAATCTGGACCTGTTTTGTCCCATCGGCGCGTCTCAGCTGACCTGCCAGGCACTCGCTCCCCAGGGCAGGGCCCTGTCTGCCCACGTCCCCATGTAGAAAAGGGCTACCATTGCCCAGTGGGGACACCTGAGCAGTGATGCAGAGGGGCAGCCTTGGCTTGCAGGCCTGGATCACAACACACTTCCTCAGGCCACAACTCCCCGCGCTTCTTGTCCCTACATCTGGGCGTGGGGCATAGGGCCCTACAATGCCCAGGCCGCATGTTCCTGCCACATCTCCCTGTGGTTCCTCCACAAAAGCAGTGAGGACAGTGGGAAAGAGCCCAACCACCTGGCTTCAAGGTCACCCACAAGCCATGTGGCCAGGCAGGTGTCTCAATTTCACACAAGGGTCTTCATCTCCTTTCCTGCTTCCTCATCTGTCAAAGTGGGCAGGAGGGTCCTAATTACCAACTCGTACCTGTGAGTACCCAGAGCAGCACATGCACATGGCAAGTGCTCAGCTAACGAGAGCCACGGTGCCCCTGAGACGGAGAGGCATGAGGCACCTCCCCTCTCCAGCCCCTGCCTCACGGCTCTTTAAAAGGACCTCCACTCCTTCTGGAAACACCCCTGGATAGGCCTTGGCCAGGGCAAGGAGGACACAGGCCTGTCCAGACCCACTGGGCTCTTCCCTCCCCGGTTTCCTGGAGAAGCATGTCCGACTTAAGGGAGAAAAGATGGCAGCACCAGGGGGGCTTCGGTCCACAGGAGACTCAGACCAGGGACTGAGCCTGAATCTGTTACCAGAAAGAAGAGGAAACCAAGGCCTGGGTGCGGCCTGGCTCCAGGAAGTTGTCCTCACCCCTTAGAGAAGCCAGGGGCAGGCAGGGAGGGGTCAGCAGGGAAGGCTTTCCTGCCACTCGCTTGAAGATTTGCCCGACCACCACCCAGACCCCAGGCCTGGCAGGGAAGGGGTCTGGAGCCTCCCTCCGTCAGAGCGCTCTCAGGCCAGCTCCTGGCGCCAGGCCAACGGGAGTGAGGCGCTCAGCCTTTCCTGGGTGCGCCCTCTCTTTTAGGCCTGGGCTTCCTGCTCAGGCAAACGGAACTCAGTCTCTTCTGCCTCCTTTCCCTCCATCCTCCGAAGCACTGTGGATGCTGAGGAGAGTCTGGTAAGTGTGACTCAAGAGAAGACAGGGAACTAAAATGTATTCAATATACCGACCATCACGGAGGGCCGGGTCCTTCTGCCAGCACCTCACTTCACTCTGAAAACGACAGGAGGTGTGGGCTGTGAGGCCATTTTGAAAGTGAGGAGTCCCCAGGGTTAGAGGGAGGGGTGGGCAGTGCTTGATGGGAGCAGAGCTTCCTGCAGGGCAGGTGGAATCTTTGCAGGTGGGTGATGGTGATGGCAACAGATTAACTAACCTATTCGACCGACACCCAGCAAGTAGGTGGTCAGGTGGGTTTGGGGCACCAGCCTCAGTGAATGGCTTTTCTGCCTCAGCACCTGCACTGTGTGGGTGGGAACAACCCCCTCACTAGTATAATGACAATGTGACATAGTAATGTACAACAGGCACTGCAAACTTGTTCTGTAAGTCTCTGTCTACTAGCTCTGCCTAAGCTACTCGACGTTGCCATTGTGAGCCCAGGGTCACAATCACTGACAGGTGTGGTTGCGTTCCAATAAAACTTTATTTACAAATACAGGCAGCCAAGCAGTCATCTGCTAACCTTTGATGTATAAGATCCCTCCTGGGTCTGGGGTCAGGAGCCTGTATCTATGCATTTGCAACAAGTGCCACCTGTACTAGCCTATCACCATGAGAAGCCCAGTCACATGACAACAAATGGCAGATGATATGTCACCAACAAAGGAAACCCCCAGATTCTTACCTGTTAAATTAAAAGGCAAAAATCAGTTCACAAATCTAAACGCTCCACCCCCAGTAAGAGACATCAGGAGTGATCATGGCAGGACTGAGACCTCACAGAGGTACCCTCCCCTCTGTGCACAGCGGTCATGCTCAGGACTTGGGATGCAGAGGGGACTGTGACCACGCCCCTCGTAGCCTGGTAGCAGCATAGCACCCAGTCTCAAGGATGCCCAATAAGTGTGTTCCAGGGACAGTGCCAACAGCTGCCAGCTGGTGTCAGGGCTGGGGGAGTCACACCAGGTCATTGCACCTCGCATGCTTTCCCCTTCCTTGCTCCTCGGTGTCTGACTGCTGTTGATCTGCACAGCAGCTCAGCTGAGCTGCCTGCTGGGAGCCTTGTGGTGAGGGTCGAGTATCTGCAGCCTCCACAAGTTCAGAGGTCCTGGGAGAACAGCCCCTTCCGCATCCAGCCATCCAACCATTCAACCATCCAACCATCAGTGCTAGGGATGGAACCCAGGGTCTCGGGTAGGCAAGTGTTCTACCACTGAGCCACCTCCCCAGCCCACCCCCTCACAAAACCCCAAACCCAAACCAAAACTATTTCATCAAAGAATTACGGACATTCAGAACATAGTGCGTATCACAAGGGCGCAGCTTGGAGAAGCATTATGGCAAAATCGGGCAGCGCCTCAGAGGCCCACCCAGGTTCCCGCTCCATCCCCCGGGATAATCACTATTCTGATACAAAATATCTCATTAGTTCTGTTTTAAATTTCCTATCAAGGACAGCACAGTCTTCTTCAGTCCTCTGGCTCCGGTTCTGACCACGCGGCGCAATCCGCACCCAGCATGACTCGCTCTTCTCCTGGTGTGTACTTGGAGACCGCTTGTTCTCATTATAGATTCTACTGTGCCACGCGTCACCGTTTACATCCATTCCCCTGCTGATGGGCATTTGGGTGCCTTTCCGTTTAGGACCATTATGAATAGGGCTGCCATGAATGTCGCAGACTCTGGCTCTGGGGAACATCTGTGTGTACTTCCAACAGGCCAAGGTCAAGGCTGGGCAGAGTCTGTTGCTGTGGTCCCGCAGAGCGAGGAGTGAGATGGACCGGGAGGCCGGGATCCAGTACACACTGCCCTCCAGCTCCAGACCTCCTCACCCAGAGGGCCCCTGGCCAGCCCTGCATGAGCAGCTCCTCTCTGCTGTGTGTCAGACCCACTCCTGGAGGACATCAGTCACTCTGCTGACAGGTTCAGAAGGGGACGGCTCTGCAGCAGGCAACCCTCCAGCTCAGCATGCCTAGTTCACACACAGCAGAAAGGGATGGGTCCCGGACCTCTGCATCCCTTCCAGAAAATGATCAAAGGCCCAGGACTGGCCATGCCTCACCCTCTCCGCTCCCCTCAGCCCTGTGACACAGTAATGCACAACAGGTCAGGGGCTAAACCCCACCCTCAGTCCCACCCCTCAGCCCCTAAGCAGGAAGCTGCTAAATACATTCCTTGGATTACTCACAGGTATGATTCTGCGGGCCGGAGGAAGAGAGGTAAGAGGAGAGGCTGGAATTCTGTCAACCGTGCCATCAAAGCCCTGCTGCTACCTGGGGCTGAAGTCACCCCTTCCTCCTCGGGTTCCTACTCCTGCCTCTGCTCCCATCCTGTGCCCCTGCCTGTCATGGATGTTCCCAACAAAGAGAAGGGGGCCGAGTCCCCAAGGCTTTGTCCAGAGGCTGACGGTCCGCCTGCCCAAGGAAGGGGCTGGGTCTTCCTGAGCTGGAAAGAGTGGACTAACCTCCTTAAAACAAGACCCGTCCGGGGCCTCCTAATCCCTCTGCCTGCTGCAGACCATGTGAATCCTGATCTGTCTGGCCGGGCAGGGCGCCCAGGAGCCGCCAACCCACTGCCAACAGGCAGGCAGGAGCAGGCTGGTGCCCAGCTGCCCCAGCT